>NC_143437.1:93157500-93848750 GCF_987193195.1 Phasianus colchicus | reverse complement strand
GCTTCTAGTTCAACAACAAATGTAACTGTGAAGAATAATGTTGTAACTAATTAAATGTTTAGTTCCCCAGATATAAAGCTTTTTCTCAAAAATGTTTTGACTGACAGAACCTGATTTAAATATATATATGTATGTTTTAACATAAAATTCTTAACTTCTTCTAATATAGACAGTAGTTCTTAATATCAAGGAATGGCTCTATTATTGGCATAATCCAAAATACAACTGCAGCTTTGGTCTAAACATAATCCAGAAAAGAAATAGGAAAACAGCAATGAAGAAATAGTTCTAAGGTCCACAGATGTGACACTCAAGCTTTCCTTTCTTACTTTTCCAAAAGGTGTGTAACAAATAGGAAGAGTGAGAACTGCAAGTATGTGGTCTAGGTATGATGAGACAATTATCAGATTTCTGAGATAAATGCTCTTTTCTCCATGAGTGATCATTGGATCCAGGGAACTAAAAGATACAGAACTAAAAGGAGTGTTGCCTCCACTACTTGTTACTTATTTATTATTCATTCCCCCTTCAGCTGCCAGAAGACTGTATTTTATTCTCTGACTTAAATTCAGTCTCTGTTCATACTTTTTTATAAGCTTCCCTGTATATTAATGGTGGAAGATTAGTGAAATGGTTACTTCCCCTGCTACCATCAGCCATATTCAGGCTTCAAGTACAAGGTACTTACATTGATACTTTTATCTACAGCAGGTACTCATTGAAGAACATAATCAACAAAATGGAGCACACAGATTTCCAAGATTATGGCAAATGTTGAGGAAGGGAAAATCAATCAGAGAGATTCTAGAGGATGGAATTTACTGCAGAATTATAATTTTGATTTTCATTGTGATCTTCAAGGCATCTCTACCTATATCATATCATAGAATCATAGAATGGCCTGGGTTGAAAAGGACCTCAAAGATCATCATCTAGTTTCAACCTCCCTGCTGTGTGCAGGGTCGCCAACCACCAGAACAGGCTGCCAAGAGCCACATCCAGCCTGGTCTTGAATGCCTCCAGGGATGGGGAACCCACAACCTCTTTATGCAACATGTTCCAATACGTCACCATCCACTGCGTGAAAGAATTCCTCCTAATATCTAACCTAAACCTCCCCTGTCTCGGTTTAAAACCATTCCCCCTTGTTCTATCTCTATCCACCTTCGTAAACAGTCTTTCCCCCTCCTGTTTATATGCTCCCTTCAAGCACTGGAAGGCCACAATGAGGTCTCCCTGGAGCCTCCTCCAAGCTACAGTCCCAGTTCCCTCAACCTTTCCTCATAGGAGAGGTGCTCCAGCCCTCTGATCATCTTAGTGGCCCTCCGCTGGACCCGCTCCAAGAGCTCCACATCCTTCTTGGACTGCGGGCCCCAGGCCTGGACGCAATACTCCAGATGGGGCTTCACAAGAGCCAAGTAGGGGGGGACTGTCACCTCCTTCTCCTTGCTAGCCACCCCTTTTTTAATGCAGCCCACAACACAGTTGATCTTCCAGGTTGTAAGCGCACACTGCTGGCTCATGTTCAGCTTCTTGCCCACCAGAAATATGTGGCTGAGATTTAGATAGTCTCCAAGAAAATGATCCTTGCCAATAAGAAAGCATCTAATATGAATCTCTTGAGAAAACTTATTTTCAAAACCCTTATTCCTGTTGGAGCAGTTCGGAAAGAGTATGGAAAATGGCTTCAAAACTTGGATTGCGTAGTTTCCATTCTTTCCCAGAAGCAAATCATATTTACTTATGAAAGTGCACAGAATTTTTTTTTCATCCTTAATGAAAAATCAGAAGGACATAGATCTGTTCTGCAGGAGTATCCTTTTGGGCAGCGGTGGCTACAGGCTTTTTGTCCATGTCAATTGTCACGGTTACACTAATATAATACAGGGTTCAATGCTATGTTTATTTACAAGTTATTTTCCTTTCTCACACCAGATATTGCCAAACAATAGCTGATAAGTAAGAGCTAAAATAAAGTACATTTTCAAAGGACATTTCTTCAATTTCCAAAGAAGAAAACTATGAGACTCTTATTTCTGTGTGCAAGATACACAAGAAAACTGAAAACCAATTTCAAAGGCAATATTAGAAACAATCTGAGAAGGTTAGAGAAACTGCTATGGCCAAAATAACTCATGAAATGACTTGAGGGTCTGTCTGTTACTTTTCAATCCAGTCTACATGACTGAAGTATACACTGAATTGGAAAACAGAAAAATCATTGTTTCTGTCATTTCAGCCTTAATATATGTAAATATTTTTCTTCAGCAACACCACTTTAAAAATGAACAAAGAGACAAACAAAACAAAACAAAAAAATCAACACAACACTAATTACAAAAAAAAAAAAAAAAAAAAAAAAAAAGTGTAAAAGAAAAAATCCAGAATAAAAATAAATGAATCAAAGCTTTGCTGTATTGCTGCGTAACTCTAGCATAAACACAACAGAAACATCTTTGGTTAGGTCTGCATCAGATTTAAGAAAGTTACAGTGAATTTGTTCACTTGTGTACTAGTTCCCTTATTGCTAAGTTTATATAATAGATTTGATTTTCAGTAAGAACAGAAGAAACATCTTAGGTAATGTTATTTTTTTATTGAGGTATCTTTTTATTTTTGTATGTATGTTTTTCTTTGGCTTGAGGAGAGTATTTTTTGCTTCAGAAAATTATCTGAATACATATAAATGCTTAGAACCGTAGAGAGTGATGTACGTAAGAGAAATCCACTAAATATACTTCACGGAAGATGAAGAAACATGGTCCAAGACATATGACGCTATCTCATGAAAAGTTTATTAAAAAAGAAAATATTTTGAGTGATTTTTTGCAATATAGTAATGAGACAATATAGCATGTGAGGGTGTGAGACACTGGAATAGGTTGTCAAAAGAGGTTTTGAATGCCTCTTCCCTGGAGGCATTCAAGGCCAGGCTAGAAGGGGTTTTGAGAAATCTGGTCTAGTGGGATGTGTCCCTGCCTATACCAGGAGGGTTGGAACTAAGTGATCTTAAAGGTCACTTCTAACCCAAACTATTCTATGATTCTATGATTTTGTGATATACATCAATACAAAACCACAGCTATTCTAAATACAAACTTCATCATTCTCATTTGATTCAAATAAATAAATAAACTGCTTACATGAAACCAAAGATCCATTACAACTGCTCATTTCTAAACAGAGAGTTTATTTTCCTTTCTTTCTGCATGGTAAAAGGAAAAAAAAAAAAAGCAACAGTTGAAAAGGGTAAAATAAAATTGTATTAGAGCGTTCAGTATAACCAGAACATCCCACTAAGAGGTCTAAATGGTATAAATAATTTATTTATTTTTATATATAATTATGTTCAGAAATATTCTTTGTTATCTTTGCTGCTACTGATTATTAACAGTTTGGTTTGGTATTTGGTGGTGTTCATTCTGTGGTGTTCCTAACAGCTTGTTGAAAATGAAGACCATCAAAATTGCATATAAAAATGCAAAGCATTGTTCTCCTTTTATGTCTTTGTTTCACTGAACTCTATAGGTGAGCTGCCTCAGCTAAACAAGATTCTGCATGCATTAATCAAAAATAATTCATTTGAGGAGTCTAGGCAGACACTAAGCTTTTTCTTTTCATTGGAAAATATTGAAATCCTGGGGCTTAAGATAAACTGAAATTTGAAGAATCAGCTCTAAGATGAAACTTGTTGTGGTGAGGCAGACTGTGCCCCAGTTCTATATATATATAAATTTTCTCCTCATTTTTGACTGAGTTGTTAGTTTAATAGACTTTAACCTCAGAAGGAAACCTCAGCTTATTTTAAGATTTTTTTTTTTGTGACTGTTTTTAAAATTTCTTTACTATTCATTAAGATATCATGGGTCTTTTCTCTAAAATTCAACTTGTCCTTTTCTCTATGCATCTGCAGAAACAGAAGATCACACAAAAACTCATCTTTCTTGTCCTACCCGTATCATTTCTTTTCCATCTCTTGCATACAAAGTGCTACAGTGTATTACAAAATAGTACACTGCCCTTGAAACTAGATCTTAGAAAATTATTCATGGCTTTTGCTGTCCTTCTTTCTGGGTTACTCATAACTGGTGAAATTCATTTTTGTTTCAACAGCCAGTAAAGTTCTATGCCTCACTTAACCCTTCTAAACAAGAGTTAGGTGGGAACTAAATGTGTTCACAGTTTGGTCTGCCTTTGGCAGATTTCATCCCGCTTAAGTAAATCAAGCAGAAAGACAAGCCAGAGACGTTGTTGTCTCCCTGCTCCAGGCTCATGTAGACTTTCTACAAAATTCTGATTTGTTGACAAGGGAGGCTGTATTTTTGCTTAGAACAGAGAAGCCTCTCCATTTTACTCAGTTTGCAATTCCATTTATTCCTCTTGAATACTAAGAAAATGGTCTAATTAGAATTATAATCATAGAGTCGTAGAATGGCTTGGGTTGGAGGGGACTTCAAGAATCATGAAGTTCCAATCTCCCTGCTACAGACAAGGCCACTAGATCAAGTACTACATCAAGCTGCCTACAGTTCCATCCAACCTTGTCTTGAACAGCTCCAGGAACGGACCATCCACAATCTCTCTGAACAGTCTGTGCCAACAAGACACCACCCTCAAAGTGAAAAACTTTCCCAACATCTATTCTGAACTTTCCCTCCTTCAGTTTATAAGCATTTCCCCTTGTCCTATTCACTATCTACCCATATAAAAAGTTGATTTCTCTCCTGTTTATAATCTCCCTTTAAATATTGGAAGGCCATAATGAGGTATCCCTGCAGCCTTCTCTTCTCCAGACTGAACAAGCCCAGCTCCCTCAGCCTTTCTTCATAGGAGAGGTGCTCCTGTTCTCTGATTATCTCTGTGGTCCTTTTCTGGACCCTCTCCAACAGCTTCACAGCTTTCCTATGTTGTTAGGTTTTGTTTTGTTTTGTTTTGTTTTGTTTGTTTATTTTCTTTGCTTACCCATGTACTGCACAAGATGATGCTGAACTGAAAAACAAGAGTTTGGATGCTGTTCTCCCTAGTTAATATTTTCAAATTGCTTTGGCTTGAAGCAACTTTGGTTCTTTTCCACAATTACTTATATATAGTGTAAAAGGATGCAACTGGAAGAAGTAATTTTTTTTTTTTTAATTATTTCCTATGTGCATTTTTTGTCAGTGTTTCTTGAAGAATAATCTCAGCTCAGTTTACTTTGGAGATAAAGATCAATACTGATGTTCAGTTGAAACCCTTCCTTCCTGCCAGTACATAATGGATAAGAAGAACTTACACTGATAAAGAGATTTTACTTTACAAAAAATCAAAAGCTCTTCAATTGGATCATAATGAATCCTGAGAAAATATTTCACTTTATTAATAGGAGGGTCATTCTGTGAGGTGGCTAAGTTTGTTTTCATAACTGATGAAATCAAATTAAGAACAACTTTTAGTAAAATATGGATGTGTGTTCCAATTTTTTTTTTTTTTTAAGGAACAAGAGAAAATGTGAAGTGTCTGAAAATCATTTTCAGAATCATTTGCTTCAAGAGCAAACTTTAAATTTAAAAGGAAGAAAACCCATAACCACAATTGTCTCCCCTTCCTTAGTATTTCTGACAAATTCCAATGATGTAGAATATCCCTTTGATCATTTTGAATCAGCTGTCCCAGATGTGCCTGCTCCCAACCTTCTAATCATGCCATCTCAGAGAGGGGAGAAGATCAGAGATGGAAAGAGAGAAGAATCCAACTTTGCAAGCTTTGCTCATCAGCAGGCAGTGTTGGTGTGTCAACAGTTTTACTCACTAATTCAAAGCAGAGTCCCATAAGGTCTGTTGTGAAGAAAGTTAATTCTATCTCAGCCAGACCCAGCTTTTATCTCTGTGAAGCCAGGGTGAAGTAGGCCCACAGGTGTGTCCTAACATCAAATATTCAGAGGCCTATCGTTTCCTGGTCTTGTTTTAAAAAGTTATTTTAAAGTGTGCCTGATGCTATGGGACATGTTGTGCTAATGCTCAGTGTCTGTTTATGTAGTCTTCTGTCTGTCTCTGTAGTCTTCTGTCCAAGAAACTTATTGGCAGCTTCCATTACTCCCCACATTTGTGAAAAATTGTGCTCCAAAATGTAACACTCCTGAGTGTTTTTCCTTCAAAAAGTATGGCATGTATAAGACTCTACTTTGCCTCTTCAGAAATATATGTTGAGCTGAAGAAAAAAACGGTTGAAATAGGTTTTTTTAAAGCTCTCAACCTAAGAGCCAGTGACATGCATGTGAATTCTTGAGCATCACTGGGCTCCATCCACAGCTTAGACCTTCCACTTACATTTCTGACATCCAGTGTGCAATCCTGCATTCATCTGTGCTTTTACATTACTGATGAACAACTTTGATGAATTCAGGAAGCTCAGAATTACACAGATCAGGGCTCTACTGAGGAATCAAGGAGAGATAATACAGGAAAAGAATGGCACTGGAAGTAATAAGGACTACTAGGATTAAAAAAAAAAAAAAGACAAGACAAAAAAAAGACAAGCTCTTAAATGTTTCTTTTAAAATTTTGCTATTTAAATTAAATTATTATAATACATTTATTAATTTATGATATTCATTAATTCTTATTATGATATTTATTGCTATTTCTTAATGTTGCTGAAAGGAATATTTTAACTAGAAAGGACAAGAAGCTGCCCAAGATAAGAACAAAATTCCCTGAAATGCCAAGTACACATTTATATGCAGTAAGGGGTTCAGTAGTTTCACTTATAATTAGCTCAGTGATGGATGCCATTTTCAAATTAAGCCCTTCACGTTTTATACTGTAGCTGTGCAATGCTCATATTTAATTTAGAAAGTGGACTGGTTAACCTCTGATCTTTCCTGTATCAAGGCTTCTCTGAATTTCTTTAAACTTTAGCAATTGCCATGAATTCAAGTTACCTCCTGAAAGTCTTTAAAAGTAGAAAAACACAAAGAAATATTTAAACTAGACTATGCTCCTGCTGCTTTGTATATTTTGATTACAAACTCAGTCTGTATTCTCCTTACTTTAGAATTCAACCTTTTCTTTTACTATCACATTCAAATCTCTTTACCTATTTTAATGGCAGATGTTATTCTAGGCTTTAGGAGCTGTCCATTTGTTCAACTAAGATTGGCATGTGCTTCAGGCTCCCCACATTGCATTTTGTTCTAATGAAAATAATTGTTTAAGTCATGCTGAGTATGTATTAATTTCTTATAGAATCACTAGTCACTACTCTTTTCCATAGTGTATGATTTTTTATAAAATATATCACATTAATGTAAAGACAGGGAAGTAGTCATATTATGACCACAAAATTTTCACATATGGTAACAATAACAGATCACTGCAGGGAAATATTTGGATCTAATGCCTACAGGAACACTCAATTCCTCCAAAAAAAAGCAAATGCCAATATGAATAATGGGAACAGAAATGAGCAAATGCTTGGGCCTGTGCCACACAGAAATGCAGCAGTGTATACTGATAGAGGCAGGTACTCTTCTGTCTGTTTCAGGCATAGCCATGATTCACACTAGCTGCTCTGCTCAGAACTATGACAACTGTATTCAAGCAGTACCTATCCCTTCATCTAGATCACTGATGAAAATGTCGAACAAGACCAGACCCTGCACCAACCCCTGGGACATACTGCTAATTAGAGGCCTCTAGCCAGACTCTGTGTAGCTGATGAAAACCCTCTGAGCTCTTCCAGTCAGCCAGTTCTCAACCGTCCACTCATCTAACTCACATTTTCTGCATTTCATAACAAGGATGTTGTGGGAAATGATGTCAAACACCTTGCTGAAGTCAAGGTGCACAACATCCACTGTTCTGCCCCTCATCTACTCAGCCAGCGATGATATCATAGAAGACTATCAGGTTGGTCAAGCATGATTTCTTCTTGGTGAATCCACGTTGACTACTAGAGATAACCTTGTTCTCTTCCAATTTCTTGGAGACAGTATCCAAAACAAGTTGTTTCATCACCTTTCCATGGATGAAGGTGAGGCTGACTGGCCTTCTTCCCTTTCTACAGCACTCTCACAGTTTTCCAGTTCTTTTGGATGGCGTTCTTGAGAGAATGGCAATCCTATCTTAGATATTTGGACTAACAGGGAAATGAAGGTTTAGCTTTCATGAACAGCAAAACTTCCACTAATTTACAGCACTGGTATTCAATTTACTCATTTCATTTTTCTTACTCATTTTTCCAAAATGAAGCCCCAGAGTAATGAACCTTATAGCTCTTTTTCATTTGAAGGACGTTTAAACATAAGTCATGTAAATTCTGATTAGATTATCTTAGGAGATCATAAGTGGAATCTTAATTGTAACTACAGATCTACTGAGTTATTGCACAGGCAAAATTACATACAAATAGTTTTTTTCTTTGATATTTCTTATATAAGAAAGACTTCCAGGTATGGTATTAAAGTGAACAATTCCAAGAGTACTAGGTAATTTAACCCTGTAAATACACTGCAAAAAGCAGGACCATAAGTATTATTTTTGCTACAAGAGAGTTGCAATCTTTGGGTTTTCTGATTAGATTAACATCAACTCAGAAATGAATGCTAGTCAATAGAAAACACTATAGAAAGCGAAAAATGGAACAAGAAAACTAAACAAGATGAGAATTGCAAATGATTAGCTATTATACTAAAAAAAAAAAAAAAAAAAAATTCAAATGTGTGCATATGAGCATTTTTATAAACATTTTTATGAACCTTGAGAATCATTTTTAACATAACTTAGTAGATAGATCTGCCTGGTTAGAACAATGTGACTTGCCTAGATTTTCTAATGGGCTATGAATTCTGATTCAAAATGCATTGCAGTTTTAATTCTCCCATCTTTATCTCTGTGCTCAACTGCTCCCTGGAAGGTTGGTTAAGCTGTAACAGATGATGAAAGCAAATTAATTGAATTTCTAGATATCAGCTGCTCCATCAGTACAGAGAAGATCGCAAACATAAAAGATGAACTGAACAATGTGATTAAAATGTTATCTGTGTGCTTGAAAAGATCCTTGTGATTTTAAAAACATTAGAGATTTTAAGATTGTCTCCATCCTCAAACTGAGGTGGTAAATCCACAATAAGTGCAAAAGCAGAATGAGCAGTCTCACACTGCCAATAGCATGTTTATGGCACTTTTCAATGAAAGCAATCAAAGTGTTTTACACAGGAGACTATGTTTCATTAGCCTTATTTCACAGTTCATGGAATAAATGTACTGAGAAAAACAATAATGGGAACAAGTTTGCTGCTGAGGCTTTACAATTCCAAAGCCCTAACAGCTAACCTTTATTATGTTGTTATTGGGTTTCCTTTTAGTTGTCCTGAATCACAGAATTTCAAAATGGTTGAGGTGGAAGGGAATTCTGGAGTCACCAGCTCCAGACCCTATTCCAGCAGGGACGCCCAGAGCAAAGTGCTCAGCACCACATCCAGAGGCTCTTGAAGATCTCCAAGGAGACCCCACAGCCTCTGGGCGGCCTATGCCAGCACTGTCACCCACACAGCACAGAAGTGCTTTATAATGTTCAGTCAAAACATCTGTCCCAGTTTGTGCCCATTGCCTCTTGTCTCAGAAGTGGGAACCACTGAAAGTAGGCAGACTCCTCTCTCTTTATACCCTTTTATCTACAGGTACTGATAAACATTGATAACTATCTCATCTGCGCTGAATATAGAAAGGCTGAACAGATCCAGTCCCTCAGATTTTTTCACAGGAGAGAGCTCCAGTTCTTTGATCATCTCTTCATGTCTCTCTCATACAGGGGAGCCCAGAACTGGACACAGTGCTCCAGTTACAGCCTCACGAGTGCTAAGAAGAGGGAAAGACTAGCTCCTTTGTTGGTGTTATGTTGACATCGGTTAGGAAACTTCTTACTGTTGATGTAAGTGAAGTTTGTGAAGATTGCATGGTAAATATTCATGAATGTATATTTTAATAATAATACTTAGGAGTGCTTTTCACTAAGACAAGGAGTAGAAATTATTGGGATTACATGAACAAGTTTCGGAAGTGAGAGGGCTGCAGAGGTGGCTTCTATGAGTCCAACACTGCCTCATGTCAGATGAGAGGCAGCTCCATCTGCTCCAGAAGGGGCCTGCTGCTGCCAGAGTTGAGCCAGGTGTTGTTGGGTATGCTCTGGGAGAGCAGAGTTAAGGGAGGGAAAACTGCTGTGCAGTGGCAGCTGAGAAGAGGAGTGAGAAACAGGAGAGAAACAGCCCTATGTCAGTGCAGGAGGATGTGCTCCAGATGTGGAGCAGACCTTGCAGCCTAGGAAAGACCCATGGTGGAGCAGGCTGTCCCCCTACAGCCCGTGGGCATCAGGTGGTATACCCTGTTCTCTTGAGGAGGGTATGCAAGAGCACAGCGTGATGGTGCTTAGCTGCCCATTGGTGCTAAACCACCACAGTTGCCTAGATTTTTCATATACTGTATTAAAAAATCATTTTCCTATTCCATAGCAGACCTAGAGTATGTTTATACATTTGTAGAAGAACGGATGTACTTTCTCAGTTGTTTTGGTGGTTCTTTTGTGGTCTGGGACTTTTTTTTAAAGAGTTGAGTTCATGAAGTTTATTTATCAAAAGCTTCTCTGTTTTCCCTTATGATATCTATGTTTACCAAGCTATTGAGTCCTACATGTGTGTCCTTTCTAGCCTGCTGAAATAATGGGGTCCTGCCCTCAAGTGATAAGTGTTCTAGCATCAGGAACAGTAAACAGAGACAAGACACAAAGGTTAATTTTCACTCTCATCATTAGGCAGAAACTCATTATTTACCAGTTAAGCACATTCTTCCTGATGTTTTTTTTTTTTTTGTTAAGAGCACAGCAGTAAGTTGCCCACATACCATACACTGTCAAAAAATTTGTCATAAAAATATGTCTTCCAATGGCTTTGCATATTGTTGTCTGATATAGGATATGGTGAAAGGACTTTTTTTCTCACCTGGGTTCCTGGGTTGAGTTACCTGCAAAAGCAGTCATCCTATTTTGTCCCTAAAGTTAATATACAACTAAAAGTATTTCAAGTTTTGCCAGGAGTTCAGAAGTGATTTTATTGTCAGTATAGAACACTTGTGGAAACATTAATTAGTTATAGCTTGAAACTTGTATTTCATATGAATAGTATTACAACTTTTAAGTGTGGTACAAATGAAGTACAACTGACTGCCCTGAAAGACTGTCAAAAAGTGATATGTAAGATTCAGCTTCCTTCCACAAATACATCACAATTTGTTGTGATAGGGAAGGGATATAGTTATTTGTTTTCAGTCTGACTCCAGACCTGACATATGGCACTTCGTTAAGTTCCCTTCATTTGTTCTGTAAAACATGATTCATAAAGAAGGCATACAAGTTCTGGCACAAAAGATAAACAACTTTGTGCCACCCTACAGAGTCAGCCAACCTAAACTGAATACCTGACTTCTAGTTCTAAGGATGACTGACTTATCAATCTTAGCAAAGAAACTTTTCATTTATACCTTAGAACAATTTCCCTACTATTTCTTAACAGCACATACAGCAATCGTGACACTATTTGAAACACAAAGAATATGAGAATGTTTGTCAACACCTCCATAGCACAGCTAGTCATTCATAATTTAGGCTTTCAGAACTGATAAAAGTCTTCAATAAAGCCCAACAACCTCTGCAAGAATGCTACATAAAGCACAAATGTACATTCTGGAGCATTAGTGGAAAATAATGGTATCTTGAACTTGCATAGCACATTTCATATGGGAAACTAAAAATAATTTACAGGCATGTACTGTATACATATGAGCTCCTGCTACAGTTTTCTGCCTAAAGGTCTCTGCAAGGTACATTCTCTCTTGCTGAATTCCCGTTTCCATTGTACCTAGTGATCTGCTTCCCACATGGAAGCAAGCACGAATTCAGTTCCTGAAGTACACAATAAAATAGAAAAATATTTTATCCCTACACCTTTCTACCTAAATCATCATCTCCCCAGCCTGAACAAGAACTTAAATTTTCTAGGAGCTAGACTTACTATCACCTCCTTGAAAGTAAAACCTTGAAAAACACCAGGAAAGATGCCAGAAGAAAAGTCTTCCTGTTAGACCACTTTCTGGCAGTGGAAAACTAGCTTGAGACATTCTTCAACTGAGGGAAGGATCTTCCACCTCCCACCCCTTATTACTTCAGTAGAGGCAAAGCACTGCTCTCCAACTTAATGCAGAACTGTTCAACTCAACACGGAGTGATTCACAGAGCAAGGTGTAGCTTGAATCTCTTTTACAGTGACTAGATATTCTGTTTACAGGGATATTTAAGCCCTTATGAATGTGAATGACAGCCAGTTTGCAGTAGCAAAGAAATCTTATCCTGTTTATTTGGGAGAATTATTAATATATTTACTATTACTTGAAAAACGAGAAGTGTTTAACTTTTATTTGGAAGCACATAGCATATTAGCAGACAAAAGTTCCTTCACACTAAATAAAGGAGCATGAATAATAGAGTTGTTGAACAGTCAGTGCTTGAATAGCTTGTCAGACATCTAGAAATCTCTCTCATCTCTTTTGAAATATCAAATCACACAGAATCACAAAGTTATGAGTGTTGGAAGGGACCTCTAGAGATCACCAAGTGCAATCCCCTGCTAAAGCATGTTCCCTGCAGTAAGTCATACAGGAAGGCATCCAGGTGAGTCTTGAATATCCCCAGAGAAGTAGACTCCACCACCTCTCTGTGCAGCCTGTCCCAGTGCCAGTAACCCTCACAGTAAAAAGTTCTACCTCAAATTTCCATGGAAATTCCTGTGTTCTAATTTGTGTCCATTGTCCCCTGTTCTGTCTCAGGGCACCACAGTAAGAGAAGGTCTGCATCCTTTGTTGATGATGTTAGAGCTCTAGAGATTCAGATACGTTTGGAAGGAAGGCTATACTTTAACACAGGAGAGAATTCTTGTAACTCAGAATATTCATCCTAGAGAAGTGACATATCTTCCCATAGGGGAAATATCCTGCTTTCTTCTTCTGTAATCAAACTACATAATTCCTAGCATCATTAAACAAAAACAAAGACTTTTTTCTCCCTGAGGCTGTTTTCCTTCCATATTTTGTAAAATATCTTCCTTAGAATTGACAAATATCCAGCATAACTTCTGTTCATGTTGAAAGCATTGTCATTCCTCACTACAGCATAAGGATACCTTTCAGCAAACATTGTGGCCCTCTGAAATAGAACTAACAATAACCCATATGACAGTCTACTATTTGAGGGCACAAAGGAGTTTTTCCACCAAGAAGACAGCAAGGACATCTGTCTTGCAGAAATGACTCTCTGCATGTTCTCAAGCACACAGTTTGTGAAACAAACAGGAGTTGGAAGCCACCATGCTACTAGAAAACCATGATGTAGTTGCTGTCACTAAAATCTATTGGGACAATTCCCACTGCTATAAGGGAGTGAGTTAGAAGGGAGAGGTCAGGAAGGAGGACAGGAGGCATGGCCTTCCAGAATGGGAAAGGAATAGAGTGTAAAGAGCTAACTCTCAAGAACAGCAATGAGAAAGTTGAAAGCCTGTGGGTTACAGGCTGAGACTGAAGCCAAAATGCAGGACTTGGCACTTGGTCTTGTTGAACTTCATCTCATTGGCATCAGCTCAGCTATCCAGCTGGTCCAGATGCCACTGAAGGGCCTTGCTACCCCCAGGGAGATTAACACTTCCTCCCAGCTTGGTGTCATAGAATCATAGGATTGCTCAGGTTGGAAAAGGCCTTAAACATCAATGAGTCCAACCCCAACCTAACCATACTATCTCAACTTTAACTCCTCTCTGCTAATTCACGTCCCTGAGCACCACATCCAAACAGTTTTTAAATACATTTAGGGATGGTGACTCAACCACCTCCTTGGTGAGCCTATTCCAGTGCTTAACAACCCTTTCTGTGAAGAAGCATTTCCTGATATCCAAACTAAATTTCCCCTAGTGCAACTTGAGGCCATTTCCCCTTGTCCTGTCACCTGTCACCAGTGAGAAGAGACTAGCCCTGTTCTCACTGCAATCACCTTTCAGATATTGGAAGAGAGCAATAAGGTCTTCCCTCAGCATCCTTTTCCCCAGACTAAACAGCACCAGTTCCTTCAGTCACTAAAGTCCCAGTTCCTTCAGTTGCCCGTAAACTTACTGAGGGTGCTCAATCACCTCATCTAGATCATCAGTAAAGATATTAAACAGGGCTAGCCCCAGTATTGACCCCTGGGAATACCACTCATCAGCAATCACCAGCTGGATTTAACTCCATTCATCACCAACTCTGGGCCTGGACCTCTACCCAGTTCTTCACTCAGCAAATATTCCTGTCTAAGCCATGACCAGTCAGCTTCTCCAGAACACTGTGGGAAAAAGTCAAAGGCTTTAATAAAATCTGGGTAAATTACATCCACAGCCTTTCTTTCATTCAGTGGGTCACCCAGTCATTGAAGAATATGAGGTTGGTCAAGTAGGACCTGCATTTCATGAACCCATGCTGGCTAGGCCTGATTCCCTATGTGGTCCCACACATGCCATGTGATCCCACTCAAGATGGTCTGTTCCACAACAGAACAGAGAAGTGTCACAAAAATGATCGAAGCGTCGGAACACTTCCCCTGCGAGGACAGGCTGAGTGAGCTGGGGCTGTTCAGTCTGGAGAAGAGGAGGCTCTGGAGAGAACTGAGAGTGCTTTTTCAGTACCTAAAAGGGGGCTATAAGAATGAAGGGGACAGACTATTTAGCAGGATCTGCTGTGTGAGGAAAAGGGGAATTAGCTTCAAACTAAAGGAGGGGAGATTCAGACTGGATATAAGGAGAAAGTTATTTATTATTTACAATAACATTGGTGAGGTTGGCCAGATATGTAGTGGAATGCCCCATCCATGGAGACATTCAAGGTCAGACTGGACAAGCCTGAGCTGTAGATGTCCCTGTTCATTGCAGGGGAGTTGGACTAGATGACTTTTAAAGGTCCCTTCCAACTCAAAAGTGCCTATGATTCTACAATTCATATGCACTTCAATGTCAGATGCAATTTTGTCAGACTGCCCCTCTGCTGCCATCTGTCACAGCAACAAAATGTAGCAGAATATTGGCAGTCCAGTGTCTACTGCCATAGCACCAATATAACCCTCTAATATCATGGGACAAAATAATAAAATAGGAGGTGCTACTTTTGGAGTAGCCCTCATATATTCTTCCCATGTAACATAAAACTTCATGGTATTGAAATGATGGTCAAATCTGCAATTCAACTTTTAATTTTTCATGCATAAAAAGTAATTTTCAGAAAAAAGAGCATGTTTTTTAGCAAAACAAATGTTTTAGTGATGACTTTGAAAAGCATTGCAGTTAAGAAGCAGATAGCATTATGAAAGTATTCATATTGCTGAAAAAAAATAACATTTCAAGCATTTTCTATAATATTTGCAGCCAAATTTTGTACTTGGTGAAAAGTAGTTAATTGTGACATTTTTATCCAGGGATAAAAAAATTTTATGAACATGGGGGAAAAAAAGCGAGAATGGAAAAATCTTTATTATGTTAAGCAAAAAAAGTTGCAAGCTTTGAAACCCTGTAGAACCTCCCAGATAAACCACATGAAATCAAAATGTGTCTGAATCATTTACAACTAATTTCTCACCACATGATGTTAGTTATGAAGTGCGCTTCCTGTGTTTACCAAGATGAATCAATCTACAGCTGACCTTTCTAGTAATGGCAAGACCTCTGAAGAAACTGAAGAATGTTTTATTGCAAAAGCCAACAAATTGATTTCAATATATAATTTTTTTCTAAGAGCTACTGTTCAGATATAGAGCTCAGAAGTGCTTTTTGTGAAGAAGCAGAAGGGAAAAGCTTACTCATTATAAAATAAAATAAAACACGAGATGTCCATGATACCATCCACTTGATCAGAAGTCTATACTTTGGTTCAGTGTTTTGGAGTACTTGGAAGCTATAAGATTTTGAAAACTATTCATGATATGTTTGCTTTTTTCTTCACCAAATCTGCTTTCATTTTTGTCGATGTGTTGAGTCCCAGGAGCAGAATTCTGCAGCTGTTTCCAGTGCTGCAAAAACAGTTTTTCCTGCTGTCATGGTTTTAGCACAAACCTGAAAGGTATCACCTAAGCTGACAAATGTTAGCATGTAATATCTAAATACGTAAGGCCTTTTCCACCACAGCAATTCCAATGTGGTGTAAATATAAGATATATTAATACATTTTTTTTGCCACCAAGATAGCACTGATATGCAGCTTTTCTTTCAGCTGGGGAAGTCTAGTGCTGGAAGCTAGACTTCTGCATCTATCCTCATTGCTTTGAGCATACACAGAGCGATCAAGGACCTAGCATTATAAACTCAGCTTTTACATTTATTTATCCTTATCCTAATTATAATAAATCATCGCAGTGAAAAATTGCAGTGTGCTGCTCCCACACCTACTCATGGGTATGTATGACCAAGTTCTTCCTTTGGTTGGAATTTCTGCTCCTTAATTAAAGAGGCAGCCAGGGTGAGATGCTTTATAATCACTAGCCTGAATAATGGTCAAACTGAACTGAGTACTGATACATGGTGCCTCCAAGAATGATGCAAGATGACAAAATACTTGCAAGCAACAGTTGTATTTGGAATGAAAATACAGAATTTCTGGCTGACAAATTAGTGTCTAACATCTTACAAGGTGACTGCTTTTCCTTCCTATGAAAACACTTCAGCCATCAAAATCAACTGAGCTACTGAGTTGGCTTAAATAAATGCAGATTAGATTGAATTTAACTTAGACAAATCACCCAAATAAGCAAGCTGGGACCATGGGACTTACAGAAATACCATCTGTAACCATTGTTGCATTATTTTATGCTGGTATTTTGAAGCAAAATAGTGAACTTAAATCTTGGCCTCATGAAAGAAATTAGAGGAGAAGATGAAATGGTGCTTTCACTGAAATCAGCACATACAATTCAATCCCAAGTATGCAGTCCTTTGAAGATATGACCTGGAAATGCATATTCTTTGAAGCCTGTTTTAATCACAACTGTCTTAAAAGACATGCAAATAGCTATATATGTTATTAACATGTTAACATATATTATTTGTTATAAAAAATGCATTACAAACTACCTGGCTTTGCTGGCCTTATATTTTCAATTGCTATTTCTGCTTAAGGCTTCATACATGCTAAAATATTTCAGATGAAGTATTAAGCACAAGAAAACTTCCTCCCAGCTGAATCAGCACTTGGATTCAAAAATCCTTATGCATCCCTTCCAACTTCGGGTATTCTATGGTTCTAAAGCCACAAAAACCACAGTCCACTCATTTCTGCATCCCATTGGAGAGGCCAACCCAGGTCTCACTGACAACTCAGCTCTGTTCTGACACAAGAGAGCAAGAATTACAGTCAGGCCCTAATTTGAAGTTCATCTCTATTCTATATTAACCAATTTTTCTTAGTCCCATTGGAACATTTAACCCTAAACTTTTATATATGTAAATAAATAAAATTTAAAATCATGTCTCTGTAGTATTTGAAATTGCTAAGATGTCACATGAATATAATTAAAAGTATAAATAGTTGCCAAGCTGTGCACTAACTGGTTGTCATTGATACACAGGTTTTTCTTCTCCAGGTACATGACTTCGCATCTCATTTTGTTGTACTTCATGCTGGTCCATTTCCCTTTTCTGCCAAAGTTTCTCTAAATGCACAATCATCTTTTGTACATGGACATACTTTAGCACAGATATATTTTTCTTAAAACAACGAAACAAAATCATGATGCATGATAGATTTTGCATAATAGGCAATGAATTTGCAACTAAGTGGACAAAACATACTGAAGGTAAAAAAAAAGAGGGCCATTCTTGGTTTAGAGGGAAAGACAGAGTTAAATAATCATCCTACAGTTTAGAAGAAGTCTGTGGTAAGGAATCTACACGTATTCATATACATATCAGGGAATCTTGTATGAATGAAGAAAATCTTTTCAGAACAATTTGGTATGGTTTAAATATACATTTGCAGCTTTAAAGAAAAGGTAGATTGTGCTGTGAAGTGCCGAGAAAAGAAAAAAAAAAAAATAGAGAGCAGCTTCGGATGCTTTGCCCTCCTCTGACCAGTTAAAAATCAGAGATAATTCAGTTTCTTTGTGACTTATTTCAGTTAGATCTAACATCATCTGGTGGGAATTTCTGCCCCTTGTTAAAAAAATAAAAAAATAAAAAAAAAGAAAGAAAAAAAGAAAAACTCTCCACAGATATCTCATAGATACAAACTTTGCAGCTGTGGGATGTCTCCTGTTCCATCTCCTGCCACCAACCCCTGCACCTGGAGAAGGCAAGAGTCAAAGATGTGCATAGGAAATCAAAAAAGTGTGATGTTCACAGCTGAGGAAAAAGTGTGCAGACCATGATGAATATTTTTAATTATTTTGGTGACATTCACCGTGGCTCTATTACACAGCCCTTTACAAGCTAGAGAATCAGTCAAATTATACAATATACTCCAAGAAAAAAATAGTTGGCTGAGTTTAAGGAGCAGAAATAACGAAAGGATTTAAAAAAATAAATAAGTCAAAAGCAAAGTAAAATGGGATGTACATTTACACATTCCCTCACTCGAAGTCAAACTAGTGTGCTGAGCAATGTGTTGTTGCAAATATGCACCGTGCTACCAGGCCTCCATACAGACACGGTGGTCAAACACAGAGGAATAAAAGGCAAATAATTCATTTTGTTGTCTGTTCTGATCAATCAGCATAATTAATCTAGCTCTCAGACTGGCCTTAATGAAGATAAGGTAGCTAAAATTGTTTTCCTGAGGCAAACAGGAGCCTGGGAAATGAAACAAATTGTAATCTGAATCACAGCCCATTGCAGAACAAATGTACTTAATTCTCTCTCAGCAGAAGCCACCAGAAACCCTAGAAGGTGACAGTAGCTACAGGAAAAGTAGAATGTCCATAAGCTTGAAAAGCCTGGATTTATAAAACAGTTCTGCAGTAGACAGTGAAACTTACATTAACCAAGAAAAAAAAATATCCCATTTCGTGCTGAAATGGGTCTTGGTCTTATTACAATCTCTATCTCCCTGAATAAAGTTCTCCAGTAGGCAGAATCCTAGTTTCTAACCTGAGTCAATGACTCAGTCTGTGACCTTGGGCTAATCATTTGACCTTCCTCTGAATCTGTCAAGCCAGCTGGAAAATTGGGTGAAAACATTCCTCACTGGAAATCAGATTCTGTACCTAAGATGAGTTTTTCTTCAGAGAAAAAAAAAAAAAAAAAAAAAAAAAAAAACTACAGGAAGAAAATAAATTATTATTTATCCTGAACTCTGGGTTAGAAGGCCAAAGCAATAACGATATGATGCTTGCCCCATAAATACCATGATATTGTGTAAGGCTGTCCATGTAAATAAATTGTCTATAGTTACTTTGTAAGCAAAGTTTATTTATTCATATATAAGTTTGAAAAGAGTTTGATGCTGTCAGTTTAGTCAGCATTTATAAAATGATTTTTCTCAGTATTTGGAACAACCTTGCAGAATTAAGAAATTTTAAGTTGAATAAAATTATGTAATTCATAACAAGGTTCTAAACTCATTCCTAACTCAAATGAAAAAGTTTTTAATATTTATTGAAACTACAAAAAATAACTCCTCAAAAAATCCTTTAATGTAGTTAATAAATGTTTGGAAAATAACAAATAACATATGCAAGATCATCTACTCTTCATTAGTCACTATATCATAGTTGGCTGACAAAAGCAGATTTTAAAATACTCTGTTCCAAATATGATCTTAGACTCTACTGTTTTAATTTGTAAACAGAGAAGCTAGTATGCCTTGATTTTGTTATACATATGTTGTCTGAGATGTCTACAGATACAGCAGAGGAGTATAAATATAGCCAAAAAAAAAAAAAAAAAAAAAAAAGGACGATTCCATCCAATAAAAACTTTTGCTCTTTTCTTTTGCTTCCTTTACCTGTCACATTTTTCTTCCCTTTTATAGCAATAAAAAGTGAAAACACTGAAACTTGCTGCAAAGAAAAAATAAAAGTATTGTTTTGAAAGTACTCCCCCACAAAAAAGCACTAATTTTTATGTTTGTTGGCAGGAACTGAAACAATTCATTTCAACTCAGATCCCCTTTAATTTCTGAGAATGTGGTTTTCCCAGATCCTTTATAACAGTGTGAGTGCAGACCAGATTATATTTCTTTTGAACACGAGCAGTTAGGTCAATAGAATCTACCTTAGAAATGTGGGAAGTTTGTCTCTAGGGACAGAAAAAAAAACATTGAAAATATTTTGCTGCTGATGAAATTATCATCACTGAGTACTTGCTCTGGATATATAGAATAGTTCAAGGCAAAGTACATCAAGGTTCATCAGCAACATACCTGAGAGAAACATTTGAGAATTCAACTTTTACAACAGACCAATCAGTCAAAGTCAATAGTACAACTGACTAAAAATCCTTGAAAATGTAGATTTAATTGATGGAATATAGTAAAGAAAATCAGGTGCTTTCTTAGGTTCAAAGTGAATATGGCCAATCATCCACTTTCATTAGATCCAGTATTGGCTGACAAGAGAAATGCTTTAGTCAATCTGTTTGACCAAACATCCTTGTACTCCCAGCTAACTGAGAACGGAGTTCTCTATAGCTCAAGATATTTGCATATGAGGAAGATTCTACTTTCCCTGAAGATAATGCAGTCTGTCACAACAGAATGAGAAGGACCATATCTGCAGGCAAAAGAAAAAAAAAAAAAAAAAAAAGATGTTCAGAATCTTATCTGAGAAATTTCACAGGGCTGGACTGAAGTGTGAATGTTCAACAGTTTCTGAACCAGTTTGGTTTACAGTTTCAATATTAACCGTATTCCAGACATAGTTTGTTGAACTAATATATAATATGAAACATCATCCACTCTTATGGAAATGTATTAATGTACTGACCATAATAGTCTAATATTTAAAAAGGCTTTGCCTCCCTCAGTAACAATCTCTAACTTTTAACAATAAGTATCTCTATGTCTTAATAAGTCCATAACTAGTTATTAAACAGATAAAGTTCAAATTGCATACCTTTCTACTACCTTTATTTGCTAGCTAAGTAGCTGATTCTGCTCTGATTTTATGAAGTAGACAAGCCTCATCTAGTCAGCATTCTGATTCTACTCTTCAAGCATATACTTATTTTGAAGAATATGGAAAACTGCATTTATTTTTATTTACTTACTTTATTAAAGGAAACATAATTCAATTTCAACTTTATGTAATGGGAAAGTTAATATTTTAAAAAGATGACTTTGGTTACAAGGTAGAAATTATTTACAATTTGCCTTGCCCTCTCTACAATATAAAATAGAGCTGTATATAGTACTGAGAAGCAGACATTCTTTAATGTACTCACAGACGTTTACTAACAAAATACTGCATATTAACATAAAAGTTCATTTGGTACCACTGAAAGCCACTGTATACTATACCTTTCCTACAAGTTAAAAACTGTGATCATATCTTGATTAACCTTTCTATAATGGATATATTCACAGGAGCCTAATAAATAGAAAAAAATGTAACTCTGACCCCAGGCGACCAAACCTGATTCCAATCAGTTAGATCCCTCAAAGTATGTAACAGCCATCACACGTGTGATCTTTAAGCACTGAAATGCTCTTTGGGGTTTCTTAGCAGTTCGTAACATGTACATACTTCACCGTGTGTGTGTGTTGAGAAGTTATATATGCATCCAGTCCATTGTAACTATTGTGAAATGTCTCATCTGCAACTGTTATTACTGGGGCTGTGCTTCTGGTAGTCACTTCAGGGACCCAAGTTGTTGAAGCTTGAGCACTAATTCTTTTTTTTTTTTTATTCCTCCTCAGTTAACTTCATCACAGCATATGATCTCCTTTCACCCTTACCCGAACTTAGAAAGCACATGCTTTTTGCATTCAACTTGTTTTGTAACTCAGTTTCTGACACTGTTGTGCATACACAAGACTGCTGCTCACTGACTAGGTTGGGTTACAGAGTGTCAGTGCCACCAGAATACCCATCATTTTCTCATAGAATCACAGAACTGCTCAGGTTGAAAAAGGCCTTAAAGATCATCAAGACCAACCGCAACCTAACCATACTTCCTCAACTCTAACAACCCTCCACTAAATAATGTCCCAGAGCACAATATCCAAACAGTTTTTAAACACATCCAGGGATCAACCACCTCCCTGGGGAGCCTATTCCAGGGCTTAACAACCCTTTCTGTGAAGTTTTTCCTGATATCCAACCTAAACCACTCCTGGTGCTACTTGAGGCCATTTCTCCTTGTCCTGTCACCTGTCACCAGTGAGAAGAGACCAGCCCTGTTCTCACTGCAATCACCTTTCAGATATTTGAAGCAATAAGGTCTCCCCTCAGCCTCCTTTTCCCTCGACTAAACAGCCCCAGTTCCTTTAGTCACTCCTCATAGGTCATTCTTTAAGCCCTTCACTAGCCTTCTTGCCCTTCTTTGAGGTTCTGGAGCAGGTTCAGTGTCCTTTCTGTTTTGAGAAGCCCAAAACTGAACAGAGTACTCATTCCTGACCCTTTCTTCAAGGTAGTTTGCATAGAGACAGAAATCCTCATTCCCTGTGCAATTTTATGTGCGTGACTCATGTGACTGGGTATTTCTTACAAAGAAATAAAGTTTGATTTGTAAAAAGAAAAAAAGAAAAAGGAAAAAAAAAGGTGAATATAATCACAGCTAATGAGCTTCAAGAGATTAATCTTTTCATGCTCAGGCAATGAGAGCAACCACGGTTACAGAAATAATATCATTCAATATAATTACTTTGGGGAATACTTTAGCTCCTTAGATCAGTCCCTAAGTTCTTCACAAGTATTTGGTATTCCATATCAATTCTTGGTATTTGCAAGTCACAACTCGTGATGTGCTTCAGCAAGGTGTTTAAACCTGTACATATTTTCAGAAAGGTAAATTATTTCAATGAATTTGAATCAGGTCCTGCTATAATACAGTAGAAAGGACAGCTTAGTCTCCAAGTAATAGATGGAAAAGCATTCTCATTGTTAGAGTGGCCATTCCTACCAATCTACAAAACAAATTAATGGACATCAAATAGGTTTTCATTGTTCAAAACCTAGGTCATGGATCTGTCTTTATTGAAGTTTCCCTCATTTATTTTTGTAAAAGGGTTTTGATTTACTATTATAAAAAACAACACAGTTAGGATGGACATATCCCACTTACGTTTCACCACAGATGACTATAGCTATCAACAAATCATTTGGAAAAGATCCTCTGAGTGAGGATACCAACTAAAGATGAACAGAAGCAAGGTTTGAATTATGTTGATAAAGAATGAAATATCTTTAGTGTCAGAAGACATCCTTATCAGTAGAAAACAAGCACCTTCAAATTGTCAAGTCATTCTACACTCTATGTTCCTCAGTTTCTAGCTGAAGTAAGGGGAACTCTCCCTGAGCAATATTTTCAGCAGTGCCAGGACCTATTTCCATCAGGTAGCAATGATCTAGTGTTCATCATTCCAATTTTATCACCTCTCAGGTGAATTAGAGCAAAGCTACCCTCACTGGCTGGTGGCCTTTGGTGCACATTAAAGCACTGATTCAAATACACTGAGAAAGACAACACACAATCCCTTTGTTCCTTTGACACAAAGAAATTTTCTGCCTTAAAAAGTACATTGGTGATGAATTCCATGAACTTGGTCTAATATTGCAGAATGCTCTCCCAGAGAAAAGAAGGACCTCACAAACTTTCCCAAAATGTAAGCTGCACTCTGCTTTCTTGACCTCAAACTTATTATTCCTCCGTATATCTTTCAAACTAAAGAACACCACTCAGCTCATTTTCCCTAGAGGGAAAGACAAGACCAAATACAAGTCAAATGTCAGTCCTAATGTTTAATTCAGTACACAGTTGCATTACAGACTGCACAGTTACTAATGAGTCTAGACTTTAGCACTTTAAAAAAGCTGTTTCTAAGAAGTGCTCCACATAATAACAACACTCCTAAGCCTATTGGTGATTCAGAAAGTCCAAGAAATAAACTAAATGAAAGTGAGATAAGAGAAGTTCCATGCTCTCCATATCAATTTAACATCTACTGAGAAGTTTATGCGTTTTCAGATTATGTCAGGGTGCCATTTGTCTATTTGGCACCAATTCTAGAGTAAGCTTTTCTTTTCACCCTGTGAATGGATCTGATGCTCTATTAGAACAGGGGACTCAACAGATGCAGCCATATAGTACTACCCATGCATTTAAAAACACAGTGTACTTCATCAGATGTCAAAGGAGCTTACCCATTATCAAACAAGATCTGATCATAACACACAGCCATACTGCAATTACAGTGAGTAGAAATAAAGCTACAGCAACATCATTATCAATACATTCATTTTGAATTTAGATCGCTGTCTCTGTGTGCAGAATTTAGTTCTGCTTATTTTCAATTTTAGTTTATTTGCAGTGATGAAAATCATGACAGGAATTTTATATGGACAGGATCACTGAAAGAAAAGTACGTTTCAAACATTTGAATGTTTTCAATTACAGGCTTTATTTCTCAATTTATTGTGATAAGGTTGTTTTTAATGAGGAGAGAAACATAATTAATAGTAAAACAACCGACAATAAAATCACCTCAGGTGATCCTACAGAAATTGAAGGTTTTTTGTTTTCTTTTTGTAATTTGTTTTTCTGGGCATTGCTTTCTGATAATCTGATACACTGAAAGGAAGAGGAAGGACAGATGAGACCTTTCAGAGATGAATGTTGAATTCATCTTTTCATTCGGAAGTCTATTCTCATTTATGGTAACTATGAAAAACCTACTGACACCAATCTCAGTTCTGCATCTGCTTTGACAGAAAAGTTGTCTTTTTTCATGGCTTTGTCTAAAATCAGGATCAGCGCAGTTATAAATTGTTAGAAGCTTCATTAAAAAAAATGATAACATTAAAAGGACACAATTATATATATATATATATTTTTTTACAGTTTTCACCAATAAAATTTATATTTAAACTTACTGAAAAACTTATTCCTTTCAGCCAACTAGCGTGAACATTATTTACAGCAGAGTTTACATGGGACAGACTTACTGCACTGACAAATCATCTCATTTAAAGAAGTGTCCAGAAGTTCCCTTGTTTTAAAAGTTACAAATCATGCCAATTATTCACTGCTTGCATATAATACCTTCATGACACAAAATATAAGTTTGTTCATAAAAAAATATAGTACCCTTCTTCAACCCTCACCCTTCACTGAGAAGGTGACACGATTGTGGGTAAGGGTTATAAGCCTGAGGTTTTTGTAGGTCGGTGTGTTCATACTGAAAGTAATGCAGGAAATCAGAGCTGTATCTAGGCAATATATAAAGTGTTAATATTTCAGCACTGAATAACACCATTCTGAGTCATGTAGATTTTCCAGAGGGGTATGTACTCTGAAACTCCTCCTCCCAGAAGAGTTTTATATTCATTTTGGAAAGTGAATGAGTACTACCAATTTGCATATATGTCTCTCATTCTCTGAAACAGCACAGTGGGCAAGCTGAATCTTATAATTTCTATTCCCAACCAAATGCACATCTTCAGCAGTTGTTGCCTCTGCACCACATAAGTAAACAGCAGTGGAATTCACTCCTACTAAGGTGAAATTATGGGACCAGATACGAAGAACCATCTTCTTCATCTATTTTGCAAGTTTCACTCTGTGATGTTTGATTTTTCCGCTCAGCCCAGAGGCCGAACTTTCAGTATGCCAAAAATCTGCATATTGTATTATACGAACAAAGCTCCAAGAGTAATGCGTCTTATTTTATTATGTTGGCCAACAGTATCAGAAATAAATGTTGGTGGCATAGCAGCAGAGGCTGAATCTTCCCACTAATATTACATTACATATTGCTGTCGTGTGACAGATGGCAGCAGAGGGGCAGTCTGACAAAATGACGTCTGATATGGAAGTGCAGATGAAGCAAGATTGTGTCATTGAATTCTTCCATGTGGAAAAAAGGACACCCACTGACGTTCAATCAAAGCTTGCTGAATGCTTATAAGGACCAGAAAATGGATATGGGCACAGTGAGGCAGTGGGTGATGCTTTTCAGCTATAATGTCACAACAGCAGCTGTGAAACTCTGGGTCATCTCTGTTGGTTTGCTTTTTGTTGTTATTTTTTCTTACAAGTGTGGGATGGAGGCACTTGTTTATCATTAAAAAAAAAAAAAAAGCTAACTAATGATGATGACTATGTCAAAAAAATAGTGTTTTACAGCTAAGAATTTGCTCTATGAAATAGTGCTATTGTGGTCTTTACATCTTTCTATGGAAAGAAATAGGGGGCATTATTTTTGGAGCAACTGATGTAGTTTCACAAGTAACAGAGGCTTACAGATTTTGCAGACAGTGTGACAATCTTTTTAAATATTTATTCAGGAAGATATTAACATCTATCTCTAAGAGCACTGTGCCATGTTCATGAATAAAACTATTTCAGTAAGTCATACACTGAGTATGCATAACTGATTCAAAACACGGAACAATGAAGAATATTTTACCTTAGGATAAACTTTACTGACTAAAATACAAAAATGAAAGATGAATATCAAAGTACAAATTGACATGCATTTCTAAAACCAGCCCTGTAGATGAAGGGCTTGAAACAAACTGTTGAGTAATATTAATCATGCAAATAGGTCTATAGCATGGCTTCTTATTGAGGGGTTCCAAAAGAATACACCCTCAATAAAAATCAGACCACGCATCTGTGACTCTATAACACTCAGTCTGCACATGGTTAAATGGGAGCACGACATAAACTACTTATCAGGAGCATCAAGTAACAAACGAATGAATAAAACTGTTGTCCTGAGCCACAGTCATCTGATTTCAATATATGAAAACTTTCCCCATTCACTTATTGAGGGAAGACATGAGTTCAATCGAGTAATGTAGTGCATGCAAATTTAATGATTCAGAAGAAAAAAGAAAAAACAACAACAGAGTCTAAATGCATAATTAATATGTTTAAAAGTTCCACAAAACTTCATATTATATATATTTTAATAATTTTTATTTTAGATTTACTTTTGTTTGGCTACAATGAATTATTGAAACAAACTTGGCACAAGTTTATTTATACGAATATAGTTGATATATAATGTTCTGATCCAATGACACTGAGAGTACTAGCAAATCATCCTTTCATTTCAGTGGTGCAGAATCAGAATTCTGGTGAGTGAAAGAAAAAGTCCTCTATTAAATATGGATGTACTGTAGAGTAATTACAAGTTCCTGTAAATGATCTTATAATTACACCAAGTAACTCCAAAAATAGTTTCACTTGCGGTTTCAGATCCCACGATAAAACTATACTTGAAAAGATAGAAGTAATCAAGAATGTATCTCTTACATTCATAATACTGATTGCTTCATCCTTAAACTTGCAGTATGTATTTATGTTGTCACCAGAACTGAGCAGATGCTGAAAGCAAATTTCTGAGAATATTCCTTCACAATTTACTAAAACATTCTACCACACTTATGTCCCTTTTGATGTTATGTATTTATCTACTTAAGTAATCAAGTTAATACAAAATCTTTAATTATTGGCTGTTACCAGTTTCTTGCATTCTTACATTAATATTTTCTATGGCAATAACTGATCTGTGTTCCAGTAGTGAATTTAATTGCCAAATTCTGAGGGAAATAAATATTTCAATATGATAATAGGGAAAATAGAATTAGACTATTTACATAGTTACTGAAATCTCTGACATACTTCTGAAAATGAGTTGTCTTCTAGGTTTACAAGAGACACATATGCTGAACCTCTACTACTAAACTTGGTCTCAACTTCCAGCAAAGAATGATCACAACCAAACTACTTTTGGAGAGAGTCTCCAGACTAAGTGAATTCCAAAACTGTGTTTGGATGCATTTTAGAACTCTTTCTGGCTCATAGGAAAACATTTAAATAATTTAACCATTTAACTGTCGAAACATATGAATAATTCAACAATTTAAACAAGAAAGTTCCAGTAGCTGGAGTCCTGGCATTGTTTAATTCACCAGAACTGATGCAGACTAAAGGTTCACAAACATACACTGACAGATAATCAGAGAACTTTATTACAAATCTCTATAGTCTCATCTTTGGAAAGTATAAAATGCATTTTAAAATAGATAGAAATGCAGAATTAATATGTTAGCACTTCACAAGCTAAAAAATAAAACTAAAAGGAAGATAAAGAACTCCTCTTAAATATTCACATACAAAAATCACACTGGCCACTCTACATGTGGAAGAAAAGTATCTCTCCTAAGATATCTGGATCTGATCATCTAATAATTGCTTTTTTTGGCTGCATAGAAGTTACAGCTCTAGTTATAAGAATAGTAGTAGTTACCATGCATTTAAAATCTGATATTAGATTGCAGCTTCCTAAATTATTTTAGAAAATAAGGAAATCAGAGCGAAAATACCATAAGTCCTGTTAAACATCTATCCATCTCTCCTATCCTTTACTCTATGGAAATGCAGAGAGTGCAAATTGCTTTCCTGTCCAGAAGTTATCACAGATGCATCTCATTTCAGCATGAAAAAAAAAAAAAAAAGAAAGAAAGAAAAAAGCATTGAAATGAAAACTATGTGGTGTTTGTCTATGGTTTAAAGGCTGGTTTGGTCCAGTTCCACGACTAACAGGGCAGGGGGAGCCATGGACCCACATGTCGGAAAGGGGGAAAAGGGGAAAGGATAGAGAGATGGGCTTAAAAAGAAAATAGCGGCAACGATCTGAGGAGAAAAGCTAATTTACTAATAAGATATCAGAATGCAAGCAAACACAATATAATAAAATGTAAATGGAATTGAAGCTAATAAATCAAATAAAAGGAGAGTGTAAAAAAAAAAACTGAAGGCCTTACTCTAATTCTGAAGGCAAAATCGTTAGGGAGCACTGCAGAGACAAGCAGAAAGGGAAAAGGGCCATTTCATGACATGCAAAGATTTTAATCTTTCCTTCTGAATGGAAAATGGAAACAGCAGTGAAAAGTCCTCTGGGATATGTAGTTTTTCTTCTCTTCTGAGACAGGTGTATGAAATGGAGCATTAACTCTTTCACTCCCTTCACTACATGATGTGATGATTTGAAATTCCAACAACAAAAAAAAAAAACATAAAAATATGACTGTCAGGAGCAATGACAATAGCAGCAGTGGGTTTTCACTCATTCACATCTTTTGCTCTGATCTTCCTACCTCTGAGGGACTGCTGGCAGTTACTAGTAGATCACTATATTCAGCAGTCTATATGCCATGGCCTACTGATATACTGCTGTACTATATATAAGATAAACTCTTCTCACCACCCGTGTTTCTGAACATTTCAGAGGACAACTACTCAGAGCTACAGCACACATGTATTACTAATCACAGAAGTCCTTTGTGTGAAGAAATCCTGAGGAAAGCAAAACAAGAAGCTCATTATATATTATGAAGGATAGCTATGTAAGTTAAACAGTTCCTCATAAATTCCTGACAAATAATATTAGACAGTTTCTAGATGGTCTACAACAGTCCAAAGTGCCTCTGTACAAACCCAGGAGGAATTTCTTGACAGCAACATCAGGACATATCCTATAACAGTGACTGACAAAATTCATATCAATATAGGCAAGGAACTAAACACTTTGGTTGGTGGACTCTATTGACAAACAACCATAAGCTACTTCTTACAGAGAATTTTCTTTTCTCTGCAAGAGAAGTAACAGCAGTTACACAATGCCTAGATTTTTATTTGCTTTCTGATCAATAGCTGGTGTTCATTCCTGATTTCTCAAAGTTCAAGTTCAACACTCAATCAGAGATATACAAAGTATAAATAACATCCCAACATGGGATACAAATCATGTTTAGACAAGACCTTTGTCTTTACTCCACAGACATTAATATGTAAGCCTAAAGTTACAATGCACTCCAGTTTTCCTCAGCTTTGTGCAACCTTCTGAGCTCTAAGTGGAGCGTAATATGCAGTAATGTTTAGCTAGCCCTTATATATTTTTTATACTCCCCTAGCCTATTTGTAACACGAACAGCAAACTGCGCTCATGACAATGTCAATGTATGAATGAAAATTTGAAATCCATTAACCCAAACACCATTTTTTTTTCTGTTCAGTTCCTTCATTTTTATTTCCAGATCTGCTACCTGAAACCACAAGAAAGAAGACCCATATAAAGGATGTCAAAGGGAGTACTTTAGCATCATAAGATTTTTAGAGACTTGTATCTCTGTAATCTATAAAGTATTCATATGACCACATTACTAAATGCTGTAATGCAATGGAAGCATGGCAATAGAGAAAGGTGGGAAAGCTTTATACTACAGCAAGAGAGGATAAGCCCATAAGGAGCAACCATAGACACAGAAACAAAGGAAAAGATATGCTTACCCTAGGAAGACCTAAGGTAAGTAGGGATCTCCAAAGAGATACCCTTCCCTCCACTGCTAACCCTTAAATGAGATCTGGAAAGAGGTGGATCCTGGCTCCACGCTTTCCTGTCATTCAGGCACATTGTGTGCACCTGAGCTCCCCTGGGTTGGCCCTGTCTTCCCACCAGGTGCTCCATCACTGGTTCAAGATATGACTTAGCATTCCTGCTATAAATGCTTTGCATAAGACTTCATCTACAACTTTTAATAGATCAGCTTTACAAAAGCAACACTGAGTATTATGGACCTGCTATACAGATATCACATTTGCTCTCGGTTAATAATAATCTTCAAAGTTAACACAAATCTTCAAAGTCCTGGCAATATAAGTAAATAAAAATAACAGACTTTTATGGAATTTTTAATATATTATCAGCAAAATAAAACTACAATAAAAGATTGTAACAATGAAATGGTGATTTTAAACATTTCCTTGTTGTAAGGCAGACTTGAAAAATTGAGAGATAATAGCATCTTCATGAAAAACAGATAGATTTTGCAGGCTGGATTAGGATCATTTTACTTCAGGATTTCATATAACAGGTAGTGATTTAATGGAGATAAGTATTTTTACATGCAATTCATCTGACATATGAAACATACCAAACACAAACTTTGCTCTCTTGACCCATACAGGCAGCCTAAGTATATAACATTAAATTTATGTGATTAAATGTACATAGCTAAAAGATCCTACCTTAAAGGATTACCTTGGGGATGATAAGTACTTCAACAAGATGATACTTTTGTTTAGGAATTTAAAGTGTATCTTCTACATTTTTCAAACTGTACAAATGTTCTTTTGGTTTTGTTTTGTTTGTTTGTTTTGGTACAATATTCATTTCTAGCAATTTCTGTAGAAATTTTAGCATTAGTGGATTTTAAAGCAAGATCTTTATTGTCTGAGCTCGGAGAAGTGTATGAAGATGTGGATCCTAATTCCTTTTTTTAAAAATTTTTTCCTGATAAAGACAACTTTTCCAAATAAGAAAATGTTTGTTTTATTTGTCTTCTGAAGAACTGAAAAACTACTAGCTGACAAGTGATGCGCTATTCAAGAATAAGCTAATTTATCAAACTGTGAAAGGTCATTATACTAGCAGGCAATCAGAAAAAAAAATAATAGGAAGATGGAATTAACTGAAAAAATCCCACTAGTTATGGTACAGACATCTTTTGTTTTGATTTCAAAACTCATTAACATTCTCATGAGATATATTTAGTCTAATACAGTTGGCAATGATTCCACCTTGAAACAACACATTAATGGTAACATGCACTGCAATGTTGGCAATATAAAATTTGATATAATTTTTATGATGCCTTCATTAAGTTATCTTATGCATTGACATCAGTAAGGAAATCAAAAGAAGTAAAGTAATCTTGATCGGTGGCTTTATGTGACTGTCATGCTGTACTTATGCAGAGGAATGTTAATGTCAATGCCAAAGCTACACTGCATATAATATCAATATTGATGTTCCTGTGAGTGTTGTTTTTTTCTTGTTTTGCAAATGGCATGTTCAGAAAAAAATAAAATATTATTTACAGTGAAGTCATAATGACAAAAAAGAAAATAATAATGATGAGAGGATAAGTAACACAGCAGTAACCATAGCAACACTGCAGAGTGAATAATTCAAAGCAAATAATATACTTGATGAAGTTAGCCTCCTTTTGCTGTGGTGAAATGACTGCTAGAAGATTGCAATTTTCTCTTCAAATGTACTTCTAACTCAAAAGTACCTGGCACATATATGAATATTTTGTATGTGATCCTCAATACATTAAAAATAAGTTCCTTTGGTAGCTATAGCTGGAGACCAAACTCTATTTCTTATTCTGTAGATCAGCTGATTATCTATTTCCAGAGATTTATTTCAAGTTTCATTAAAGTCAGTGGGAAGATACCTATTTTCTTCAGTTGGATTGGATGAATAAGGAAGAGGGCTTGTATGGTTCTGTGTTTATGATGAATAGTTTTTGCTTACAGGATTGAATAATGAGCCAGTCTGGCAGTTCTTATTACATAGCTTATTTTTCTCTTATTTCACTTGTAGAATTAACAATACTGGGAGAAAATTCATCATGCAAGAAATTTTTGTCAATACTTACCATCCAAGCTAAAGCTTCCCACTTACAAAAGGATTAGCTGGATCTCTCAGGAAAGTTTGTGTAACACAACAGTTAGAGCACACTGTTACTAAACTTACAAAAATTCCAGACACAGGTTTATTCCTTAAAATGGGCAAATTACAAACTTCTAAAAATCCAGCCTTAAAAAAAAAACAAAAGATGAAGTTAATCAGAATGCAAGATTTTTATAGAAGACTTAAACATTTGTCATCTTTCATTTGAAGTTGGCCTGCATTCATTTCTGGTTTCCCCTCTAATGGCTTTTTCAAATTTATGCTTCCAATTCCATTCCATACCCTTCTCCTGTTTAGATATTTCCATTTTTTATTGGAAATCTGTATTCAATTTTAGGGGCTAATGATAGAGTCTCAGAAGATGCAGAAAAGTTAAGGAAATTAAATCTGTTCTTCATGTGAAAACTACAGACTGAAAAGAAGAAATTTAAGATGGAACTACTGAGGCTTATTAAACAAGTATGAATAAAGCAGAGGGAAAAGTAATGAAATAGGAAAGTTTCAGGAATACATTACAAGAGCTTACCCTAGCTAGATACTCACTGAAGACAGTCCAAGAATGTTTCTATGTCTGCATATTCTCAGTTTATCAAAGAAATAGAAAGTTTCTGATAGAACCTGTGAAGATACTTTGAGTCTTTCAACTTTCATACAAGGATCATTTGGAGACTAAGATTACAGAACCTTCAGGAGATCTCTCTAACAATGTCAACATCTCCTTGCTTTGTAAGAGAAAACTGAAGAGGGAAATTCAGAAAAGGAGAACTGCAGCTGACAGCCTGTTTTTTTTTGTTATTTTTTGAGGATTGAAGTCTTATGGAGTGAAACGTCACAAGGAGAATAATAATACAACTTACCCATAGTAGCATATAACGTTGGGAAGCAACTTAGCTATCAGGAATTTTCGGCTCCTTTGAGAGAACTGGACCTGTGAGCATTGTAAGAAAAAATAAGTATCTTCACAGACTATCTCTAGGTTAGACTAGGAGAAGTTTAAATAACCATAACTCCTACTTTTACCTGGAAGCCAAAGAAAGCTCTGGTAGATGATTGACACCAGCTGGGATAAATAAATTGTAAAATTGGAGGGCAGAGAGAGAAGCAGTGCTGCTAGTTGTCTATGGCTTTAAATTAATCTACCATTTTACCCCATAAAATACTTTTGCACTGACTACTGAATGTTAACAGATTTACTTTAACTAACATTTGATATTTTCAATTTATTTTAATAAGGGGACAATCAGTTTACTGTTTTCACTGGTGATTAAGCTCCTTGCTAGCTGAAGAAAATACTTCAAAACTTGATTGACCTAAATTCCTTATAAGATAGATTTTTCATTCTTCCCTTTTCACATGTGCAAAGGCTTCAGAGACCTTTTTGTTTATCTGACTGAATAGTAGATACAATTAAATTACCTCTTCTGCAAATATTTTATGATTTCTGTTGCTGTACTGTGTAAAAAAGGCTGAATATCACCCACTGTGAGAGAATCTTATTTTCTCTGGATAGATTGGATTTCTGGTAACTAGGCAGCTACTTTTTTACAGGTAGATAGCTTTGTTTAAAAATAAATAAATAAATAAATAAATAATAAAAAAATAAAGACTTACTGGAGTAATCCTTTGTTCATTCAAATAGTATGCAAAAGTTCACTCCTTTGTTTTGCACTTGGGAACTATATTAACTAGCTTTCATAGCAAGCAACTCTAGCTTTCAGGCATCATCAGAACCAGCGCTACTGCTTCATTTTTTATCTTCTTTTACAATAATGATAATAATGCTGAAGCTTAAAAACATGGATTTACATTAGACATCAAATGAAAGCCCCCAGTGAGAGGATTAACATATCAGGACAGTTAGTTGATGCATTTCAAGCAGCCTCTGAATTATATATGGCCCCCAGTGCCCTTATCATTAGGCAAAAGTGTACTTACAGTTCATTGAGTGGGACAGGATAAGCGAAATAGGACAGCTTCACTGGGTGATTGGTAGAAGGATGTTATGCAGCCAGATGAAATGGGTTGCTGATGACATTTTTTATTTAAAGTTCAATAAATGCATCCCCAGAGCATAGACTGGTGTTACAAAATAATGGTTTACTCAGTTGGTGGACTGTCATTGTTGTATTTAATACGGTAGCAGCCTTTATCTTATGGTCAGTACACACAGATTTATATAGAAAAGGAAAATAGCCTATCACTTAATGGGAAATACTTTATGCAGCTCTTTAAAGCAATCACAAACTTACCTAACCTGAGTAGAATGCTGAAGATGTGAAGATGTGGTTCACTGGTCCTCTTACAAAAGCAATGTAAAATTTAGAATCAATTAAAGCAAGACACTAGGCAGAAAATTTAAGAGAAATGGCAAGGAAATTAAAATTCAATATGCAGCTGTTTGGAGTCTTCTCAGTTTCCTTAGATAAAACTGAATTTTCTTTTGTATTCATTCAGAAATTCAAGCTGTGTCTGTGTGGGAAGGATATCAACAAATTTACTCTTTATTCTCAGCATTCAACCTATGCCACTTACTCTTTTCATATGGAATATGTTTCCTGAGAAATAACAAGATAAACTTTTTTGAAGTCATTACCTTCATTTTATTAGAAATATTGCATGATGGTTTCCTCTCTGTGGTTCTAGTTCAGTCATTTCATGTTATATATATATATAGGGACATATCCAAACAACTGGAATTAAAATAATGATTCATATTCCCAGCTTTAAGAGTGAAATCCCAATAGAATTATAATTGTTATGAAGCCAAACATTTTAAATCCTGAATATTCAGTGTAATTGCACACAGAAGACATCCACTCATGTATCAGAAACACAGACTTAAGGTATTCTAGCAGTTTTAACACTGTCTTATGGGACATGAAGTTTAAAATGGAAGAAAAAAAAAAAAAAAGGAAGATAAAAATCTAAGAAAATCTAAGAAAATCTGTAAAAAACAATGTTATATTATTTTGTCATGGTATAGCTACAGAAAAGGTTATTAATTTATACATAAATATGCTAGATTTTCTTGTTACAAGTTTGTGTATAATTACAACATTCTTTTCAGATTCTAAACCCAAGCTACTGACATATTTTTAAAACTTAATTTCAACCTTTATGTAGGTGTAAGGTCTGTAAGAAGAGATAATATATTTAGTTAGGCAAATCAATATGCCTTTTAAAATGAACAAGCATACAAAAATCTAGATAAACTCTTGGTAACACCAGATTATTCATGAGACTTCTGTGTCCAAAAATTGTTTTATCCCAGAAAAAAAAAAAAAAAAAAAAAAAAAAAAAAAAAGAAAAAGAAGAAGAAAAAGAAAAAGAAAAGGAAAAAGAAGCTATTAGAAACTTATAATCCTTAATCAACATTGTCTTCTTATACTCTTTTTAAAACTGGCCAGATTAATATCATTACTATATATTAATTATCTCTGTTCTGAAAGAAAACAATTACATTTCTATCAGGGTTGAACTTCAGAGAAAGCAACTCTGCAGCAACTCTAAAATACAAATACAGATAATTATGTTAGCATAGAAAAAAATTCTGCATATGAAACTGGGGAACAAAAAATTCAATCAGTAGTCGTCTCATTGTTAACCTGGTAATCAAAGGAACTGGCTGGAATGCCATCTCCACCTCTATGTTTTTCTTCACTGCTTTTCTTCTTCCTCTTTTCCCATTGCTAGGAACGTGAAGAGATAGTGAATTACTGACCAGTGGTTTCAACGGTCTAAACCAACAATGTTCAATCAGCCACAAAGCAGGCTGATGGGGAGAAAAAGTCATTATCAGTACTATTATGGCTGTTTTTCTCTAACAGTTAATAGAATCATAGAATCATAGAATCATAGAATGGCCTGGGTTGAAAAAAACTACAATAATCATCAAGTTTCAACCCCCTTGCCATGGGCAGGGTCGCCAACCACCAGACCAGGCTGCCCAGAGCCACATCCAGCCTGGCCTTGAATGCGTTCAGGGATGGGGCATCCACAACCTCCTTGGGCAACCTGCTCCAGTGTGTCATCACCTTCTCTGTTAAAAACTTCCTCCTAATACCTAACCTAAACCTCCCCGGTCTAACTTTAAAACCATTTCCCCTAGTCCTATCACTATGTGATTAGTCCTATCACTATCCACCCTTGTAAATGGCCATTCTCCCTCCTGTTTATAGGCTCCCTTCAAGTACTGGAAGGCCACAATGAGGTCTCTCCAGAGCCTTCTCTTCTGCAAGCTGAATAAGCCCAGTTCTCTCAACCTTTCCCCATAGGAGAGGTGCTCCAGCCCTCTGATCATCTTAGTGGCCCTCCTCTGGACCCGCTCCAAGAGCTCCACATCCTTCTTGGACTGCGGGCCCCAGGCCTGGACGCAATACTCCAGATGGGGCCTCACAAAAGCCAAGTGGGGGGGGACTGTCACCTCCTTCTCCTTGCTAGCCACCCCTTTTTTAATGCAGCCCACAACACAGTTGACCTTCCAGGCTGCAAGTGCACACTGCTGGCTCATGTCCAGCTTCTCATCCACCAGGACCCCCAAGACATTCTCAATAGGGCTGCTCTCAAGGAGATCTTCCCCCAGTTTGTATAAATACCTGGGATTGCCCCAACCCAAGTGCAGCACCCTGCACTTGGCCTTATTGAACCTCATTAGGTTTTCATGGGCCTAATTCTCCAGCCTATACAGGTCCCTCTGGATGGCTTCCCTTCCCTCCAATGTATTCACTGCACCGCTCAGCTTGGTGTCATCCACAAACTTGCTGAGGTTGCACTCGATGCCATCATCTATGTCATTGATGAAGATGTTGAAGAGCACTGGTCCCAAGATCAAGCCCTGAGGGATACCGCTTGTGACCAGCCTCCACACTGATACAGAACCATTGATCACAACCCTTTGGCTGTGTCCAGCCAGCCAATTCCTAATCCATCAAACAGTCCATCCTTCAAATCCACACCTCTCAAGAGGTCCAGGTTTGTTTCAAAAAGCTGCTTGTATTACTGCTTTCATTTCTTGCTCATAGTCTGCACCTTATATTTCTGTGTTGCCATAACCAAAATGTAAGGAAAGACATGAAGCTCCAAACAGAACCCATAGCTTTCCAATGCCTCTTTTGCTTTTATGAATTTGATTTTATGATTCTCCAGTTTGTGGATGTTGACTCATGTGATTATGTTGTTCCTACTACAATGAAGAAAGTACCTTGAGATTGATTAGTTCCCTAGAAAAGAGGTAACTGTGTCCTGAGTTATAGAGATAGCCAAAAAGCCAAGGTTTCATTGTCTTCTAATTTTGCATAGCTCTGGGTAGCACAGTGAGATTCTTCTTCTATAAACACTCAGAGGATAATGTAGTTGTTGTGAAGATATGAGTCTCTAACGATGGAAAGGAAGGTGCTCCATTGAACCAAGGCAGTATTGTTCTCCGTTGTCTTTGCCTCTGCCAGCAAGCACAGCAGGTCCATGTACAATGATGTTTCTTCTGTTTATCACACCTTTTTTTTTTTCATCTCTTTGCATGAGGACAGCATCCAAGTCCTGGCTTAGCCCTCTGCCTCGGGGTAGCAAAATTAACTTTTGCCTACATTTTCCTCTACCTGTCTGAACCATGAGGGCAAGTGAGACTGGGTGTGCCTCTGTCTCTGCTTGTCAGGTTGAGTTTCTGAGTCTATTCACCTTATCAAAGCCTGGCCTTGACACATGCCTAATAACTTTTGCTCATATACCAAGCTTCTTGGCTATGATCAATATATGGGTAGTCAGGTAAGATATTCAGAAAAAAAAAGGTTTCCAAGATCTTTAGCTTTCTCAAGTTTCTTCTTCTGTATATTATCCACACAAGATTTCCCCTGAAAATACTGGCTGCAGTCTGTCAAGACTGGATGTATAGTTCTGTCCATGCCTGGTGCTTGAATTGAAGTCAGAGTTTAGTTTACACATAACCCTTAAGATTCCAATAAGCCACAATTCATATTCTTCTATATTACGTAATATGCACGTGATAAGAGAGAAAATATTTCGAAAACACTTTCAACAATGTAAATATAAATTTTGGTTATTATTAACAAGAAAAAAAAAAAAAAAAAGCCTAAAAATTGTCCAAAGATTTTACACTCATATTTTAGCATATGGCTAACATCAATAAAGAATGTGAAGATGCACAGTAACATGTTATCAAAGAGAGAAAGAAGAAAGTAAACAAAAACACTTCTGATTGTGTTCTGATTGTGAGTATTAAACAGAAATAAAAGTTGATCTGTAAGCAAACTCCATCTCACCTTCATTTAATGAGCTGGAAAACTACTGCAGAATTAAAAAAATTTTTGAGGCAGATGAAAGGGAAAGTGAACTTCTAACTACTAGGGATGAAAAGCAGAGTGATGATGTGATTAGTATGTGCTAATTTTCTTAAGGGGTGCATACACTGTGATGTCTTAGGCTGCAGTTTCACAAAGAGGATAATGTTTTCCTGGGCAAAAAAAGCCATATCCACATAACAAAAAGTGCTGCACACAGGTAGATTATTAGCCTGACATACTCATAGTAATTGTAAAAACAGCTGAGGGGTTTGCTTGAGTACATCAGAAGCAGTCTAGGCAATAAATCTTGTGTCTGGTCTGTCCCAACTGGATCACCCTCTATTTACAGTACCATCTTTCTTTTCAGCATTGCTTTTTAGCTTAATATCTAAAAAGCTGTTAAGTTCACATATTCGGGATCTTTCTTTACCTTCTGTAGAACTAGCTTAATTCCAAAAAATGTAAGTCATCCACTTCCAGCAGCAATCAAAGCTAGATTCCAGTCCAGTGTCAGACAACAGGAGCCATCTATGTTGAAAGCTATGTCCCTAACAGTCATGTTCTGCAGACCCTCTTCACTGCAGTCATATCTAGATCAGAGTGGTCAGCTCAGACTCTGGAACAGAAACATCTGTGTGAAGAACTATTGCTGGGAAGTCACAAAATAATGCTAAGTACAATGTCATGCAAATATGTCACAGTATTAAGAAGCACAGGGTCTGCAAGAAGGCTAAGAATATCACTGGATATTCAGGCTACTTCTATCGGAGATAGAAACAGGCACAGGCTCAGTCATTGTTGCAGTCATCCATTCTCCTTAAAGAACATTCTACACTCTTGGCTCTTTTCTCTTGGAAAGGGACTGAAAAGATATGGTGGATATGCTGTCAGCTGCTATGTGACACCAGCCCTTAGGACTAGATAGGAGCCCCTGATTCATTTAACTTGTGAAGAAGGCTGTATCTTGGGCAGGGGAGCACAAAATTTCCAAATCAGAATCCAGAATGTAACCCCTAAGTGCAATAGGGCACACAGTGTACACATACAGGCAACCTGTGACTGGAAGTGTTTTCAAAGATGAAGACCGTTTTGAAGAAGGACATAATTTAGCGCAGAAGGATGGAAGGATGTTTTGATAATATTGTCTTGGCACACAGTCAGCCACCATAACCTTCATGATTCATCTGTCTGGTAATTCATTTCACACCAACTCCTGTCACATCCTGACCCATCTATGATGTCTGCTAAGGACCACTGCAGATCCACAGCGTCTACTCCAGTAGCATATTGCATTAGTCATTTTCATACCACTCTGTCCTATTTTTGTATTTAATGTAATAGAAGTATCACTATACATTTTGAGAAAACAAATAATAGCCCAGTCATATCACTGTTTTATTCAGACCACAATTTCATAGACTAGAATATGATTAGGAAAGACCCACACTACTCCCTTTCCCTCCAAGTAACAATTGACCAGACATGAAACTTCAGCTGATATAGCAAGGATTATAAACATTATCTCAACATAGAAAGTTAACACCTCCCAAAGATTTCCTGGGAATTTTTATTTTACTGCTGCCCTCCGTAGGTCACTGAACACAATCAGTGTATTCATAAGCACTGTATGAAACAAGATGACAGAAGCTCCTTGGCTGGGCTTTCCTAAACTTGAATGAAAACACGAGGATTGACTTGGGCATACTCACTGCTGAGTGGCAGTGAGTTATTAGTGATCAGAGTGGTCACCAGCAGGAAAAAGACAAACAGGATGAGTCAAGATCTTCATTCTTATCCTATTCTCTTAAAATCTAGATAAGATATTTTGCACACTGTCAGAGAAATGAGAAAGAAAATTTTGCAAAGAAAATATTCATCATGCACCAAAGCCTGATAGGTAGTAAAGTCCCTGTACATTCTGGGAAGAAAGAAAGACAATGAGAGCTAGAGACCGATTGTACCATAGGTTTCCCTAGCATATGTATACCCCCAGAGAAGTGCAAACACAAAAAGTTCTCAGTAATTTAGCATGCTACTGAAGCTGTAGCTGAAGTCCCCACAAGGACTCTGCTTTCTTATCTCCAACCTCATTTCCAATCTCTGCAGAACTCCATAAATTCTGCATATATTCCTATATATAGGATATATATATATATATATATAATTTCGAAGTTGACTACACATTTGCAAATTAAAAGGAAGCTTCTCAACATGCTTTTCCTCCAGATAGCCACAACTATAATATCTTAATAATGCTTCTAAAAGCAGTTAAGAAACAATTTCCTGTGTTGAAAGAATGCATACTCAGTATCTGTTACTCTTGACTTTAGAGGAAGAATCTACATATCCCTTAGAATAATAGCTATCTGTCTGTCATATTGGTCTAAGTTTCATTTGTTGATATAAATTCATATTTTTGCCACTTCCTTAAAACTAGAGGAACTTACATGACTGACTAATTTGACTTCCTGCATGAGTAGACCTATGAGCCTCCTTGGTGATTTTTGCAGTAAGCCTACAATTTCTATTTGAACTGTACTACATCTTTCAGAGATACATTCAGTTATGGTTTAAACTTTTTTTTAATTTATCAGGAGTTTAGCCCATCTGTTGCCGCTCTCTCTGCATCATTCGTTTTCTACCCCATAAGATGCTGCTTTGCCAGCGAAACCGACCCCTAACCAGGTCGGGGCCAAATGCTCACACAGACCCCAAGTATAGGTGAAGCAAAATGGCGTTTATTAAAATGTAGCAGGCACTTAAATATTCTTGTCCTGCTTTGTCTACACCCCTTGCATACACGCTGTCCTATTATGGGACAGCACCTGGCAAGCCCTGAGCATAGGGAACCTGACCCCGTCACACACCGTCTCCTCGCCACGCCTACTACATCTCCCCCTCCCTATGCTCAGTAATATCCCGTAACAGCGCGAACGCAAACGCTACAATTGTTCCCGATACCTGTGATACTCTATACTCTATGCATTGGTCCATAAGCTACTACATAATCCTTAGCAAGCAATTCTGAAAGCACATAATCACACACGGCAGAATAGCGGCAATACACACAATTACTAAGAGTGCTAATACTATGTCCTTAACGATCTTCGCAATCCAACTCCCGAAGTTGCCAAACGTCTTCTTGAACCAGTCTCCGATGGGGTCGTCGTCCACCTGGATCCTCTCCGTATGGTCTCGCAGGGCTTTCAGCGCTTTATGGATGGATACGCTGTGGTCGCTAAGATTGAAGCAACACATTCCTTCTAGGTCTTCACATTCATGCCCCTGTGCCAGGAGCAAGAAGTCGATGGCTGTTTTGTTTTGCAGCACCGCATGCCGAATGCTGTTTGTGTCTTCTAGCATCGCATTCAATACTAATGTTGTTAAATTCGCCTGCTTAACTGACCAACATGCTAGGCGTTCTATCTGAGCCAAGCTCTGTGCTGCAGCAACCCCAGAGTCGTTCAGAGATTTTATCAAACATGCCGTTTGGCTAGCTAGATCGGTGTTGTTACGGCAGCTGGAATGGTTTGAGGTGTACCTCGCAAAGGCTTCTAACGTGTATTAAGGGATGCCCACTAGGCAAGTGCAAAAGAAGTGAGGTTGCCGATTGCAAGCTAAAGCAAAAGTCGTTTTGGCTCATCTTATTTACCTAAGTAACCCATAAATTCCCTGACAGTAACAAAAGGTGAATTCCCTCGCTCCCTGTGATAAAGCAATAACCACCACACACACTAAACATAGCATTTGCCTGTTAGAAACGCGTTTTCTCGTTGGCAGCAACGGTTGAGTTTCCTCCACGCTTCTCCCGGCCTTCTTTCGGGGTTCCTGGGCTGTCTCCTTCTTCGGCGTTCACAGGAGCCATACCTGCAAAACTCAGAGTCCCTCGTTACTGTTCTTTTTCATCAGATCTGGTTTGACCTTTCTCGCCGGGATCCACATGACACTTCCCGTATTGACATGTTTTACAGCAGCATACCCTCTACCCCACACTAGAATCCTCCATCCTGGCTCCCATATTCCTGCCTCCGTTCTTATTTTGACTAGAGGGCCTTCCTCTAGAATTCTGGGTCGCCAGTGCTTTTCTACTGGTGCCCTGCTGGCATCCCCTCTTTCATAGTGATTTAAGGCAAACTGAGCTTTGGCCAGTATCTCTCCTTGTCTTGCTATTGGGATTCTGTCGTTATATCCCTCCCCCTCCCCAAGAACACAGATCTTTTCTTTGAGGAGGCGGTTAGCCCTTTCAACAATGGCCTGTCCTTGTGAGTTTCCCGGAATACCCGTAGTATGCTGAATTCCCCAGGCCTCTAACCAATCCTTGGTGGACCGTGATGTAAAACATGAGCCGTTGTCCGTTTTAATCTGCACTGGCAAGCCGAGGACCGCAATAGCCACAGCCCAGTGGGCCTGGGCCGAGGTAGAATTAGCTTTTCCGTGTTGGGTAGCCACGATCATCGTGGAGGCTGTGTCAACAGTAACTGCCAACCACGACCGAGGTGACATTCGCGGCTCCCACGTAAAGTCCGTCTGCCATATCTGCAGCGGCCCTAAGCCGCGGGGGTTGACCCCCGCCCCAATAGCAGGAGCTGAATTACAGTGAGGGCAGGCCTGCACCACATCCCTTGCAGCTGTAATGGAAATACCACAGGCTCGAGCGAGTGCCCGGGCGCCTATGTGAAGCGTGGAGTGGAGATCTCTGGCCTTTCGTATCGTCAGGACACGGGACCCTGCAGCCGCATCTGCGGCTGCGTTGCCCTCTGAAAAGAATCCTGGTACATCCGAATGACTTCTTACATGTAAAATTGCTATAGGCTCTACTCGGGTGCACAAAGCATCTTCTAAGATAAGCGCTGCTTCCGTACTAGGGATGCCTTCTTGGCCCATTTTCAAAGCGAGCTTAGCTGCAAAAGCAGAATCTGTGACTATGTTACAGGGAAGGGAGGGCCAATAAACAATCGCCATCGCAACAGCCCTGACCTCGAGCATCTGAACGCTGGCGCCCGGATCTGTGAAGATTATGGAATCCCAGCGACCATTTGTTTCCCACACTACCGCCCCTTGCCCCGTTGATGATGATGCATCGGTAAACAGGGTAGGCCCTTCCACGGGCGAGTCTTGCACCCTGCACCGTAACGACAGCTGCAATGGTCTCGCCAGTTCGAAAATAGGGGGCGAGTCCGCAAATGTGAGGGAAGCTGACGTCCCTTCCAAAGCAAGCAAGATGGGCTCTGGGAGCGGTAAAGAATCACGAAATGATGTAGGGAGATAGATAATGGAAGGTTCTTGTCCAAAGGCTCTGACAGCCGTATGACGGCACTTACGAAGAAGCCTAGCCAATATTTCCAGCCAGGAGGAGTACGCACGCGTGGGCTGAACGGAAAAATGCCACCACAATGGTTGCGGTTTGGCTCCCAAGTCATGGCCTATAACAGCAGCCGCCCCACTCTCGCATTTACAGGCAGCCACTTCCAGCTCCCTTCCAGGATCATATCGAGACAGAGCCAAATGACAACAGGATTCTGTTATTTCCTTCCATGCCTCTGCCATTTCGGGCGTGATGGAACGCGCCTCGTTCGGATCCGAGCCCTTAAGCTGCTCATAAAATGGCTGCATGAGGCGAGGAGGGATCCCCAGTGCCCCTCGAATCCATTGTAGGGCTCCCACTAGCTTCTGCACATCCCATAGCGTGCGTATCCGGGGTTTGATGTCAACCCCGACTGGGTGGACAGTTTTGTCTCCCAGCCGATATCCTAAAAACTGGACCCCCGATCCTCTCTGGATCTTTTCAGCAGAAATAGTGAAGCCGGCTGATGTCAGGAGCGTCACCACTTGGGCTTCTAATGACTGGAGCCCCGATGGGGTCGGGGATGATAGCAGCAGATCATCCATATAGTGCAGCAGGAGGAACTGCCTAGGGGACTGCCGGACCGGACTCAGGACTCTGTCAATCACTATCTGACAGATCGTGGGAGAGCACGCCATCCCTTGTGGGAGCACTCGCCAGTGATACCGACGAGCCGGGCCTTGGTTATTACGGACAGGAACCGTAAAGGCAAAAGCCTCCCTATCTTGCTCAGCCAGGGGTATGGAGAAAAAGCAATCCTTCAAATCGATAACAACAACCCCCCAGCCTGCAGGCACGGCGGATAGTACGGGCGCACCCTGCTGAACTACACCAAAAGGCACTAACTGAGCGTTAACTGCGCGCAAGTCGTGCAGCAAGCGATAGGATCCTGACCGCTTCTTTATCACAAATACAGGAGTGTTCCATTGACTAAGAGAGGGTTCTATATGACCTAAGCGAAGCTCTTGCTGTACTAATGCGTGAAGCGCTACAAGCTTTTCCGTCGGTAAGGACCACTGATCCACCCAGACAGGTCGCACTTCCTGTCTCCAGCGCAGTGGGATCGCATACTGCGCTGACAATTGACAGATCGTGGCCCCCACTATAAATTTGTTATGCGTGCTGCCACACCCCGCAGAAAGTCCCTCCCCAAGAGGGTTCCCGGCACCTGCGCCACCAACGGGGTCAGCAGAACAGGCCTTTCCAGGGAACCATCCCTGTTGATTACGATAATCTCAACCATCTGGGCGGACCTCCGGGTGGGCGTTGTTCCTCCCACTCCCGCTATCATCTGTGCCGCCCCTGTAGGCCATGTAGAGGGCCAATCGGATTCCGCAATAACCCGATGCGATAGAGAAAGCGCCCGTGTTTGTAGGGCTAACTATAAACGCGGCTGGATTCGCTAGGCCCTTTTCTTTCGCTTTCTCTTTAACTTTAGCCCAGTCGGTAACCAGGCCCCCCCCCGGCCGCGGGCTCCCCCCCGGCCGCGGGCTCCCCCGCCCCGCTCCGCCCACCGCCCTATCGCATTCTTCAAGGGGCGGTTCTGGCTGAGACGTTTTGTCCAAAGAAGGGCATAAAGACGGAGCAGGGTAAGGCGGGGGCGGAGCTGTCGGCTCACATGACTGACTCGGCGACTCCTTCTTCTCCGTCTCTCCGCCTCCGCTCTCTGCCGTCGCCGCCATCTTGGCCTCGTCGGATCTATGAGAAAGCAAAGACCCGCTCCCGGCAGCCCCCGTCACGCTCCGATCCTCCCCGAACCCTCCTTCTGCCTTTGCCGCTTTAAGAGCCCCAAGTATCAAGCCCCATGTTTTAAGCTCTGAGGCTTTTTGGTCGGACATGGCGCGCTGGCACAGCGCCGAAGTGAGTGAGTCCCACTTATTTGAATCGAGCACCTGTTGAGGGGAGTCCAGCTCATCCTCCTTTTCTAGCCGTGATAACACGGCCGCAATCTCCTTCTTAGAAGGAACGGTCCTACCGCAATAACTTTTACAGAAATGTAAAAATACCTTAATTACTTGATCCATAGTTACACACGCGACCTGCCAACACCCCACAGGTTCCACCGCAGTGTGTCTTCCGTAGGCGACCTGCCGACACCCCACAGGTTCCACCGCCTTACGGGCACGCCGGGCAGCTACTACTCACAGGGTAGATCACGTCGGGGTCACCACTTGCCGCTCTCTCTGCATCATTCGTTTTCTACCCCATAAGATGCTGCTTTGCCAGCGAAACCGACCCCTAACCAGGTCGGGGCCAAATGCTCACACAGACCCCAAGTATAGGTGAAGCAAAATGGCGTTTATTAAAATGTAGCAGGCACTTAAATATTCTTGTCCCGCTTTGTCTACACCCCTTGCATACACGCTGTCCTATTATGGGACAGCACCTGGCAAGCCCTGAGCATAGGGAACCTGACCCCGTCACACACCGTCTCCTCGCCACGCTTACTACACCCATCTCTTGGATATATTATTTAAATTGGTAATTACCTTATTTGCACAAAAGCTTCCACTTCTTTTTATCTGAATGGTCAGTAGTGAGCTTCTACACACAGGAACTTATGGTACCTTATGTTTTTATGTTCATTTTGCAAGATAGGCTGACCTTAAGACCTGACGTGTCAACTTACTAGACCATGAAGTGTTCTAGTGGCCCCTTTGAGAAACACATCCAGTTTTATATTATGTTGTGGAAAGCAGTTATATCTTCTTAAACTGTACCTGCATGCAATGCAACACTGCATGCAGTCTCCCAAGGAATTCCCAAGAACTTTGATTTCCAGAGTTAAGCTCTTTTATCTGCAGTATCATACATGTTCTACTAGGCAATGTAAGATTATTTGTATTTGGACATTCACTACAATTGCACAGTTGCATACAAAAATACTAACATCAAACCAAATCTAATTCAAATTTTGCTTTTTTATCAATTATTCATGACTAAAATACAGATAGTGTTCTTATTTATTCATTCAAATTATGTAATTAGCCTGTCATTATTATTTATCACTAGCTGGTGAATTTTTCATCATCAAGAAAAAAAATATTCCTTTTTTTTATTCAAGAACACTGATATTGTTGAAAACTAAATACTCTCTTAAGCCATGTTTCATTACAAGAAATTTGCTCTAAGGGATATTTTAGTTTAGTTCAGTATTGCTTTTACAATTCAACAATACTGTGCCCAATATGTTGAAAGATCACCATTTTGTATTACAATTAGGCAATGATCACATTACATGGGAGATTATCCTGCCCTATTTACAGTAAATAGCTACAAGTTACAAGAAAATAGCTCTATTCATGAATGATTTATATGTTTTTGTTTTTCAAGGTTTTGTTTTATTCGAGTTGAAATTTGTGTCCTGAATATTAAAGACATATTCTAATTTACTGTATGAAAACAAAGCTTACTGTATACAGTAGTCTCTTTCTGAATCAGTCTTACCAGAGCAATACATTCTCCATTTTTTTCTTTGAGGGGCAGAGAGAGTAAACCAATGGCATTCCAAGATGTATGATTTCCAGTCTTGGGGAGGGGAGGGGAGGGGAGGGGAGAGGAGAGGAGAGGAGAGGAGAGGAGAGGAGAGGAGAGGAGAGGAGAGGAGAGGAGAGGAGAGGAGAGGAGAGGAGAGGAGAGGAGAGGAGAGGAGAGGAGAGGAGAGGAGAGGAGAGGAGAGGAGAGGAGAGGAGAGGAGAGGAGAGGAGAGGAGAGGAGAGGAGAGGAGAGGAGAGGAGAGGAGAGGAGAGGAGAGGAGAGGAGAGGAGAGGAGAGGAGAGGAGAGGAGAGGAGAGGAGGAGGGAGAAAGAAAGGGAGGGGGAAGGGGAGAGGAAGGAAGGAAGGAAGGAAGGAAGGAAGGAAGGAAGGAAGGAAGGAAGGCAGGCAGGCAGGCAGGCAGGCAGGCAATATTACTATAAAACAAAGAAATCATGCAAAGAACCAGAAGTATGAGAACAGGTGTTGTAAATGTAAATTGTTGTAAGCCAAAGACTGTAAAAGTATCTCCAAAACAACAACAACAAAAATGTGTTAGAGTATAACTTAATCACAAATGTATTTTTCCTCTTATCTATCACATTTAACTCTCTAAACAAATCTGTTAAAAAAATAATCAAGGAAATTTTCAGTAAAACTGGATCAAAATTAATTCAGTTCAGCTGGCTTTGAACAGAATCCTGACGAATTGAAGAGAATGCATATGTTTGTTTACTTTTAAATCTCTAGGGCAGATTTCACTCTGCTTAGAGGCTGCTTTGCTTCCCACTGCTAAAATATTCTGGGCACTGACCGTAGAAAAATACTGAGAGGTTAGGAAATCTCCAGCAGGCTGGGAGTGGGCAAGAAATGGGGAGTGGATATCACCAGAACAGTTGCCCTAAACTGATCAAAAGTATATTCCATAACTTATGGCAATATGTTCAGCAATAAAAGCTGAAAAGGAAGAAGGAAAAGGAGGTATTCTAATTATGAAAGCACCTATTTTCTAGAGAAACAGCTATGTATATTGAGGTCCTGCTTCCCAAGATCTGACTGAACATTGTTTGCTGATGGAAAGTAGAGAATTTTTTTTCTCCTTTTGCTTCTGTACGGCCTTTGCTGTTTTTTCCTTTTCTCTCTGTCATTCTAAGAGGAGGAGTAAGAGAAAGGTATGGTGATGCTGAGCTGAATTGATTGTTTCTTACACATTGCAGAAAGACAGAATTACAAATGAACTAAAGAAACAGCCTAAAAATCATGGAGTTATCTGGATCATGAAATGTTATAAATGCATGCTCTTTACCACTAAGCTTACAGATTATTACAACTCCAACAGAGTCACTGGAACTATCTTTCAAGTGTTTGTTGATAAATAGAGCATGTTGCATCCATTAAGAGCAAAGATCTCAGATGTTGGAACTTAGAATTAGTGGTATGTGACTTCAGCCCTCCACCAGAAATTTGTTCTTGATCATTCTTTCTGTGTTTTTGTGTAGAATCTTCAGCTGCCAATCATAGTGGTACCTGCTTATAAAATAAAACAACCATCTATTCCATGAAGAACTTCCAGGTTGAAAGCAAAATCATGGATGAATGCACACAGACTTATGAGAAAATTAAATTAAAAAAAATAATAAAGAAAACCATGTCAGGCAGCTTGAGAGTGCGGTAGACAATTGTAACTACATAAAAAGAACTGATTCCCTTCACCCAGCTGTACACAATTCCCTAGTGTGTGTGCATATCAGATCAAGTCACCCTCAGTTCTTCCTGCAATAAAACAGAGAAATATGTATTGGCAAGTGTAAGAACCTGACTTAGATTAGATGACTTACAAATGACATTTGAATTTGAATACCCATTTCTTTACATTCAGTACAAGAAAATTAGGAAGACTGAAGGGCAGTAACCTATCCTGTGATATTTTTATTTAATTGACCATTTAGTAGTCAATCTAGCAAAGTTCTGAGTTTGTGCCTTTTCTGTATACACACTCGGATGAATGAATGGGCACTGAGAAGCAAAGTTTCTATATGAATGAGAAAAGGATAGGGTATAAGTAGATCCTGAAAGATATGCAAAGACAATCACTTGCACTGAACATAAGCTACTTAATAAACAACACACAAAGATTTTGATGCATTTCCTAACAAGAATGTTCAATGTTAAAAGGTTGTAGAAGAGAAATAAGACAAGGACAGGAATCTAGAATTCTCATTGTTTACATGAGGATAATAGACTGTAATATCTTACAGATCAATCAATCAAAATAGAATAAAATTAATATATTTTATAACAGTGGAGATTTAATAAAGATTTTATTTTAGTTTTGTCTAATTCAGATAAATTTCCATTTAGCTATATGCTCAGTTATCTGCAGGTTGGAAAGACACTATTTTCTTCATGTACTATTTTATCCTAACTTTATCTTATGACCTATGAGCTTTTTAGTGTCACCATTGTTTGTATAACATACCTTGGACTGGGCTCATCTGTTTATCTGGAACAGTTTCCCACAGTGAGACAGTGTTGGATTTATCTCCCAATGTTTATGCTACTGAGAAGTGACCTACGCAGAACTGGCAGCTCTTACTAGGAATTTTATTAGGTGGTGGGCGGGGGGGGGGGATGCATTAAAAATGCACACTCATTTACCTATGTATTAATACAGATTTGCACAAGGTTTAATAATCTTGGAGTAGCAAATGCAACATGCTAGTGAACTAAGTTTTATCTTTGCCAACCATAACAGACTTACATAATTGTACACTTCTTTCCTCCCTTCCCCCCCTAGCCCCCAGTCATCCTGGGCCCATGTTTCTGTGAAACACAAAATAAGCAAAAAACTTTTTTAGGATCCTGAGGTAAATTTGTTTCTTCTGTCATAATTCTCTTACCTGAAAACTATGCACTCAGCTAAAGACTGAACATAACTTTCAGTTGATATTGACATGTACACATATCAAACTACTCTCTGTGATCCAGGGAAATCTCATTAAAACATTTTAAGCATTTTCTTTCTCTAAGAGTGTTCAGGGCAGCAAGTTGGCTGGACTTACTAGCAGAGCTTTAAACCATATTCAGTGGGCAAAGGTAATCTACTTCTTAATGACATGGAAGAACCAGGGAACATTACCATTTTATGGAGCACCAAGGAAATACCCGTCAGGTTGGATGGGGTCCTGAGCAACCTGACCTAGTGTGTGGCAACCATACCCATGACAAGAGGTTTGGAACTAGATACTCTTTAAGGTCCTTTCCAGTCATAACCATTCACAGATCCAATTATTTTTTTCATTAACTGTGTCTGAATTCACTGACTAGAGAAAGCACTTCGGTTTAGCAAAAGACAAGCAACTTAAAATGATCCACTAGTATAGTGCAGTGCCAGAAAAATTAAAAATCTTCTCTGTTGAAAGGTAACTTCATGCTTTTCTTCTCTGCACAAGCCTCACAACATAAATTACGTCAGCTTAAATTTAGTGAATTGTTTTAACAAACTGATAATGTGTTTCTTGGTTTCAATTTTTGTTTTTTGGTGAATTATTCATTTTTTCTTGCTTATCATTGCCTGTGGACCCAGTAAATGTATTGAGCTATGTGATATTTTTAATCATTGTAGGTGAAATCAGAACAAATGTGCCCACATTTCTTCTCGTAGTTTAAAGCAAGTACAACAGTAGTTGTACAGGTAGTTTATTTATGACTATTACAAATCAAATTTCATTGTTACATAAAAATATGAATCCAAAGATATGATTTGAATCAAAAATCAAGATGTACAGTTAAAGAGAGCTTTGTAGCCTTCTAAAATGCTCTATTTGTCTGATTTTACTCGGCATCTTCTTCACTTCCACTCTATCTAAAGTTAGTAGATGAGAATGACTGATTTGAAAGAAGCAAATCAAATAACAACATCCTAAGATTGATCTACACAATTTTATTCCCTGGTAGCCTATGTTTTCAAAATTTGAAAAGATGCAGTGGAAAAAAAGGTGAAAGAAAGAAGGATTAGTGTCTAGCTCAAACACACTTATTTTCAGCTCAACTCAGCAAGACAAAACTTGACTTCAAAATGATCTTGCTGCACATAAAATGAAAGAGATCATCATGAGATAGAACAGCTTAAAATAAAAGAATGAAAAACATAAGAGATGAGATTACTTTTTTAGCTTGATGGCATATATTGTGAATTTTGTCCATTCTTTTTTATCTGATATATATTTATTCAAAATTGAATGTGGGACTCTAGATGAATGTTTTAAAAATACTGAATATTCCCTGAATTCTTTTTTTTTTTTTTCAATATATTTTATCAAAGGATCATCGCTATTATTTTTAGACATATCATGAAAGTTCAGGAATTTAGAACTATGTTTCTCTTCTTGTTTTTCACGTCCATTTTACTTCTCTCAGAATCAAAATATTTGACTGATTTAAGTGCTAAATGGAAAATGTTTGTTCAAAGGGGGAAACAGGCAGACCAAATGAGAGAATTTAGATGGAATCTTAAACAGCAATACCAGACAATAACAGAAAAATCATTAGTGAATCTAAAATGGCTATCCTACTGCCCTGTATCTTTAAATTCAGTACTGTGGAAGATAACTAGGGAAGAGCTTTATAAATAGGTAGGAAGTAATTTCAGTAAATCTTTTGATTTTTGATTTTTATTTTTTGTAAATATATTGGGATATGTAGACTATGCACATATGACCTATCCACTTCTCATCCGATACTGTTGATGGGTTGATGGATTATTTAAAATATTTGTATTAAACAACTAGCAGTTATTTTGGGATAATTACAAAGGACAAAGGAGGTGCCAGGGCAAAACTGAAGTAACAATGTTTGAAGTACGAAAATAGGATACAGGCAGCAATTACCTTAAAATTTCAACTGAAAATTCTAATAAAATAAACCGTGTACTTTAAAGAGAGGAAAATGCACTGATAAAGACAGCAATGAAAGTTTGACCACTAAATAAAAGAATAAATCTTTGATCAAACTCAGTAATCAAAAAATGGAGAATAAATGTGACTATGACAGAGGATTGTATCCTAGATATATATTTTCAAATTACAGCTCACATCCTTCTGATAAAAGTTATTCAAACTTGTATGTCAGGGTCTACTCTATCTCCATTCTCACTGTTTTAAAACATGTCCCTATCTTTCAGGTGCTTAGTGAAGATAAATCCATTAATGATTATGAGATGCTCAGATACAACAGTGACAAGGGCCATAAAAGTGCCCAGAAAGGTAATTAGAAGGAATGCATTATCATGCATTAATGTTGAATGTAATATCATAGAGATAAACATACACATAATGTCTAACCATAGCCTAATGTTTAATTTAGTCTAAATCTTGTCCTTCTAAAATTAACTGGAAATTGTCTCATGGGCTAGAAATGTGAGTAAATATACCTTTAGCCCAAAAACTCTAAAAGTTTGTCATGAGGGTGAATTCACTAATACTGACGTATTAGTACTACTGGGACATATTAGTACTATTGGGAGAAACATGAAGCAGTGGAGAACTAAAGCTTAATTAATATTGTTTCCTGTTTGGAACAGAGCGCAGTATGTGGAAATGCTCAATTGTATCAAAAAGTCACTTTGGTTCAAAATGAGTATTTGTCATTTAAGTATTAAGTATTTGTTTGAAAGTTTGACTAAATCAAGGAAACAATTATTGAAAGTATCAGGAGAAGAAATGTGTGGCACATTCAGAGGTGTTCCAAATATCAAGGGAGATTGCACAACACAGAACAGAACCAAGGAAATTAAAACCAAGACTAAGCACAAAGGTGCAATTTGTTGTAGGAAAATCTTTTTTGTCCAGCAAGTATTTTTGTGTATGCTTGGCATCATGTGTCATCTATTTAATTTAATAGATCACAGAATGTTAGTATATGGCCTATTTTTTACACAGTTACTACTGATTTTTTGAAAAATACTTTGAAACTAATGTTGTCAGTGTCTTTACACGAGTCTAATGATATTTTAAACAAAATTTATTTGGTGTGCTGTTTTTCTTTACACTAAGCTGGTAATTGCTAAACAAAGATAGGGGAAAATGCAGTGTAAAGATACATGTACGTGGACACTGACCTCATTCCACTTCATAAATTCTTTTTAAAATATTTGCAGATACAGACTAGATGTTCATCTGTAATTTCATGCTCTCCTATATGAAACTGAAATTGCCTCTCAGTCAACATTAGCTTTTACCCTGCAGAACAACTGATGTTTTCATATGATGACTAAGAAAGCAACTATTTAAACAGTAGTGATAGTTTACACAGAATCAACATACTTCTGAAAACTTTCAACTTTGGCTATGATACTTCCTTGTTTGAATGTGCTTTCCATAAATATTCTAACAATACTGACCAAAACCATTATAGCAGCAACAAATGCCAAACAAAGGTCAGAAAGTATTATGGCAGCAGATTTTTTAACTTGTACTTGAAACTAGTAAGAAAAACTCTTACTCACTATATTCTGACTCATAGGCATATATTGGATGATATAAGATGATATAAGCAAATCTAATCAGAAATAATACAGTTCAAATGATGAATACCTCAAAATCTGTTCATAAGAAAACAAGAAAACTTTCACAAAAAGAATTCTTGTGGAAAACCACAGAAGCATAAGTAACAGAATGGCTGAAGTTAGAAGGGATCTCTGGATCAATCTGCTACAACCCCTGTTCAAATGGGGATGCCCAGAGTAGGTCACCCAGGATGACTTCCATGCGGCTGCTGAAGATTTCCAAGGAGACTCCACAGCCTCTCTGGGCAACATATTCCAGTGCTCCATCATCCTCACAGTAACAAAATGTTCAGACAGAAACTCTTGTGATCCAGTTTGTGCACACTGCCTCTTGACCTAACACCAGGCACCACTGAAAAGAGCCTGGTTCCATCCTCTGTGTATCTTCCCTTCGAGTATGTTGACTCAGGTCATATATTGTGTCATATATTGATAAAATCTCCTCTGAGTCTTCTCTTTTTCAGACCTTCACATTCTCTCCCACTTCTCCCTCATTTGTAATTATGAAGTCCAGGAAAGCACCTATCCTCATGGGATTCTCTGTCACTTGGGTCAGGATGTTGTCACCAGTGCCCTTTCAGATTTTTTATGCCTTGCAGTGTTGCCACCTCAATAGAATTGGGATGGTTAAAGTCTCCCAGGAGGACCACCACATGCACATGCACTGCAGAAAATCTCTTCCACTTCTTCTTGATCAGATAGACTACAGCAATAGACTCAATACAGATAGATTCAATACAGTTACACTTGTTACTGTGTTATTGGACTGCAATGTAATCCTTACCATTAAGTTCTCTGCTGGCTCATCATCCATCCCCAGGCAGTGCTTCCTGCATTTCAGCTGGCCTCTGACATAGAGGATGACTTTCCTCCTCATCTTCCCAGCATGTCTTTCCTTAAAAAAATAAATCAATCAACCAATTTATCCAGAGTGCAATATTAACTGCAAGATCTAACTCATGAGTGTTTGTTCCATAAGGTCACTTTGACATTTCAGTTCTGAAATCTTCACTGAGATGAAGCACATTTTTAAGGTGGAGATATTGCTTAACTTCATAACTATTTTCAAATAAAATATATCTAGTCACTACAACTGACTAAATATACTGAATTCTGCTATTGTAGTACAGAATACAAAGATATTTATCAAGATTTCTTATTTGCCTTGGTTGAACATGAATATCACTTCTCAGTATAAAAGTAGAATTAATTTACTTATGTATATATTTGATATTCACTAAAGACAGAACAGTCCCCAAAGTGCTGGCAAAAGCATGAGTATTTGTACATTGCTTTTGCAGAAATCTGTCATGAGAAGGGAGCTTCATTAAACCAACACTGTTATCTTCCCAATACTCCCTCCTGAATCATCAATTATAAGCAGGGTTATTCATGAGATTTAACTATAATTTGGCCAAAAATATTGCAGTAGTGAGGAACAACAGTTCACATCTGAGAGACTTTATTATATCTCAGATCAATTACTTTATTTTTATCTAGGATTTTCACTGTCAAGTTAAGTTCATGTCTTACTTGGTGCTCTGCCACTGAACAGCTTCTCAGTCAAACACAGGAACACCAGGACCACAGAATGAACACCTTCTTGCATGTTTCATAGTAGAGGTTTACTTAAGGTATGAAAACATACATATATGCAGCTCTGACGTGACTCAACTGTATCAGGACACTAGAGAGTAAATGCCAAAGCTTTAGCATCTTATACTTTGGAGCACAATAATTTCTCTGCTCAAAATGAAAACCTCAGATCAGATTTTCTATAAATCCTATATATCTATAAATCCGTTCTTGGAGATGTCAAGGTCTCCATGGTTGGCTTTTTTTTCTTCTGTCATTAGCAACCTGACACTGACATAAGTAGCAGTTAGGTATCTGATGGCCAAATGAGCTGGCACACAGATTACAAGGCCCTAGCACAGAGACCTGAACAGAAGGAACCCAATCAGAGAAGAAACCCCGTTTTGCCCCTTATTGCAGCCAGAAGCTTTCATCAAACTCACACCAGAATGGTTTCATCACAGGCAGTAGCCAAAGTCAGGGTCTCACAAGAACATCTGCAACTAATTTTCCAAAATAGTCACACTGTGGGCAGAGCAGATATTCTTTTATCAGTGTTGTATAACTGAGATGGCATAATAAAAGTCATTAGATAATTAATCTGCTGAATTAGCAGAATTAGCTAATTAATCTGCTGAAATTAATGAAAATTAAGGAAAATTAAGGAAAATTAATTAATTAATTGATGAAAAAATTCTTAAAAAAACTTTTATTTTTATATTTTATGATGAAAACAGAAAGAAAACTGATATTTCATTTTACCCTTCTCCTGAGCACTTTTGTGATATGTTCTTCTGAAAATAACTTTCTGTTCTAAAGAACCTGCATTTCTAAAAAAAAAAAAAATTCTCCAAGGATGTAGACCTAATGCTGTCAAGCACTGATGGTATTCACTCTTAAGTGCCAAACTTTCTTCCCCCATCCAGTCAAGACAGCTGTTCATCTGGTTTATTTCACCTAGTCATGCCATTTCAGAATTTTTTTATTTTTTTTTTTCCTTCATCTGTAGCACCAGCACGCCTCTTCTACATTACAATTATCGTTTGCCTGTTTTATTAAGGGACAACCTTGAAGATCAATCCTGCAGAGTAGCCAGCCCATTTAATTTTTTTTTTTCATTAATGAATTTATTTGCATACGGTTAAACTCATGCTTTAATTCTTTGTCATCAGAAGATCCATATACTATAGAGTTCTGTGTTGCTATGTTGTTTTAGGGCTAGAAATGGAAATGACAAATATTACTCTCTTTTCTTTGTATAAGGGACACATTGAATTTTTAGCAGAATAGGAGTTTTTAAACAGATGCCTTAGTTCCTCCATGCTAACTGCAAAGAAAGAAGGCAGGGAAGCAACACAGAGAATGCTTCTAGGCTGATGTGTTTTGATCAGTGTTTTGCTCACAGTAATTGAAGCACAGCAGGCACAGAAAGAAAAGCCTGAAGGGAACAGATGCCCGAAAGAGGGTGGACCAAGGTGTTACACAAACACAGTCATAGAGAAAAGTCCCATACCCAGCCAAGGGACAGACAGTTGAGAACCTACAGCTATTTTGTTCATAACTTTGAACATTTTAATTAAAACCATTAAATGAGTACAGGCAACAGAAAGAAGGAATGTAGAAGTTTATACGAGCAGTGTCTATTTTACTTCCCATATGGAAACAGACCAGTAAAGGGGAGTTTTTATCTAAGCAAATATATCAACATTAACTATGTTATACTTGTTTAACTAAACAAGATCAAGTCTTTGAGTTTCTAAAAGATCCAGTACTTTAAGCTGTTCCACAATCAGGAGGACAGAGGGCACACTTACTCATCTAATATATGATAATTCATTAAATACCAGAAAACATAGAGACATGCAGAAATAAGGAAGTCTGCAGATTAAGAAGTTGGCAAGCAAAAGATGTAATTCTTAGAGTACAAAAGCAAAATGGAATACAAGTCATGGAAACCTATCCTATGCATCTTTTAAAGTGCAAAATATAAGAATACATTTAAATAAAGCATACATATCTACTACAACAAAGCTTAAATATTTTCACGCATTTATGGAGAAAAATGGTTTATACCTTTCCAATTATTTCTAAAAACTGTAGAAGTCTGAAAAACTTTTCCAGAATATCTCGAAAGTTGTTTTTTTTCCCAGCTGTAGAAAACATTCCATTTGCATGACAAAAAAATCAATTGCTACCACCCAAGCAACTGTGAGAGCTATCTGATTCAAAATGTTACTTTATAAAAATACTTGAATGTCACCTGGTTCAAATATTTGCCTTATCAAACACTGGATACCAGGGTTATTTGCTAACAAGATAGTGACTTAGTGTTAATGTGCAATGAGAAGACTTGATGTGAAAGCTGAGGCAACTCATGGACACTCAGTTGCCTACATATTTCAGTCAGCATGGCAGTGCCTGCCAGAAAACAGTGTCTTGGCCCCCTCCAGTGTCACAGCAAACTACATGTGTCAGCTGTATGTCAAATCAAATGCCTCCTGATGACTCGCCATTCCACATCACTCTCTGTGATCTGTTATGTGTTGTTTCACCACAGCACACAAAAGTATTTTTTCACAGCAGATATCCTTAAAGAAATAAAGAAAAATAATGTTGTAAATATGTAAATAATGTCATATCATTCTACTCTTAAGAAAGGAATGTAACAAATGATTATTTTCCAGGGAACGGGTTTAAATAGGAATCTGGTAAATAACATGCAAGGTCTGGTTTGAGTCACACTCTCTTCTCTTGTCCTTCCTTGTTTCTATTTCACAGTGAAGCATTTGTTTCCAAATCTGAAAACATTTGTAAAGGATTTTGTAATCCACTCATGTAATCCATTCAAATCAGCTTTCTCACTTTATAAACTGTTCCGCACACTTCTACTGCCATCTTCCCTTCTACAATGAATAAAGCAACAAGTTATCAAGAAAGAAGTGAAAATCTCTGTGAGGCAACAGAAAGAATACTACCAAGGCACTTGCCTCTCAGCTCCGATAAATTCATTTTAGACAGTGAAAAGGCAGTGGACCCTTACGTTAGAGTAGCATTCTGCTTCCTGGACCTATCTAGAAAGACTAATGGTGTGAGCTTCAGTCAGCTGAACCTGCCTCAGGAAGCCCAGACTGTGTCCCTGCGATTAGTGCACCATGGCTTTGAGAAGAGCTCCTCAGAAAATGGTAAAAATGCCTTTCTGTTCTCATTCATTTTTCTCTGAAATTCACACCACAGACTCGAAAGTAATGCTGAAGGGAGACTTCAAACATGACCTTACACCATCCTGAATGAAATACCTAGCACTTACTCAAGGCTGTGAAATCCAGACAGCTTTTCCACTGTCCAAAAGGGCTGAGTTGTGCTGAAAATCTTTTTTATAATACTCTTGCCCTGTATAGCTTGTGCCTGACATGAGCTACCAGTCACTTCAATTTGCACTTCTAGAAGCTAAGAATCACCCAAAGTCAGGTGGTCACACATCACGGTTTGACAAGTGACCCAGGAACATCTGTATTTCCTTGTACAACCTAGAACATTTCCCAGCTCCTGGGAAAGCTGACTGGTCCACACAAAGCAGCAGCTGCAGAGAGCAAGGTACCATCTATTGATGGTAGCCCTGTCCAGCAATGCCCTTTGAATTACCTCTGCAGCCAGATAAATACCAGCAATAAAGGCAAAAATGTACTAGGTTTTGAGAAATAGTCACAACAGGCTGACATCTACTGGCTGTAACTGTGCAATGGCATTGAAATCCCAGCACCAACTCCATCATGTGACAGAGAACATACATTGGCCATTTATGTTATATTTATATTAATGTACAAGACAGTTACATAATATACAGAGCTCTTCAAGAAAAGGTAAAACGCCTACTTTTCTAAACAATTTTTTTTTATGTTTATAAAAAAGCTCCCAAAGTAATTCTAGCTTTGTAAGATCACATAATTGGCTTTATATTTTCTCATTATCCAGTAACTAGTGATTTTTTTTTAAAAGACACTAACAATTTAAAGGAACTATAAAGCACAGAATGAATATAGAAATAGGTATCTTGACAGAAATATGCAATTCCTCTAGCACTTGAACTGATTAATTAGCAATAAACTATCTAATAAGAACATGTTGTGTCCAATATTATAAAAAAAACATTCTATGCAGAAAGTAGGGAAAATTGAAAGAGTTTTTCCTAGAGGGCAGCAAATATGCATATTAAAAGATTTTTTAATAGTCTGCTTTTATTTTGATTGATTTATTATTATGCTCAAATACTTCAGTATTATCTGCATTCCTGTGGTAAGTAAAATATGCAGTATGTTGTGTAACTGATTAAGCCCATTAAAACATTACAGAATAGTACTATTTTAGTACATTAATTTCAAAAGGTTAGTTGCACTAATAGTGCTCTGACTTTGATTTTTTTGTTAATGCCTCCCCAACGACCCATTCACAAAATACATTGAGCCATAATCCTAATGAAAAACCCTGCAAACAATAGGAACACATATCTGATTTAATTCATGAATATTGCAACTATTGCAAAAGATAAAATGAAGACCTTACCTTATGCCTTTACAATACTTTTACGATATTTATTACTGCTATTACTCACTGATGGGTTACTATTATTCAGTGATAGTTAACGTGATTTAAGATAACTTCCATTCTTAACAGCATTTCCTAAAAGAACCATGATTTCTGTTAATATCTTAAATAATACTTAGCCATTATCCTTCTGTTAAGTGAAGAGCTTAAGTAAATTGGTAAGGGATTGGTTTGAATTTTACTTTGAAAACAATGTATAAGGTAGACATCTTGATACCTAACATGAAAACAGCTTTTAAAAAGCAGGAAAATGTTAAGATCACTTGTGAAAATGGAAGCAAATCTTTTGAAATGCCGAATCTTGTTCCGATTATGCAACATTTACTTAATTAAGCATACAGTTAACCTTGCCAAATTACAATATGCATAATTTAATTTTGTCTTCCTGAATTTTGCCTGTAATTTCACAGCCTGCAGTAGTTTAATGATACTATACTTTAGGCTGATTTTCTCCAGTGGGTGACTTCAAGGACGTAAGAGATAGTTTCCACAGGTGTGAAAATATTATTTATCTCCAAGGAGCAGGAAGGTTCATCTGCAAAGTCTGTTTTGAGGCCTTGTTTTAAAAGACACTGGAAACTTTAAAGCAGTACTGAAGCAATGTGAGAAAGCTGAGGAATATTACTGGGATTAATTTCACCTTCTTATTGCTTTTATTTAATAGCAATGGAGGATAAATATAATAGATATCCAGTGTGATGTATTATGGCTTATGCTCATGGACAGACAGCAACATGAGGCTTCAGATCCTGCCTTTCTTGCATTTATTCCCATATAACACATTCCTTTTTCTTTATACAAAGAGCTGCTTGTTTTCATAATGTAATAAGATGTTCTTTTTGCCAGCCCACTCTTTTTCATGTCCTCCATCTATGCCTCCTGCATGGGTTGTATGGCGCCATGCCTCTCTACTACTCCATTTTCCTTTGTGCCAGAGGCAACTGACTGGAAGCTCCCCTGATGTAGTGCACATAGCCAAAGAGCAGTGAAAAACAGGCAGTGAGGCTGTTGTGCATGCCAAGGACTGCACATTCCCCCACAGCAGCACATAGGCCATGGATATAACTACTCAGAGGCCCCTCTTGTCATATGACTATGTGATGTGCTGCTGGCTCAGCCTCAACCACTGGCAAGCTGATAACTTGACAATCCCACAAAAAGCATTGTGCTTTTGCAGATATTTATGGTTTTACAGATTTTATCATTCATTATGCATTCCACCTTTGTGTATTTTAATGACACAGGTTGACCACAAAAGCCAAGGCAAAGACCTACTATTTCCCTCAGGCAGCCAGCCAGTGAAATCTCTCAAACACAGCTGCTCTGGACAACATTTTCCAGTGCCTCACCACCCTCAGCATGAAGAAGTTTGTTCCCACCTTGAACTACACATTTGCTGTTCACAGTTTTCCACGTGAATCTGTGAATGGATGCAACTGAAATAACAGCAATAGCTGACTAACATAAGAAAAATACTCAAAGTGTTTCTACTGAAGGACTCTAAGAATCTGTTTTTTGGTCAATTCCACAAAAAAACAAAGTCAGTGGTGTTTGACACTCAGCTGGAAGGAAGGAAGGGAAGAAAGACACCAAGTCTCTCTGAAGATTGCCAAGAGCCTCGTGGCACAGCATAGGTAGCAAAGCTCAAATCAAGAACCAACACCAAGAGCCAAGTTGAAGACAGCTCCAGAACTAACTTCATCGGAAAAAACCTCAAATATATGCAAAAAGGAATCAGATGAATCAGGGGAAGTGGTCTAAATCTTTCTAGGGCACGGTGGAAAACTAACAGGCAAGCAGATATGGAGTGTAATCTCTCACAGCTTTTTATATACATGCACTATTACAAACTCACTTCAAAATTAAATATAAAGGCAGAAAAATCCACCAGTCAGCTGAAACAATAAACTATGTCTGTTCATGTAAATGCACTTCCTGGGCATTTTTAATACTTACATCTCAGGCACAGACAGAATTTTTTGAATTCCCAGAAAGTGCTTCAAGGCAATTCTATCAGCTTTTAGAAATAGGTAATGCTGATTGCAACTCATTTTGCTTTCTCTTTTTTATTTGCTTTTTCATGTCATAAAGTCAATATTCGTTACTGCTGTGTAATAGGAGTTAAGTTTTTCACTGCTTCCCCTCTCCAGCATTAACTTGTTTCAAATACAAATTAAGTGCTATTGAGTCAAATTGTCCTTTCAAATTTGCTATAAGGCAATTTGCTGTTCTCCCAAATACAGAACAAAAATAGAACAAGGTTTGCATCTTGCAGAAAGCTGAAAAAAAAGTCTATTTCAGTCGGAGCATCATGTGCTGAGAGTTCCTGTGTTTAATAGCAGCTCTTGCCAAATCACAGCAGCATCTTAAAAGCAGCCTTCCCACTCTTCCTTAGCAGGATGTATTTCCCATTAATTCAGAATAATCTGTATGGGAACCACAATGCTGCCAAGAAGAAATAGTAGAAAATGACACAGTGGAGCAATATCTTGTAATTTCATATTAATAAATCTTTGTCCACTTGCTTTTTTTGCATATGACCTGGTTAAAGACAAATACGTCAAAAATAAGTCATAGAGAACTGATAGAGTCCTCTCCTAATTAAAAAAAAAAAAAAAAAAAAAAAAAAAGAAAACATTAGTCATTTTTCTTCCATTATGAACAGCAAATTTAACTTTTATAGCCTAGATACAATTACATTCCAGTCAAAGGTCACATTAAAAGTCCAGCAGAAATCCTTTCCTTTCCTTTTAAATTTTGACACTCATCAAACTGGAAAGATGTAAATTACTACTAGGTAGACAATGTTTGAAATTCTTAAGATTATTTTTCTGAAATACTGAAGATTTGTAATTGAATTTCTTTCTTGCAAAAAAAAGGTTTTCATTTTTTAGTTGAGATTGCTCACATTAGTAATTAAATAAATGCTCATATAAATAACTAATGGTTACTACTAATGTATACAATATTTGTCCAAATATGCTTATTCAAAATATTGTAGAATCATAGAATGACATGGGTTGGAAGGGACCTCAAAGATCATCTATCTGCAGGCAGGGTTGCCAACCACTAAATCAGGCACCAGATCAGGCTGCCCAGGGCCTCATCCAGTCTGACCTTGAATGCCTCCAGTGATGGGGCATCCACAACTTCTCTGGGCAACCTCACCAGATTCAGAGTGAATAACTTCCCCCTGACACCTAATTTAAATCTCCCCTCCTTCATTTCAAAACCATTTTCTATCGCTATCAACCTATGTAAAAATTTGACGTTCTTCTTACTTATTATCTGCCTTTACATTTGGAAGACCATAGTAAGGTTTCCCCAGAGCCTTCTCTTCTCAAAGCTGAACAAGCCCACCTCCCTTAGCCTGTCTTCATAAGAGAGGTGCTCCAGCCTTTTGATCATGGTCATGCCCCTTCTCTGGACGCCCTCCAAGAGCTCTACATATCTCTAATATGAGGGACCCCAGGCCTGGAGGCAGTACTCCAGCTAGTACATCAGGAGAACAGAGTAGAGGGAGACAATAACCCTCCCTCTCCGTAGTGGTCACCCCTCTTCTGATGCAGCCCAGAATATTGTTGGCCTTCCAGTCTGCAAGTGCTCACTGTTGGCCCATGTTATGTTTTTGACTGACTGGGACTCCTATGTTCCAGTTGATACATCATGCTCCAGGAGTGTGAATCATCCCACCAGATCTCTGTGACCACAATTAGGTCACAGTTTTCTAATTGCACCATGGATTCCAACTCCTGCTGTTTATTTCCCTGGCTGCATGCATTGGTGTAAAGGCACTTCAGGTAGGCTATTGGGCTATTGATGAAAAATAATTTTTCCCTATTTCTTATAAGCTTCCAAATGTTGCTTTACACATACTAATGGATGTATATATATAAAAATTTACATGCATTTGAAGACAGACTATTATTATAAATAAACAATTAGATATCAAAGGTGTTATTACTTGCTCCCTAAATCTTTAATGACTGACTTGAGAGCTGAGGTCACTATCTTAGCATCAACTCATGCTTTACAGACAGATAGCAACTACAGATATTCTTGGGATGAAACAACATGCTGATGTAAGGGATAATGAATATGTGAAAAAAATGATACTGGTGCCAAACAAATTCATAAGATACCATTTTAGAATGTTTATTGAGTGAAAATAAAGTATTTTCAATCTTACCAAAAACTCAGATGGGATGGCCAAAAGAGTTTGTACCTCATTTTAGTTTAGCAGTGAGTTTTTTGCTCATCCTGCTTCTGAAACCAGCACAAGCAGTGAATATTATAGATGATTATAGTAACATACTCCTTGAAGGCAAAGGTTCCTCATCTTATAATTCATTGGTTTTAGAGGCTGCTTCATATGCAGTGATTTGTAAGACTGGAGCTGCAGACTGGAAATGTGTGAGCTTGAGGGCTGCTCTTCAACAGAATGGCTTTGCGTTACCTAGCCTTATGTATGCATTGTTTAGCTCTTCTTTCTAACTTCCTACTTAGTCTCTATTTGTACAGTCAAATACTCTGGGTCTGTGAACACATTTTATCACTGTTATTCTCTGGAAATTCCATAATACTCCATTATATAAAATCACTGTCCCTGATGTAAACCATGATGAAGTCTAACATGCTCAACTTCAAAGCAAACAGGGAGATAAGCCTTAGGCCTAGAAAATTCAAGCACTTAAAATAAAGGTTAATTTATCGCCATAAAAACTTAATTCTGACTAATTTATTTTGGATTAATGCATGCCTGGAGGCTAAGCCCAGCGCTAAGAGTGGCACAACATCCAAAGCTCAACTCTTCCTTGTTTTTATCTCACTCCTGGGAGTCAGTAGGTTACTACTTGAACTTCAAAGGCTGAAAGTCACCCTATCCCCTTAGGTCAGGGTACATGGGGCCTATGGGTGGGAGCAAGGCATCATTCTTCTCTGCCTTTTCAAAACCAAGTTGACTCTAGTGGGAAACACCTTGAGAGCTTCAAAAAAAGATACTATCCAAACAGCTGGCAATAGAATCCAGTAGCAAAAAGGCCCTCAGGTTATTTCATTTTTCTTACTGCCAGAATAGTAATAGCACACCAGCATATGCTGGTCCATGCTGGGTGGTCAGTGTACACTTAGTGGCTACAATCAAATATCAATAGCATGATTGGAAAAATAACATCATGACTGGTGTAGCTCTGTATACTCAAAACATTTTTTGTTTTGTTTTGTTCACTAATGACAAAAGGGATAATAGCTTCCAAAGATAAAAGTTTATGTAATTATTAATGCCCAGGTTAGTTTGAAGATTAATTTTAAATCTTAACTAATATATGTTTATATTTTCAATTCTTTAACTTACATTTTAGAATCTTTTTAGGATTTCAAAGAAATTGAAGGAAAAGGACATAGTGATACTAAGACCTTATCCAATATATTTCTGTCCTTGCTTAGATTGCCACAGTTGACCTTCAAACATCTTTTATCACATTATATCCATAAGTTTGTTTTAATATCTTCACTTGGTCTAATTACCTGGATCATTCTATACTGTTCCCTACAGGGAAATATACTGCTGAAATTTGGGTTTTTAAATACTAATTAAAAAATTCATTAGTGTGTGAATTAATTTCCACTCTTTGTATTTTCCTCTCCCTCTTGATAGCCATCAGAATCAGAGAGCAATCTACTTGATGCCATACTTGAATTACACTAGTAGGATTCCTTTATCCACCTGTGGTATAAAGAAATAAACTTTGTTATGCCCAATCCCAATGCAAAGCCATCAAAACTGTATATCTAATGGGTTTAAATATAAGCATAATTTCTTTGTGTTGTATAAACAGTATATCTGTTTTCATGACATTTCATTATTTACTTAGTTTGTGGAAAAATATTTAAAACATCCTTCATAAAAGTGTTCTTGTGCAATATACTGAAGACTAGGTTCAAAAATTTTATTTGTTGCAATAAGTCATATACAAATGTAATGCAAACAAATGTGAAACTACACTCAGTTTCTTACTTGAGGACAATATTCATTCAAATCTTACCTGACTTGTAAGTTTGTGTGTAGACCAGTGGTGGCTTTTTGTACCCTTAATTTTTGTACCCATAAGAAAGCTAGAGTTTTGTGACTGAACTAACTAATCAGGTTTTAATGACAAAGGATTCAGATTTGTAATGAAAAAACTCAGGTATGGCATGGTTGCTGTAAAAGTGAGATCCCAAGAGAGATATTTTCTAAAATCACGTAAAACTTCTCCAACAATACAGTTCAATGCTTCAAGCCTCGGGAATACCAGTATGCCCTAATTGTTAACGAGGATCACCTATTCATATTACATTTATTTTCTCCTGGCTCTTCCTGAGCATAATTTAGGCATATCTTTGCCACAGACACCTTTTTCAACTTCTGGTTTAACATCCCTAGACTGCTATATGAGTCATGTTAAGAATTTAAAGAAATATTTTGCATTTTTGGTTCAACCTAGATGAGGAGCTTTGTAGAAATCAGAATGTTATGCATGGCGATGCTAAATCTCGGCACACCAAAGTTTTTTTATATAACTCTATATCCTCTTATAGTTTGTACATCACTTCTTCAGAACAGTCAAAAGTAAGCATATCTGAAATGCCTCTATTAATTCAGAATTATTCTTGGGCACCTCAATACAGAAAGGACATCGAGGTGCTGGAGCAGGTCCAAAGAAGGACAACAAGGCTTGTGAAGGGCTTGGAAAATATGCCCTGCGAGGAGTAACTGAAGGAATTGGGGCTGTTTAGTCTGGGGAAGAGAAGGCTGAGGCGAGACCTTATTGCTCTCTTCACACACCTGAAAAGGGTTTACAGCGAGAGCAGGGCTGGTCTCGTCTCACTGGTGACAGGTGACAGGATGAGGGGAAATGGCCTCAAGTTGCACCAGGGGAGTTTAAAGTTGGATATCAGGAAAAACTTCTTTACAGAAAGGGTTGTTAAGAACTGGAATAGGCGCCCAAGGGAGGTGGTTGATCCCTGGATGCTTTTACAAAACCATTTGTATGTGGTGCTCAGGAACATAATTTAGCAGCAGGTTGTTAGAGTTAGGGTAGTATGGTTAGGTCATGTTTGGACTTTAAGGTCTTTTCCAACCTGAGCAATTCTATGATTCTATGAAACCCTTTCTTAAACTGGCTGCAATATGATAATTGTATTTATTTGATCTCAAATTTAGAAACATCAAGAGCATTAGTTGCTTCTAAAAACCCACAGATATATATGTATAGTACATATACAATTGTTCACTTATTATACACATACAAACATTCACAGGTACATACAAATATAATATCACATGCTTAATTAATTCTTTCTAACAAATAAATCATTCCAATACATACAAATCAGAAGCACACAAGGAAGCTAACTGCAATCTGCGCCTGGACACTCTTCTTGGCAAATTTAAAAAGTTGCAGTTAAATCACCATCCTGCTTCTTTGACGCTCCTTCCTCTGCTGCCTCTAAATAGCAGAAAAAAGTTAACTGTGAGAGCAGGTCTGCATTCATTCATATCAGGTAGTATTCCTATTATCACAGACAAGATATACTATCTTTACTTATGCTGAACAGAAACTGGTACAGCTCAGTAATGAATGTATGCAAGTCTAAAGAGATTATTTCAGCTGTTTGTTATCTAGTTGGGTCAGAGTTTAGATAGGGAGGCACAAAAGTCAAAAGAGACAAACAGCATAGGTGGCCTGTGGATAAAGAGGTTCATTCTTCTGTGCAATCAATCACCTTCAGGGACAGAGAGTTTGCTTCATAAGCAAAGAAAACAAATACATGTATGACTGAGAGGGTGAAACCAGCTTTGAAGAGACATGATTACATTTGACTGAGCAGTGGCACACCAGTTTCATCGTAAACATCCAGCTTAGATTGCACCACATAAATATACATGCAGGGGACTAATTTCCCTTAATTTCAAATTGGATCCTATTTGCAGTTTTTTTTTGGGGGGGGGTGAGGGGGTAGAGGGGTAGGGGAGGAGGAATTGAGGAAGGGTGTCATGTTCACATAACTGATATTAAGACTAACAATCACATTTGATTATTTCGCAGTAGAACTTGTACTGAAGCCCTATGCTTGCACTGGCAAATGTGTAAAAAACTAAGCCTCTGTGTTTTCTATCATCTATCACAAATTCACAGAAATCACAGAAAGGCTGAAGTGAGCAGAAACCTCTTGGTCTATCTGGCACAGCCTCTGCTCTAGCAGGGACACCCAGAGCAGGGCCCCAGTACCATGTCGAGGCAGATTTTGAAGATGTCCAAGAAGGAGAATCCACAGCATCTGGACAGCCTGTGTCAGGACTCTGGATCCCACGCTGCACAGAAGCGCTTTCTGGTGAATTATGGAGATGGGACCTCCTGCATTCCAGTTCGTGCCCATTGCCTTTTGCTTTGGCACTGGAAATCACTGAAAGACCCGGCTTCATCTCCTCTGTACCCACCCTTCAGGTATTCATAGATATTGATGAGATTTCCCTGAGTTTTCTTTACTCTAGGCTAATCAATCCATTATATAGAACTCTAATAGAAAAAATCATAGAATCCTAGAATGGTTTGAGTTGGAAGGGACTTTTAAGATCATCTAGTTCTACCTCCCTTGCTATAGGCAGGGACGCGTCCCACTAGATGGAAGTTCTCACAGCCCCATCCAGCCTGGTCTTGAATGCCTTCAGGGTGGGAGCATCCACAATGTCTCTGGGCAAACTGTTCCAGTATCTCACTGCCAGCATAGTAAAGAATTTATTTCTAATATCTAGTCTAAATCTACCCTCATCCAGTTTGAAACTATTTTCCCTCATTCTGTCACTACCTGTCCTTATAAAAGTCCCTTCCCAGCTTTCCTGTAGGCCCCCTTCAGGTACTGGAAGGCTGCTTTAAGGTTGTCCTTGAGCCTTCTCCATGCAGAAGAGCTTGAACTCTCTCAGCCTGCCCTCACAGGGGAGGTGTTCCAGCCCTCTGATCATCTTTGTGGCCCTCCTCTGGACCTTCTCCAGATGCCCCAGCCCAGATGCAGGACCTTGCAATTGGCCTTACTGAACTTGATGAGGTTGGCATGGGCCCACCTCTCAAGCCTGTCCACATCGCTCTAGCGTGTCAACTGCACCAAAAAGCATGGTGTCACATTCAAACTTGCTGAGGGTGCATTTGTTACATAGCTTCAGTCTGAGCACCGATCCCTGGAGAGTGCCACTTGTCACTGGTCTCCACTTGGACATTGAGCTGTTGACCACAACTCTCTAAGTGCAACCATCCAGGCAATTCCTGTGAGTGGTCCATTCATCAATTCCATATTTGTTGTGCTGGACAGCATCAAACAATGCTCCACTCCCTTAATCCTCTTCTTAATCCTATTTTTACTTCAAGTTTCAATAAACTAAACTAAACTAAAAAAAACAAAAAAACAAAAAAACAAAAACAAACAAACAAAAAAAACCCACCACACTGTATTAAATGAAGTAGAAACGTAGAAACTTTACTGGCAACAAAGAATTGTGGCAACATGAATGGACATTTTGATAATATAAGTAACTCTTTTCCAGTTTAGGTTCAACTTCTGAGTAACTTAGTGCTGCCAGTTGTACAATTTGCAATGTTCCTGAATACCAAAGGATAGGTATCTTGATAGTCAGGTTGCAAATAAACTAGTGCACTCTCCTGGCCTACCAGGGACAGAAATAAAGACTTTTTAATGACTATTTCTGCAAGGTCATGTAACAATATGTGACAGTACAATATCAGCTAGAAATAATTGCCAGTAAAAGCAGAGCCAGATATAATCCTCAGCAGATCTTCCAGCACCAGCATAGTCCTGATAATCCAGCACAGTTAGCATTCACACCCAGTTCTCCACTGAGATCCACCTAACTGTGTACAGCTACAGTATTCACAGCTGTACCAGGTTGTAGGGAGAACTATCAAGCCACATGTTTTCAATATACCAAAAACATCACATTCCTAAATAATTATATGAAGAAAAACTGACAGATAAATGGAGTAAAGGTATCTCATTCTAACTGCAAAATGCTAAACAAAATGAATATAATATATAAAAAGAAGATTTTTATATAGTCAATAAGAATCAGAAATGCATACCAGTCATTTCTTCACACATCTCACTAATCATATAAGATGTCACATCATGATTTAATAAGCTGGCTCTACTTCACTGTTACACATAATCCTTTCTCATTTTTTTTAATATATAATATAAAACGATGTCATAAAGATCTATTGTAGGAGGATCCTATCAACCTATCATTAAAAAGTAGAACATCTGAAGGGTAAACTAAGATGGGGATTTTAGCAAAAAAACCAAAAAGCACTCTAACAAATCCATGTAGTAGTAGAGGGAAACATTTAAATCACTATAAAATGATTATAATTCGCTTGTTCTGAACATACTTAATATTTCATTAGATAGGTGCTTGGAGTTAATATTTTTCTTAATTAAATCAGATTCCTCTTTCACCACCCCAAGAGAGAAAAAAAAAAAAAAAAAGATCATGTTTTTTTCAAATGCAAATTACTATAAGCAGAGAAAGTCTTAAATCAGAATACTCTATTCAGCCCTGCTGCTTCATCCATTTGGATCCTACTCACAGTTCCTTGGGAGGCCTGCTCTTTTGTATCTGTGAAAATAAGCACAGATGTTGGCTCCACCTTCCCCAAAGCAAGTTTTGCCTAATGACCACTTTGAATGTACCCCAGTTGCACCTGTTCAGCATTTTAAAGTGAAATCGAGCATTTGATTGACTCCTGATATCTTGTCCAGATTTTCTTAACTTGATCATTTTGCCATAAAAGCCAAGAGCTGATATGAGTAGCAGCCGCAGTAGCAGCTGGAGCAAGGCCAATTTCATCATTCCTGGAAGCATTTTTTGTTGCTGTTGAAAGTCGGACTTGAAAGATATTGTAGATTAATTAGAACATTAGGTGGCACTACTACTGTGCTGAGGTACAAGCAGAAAAAAAAATGTAACCGTATGTAATTATTTATAGTCCTTCAGCGTACAAAAATTTTGATATAATACTGGTCACATTCATCTCAGTACAACATGGCTGAAGATCTGCTCTTCTTCCATTACAAGTATCTGCTATGCAAAACTGTCTTCTCACAGAACTCAAAAATTTCACCAGCATTAAAATTTCTTGTTCTAAAACCTTCCTAAGGTCTTCAATAGTCTGGAAAAAATGCTTTCATTTATACTTTTGCAAATATGTATAAACTTTGCTGAAATCTATAGATTCATTTTTGGCTTCGTAAAACATTGTTTCATAGGGAATTCGGCCTTTAACATATAACAGTGTATGTTTTTAAGTAATTAATACCACCATTTACATTTACAAAAAACTAATGTCTCACAGCAAATTGTAAATAACATCATGAATGGTGTCTTTGTTCTAAAATGAAATGAAAACTTAAACTTCCAAAGTTCTCTTTAACAATTAATTCCTATGAAATGGTGGGGAAAAAAAAATACATCACATGGAACAATATTAAAAATAAATAAATAAATGTGATCTTTTAAATATATATGTGCAAATCTGTAGCACGACATTTAAAAAAAAAAAAAAAGAAGAAGAAGAAGAACCAGAAGGCCATTCTGCAAAGAATTATTAGTGTTTTGTTCAAAAATGAAGACACTGTTATGACAATGAGATATTTTTTTTGACTTTTCAGCTTTTTAATCAGTGTAAAATTGTGAAATGTTCTAATTTTGTCTATATTGTTTTATTCAATAGGTGATGGTTTGTAAATCAGTGACAAGGCAACTGAGGAGTTTAATTTTATGCAATGAATTAGAAGACCTTGATTTCATTTTTTTTTTTACAATTTCATTATGAGATCTATTTTCCCAAAACATCTCAAATAATTGAATCTTATCTGTTTCTTCATCACTTTGTGTATTTGATTTTGTAACTACAACCATTTTCTTCTAACAGAGTTTGTGATGTTTATGCTGCATAATTCTGCACATATGTACAAGATATATATATTTGTATATATGCATGTACACTGCAGGGAAATAAATGATTCAATGCTGTATCAGAAGGAGATTATTGATAGCTTAGGAGATATAAAGCACTAAAGAAATCACAAGGCAATTAGTTGATGTGCTCTTTCTCTTGAGAATTGTGTAAGGCTGAATACTTACAGGAAGAAAAAAAAAACAAAACAACCCAATCCTACCTATCAAACAATTAAAAACTATACCCTAGTGTAAATATACAAGGGGAATAATGAAGCCCTTGCAGAAAGCATACAATTTAAAATGACATGATCCTATATTTCTTTGTTTTCTTTCTCATTCTCAGTAAATTAAATGCCTATTGTTACACACACATTTTATTCATATTATCATATTTCATAAAGCATCATATATTTGAATCAACTGCAGACATCTTATTACTAAGGAAAAATACCTACAAAAGCAGAAGAGATGTTGTTTTTTATATGATAAATGGATAATAGTGTAACACTAGGGCAATTCTTCATGCTTCTGTATGTCACGTCACATCCAGAATCAAAATGACTTGCATCAGAAAATGGTATCATAATGCATACAATAAAAATTCAAAATATTTTTTACAGATATCAAATGTTGGTAATCAGTGCAGTCACTTCTTATGTTGAAATATTTGACCACTGTAGTGAATATTCCTACTGAAATTCTCTCATTTGAAAGAAGACGTGTTGTGTTGTGATTTGGTCTTCACGTGACTGTATGCAATTTAGAACTCTATTTGCTAATAATTAATTATCATATGATCAAACACTGAATATAAGTATTGTATTGGTTAAAAGTCATTCTAGAGTATGTTCATTCAAGTCAACTAACATGTTGTCTTCATCCTTAGATGAACTCATGGCTCACAGGCTATTACAATAAGCTTCAGGAACTTGAAACTGATTTTTTCAAGTAATATTTCCAAAAAAGTTTCAGCAGAAATTTTTGTCATTCAAACAAAACTTTTACAGTGCAACATAAAACATCAAGACACACAGGTTGCTTGAGTTCTTTCTTAAATTGCTAGAGTGACTCAATAACCGCAGCTAACCATTTAAGCCCCAGGAGTGAAGTACTTCTCATACCACCTTCTTACCTATACTGGCAGGCAGACAAATCAGCCACATTCTCTACAGGATTATTCTCACAAGCTAAGGGTCAATCCCATCCCTCTTTTCAGTGCCTACCGTACATATTTCCAAATACAAACAATTTTCTTCACACAAAAACTAGTCTGCAGAATATCATATTCATAAACACACTTGATAGACAGGGTATATTCATATCAGGTCACAGTTCCAAAAGATCTCTTCTCTGCAAATCTGAAGTTGTTAGCATCAGCTATTTGTGCTTCATGACTTTTAGGCAGTAATTGATTCCTACTTCCACCCAGTTAAACTGTACCTCCCTTTAAGAGCATTATCTGTGGTTGGCTCTTCACTAAGATGATATGTTAAAAAATATATAAAGGTGATGAAGCTACACATACAATGCAAGTAAATGTTGCATGTGCACAGTGGATATGAAGCTGGTATCATCTGTGACTTCTGTTAGCTGACCTGCTTATTCGATTGCAGTGTTAAGTGTTAGAAATATGACTGTTTGGCTTTGTGGTTGTTTTGTTTGTTTGTTTGTTTGTTATTATTCAGCCTGAATTTAGACGTGTGAGTTCCATACAAGGCATGCTAAATTTTACAAGATGGCAGTCTTCATGCTCATGTACATGTTCATGTACATGACAAAATATCTAAATTCTTGCCAAGAAAGAATGCCCACATATTTGTAATGGCCATATATATATATATATGTATAATTTGTTTCTAATTGTGTAACTCCATTTCTGCAATTATACATTATGGATTGCTTCCACAAACTTTCAAAAAAACTTTTCAATTGTTACCTATGAGCTGAAATACCTTCGAAACAACATTAGCTGAAAAAAAACTTGGAAACAAATCATCCTAGATTCACTTTTGGCTAATCATATGATATACAGATTGCTGAAAATGAGATTATCCTATTTACCCAAAGTTAATCTTTAAAGAAATTGTCAAAGTTATTCCTTTTGGGATGTATTGATATGCCTTAGCCAAGTAGAAACACCAGCTGCTGTGATTTAGCTTGTTATCCTTGAGGAACCACAACAAACATGCAGATATTTGATGAATAAATAAATGAATAAATAAAAAGATGTAGATTCTTAGACCTTAATGAGCCATTCAGTCATCTGGATGGACTCTCTCATATGCCACAAAGATAGAACTGTGTCCAGTAACTCTTCCACTGAACATGTCTTCAGTTTGCAATAGTATATCTTTCAGAAGGATATTTGATTTGGTTTGATTCATTTAAAAAACAGAAAATGCAAACTTAAGCTTTTGAATTGTGACACCAGAATTTCTTACGTGTTTTCTTCTGTAAATGCTTTAAACGAAGTGCTTTCATTTTGTGTAGTTAGAAAATGTAGAGAAAAGTATGGATATAATTAAGTTGTACAACTATTTTTGCACAGATTTTAGAACTAATGTTTTCTGTAGCAGAAGAGAAAACTCAGATCAGAAAACAGATGAAAGATACATTATTGAGCCATCTGCACAGGACTAGATAGTCTTCTAGAAAACTTTTAAGCAAAATATAAATTCCACAGCGTACTTGGTTAGGTGAGCATAAATACAAAGAACAAAAGTCCTGATTTCCCAGAAAGCATTATATTCTGCTACATCTTCCTTGTCTCTGAGATCTCTTTCCTGCAGATTCCTGAATTAGAACTCCTGATTAGATATGTTATTAATCTTATTCACAGGAGAAAAGTTACATGTCTGCACAAATATTCGCTGGATTAGAGCCATATTATGTTTATGGTGATGTTTGAAGCATAAGCTCCTTTTAATTTTCTAATTCACTGGGTACACTCCATTTACATACTAAACACCCTGTTCCCAGTATTTATGATCTCTTTTAAGCATGTTTAGTTTCATTTTGCCCATAACTTAAGAAATATGTACAATATTAACCAACAATAGCAGACAAAATAAATTTATGTGGGAACTGTAGCAATATTGTCAAACCAGATGCTGCTTAGTAACTAAGAAAAGGTCTTCAATCAGAAAGGCTGTGAAACGTTTACCTTGTATAAGTACTAAAATAACTCTAGGTAGGGATGTGAGTGTTCTAAAGCTAATCACATACTCAACAGGAAAGGGTGTTTTTTAATCTTAAAACTAAAATGGAAAACAGAACTGCATATATGAGAAAAGTTACATTTGAATTAGTAAAATTAGGAGATTCTTTTTCTAGATCCCAATGTTCATATTGGAACTTTCAGAGTCAGACCAGAGAAGAAGACAGCCTTTCAGCACCTCTTGCAACATGATAATGCCAAGCTACATACTAGTTTGAAGACCAAGGAGCACACTTTCAGTCTTGGCTGGACTGTCCTACCATACTGTACCTCACTGTATAATCCAGATTTGAAACTTTCTGATTTCAATTTGTTCAGGCTGATGAAATTTGTACTGCATGGGCAGCCTTTTTCCTAGCAAGAATGCTATCATAGCAGCTGTGAAACAGCGGGCCACCTCCACTGGTGTAAACATTTATGAGTGCGACATGCAGTTACTTTTTGTCACTTAAAAAATGCATAGCTAATGGTGGTCATTATGTCAAAAAACAGTGTTTTGTAGCTGAGAACTTGCTCTACCAAACAGTGTTATTGTGCTCTTTGCATCAGTTGTGGTTTCCATGGAAAGAAACAGGAGGCATTACTTTCAGACCAAACTATGTATTTTTTTATAAATGAGGGCTGCCAATTCTTATACTGTTTCTAGAAAACAGTAAGATCAAAGATAAACCAAGCATTCACAGAACAGAAAAATATTCTGACCATAATCTCATTTCTGCATTGAGTCAGCAGTATCCACCTTCTAAATGGATCCATCATTTTACTAGAATTCAGAAAAGCTCGCTTATATTTTCTGCCCATCAGAAAACTCAAGAGAAAAACAGAAGTTCTGCACTGATTATTGGCTTGTTAGTGAGTATGGCATTTCAATCACAAAAAGTGAAACATCAAAACATAGAAATCAAATGGATGTTGACCATACTATCAAAAATGGGATGCAAATGAGTCGTTTTACATCTGTTATGTATACATATGCAGTTATATGTATATACATATCTTTCCAAAAAAGAATATGAAATAAACCTCATCATACTCAGGTTCAAAAGAGTGCTAGCAAGACTGCAGAATCTGGGCTGTAAGAGATTAGACATATATTCACACTCACACACACCATTCCTCATTTTTCTATAATACAGCCTTCAAATATTTCATGACTTAGAAATTATTTTCTACGTTTTTGCATATGAAAATTGGCTCATGCTTTCTAATCTTGTTAGCATTGTAGCATTCCATTTGCTGAAGCTCTACTTTAATTTGAATTTCTAAATAGCTTGCAATTGGTTATTCTAAATACATTCTCAATTCTGTTATAACCATGAAAAGCTTTCAAAAATATTATGAAACTTTCTCTAAGATAAAGGTACTCATATTTCAAAGTAAGCCTTCTGTCTGTGTATTTCACAGAACACACAATGTTAGCTGAGAGAAAACCCCTTACTACATATAATATAGTAAGGCTGATAGTACTCTGCTGTTAGCCCGAATTTTGTCCTCTACATTATTTCCCATTTTATTTTTAACTGTTTGGTTAGCCTTTGTCTTTCTCCTTTTCTTTTTCAGTTCTTGAAAAGGTGGGGTACCAAATAAAGCCAAGTTGGGACCAATAGGTACATCTAGTTAGAAAGAAAACAGCTGTGACATTGAGGAGGAGTCTGAGAAGAGCCTGGGGAATAAATGCAAGACATGGTTTATCAGTTGCTGAAAACAGATTTTTGAAGAAATCTAACTTGCAAAAAAGACAATAAAAACAAGAAAAAAAACTCCACCAATATGCCAGCAGACCAATATTTTATTAGTTGATTTTTCCCTTGACTACCAAATACCAGAAGTTCACATCACCCTGACTGTGCAAGGAGCTGCCTAAGACAATAGGAAGTGACAAAGTGTAAGAGCATATGTTCAATTTCACTTGTCCCAATCAAACATTTTATTAAGCTGAACAACAATTTCTTGCTCTGCTCAAGATCCTCAGCTCAAACAATGAAGGTTTAATCCTTTCTTTCTCGACAGAAAATGAACTTGTTTTCTTTCTATACAATAGCTCAATACCTTTTGAGATCTAGTTCCAGCTTCTGATCACAATCAAGGCATGCAACCTGAATCACACACCTTGCAGGAAAGCAATAAAATGAAGAGATGATAGAGTGTATTGAAATGTGTGTCAGCAAGCAAGATATCCTAAACCATTTCACTTCAAGAGGAATAATTAAATATTCATGAAACTCATTTTGAAAGTTTTGCAATGCCATAATAGCATGAATGAAGAGGAACATCATTTATTAAATGCTCTGTCCACAGCTGAGTTTCAGCAGAACACCTTATCTAGTTTAGTCTCTGCACTTTAGTGATGGTGTAAAGATACTGGAGAGACTCCAGAAGATAGCAGTGAGAACAAACAGAACTTGAGAAAATACGGAGCACAGGGAGTTGCTAAATTACCTAAGGTCAGAAAAAATGAACTGAAGTTAAAAACTACAAGTCTGCCTGCATTAGTATAAAAATAAATTGTTCCATGTAGATAGTTTTTTTTCCCTTTGAATAGGACATGTAGTTTGGAAATTTTCAGAAATGTAGGCTTGTGTGGGACGGGTAGATGAAGGATGAGAATCAGAATCAGCTTCACACACTTGCATTTAAGCAATGAAAACACTGGCATTCGCATGTGAACCATCAAATTCAGTGGAGATTAGAGAAATATTCTTAGACAAAACATAACATTTGCACTTTCTTGTCTCAGAAAGTTCCTGGATTCCACTGTCCCTATTGACAATGAGTATAAAGAGAGCTCAGTTCACATGCAGATGTCTCCTTTGTGTATTCCTAAATTTACATCTGAAACTCAAGCTGAATCCTTCCCTAGAACAATTCTGCAAGTGAGGATGGTGAAGTTCTGGAAAAAATTGCCTATACATGTTGACTCAATCAGTAGAGAGTGGTTTATACAGAGTTGATCTTTCCTTGGGGCAAAGGCAAAGCTGTTCTGTAAAGCAGAATAGCCTAGCTCAATAAAACTTGAAATTATAGCTTCTGTACTGCTGTTAAACACTGCCTACAGCATGCTTTGCTCACTGCTTATTCTTTGGGGAGCCACACAGCATGTGGCAGAAATCAGAGTTTGCTTCCCTGTGCATGCCCAAATAGGCATAAACACAGATGACACTACATCACCACTCTTGAAAATGATTGTTTTAACTAGGCAACAACACCCTGGGTAAAGAAAAGTATTAGCTGAGGTTTCTTCCTACACCTGTCTCTGAAGGGTAGCAACAGCACTATGAGCAATTCTATTTGAGCAGAATCCAATTCCCAAATCTTGAAACCTTTAAATTAACTTATTGTTATAGATGATAGAAACACAAGGTTGTGGATCTTGATACAGTTTAGGCATAACGTCATTAAAAAAATCCTACTCATTACCTTTAAGGTTGTACCTTTAAGGTTTGGCCTCTTCTCCCAGGTAACGAACAGGACCCGGGGAAATGGCTGCAAGTTGTACCAGAGGAGGTTTAGGTTAGAGATGAGGAAAAACTTTTTCTCTCAGAGAGTGGTCAGGCACTGGAATGGCCTGCCCAGGGAAGTGGTGGAGTCGCCGTCCCTGGCAGTGTTCAAGAGGCATCTGGATGAGGAGCTGTGAGATAATGGTTTAGTAGCTTGTGGTAGCAATGGTAATGAGAAGATGGTTGGACTAGATGATCTTACAGGTCATTTCCAATCTTGTGATTCTACGATTCAATGGTTGAGTGTAGTCTTACCGTTTAATTTATCCACTATAGTTATATAAATTCTACATTTCATACATACTATTATTAAGTTCAGAATATCATTATGCAACCTGCTGTCTACACTGTGGTATGCTTCTGTTTTCATGCTCAAACACAAATTCATAGAATCATAGAATAGTTAGGGTTGGAAGGGACATTTAAGATCATCTGTTTCCAACCGCCTGCTATAAGCAGGGACACCTCCCACTAGACCAGGTTGCTCACAGCCCATCCATTCTGGCCTTGAATGCCTCCAGGGTGGAAGCATCCACAACCTCTCTGGGCAACCTGTTTCAGTGTCTCACTACCCTCACAGTAAATAATTTCTTCCCAATATCTAGTCTAAATCTACCCTCTCCCAGTTTGAAACCATTTTCACTAGTCCTGTTGCTACATAGGTAATGTTTTCCGTTTTTAAGTCTAAAATACTTTATGTAATGTCTCATCAGAGAACCTTAGTTCAATGCCCAGAAGAGAGTAAAATGGAATACAACATGTTGAAATACAAATTTCACCTCATTTAATTCAAGGAAATTAGACTAAGAGATCCACTGAGATCACCTATCATCAGTCAAGAGAGATGTGCGTCATAAGCATCCGTACTGAATATCTAAGATATAGGAAGAATGTTACCAACGCTGATTTCTACAGAGGGAACAGGAAGCTCTTTAAGTATTCAAGAAACTTTCACTGAGATTGTTCAGTTGCATAGATGTAATGTACAGTCAAAAATTGAAAATACTGGCAAGCGGTTTCATGAAAACATCCTCTCTGATGCAGTAACTATTGAGTGCAAGACAGAAGAGCTCAGATATCTTTGTTTTGAGGGTGAATTCCAAGTTCTGTGCTTCTGCCATTCTAACCAGTGGTAAAATAACTGAAGACTGAGAAAAGAATTACACAGACACTGATTTGTGTGTTGTCTTGTCTTACCTATGTGTATATTCAGTCTTTTCATATTACATAAATTATAATTATCTTATTACTCAATACATGCTAAAAACTAGGGTAGCCTCACAAAATGAATAGATGTTGAGTCACAAGAATCTGTACTGGCATCAATATTATCTTCTTTTCCATATGAAGATATTATACTGTATATTTTATACAGAAATCAAAATAATGACAACTTATTTTCCTGTGCTTTCTTTTCAACTGATTGCAGAGGTTTTAATTAATCTTTTTAAAAATAACTTGGCTAAAGATAATGTTTTTTCCTTGATTTGCTTTCAAAATATACCATCAGTCACATATGGAAGCACATCAAATTCTAATTCATTAACTGGTTTTGTGCAGAATATCTGCAGTCCAGTAATGTATATTCAACTGATCTTACGTCTAAGCTGCATTTCATAAAAATTGTGGATAAGCAAACTAAAATAACATGTTAAGTCATAGAATCATTCAACAGTTTGGGTAGTCCAATCCCGCTGCCATGAACACATGTTTCACTAGATTGAGGTACCCAAAACCATGTCCAACATTGCAGTTAAGATTCAGAAACAGTAATTTAAAGTGCTGTGAGCACATTTACTTAAAAAAAATAAATCAAGTTAAAATGTTAGGATGTACTTTTCTTATATTATTTTCATTCAGTCAGAATACTTCTGTTTAAATTTTCCTTTCTATTACAGATTTCCTTATTTTGAAGAATTAATAAATATATTGAAGAAACAAGGCACATGGAAACAGCTGAATTTTCATAGCAAAGTTTTCTTTTAATAAATATATTTATGTTGCTCGAATCTCAAGTTACTTTGAAAATAATAGAGAAAATAGGAGCTAAAATACACTTAAAAAAAAAAAAACAGCTTCAATATGCATGGTTACTGGTGCAAAGGGCTCTGAGTCACCATTTAGTAATATATATATATATTTAATGATCATAGGCATAGTCTATCTATGATGTACAATAAACAAGACCTTGCTGTCTCTGTCTACTGTCCGACCTAGTTAAATCATTTTCCAGAAACAACCTGGCCTAAAGGTCAGGAAGGACACTCATTCCAAGACTCTAAGTGGGCTAATTGAAGCTAACTTTGAAGAAGAAAGATCCTCTGTTAATTTGGTGTGTGTGGGTGAGTGCACATCAATACCACAAAGAGCTCCATTATTGCTGTATCAAAGTAAATAGCTGAAAAAAAGTGAGTCAGGGAGATGAATGATGAGTTAAGTGTTAAGTAGACACTGAGTGCAAACAGAAAGTAGCATAAAGTTGCTCTTAGAAGGAATGTGGCATCTGTTAACTCCTTAATTTCTTCTGTGTTGAATCTACATTTTTTTTTGCGGATCTTTTTCATACTGTATGTTTTTTACTACAGGATTCAGTGAGATATTGCTAAAACCTTTAATATGCTAATTCAGTTTGTGGGGATTTGAGAAGGCTTTCCCACATTAAAACACATCTTAAGTAGTTTTATTGCATTTGATATATCATATTCATTGCTAATAAGTTACTAGCATTTAACATTGCTTGGAACAAACCCATTCTAATCTCTGAATCTCATTCATAAGCCAGCATGGGGCTAACATTGTGCCTCCAGGAGAGCTTTGGAATGTTCTGGGTCCCAGTAGAAGGAAATTTTCCACCTGAATCATCCTGTTGTCTTGGCAATGAAATGTGGAAAATAATGTTTTTGTCCTCAGAGTGCAGGAATTGCAATTGTTCCTGTTGTGATGCCACCTTTTTCTCATTTTCAGCAATGAAGGGTCAAGAACAATCAAGCTAGTGCTTGTAAACTCACATTGTCCGAAAGTCTACTATAGCCAAGTTAAAATATATCAGTCTAGTTGTGGCACAAATCTATAGAGCCCATCCAAAGTTTTCATATGCTGGTTTTCAAGTGTTGGAGAGCATGTGCCCACACATAAACACTGTCTGGATCAGCAACTAAAGCTTGATATTCTATGTTCATACATGAGAGTAATCAAAGCTAAATGTCTAAAAAAGCTGACTTTGAAAAATAACCTGCAAAATAATTGTATTTGAACAGGTGTATGTTCTTCCTCGCGAGTGCTTTTTACAAAAAGATAGCTCACACCTGTTCAGTTTCATAAAACATGTAATACAAGACCTGAAAATCACTAGTTAAATAGAAGAATTCAAGAAATGCAAATTGAGTAGGATAGAAGAGTAGTATAAAGGAACTTCTGTGAAAGAAATGTAGAGTGAATGGTAGGATACAGGGACACCATAAGAATAGAAATGAAACGCTTACTGCTGAAAGTATTAAAAGACTATTTTTAGGCCCTGATATACTTATTTGTACCAGTATTTATCTATTCAGGAAAGGGAAAATGTTTTTATGATATACATTGATAACCTACAGTGTAATTAGAGAAGGTAGTTAAGTATAACCCAGAGAGAAATCTAATGTTGAGAACTAATATAATAAAAATGCGAGGAACACTCTTGTGTGCATTTAAGGACTAGAGATAAAACTTCTGCATTAAGGAGAGAATTCAGTCAAGTGCTAAGGCAGAAGGGAAAGCAGAACTGAGTGTGTGAATTAATCACTGAAAGCACCCATGAAAAGAAGACAATTTCTTCTGTGATGCTTCATGAACAGTACTTCTAGTCATACTTAGTAATGTAGGTTTACAAAGAATGGACAAAAAATGATCTAGCAAGTGCAATTCTATACACAATATCACAAATATTGAAGAAACGTTCACAAAAATAAAAGTGATAAAGAAAAAAAGGCTACTGAGATAAAACACAGAATGGAATTCCTGTCATACAGGAAAGACTATTACAGCTTGACTTCTTGAGTCTAGGCAAATAAAGAGACTGTGACTATCTTCTTCAAGCAGTCAGGATATGTAGTGAAGGATAAAGCAGAGGAAAAGACTAGAAAATAATATTGTATGAGGCAGTAAGTTTAAAGAGATAAGCAAAGCAAGCTTGTACAAACAATACAAGAAATACAAGCAAGTTATTACATTCTTTTAAAACTTTAAATTAATCACTGCCTCAGTAACTTCTTAACAAATCCTTGAAAACACTTCTTAGAAAACATGAAAACAATCCAAAAACCCAAGGCTGATCCTTTTCAAGCGATTTGAAATTGTGTTTGTTGTACTGATGTGTGAGTCTTATCTTTAAATCTTGCACTTTAGATAAAAATAAAGAGCTCTCAAAAGTGTCTGTTCATAGAAAAAGCAGTCTCAGATACAGTAACCCTTAGGGGACAGATGCTGAAAGTGAAAAGAGGCAGAGCATAACACATAATATCTTATATACCTAAAGCAGCTATCTACAAATTACAGTCGGGTGCACTGATGTACAGTGTTAACATTTCCAGACAGCTTAGAGGTACCTTTGAATTCTGTTCACATAGTACATCTCTGAAATTCTTTCAAGTCTGCTTCAGTGTCAGAAAGTGAATCTATGATAGTTTCTTCATATTAGAAAATCACTGAATCTCAGAATTTAAACTGCTCTTTAGAAGGTAACTCAGAAGATCTCTAGCCCATGCTCACACACAGGAAGGCAAAGCTATTGTGAAATCAGAGTAGGATGCTCAGAGCTATATCAGAGTTTGTTCCGGAAAATCTCTAGGGATGCAAACTGCACAATCTCTTTGGGCAGTCTGACCCACTGCCTTCGTGGTAAGAAAGTTTCTCATTAGTCTGAAACTCTCTAGTTTCAGCATACACCTGATGATTCTTGTCTCCCACCAGACAGCCTCTTGTCTGCTCCACCACTTCCCCTTGGCACTGGTGGCTGCTAAAACCTCAGCTTCAGCCCAGATTCTGCAGCCTCTTCTCACAGGGCAAACATGCCAGCCGTCCTGACACTCTTCATGCCCTTCATTGAGCTCACTCCAGTTTATCAGTCACTTTCCTGAACTGGTAGCCCAAACCTGGATACAGTCAAACATGCTGAACCCAGCAGGCTAATCATCTGCCCCAGGCTGTTAGTGCTCCTGTTAACACAGCCCAGGACAGCTTGTCTTCACCTCCAAGTCCCATTGTTGTCTCAGTCTGTTTGCTGATCACTGGGACCCCCAGGGGTCAGAGCTGCTCCCAGGCAGGTAGGCCCAGCTGTGTCATTGCCTTGGGCTCCTTCCAATGTGCACAACTTGGCTTCTGCTCTTACTGGATTTTGTGAGGTTCCTGTCAGCCCATTCCTCCAGCCTCTCCACATCTCTATTTTTTGAATGCTATCTGCAAACATGAAGGACAAGAATTCAGTCACCTCCTTTAACCAATGGACAAAGACATGAAACGCGTTGCCCCAGCATACAATGCTTCATACTCTAGTCTCCTGACAGAGTAGAATACATTAACCACTAGACTTTACTGATTTTTTTTTAATTATTTTGTTTAATTTTCAGAAAACAAAATCTGTTTCTAAAAGCAAATTATAAATAATTTACCAAAAAATTGAAACCTCCCAAATAAGGAAGAATTGCATCATGAGACTGATTTTCTAATCTGCCATTAAGCTACACACTTCAGAATCATACTTGTACCTGAGAAAGAAGTCTAACAGGAGTGATTTTTCAAACTAGGTCCAAAATTTTAGCCTATTTCAAATTCAATTTGAATATGCACTTGTCTACTGGCACAGAAATAAGATGATTATATAATCTGGGTCTGACTCTTTCACTGAAGCACAAAATAGCAGTAAAAGATAAGAAAGGATGACATTGGACCATTTCATTTTGATTTAAAAGGACTGTGACAGAAGGGGGAGAACACAAGAACTACCAGGTCTTCATTGTGCATAAAGATAGCAATATCTGAACAAAGTGACATCTGGATAAGGTTGGCTATGCCATGTCCAGCAGATGTTAAATTAAAAGATATTCTGAGAGAAAAGAGTAGACTGGAGACCTGCTTATAAAGGTCAAGCTGGTGCAATCACTGACAATTTGATCTATTGCTAGGTGTGACTGTGAAAGCTGGATCCTCAAGGCAGCAAATGTGAAGTCATCAGAATCCTTTGAGATCTGTGTGGCTGATATACATTGAAGACTTCAGAGAAGGGAAGAAGACAAATGAGCGTATATTGCAGCAGTGCAGAAAGAACCATTTACTGTTCCCAGAACATCAAGGAGCGCAAGCTGAAATATTTCAGGGACATACCAAGGAGAGATGGAGATCGATCAGCAAAAACAATAGTGCAAGGCAGAGCTGCAAGCAAAAATGGAAGCAGGGATTGGGTCAGCAACAAAATAGAAGAGAAATTTCCACAAGCAATGAGGGGATGTCAGGTCTTGTGAATCATGATACAAAGGGCCACTGACCTTCAAATTTAAGGCAGAGCTTGATAATGATGGATATAGGTAATTTATCAAACAATAATGTCAGCTGGTAAGCAGCCTAGTTAAAAGACACATGAAATGTAGCTTTATGTTTCTGACCCCTCAAGCACCATACAAGTACGATGATGCTTTTTTTGTAATCAAAGTTGTAGATACACCAAAATTCTCCTTCATACAAATTCATAAAATATATCTAGACATTTATTACACACAAACATCATAAACATTCCTATACTGTAACAAATACAAAATTACATAAATTGGCTAAGAAACTTTTATAAATTTACATCATGCTTTAAATATTCTCTTCTAGAACTAATGTTACATTATTATTACATCAAACACATTTTTTTGTTTCAATCTTAATGAAATTAAATCATTAATTGTTCCTTAAGGTTTTCCTCAGTTTTAATGAGTGATGCCATTATTTGTGAAATCTTTATGTGCTTTTCAACATTTTCTCAAGCACATATCCTGTTTGTTTGCATTTTACTTCTGGAGTATGGCAGTGCTGAGACATTCTGCAAGAATCACTTGAGATTTGAAAAATAATATGGTGACAAAAAAAGAGAAAGAAGAAAATATTATACATACGTACACACAGATTTTGTTACAAACATATCTGTGCCTGTATCACAGATACAATTAATAAATAGAAAAAAAATAGTGTTAAATTATCAGTGAAATGAAGTTTGGCTAATGAAGTACCGAATGAAAGCAAAATGGCAAAATTTCTTGTATATATGGCATGTTTTAATAGATTGATGCCCTTTCAAATTTACTGTATAGCAATTATTATCCCATTCTGTTGCTACCTTTACTTATGAGGCTAACATTTCATTTTCTATCTGGGCCATGCTCACTCCCTTTCTACCATTCTAGTACCTCCAGAACTCAGTGTTTCCCTTTGTGACCAAAAATGGGATTCTTAATATTATTACGGGTAGCTTAGCTTGAAATGGAATTCCATCCACAAAAATATCCTGGTGGTTTAAACAGTAGGACCAAACTCTAGTGTTTTTTCCTGCTCCACATTATTTCTGCACCACCAAAATAGGCACCTAGGCTTTTATATCTGGCCTTCATCCTTAATCTGGCATTTCAGTTTTGTAAATTAGGATTAGGTTTATGAAGAAAATAAACTTTCTGTCTCATATGCCTATTATGGTATCTTAAATAGGAAAATCATTCACAGATATGTTAATTCCTCTTTTCACCTAAAACTGACAAACTACAGATGCAAAAACTGCTGATGTTCCCAAATGTTGAATATGTATAGTTTTAAGTTACTACTGTATGTGCCTTTTCACAGAATCACAGAATCACAGAAACACCAAGGTTGGAAAAGACCTACAAGATCATCCAGTCCAACCATCCACCTATCACCAATAGTTCTCACTGAACCATATCCCTCAATACAAAATCCAAACGTTTCTTTTGTTACTGGCAACAAAATGAGAGAGAATAGCTCTCAGCGCGGTGCATTAGATGCATCAACTTAATTTCTCTCTGTATGTTGCATTTGACAAATTACAGCTTCTAAATATGAATGAACTGCTTAAGCTACCTCTGTCTTTATGTCATGACTCCTTGAAAAGCAAGATATATTACTTCAAAGATTTTTGCACACTTATAGACCAAAAATAAATAACACTATCTCACTTAGTTAAATAAAGTGGCTGTCTATATAAATCAAGAGTTCTGCCATGCTTTCAGGAGACAAGTTGGCAAGGCATAGATAGTGGTTTATGATCAGAGTTCATGCACTTAAAAGAAGTGTGTCTTGGGAAATTATTACTTAAAAGTCATACCACTATGTATTCTGTTTGGAAGACATTTTGATAACTCAGAAATTTGTCGATAAGCAGCAAATCAAATTTGTGATCAGGTGAAACAATGTGTTCAAAACATGCTGTGTTGATGGCAACACAGAATTTTCTATGCTCAGTCCTAGCCAACACCTTCTAACTGAATCTCTTGCTCTGTATACATAAGGTGGTTGTAGCCTTTGGAGCACTTCTTGTCCATTCAGTCACAACAACATATTTAAAAATCATATTACAAAATAAACCATAAGGGATTTGTTTTATTTAAGGAAGAATCTGTAACTAACAAAGAATTCTTGGGAGGCAAACAGCTATATTGTCCTGCTTTATGCCTCTGTACTGTCAGCAGCTATGAACAGGTTAAAAAAAAAGGAAAAATTACAGCAAAGGTAGTCCTAGTTACTGCAACAGCCGGGAAACAGAACAAAGACATTGATATGGTGGAACAGAGTTAGTTTATGAGTGAATGGCTTGCTATAACCTTTGGCACGCATTTCCATATTTTTCATTTCCACATCTCTAATTTTTGTTTTGTTCTGTGCATTGAGTGACATTGTTTTAAATGTAATTTTAACTCAGAATTGGCTATGTGGATGCATAATTACTGTCGGCCTAATCACATAATTAGAGCACATATATTTACATAATTGCAATACTTTATTAGAAAGTGTAGTTACAGTCTTAATGGAATTATGTTTAATAAAATACTAAATGTCCCCACAAAACTATGTCAGAAGACATACAAAAGCACTACAAGGCACGTTGCTGTTTGCTACCCTTTGGCTCCCCTTAGGTGTTAAATCACTACATAAATAATTTAAGTATGTTAAATAGAGATGGGACAAGACTGATTCATTTTTTGAAGACCAGACCCAAACTGTGGAAGTTTAGGATACAAACAACTTAATACCATCTATTTATTTTACTAGGGGTTATTTTTTAGAGATAGAAGAATAGTAATGACTCTTCATATATAACTCTAAATGATTCTGCCCTTAGTATCTCCACACAAACCAATAAGACAAGTTGAACTCTGCAAAGACCTTCCAAGTAGAAGTATCCAATAAACTGAGGATTGCTCTGATGGATTATATTGATTGTATTTTATTTGAAAGAGGAATCTAAAATCCTATTGGAAGCCCTGTAGTAAGTTCAGTCTTTCCTTCAGTGGTAATAAATATTTGAGTTCTCAACTCTGGATACGTTTATAGTTTCATTCTTCCATTGACTTTAAAAACAAATAAAACAAACTTTGACTTTTGCCATTGATTGGTTCAAGAATTACTGGAGGGGTTCATATTAAATCCGTATTTCTCTCTTCACCCTCTATATTTTTCCCCAAAAGAAAATTGCATGAGATGTGCAACTGCCCTGATTTTCTAACAGTATACTTTAGAAGTAGACCACCGAAGACCCCAACATTAAAAATAATGTGGCTTTTCTTCTTCTTTTTTTTTTTTTTTTTTTTTTTTTTGAAACTTGGCACTGCTGAAGTAAATTTAAGCATAACAAGACATGATAAATGTAATTTCTCCTATTCAAGCAGGCATGAAAAACAATTATGTTCAAGCAGAATTTTGTGATTTATCCCTAAATTTAAAACATGAATTTAAAAGAAGTATAATTGTACTAGGCATTTAGATGCAGAAAGAATATTCTTAAAGAGCATGTTGGCCCAAATCCACATAAAATATTGTCCTATATACTAGGACTTTTTCTATTTGCATCTATTGCAAATGCTAAAAATTGCAACACTCAGCAGGTATTATTCCTGTAACCTGCTCACTGAAGTGATTACCTGTGCATATCCAAGAATAGTTAATAATGGAGAGCCTTGTCTTCGAGAAAACCTATAATTTGAATACTCCATATCTGAAGGAGTGTCATCTAATCTTGTAAGGAGAAGGATGATCCATTACAGATACTTTCTTACACAACTGGTAGAAGTATTAAAACCATGTTTCAGAGGTGGAGAAGAAAGAAAAGGCATTTCCTGAGAGTTTCATCACAACAACATGATGTTCTTTCCTCCACCTTGTGAGCAGCAAGAATTGATTTTTTAAGCTTAAAGATCTGCAGCCTTATATTCCTAGAGACACAAAAAGAGGTCACAGTAAATGTTGAAGGAGGTTATACTACATGCATGCTATAAATGGCTGCTGAAATTGAAGGAACATCCACGGTGGGAGGCTATCAAACATGTATATCTGAGATCACAGTCTAATTTTTTTTTTTTTTTCCTTTAGGTCATAGAGGGCTTCAGAGCATGAGAGCATTTGAACTGTGCCTCTCACAAGGTGCTCTATTAGATTCATAGCCAAAAAAAAAAAAAAAAGAAAAATGGGATGAAGACTGCAATGACTGCAGCAGCTACTGTGTAGGTGGTGGAAAGAGACAGGAGCAGATGGTGAACTAGATACAGGACTTGTGGTGCCCTCCCTGACCAGTGTAGTTCCAGAGGACCCAAGAAGTTCTAGGCTGATGGTAGCAGGTGGTGAGGCAGGTCCAGGGTACAACTAAGAAGCCCAACATAGAGCAGCAGGAAACAGGAAAAGCAGTGAAACTGAAGGGAAATCTGCCCATCACACCAGACTGAGGACCATCCACACGAGAGGAATATCCACACTTCTCCATCTAGAATTTTGTAAATAAGGTTACTTGCAGCATCAGCCAGAAAACAATTGAAGGAGACCAGTCCGTATGCAAGGAGAACAGAGCAGAGCCAGACACAGTGCATCCTACAGCAAATAGTTGAAATGGAAACATGGATCCCATGGGAAAGGACTTTGGGAGGAAATTGCAGATGTGGTTGCTTAAAGAGATTAAGACTCTTGGTGCACTGTAGATCTTGACAATCCTTTTTTTTTTTCTTTAATGAGTGACATTAATTAAATTTCAACTTGATATTACCATCAGTTTTACATTACAATTACTATCCCTTTGTAAAAGTAGTCTGCTTATGATATTGTTTAGTCCATTATCTAATTTAAGGACTACATTTACTATAATTTATTAGCATTATTATCCTAAAATAGGCTACTATTCAAGCAATACATTTTCTGACGCATTTTTTAATAAGTTAAACAACTACACTTGAAGTAATTGCCACTTGAGTATTTGAAGTATGAGTTTGTTGAAATGATAATTCATCTGAAAGCAGCAGCAGAAGCATCTCCTGTGAGTCAAAGGGAACACCTCTTCCAGATAGCATCCAGCTTTTCCACAAGATTGAGTACTGGTCAAAAAAATTCTTTAGTCTGTCCTCAGGAGCAGCTGTGGGCATCTTCCCTGTTTCTACAACAATAAACAATTTTTATCTCAGCATATAAATGCAGCTGTGAGGAAATGTTTCCTGCATCATGCCTGTAATAATTATTTTGGTTTATTTGGAGCAAGCACACATCCTGCTGTTTCTAGAGGATTTACCACGAATGTGGAGAATATATAGCATATTTCAGTGGTCACTGGTTCAACCAACTGAGATCCTATCCACTGAATGTTGTCCAGTTGATGTTAAACTGAGGCAACCTTGGATCCCATTTCTTTAAATAAATGGGACATGACATAAAAAAACAAGAAAAGTGCTACATGAAATATAGATTTGGACAACAAGGACTATCCAGTTTGAGAAAGTTTATCTGCATATTCTCTGCAGATATCTCCATTTTGAACAAAAAAAAAAAAACCCCTTCTCTGTACAATACCACACTTGCATAAAAACATATAGGCTGAGTACCTATCCCATGTTTAATTTTTGCTGCATTTTTAACTTCAACTCCAAACGACATATAATATATATGTTTGACTCAGCACAAATTTGCATACCTCTGTAGCAAAAACAAACATAAAAATATGCTCTCCTTATTTCAGAAACATTGCTTGAGGAAAAGTATAGTGTGAGAGTCTTTCTCATAGCAACCTACAAGCTATACCACCTTCTGAGGAAGGAGAATCCTGACTTTCAGATCTCTTCAGTATAAGCAATTCATATCTGCAGGCACTTCAGCAAATATTGTCTGAGAAGATTGGACTAAGAAAAGTGAATAGCCACATTCTTTTCACTGTATTGAAGGTGGGCACTGTAAAAAGGAAATACTGACAGTAATTTTGTGAGAAGAAAATTCCAACCTCACTGGGCAAGGTGAAAAATTTCAGTTCATGGAAAGTCATTGATTCCAACAAGATGTAGCTTTTCATAAGCTGACCAGCCATCAAATCTGCAAAAATATTAGCGTAAGTTATGCAGTTTTTCTAATCTGCTAATCTCTATTCTGTCTTCACAAGGTAATTCTGCTGTTTTACAGTAATTATGGAAGTACAAGTACTTCCAAATTACAGCAATGCATAACTTGAGAGATCTGCAACACTACATCAGCTAGACAGCATGGCTTTCCAACTGAAATAAATTAGGTCATTGAGTCAGCAGTAGCTGTGAGACCAAAAATGCAGTTTTAGCTTCTGAAGGCTTCTCTCCATATGCTTTGACTTGAGAACATTTAGCAGGGACAGGGAGGTGATTATTCCCCTCTACTCTGCTCTTGTGAGGCCCCATCTGGAATACTGCATCCAAGCGTGGAGCACCCAGTACAAGAAAGACAGGGAGCTGTTGGAGAGGGTCCAGAAGAGGGCCACGAAGATGATCAGGGGACTGGAGCACCTCCCCTATGAAGACAGGCTGAGGGAGCTGGGCTTGTTCAGCCTGGAGAAAAGAAGGCTGCGGGGTGACCTCTTTGCAGCCTTTCAGTACCTAAAGGGAGCCTACAAACAGGAGGCAAATCACCTCTTTGAAAGGGTTGATAACTGTAGAATGAGAGGAAATGGTTTTAAGTTGAGGGAGGGAAGATTTAGATTGGACGTCAGGGGGAAATTCTTTACGGAGAGAGTGGTGAGGTGCTGGAACAGGCTGCCCAGAGAGGTTGTGGATGCCCCGTCCCTGGAGGTGTTCAAGGCCAGGTTGGATGTGGCCCTGGGCAGCCTGGTCTAGCATTAAATGAGGAGGTTGGTGGCCCTGCATGTGGCAGGAGGGTTGGAGATTCATGATCCTTGAGGTCCCTTCCAACCGTGGCCATTCTGTGATTCTGTGATTCTGTGAAAATTTCCCTACTGTTTTGCTGTTGTTTTTATCTTTTGCTTTGTATTTATCTCCTAAATACTCTAGGAAAGGTATCAAGTACAGATTTTTACCACCAGGTGCAGCACACTTCTGTCATATCATACATTTCTTATGCATGGTACATATATATATTTTCCCTTACTATTAAATTGTTCCTTCTGAGCACAGTGCTGTATAATGCTTCAGTGCAAATTGCAGTCACTATTTGCAACATAATTTTGTAAGACAAATACTACATTTCAGCTTCTTGGAATCAAATGTAAGTCAACTTATGCCCATTCACACACAAGGGAAAATGTTATTAAATCTATAAAATACACTACTAAAACTGAGAAGTAATGCATTCAACTAATTAAGTGGACTTTTCCTTGGATATCCAACTCATTTGAAGGAGATCTTAGTTACTTTTGAGATCATAAATCTCTTGCTTCAGTTTTTCTTTAAATGTGGATTTAGAAAAACATCTAAATAGTTCCAGATGGAAAAAGAGAAATTGTTCACCAACAAATGAAAGTCACAACTGGCCAGTTTGAGTGGCCTGAGACAAATTAAAGCCAAACAAAAATTTAATAAATATTAAAAATGAATAAGACTGTCAGATTGCACAGCACTAGGATCATGAGATTATCAACATAGTGAAATAAATCAGTATCTCATTGAATCTATAGATTTAACATCTACCCACGTAGAGGAAAAATAGCAAGAGCATGTTTTTATGTTATAATACTGTAGGTTAGGATTTGTAGCAGTGTTATTCTACCAGAGAGATGCGATACAGGAATCCGTGGGCACAGATGTAAATACTTCAAAAAGTCTTAGGCTAAGGCACATTGCCACCATTATAATATATTCTGAAAGAAGAATATGTTTATTCTAATAGAAAATTTCTGTAGATTGCTCACACAGACAATTGGCTATCAATGTCTTATTCAGCTGATTTGGATTTATTGTTTTCGGTGGGGCAAAATATTTTATAGAAAATTTATCAGAGTCTATCTTAAACTGAAGTTTTAGTTGAAGATTGGTGTGGAAAAATGAAAGAAAAACATAATTATAACAGCCTCCAGATGTAAGAACTCGAGGAAATGCCAAAAAAATAACGTGCCACCTCTCATTTGAAATTGCTTTGGCATGAGCATCCTGGAGAGCGATCAATCTTTAAAAAGAATTCAGGGCAACATGAAGGTGATAAACTGGTCTTGCGCTTTCCCATACTAAGGAGTAGAATTAGTAGGAATGCATATAATATGACAAAAAAAAAAGAAAAAAAGAAAAAAAACAAACACATTTTCCACAAAGAAGTTACACCTCAGTGACTCACTCAGGTTCTTTGAAAGACAACAGTAGAGAGACAAGTATCTGGATTTCAAAAATGTTGCAAGAGTCCCCCCCCCTCCATTCTCACCTTTCTGAAGAAAGTGAGTTGTTATGCAATAACAAAGAAAATCTGTGCATACTTAAATACTTAGATAAAAGACAGGAAGCAAAATACGGGAATAAATGGTAAATTCTCACAGTAGAATGACAGGGATGTGTGATACTGTATATCAGTATCTAAATGACGTTATTCCACACATCAGTGAATGATCCAAAATAGCATAACTAGCATTGCAAAGTGCAATGAATTTTAAGTTATTAAATGCCGTAAAGGCAAGGTCCAACGGTGAAAAATTGTAGAATGACCTTAACATGAGTGACTGGATGACAAAATGACAAGTATGATACAAAGTAACTTGAGATAAAATGAAGTAAATTAAAAAATAGGTTCTAAGTTTGCTTATAAAAGGAAGTGACTGTTCCAGTCAGTAATTAAATCTTGGGGCTATGAAATGCATCAAAACACCTTTTCATTTCACTATAGAATCCAATATACTTCTAAAAACACCATGTTTTATAGTAAGGTCCCTCAAACAAATGAAAATTCTTATAAATAATTTAGTTAAAATTATTTACTTACATATTGTGAAACATTTAAAGGGCTAGAAATAATGTTTCTAATGCTCTTTATGAGTACAGTAATTCTGTCATTGCCTTACTGCAATGTCAGATTTCACTCTGCACATCTTCAAGGCGCTTAAAATACTACGGTAAAATACTAACAAAAATATATTGAGTTTGCATTTCCCAGTTTCACATAAGAAAAGATCTGCACTGTACAAAATGAAAAAATATTTCTCTAGAAAACAAAGCAATTTTCCTTTATAACAGCTAGCTGAAGCAGTACTATTCCTGCTAGAAGTGCTCTATATTTTAGCAAAAAAAAAAAAGGCACGAGTTTCTGACATACATATAATATTGAGCATTTCGTGGGGCTTTCTTCCTCACTAAGCCACTATGGAATAATAATAATAATAATAATAATAATAATAATAATAATAATAATAATAATAATAATAGAAGATATGCAATTTAGTTATCTGAATTTGCCAAGCCCCAGGGAGCAGAGTTCAAAAATAACAAAGTCACTTGTCCCTTTCTTAAAGATAAGGCAACTAACATGAAACTAATATGTTATAAAATACTAATTGGCTCCTGAAAGTTTGTATAGTTCCTTAATACCATTGCCATAGATCTGCAGAAGCAGAACAATCATTACCATTTTCTTATTAAACCGATACTAACTAAAATCAAAGAGAGGCAGAATTTATTGCAAAGGCAAATTCCACTTCTCAGAAGCATACAAAAAAAATTGCTGCAGCTTAAAGAAAAAATAAATTATATTTTAGATGTTGGAATTCAGGAATAGAGAAGAGATTTGGCTAGTTAATCTCCAAAGATGCTAACATTAAGTACAAAGCTGCACTAATTAACAATTTCTTTACATTAAAACTTTGCTGCTTATATGTTGGATTTCTTTTTTCTAGAAAAAAAAAAGACTGGAAAGTAAAAAGAGGTTTACTACACAGAGAGAAACAAAGGATACTTAATGAGGTGAGTTTAGGTTCAGATAGGAGAGAATGTGAATTTCAAGGATATGGAAATATTAACAATAGTAAAATCCATATTTTTACAATCATTATGATTACAGGATAATCTCTAGGATCACCCTGTACAGCTTCAGCTGCTAAAAGAACAGAAAGGTAGATCAAGTGACTATACACTCTGCAATATACACAAAGCTTGCTCAATTTGGAAAACAGATATAGAAAACAGAGCAAAGCCTGGAACATGAGCAGCATTATATTCATCTACACAGACAATCCAAGGTATTTTGTCATAAATATAATATGTAGAACAGCATAAGATCCTTTGCTAAATCTCTTCCAATGATTGTTTGTTTGCTTGTTTTTCTGCAGGAGGTGCAGTACAGGATCCTTCAAGAAAGTAATTACCTACCAGCTTTCAAAATATAAATATCATTACACTATTTTGGTGTTTTCTAGAAAATATTGCACACAAAAATCTGATACGATCTGATAAAACCAAAACCTAATATTTCATTCTTGCTCTTCAGACCTACAAGAAATTGTGTACTGGGCCAATTAAAAGGTCCATCCTGGTTCAGTACATTTCCAGCAGCACATGCTTGAAGAAAGCAAATAAGAATAGAGTAGATACATTTTCTCTTCCCCTGCGTCCATTCTACATCATAGTTCCATCAGTAGTTTATCAATTGTCATTACTGGTGCATGGAGCAAATCTGACATCATGCTGCCTGTACCAGCTTGGCACAGACTTACTTTGGACATGAGCCAGAAATGTGCACTCAAAGCCCAGAAAGTGAACTGCATCCTGAGCTGCATCAAAATAAGCATGGCTAGCAGGATGACGGAGGTGATCCTGCCCTTTTCTCCACACTGGAGAGATCTCACCTGCAGTACTGCATCCAGATGTGGAGTCTTTGGTGCAGAAGAGACATAGAACTATTAGAGTGTGTCCAGAGGAGGCCCACAGAAATTATACAAGGGATAGAACACCTCCCTATGAGGACAGGCTGAGAGCTGGGGCTGCTCAGCCCAGAGAAGAGAAGGTTCTGAGGAGACGTGAGACTGACTTTTCAATATCTAAAGGGGATCTCTAAGAAAGAAGGAGATGAACAATTTAGCAGGGTCTAATGTGATAGGAAAAAAAAAAGGGAATGGGTTCAAACTAAAAGAGGGGAAAGTTATATTGCATATAAGAAAAAAAATATTTACAATAATAGTAGTGAAGCAGAGGAGGTTGCTCAGAGAGGTGGTGGATGCCCCATCCCTGGAGACATTCAAGGTCACAGACACTGAGAACCTGATCTACCTATAGGTGTCCCTGTTCCCTGCAGGGGAGTTGCACTAGATGGCCTTTAAATGTCCCTTACAACTCAAATGATTCTATGATTCTGTAACACAACAGCAGGAAGATGGTGACTACTGACCATCCTGTAACCAATAACCATTTATCTTTCAGTAACCATTTTGTGTAAAACCTGTGCTATGTATTTTGCTATATTGACAAAACAGACAAAAAACAACCTTGCCAGTCCTCTATCTAGACTGTTGCCAGAAATGAATTTGCGAGTTAGATATATATAATAAATAAATAAAAATGAAATGCAAAGATGAAAGGATGGCTGTATGCTTAAGACAAGCATGTAGGTCTTTGAAAGTTAACATCCAAAACCTGCACTGTGTCTCTTGTGTAAGCTTGAACAACTAACCTAGGGCCTTATTTTCTGAAGAGCACTGGAGTCATTATCAGAGCCAAAACACTTCCTCAGAGAAGAGACTGTAAAGCGTGTCAGATGTTGTGCTCTTCTCAAAATGAGGGCAATAGGCACCAAAATGGAAGGCAGTGAGCATGAAACCATGCTCAAGAGACCTCCTGGATCATCTACTCTACTTATCTGCTAATGAAGGCAACCTATAGCAATATCCTTTTTTATAAATGGATACTGTTCTACTTAAACAAATTCAGATTTTGCCTTCTTCACACAAGAATTTTTTAAAGCACAGCCAGAGCTCAAAAACAAACAGGAACAACAACAAAAAAGACAACACCAAACTAGCACTACACTATGTTTATTCTAATTTCTCGCTTAAACTAATTTATGTCTTTGTGCCAACAAGTTTTTAAATCAAATACATCTTCTCCCTTCCCCCACTGGTGATTAATCAAACCTTTTTCAATCTCCACTTTGAAAGCCAGATAAGACAGATTTCTTTCCAGTCTATCCTCAAAGAATAATTTCCAGATACTTAATAAAATTTCTTTCCACTTATTCCAATTTTAGGAATGTATCTTTCTCAATTTTGAGCACAAAGGCTCAGAGACCTTATGAGATGAGAACCTCCCTGCCTGCACTTGAAATACTTTTTTCAAAATGTGCTCAGGTAGCATTTTCTCTTTTCATGATCACATATATGCACATTTTATTTCCCGTCTTCTATACATAAAGAGCCATTACTTTAGTGATTTTCAGTCCCTAATTCATGACTATTTCCCTGTGCTATTAATACTTTTTCCTAATAATACTATTACTCTCAGTCCTCATGATCATTCAGTTTTGCTCTCAAATTATATTCTGATTCTCCTTTTTGCTAAGGTTATTTTGTGACCTCAGTCATTTTCACTACCAGGCAACTACTTTTGCCAATTTTATTTACGACAGTATTAAACAAAATGGTCCAAAGACTGATCTTGGAGAAATTGGTATGTAATGACTTTCTTCCAACCCAACAGCTCCCCTTTTAACTTCACCCAAAAAAGCCTTTTTTTTTTTAACCAGATCTTTATACATATAATAGCATTTGCATTCAGCTTCTGCTCCTGAACTAATAACCTCTGATAAAGCACTGTATTCAAAGGCTGCCTTTTATTCTAGATAGATGAGATCTGCTGCAGTTCACTTGTCTGGAAAATCAGTTATCTTCTCTTAGGAAAGTATCACATTAGTGTCACATATTCTCTGTTTGGTAAAGCCGTGTTGTGTCTTACCTCATTAGTTGTTTACTTCAACTTCTCAAGTTCTTCACTTCTGTAATTGTTCCAAAATACTGTGTATCATTAAGTTAACATTAACTGATCTGTTCCTGGCAAGTAGAGGGTTTTCATTTTCCAAAATATATATATGCTATATTTATTTATTTTCAATCATACTATTTCCAATTCCACATATAATCTTGGCAGCAAAAGAGGAATTTCATGTGCCACCTTCTTCAATTTTCCAGCCTGAAGGCCATCCAGACTTAGACCGAGAAGTCTTCCTCTAAATTTTATATATAAAATATAAGAGATCTTATTAGGAAAATATGATCTTGACCTTGAGTGTTGAGCACTATTCTCATGTCCAAAATGGGTACCCTTACTCAGCAACAGATTTCAGCTACCTGTAAAATAAAAATAAATAATGAAAGTTGTCATTTTGTGCCTGAATATGTCTTCAAAGTTTTCAAATCCCCCTGAACAAAGAATTCTAAAAAAATTTTTTAATGATTCCAGGTTTGAAGAAAAAGCCTGAGAAAATTAAAAGAGCCAAATATATGTAATGTTGGGGAGGGGAAAAAAAAAAAAAAAAAAAAAAAGAAGGAAAAAAAAAAAAAAGATGTAGTAGAGATTTGATTACAGCATTGAACTACAGGAAAATTTCCAGATACTGAAATGCTTAAGCAAAGAGAAAAAAAGGCAATAACTTAATCAAAGCAGATAAATTTGTCATAAACAAATGCATAATTCTTCCAATGAACGTGGTTAACAAATGGAACAAAGTCTCAAGAGAAGCAGTGAATTTTTTCTCTCTTAATGTCATCAAATCAGATGCATCTTGGTAGGGCAGAACACAGCAGCCCTGGTACTAGCAGCATGCTAAGACAATTATATAGCTATGGATACTCTAATTGAGGTAGTATACAACTATCAGTGTATCACCAGGACTGGTGAGTTTTGTCACATTTTCAGAGAGCAGAAAGGTGACCAAGACTTTCCAGGAGATGCACCTACCTAGAAAATGCTGTGGATTGTACTGAAGAAAATTGTTCAGGAGAATCAATATAGAAGAAATTTCAGTCTAGCTAAAACAGAGCATTTCTCCCACAATATTTCTAGGTAGACTCCTGAAAATTTATGGCAAAGCAGCACTTCTTTTTAATTAAATATACAATAACACACTTATTAAATATACAAAAAGCTGAAAGATCAGACGTTGCAAGCACTGATAGAAGAAAACAAAACAAACAAATGCAATCTTAGCTGAGTGTTTCAGAAACAAAAGGATCCAGTAAAGTACAAGTATTTCAGCATTATAAAAAATTAAATGTCCTTGAAATAAAGCATCAGAGAGCATGAAAAAAAATGAAAATGCAGATCTTTATGAAAGACAGGTTCTTCATATACCAGAAAATAGATATCGCTTTTTAAGGCTTTAAAATCACAGTCAGTTATCAGCAACGTCTATCAGGGAGAATGACATTATAGGGAACAGCATTGTCAGCACAAAAGAGGCACTCCATTGTACAGAGACACAGAAACCTGGGAGAAAAAATAAATATCTGCAGATGCATTTCAGCCCATAATACTGCCCATGTGTACACCAGGTGCCACACCCTTTCTTTCTGTTGTATAAGGAGGCAAAAGAAACCTCTCATAACCATTTTTTGTCATGGTCTGTCAATTACTTGACAGACTGCTTTTGGTAGTTGCAAGCCCACGTGGGAAGGGATGGTAACTTCAGGTTACAACTATACTGAGGAATTCAGCAGTGTTGTAGAACACTGGAATGTCCCAAGCAATTTATCCCAAGCACTGGAATTTGATATTGTCTGCTATTAAACTGCTACTACCAGTAGCAGTTACTTTAAAGAAAAAAAAAAAACAAAAAAAAAACAGAGACAATGGAGGACTTTGATACGACAATTGATCACTGTTTACAATATAAATAAATGTAATAAATACAAATGATTTTTTTCTGTACTACTGAAAGAAATACTGATAAGGATGGAAGATCTAAGATACATAAGAGATGTGCACATCTGTGAAATGCATTGGTAGTAAGAGATTTTAAAACTATTAATTGCACTTTACTTATTCAAAAGGGAGTGCTAAATACCTGACATGCACAATACCTGAGTAAACATCTTGAACACTCAATATGATGTACTGAAAGCAGTAATAGATTTAGCGAGTATTTTGATGTTATAATTTTGGATCCTTCTGCTTATTTTCTTCCCCACGTGATTACTCCTTTAGTCACTTAAAATATACACTGAATATCACATTAGATACTTTTAAAATATATTCTGATGTTCTAATTAGGAGTTAATCACTTTAAATATATACAAAATCATCCCCTCTATTAAACCTGCTCTATATCAGCAGCAGTATTTTAATTCTTTTTCAATTTTTGTTTATCCTATCATGTACCACATTTTTTTCTCCTGCCTTTTGATGGCAGAGATTAGTGTTTGGAATGGAGAAGGAAACATACTGTTGTTAATACTCTGCTCAAAAGCAATATAGGCTCATTTAATCGTACATCCAGCAGAACACAGAAGTCTCCCCATTTCTATAGCCCTGGAAACTATACATCTGCAGCAGTTATCCAGCTTACCCTTGCCCTTACTGTGCTGCAGTGTTGAGGCAGAAAAAAAGTAGTAAAAGTGCATCAGTAGTGCAAAGTCACAGACAAATACTATTTCACAAACATCCACGTTTGATTGTTAGCAGGCTTCCTATCACAGATTGGCCCACGCCAAGCCAGTGACTCAGCAATGATTTGGAGAATTGAGGGGGAAAGGACTCAACAGAGGGCCATTCTCAATAGATGGATTCACTCTATTGTAGTGAGAAAAATGTTTTAACCTTATAGATGTAAGCCTTATCATAACACTTAATCTTAGGAGCAGAGAATAATCCCTGCCATGAACTGACCACCAGCTTACATGTAGCCTTATTCTTGAAGCAGTAGCAGATGGAGAAGAGAAGAAAAAAACTTACTGCAAAAGAAAAGGTTGTCAGCACAGTACGCTTATGGCTGATACAAGCAGCATTCACCAGTTTGCTGCTGTCCTTGCTGGTGCTAAAGTCTGTGGATGCTAATCTAAACACAGCCAGTATTCACAAGGGCACACTGACCACATAAGCAGAAAGGTGAGCAGACAGCAGTCACAGGTTTGTATGCAGATATAGTTTAATGGAAGAACAGGTGCTTCCATCGCTTTGGACCACTGTTTTAGCATAGTGCTACACTGGATTATATGGTCAGATACAACATTATGGCAAGCATCATAATTCCTCATGTATCCAAGTATAATGCTTATGCCAGTGATTGATGTATTCCTCTGTATGAAAGTGCAAAGATAATGTGAGACTAGTACAAAGAGTGAACCAGTCAAGACTGCTGGTGAGATCAGGCAGTCACACATATTAAGTCTCCTGTAAAATACAGGGGCTAGGTCTGCCATGAAAAATCTACTAAAAGACCAACAGAGAAAGGAAAAGGGAGAAGTGGCCATTGGATTATTTCCTTGCCCATTGCAGAAGACAGGGATGAGTTTCTGACATGGCTGATGGAGTGGACAAGAGTAAAACTTGAACTTATTAAGTTTGCTAGATCTGGCTATATATGTATTAATGTTACAATGATCATTTCTGTCCTGTTCAGTTGCTTTTTAACTCTTTAATCTAGAAACTTCAACTATAGCTTACTTAATAGCTCAAGTTTAAAGAAAAGAGGTTGTTAACCACGCAAGCCAAGTAGATGCTGCAGCTTCACTGCCCAACAAGGTGGACCACTCTTGAGTACGGTAACCAAAGGGACAGAACAAAAAAAAAGAAAAAAACAAAAAACAACAACAACAAAAAAACAACTTTGTAATGCAGATCTCAGAAAGAAAGCAGTTTATATACAGCTTCAAAAACTAACTGGAGATTAGTCCTTGACAGAGAGGTGCAAATAAGAACAAGGAGTCTGTCTTCCCCAGTCTAGGATAGAGTTGACAGTACTGGATCAATTAACAAAATCTTGCAGGGAAGTAAAAGTAAAGAAGACAAAAAGAAAGAAAAGAAAGAGAAATTTTCATATAGGTAAGTCCCATGTGAATTGGTCTGTTTTCATTTTATGCCTTTGCTCCCTGTTATAGAACTTCTTGAATGAATAAATAATATTTTGTTTTTGAAGATGTTAGCTTGGATTCATTTTAATCAATCACTGTCATGTCTCCCATAAGGAAAGGATGTGCAAGTACACCAGGTACCTAGGTCTAGTGGGATGACAGACAAGAGGGGCTTTGAGAGCAAAGTTACACATACTTTGCAGGCAAAGTTTATCTCATTTTGTGTATACTCTGCTTGGATACGTGCTCTCACTGCCCATGTCTGGAGCTGCCTGGTGCAGGCCTGAGTTCCAGCTGTTCTCCCTTTCATTAGGACAAGGGTCAGTGTTCTCCTGTACAATGTGCTGAGCAAAACACACTAGCATAGGGACATGGCTCATTCTGCAGCATTTCCAGAGCCAGTGGGAATATCAACTGCTTCTCCATGGACACATGTTTGAAACACTGTGCTGATGTCTTCAAGCTATTCCAAGGCCCAAACGACTTCTTTGGGAAGTTAAAGATGATAAAAATTCAGTCAGGGCCAGGAGCAGGGAGACTGATCTAGATTTCCCAATCCAGTCTAGGGGGAGAAGGAAGAATACAAGGAAGAACATTCTGCAGAAATTTCACTCACTCCAAGAAAGGGGATGTTCCTTGGAAAGGTGGGGAGTAGGGAGAAGAAAGTAGGTGAAGAACAAGTTGAATGATGCCTCCCAAAAAGGGCTTAGAATCCATTGAGAGCTAAAGAAAATAGTTTGAAGTTACTATAGGCAAAACTTGAGGGCTTATCTCAAGATCAGCTTTTCATCTTTTGAATAAAATTCCATCTCTAATGTTTTCCACCTGTACTTATGCCAGATGTGACCACAGAAAGATGGTTTGTTTGAATATAAGGCCAGGCTTGTGATTAAAGCTACTTGTAAAGCAAAAAAAAAGAAAACCCAAAACTTTCTGCATAAGATGGAGACTTCAACCAGCACTGTCTGAATGATAATTGCCGTTCTGACAGTTGCCAATAAACATCAGTAGATTTTTACCCTGAAAATGGGATCTTAAATTCTGTTCTGGTAGATCTAAATCAGCTTTCCTTTTCCTCATTCTCTCTGTTATACTCAACTCACCTGACAGACATATTCTTTAATTCCTCTGAGCTTTGGTTCCTAGTCATGGACCACAAGCCATTTATACCAGTCACTATCAAAACACAGAGTAATATGCTGTTCCAGAACACTTGGAGTATAAATATAAAACAAGTCATAACAGATCATAGTGATTTAGAAGCAGGACCAAGAAAGTCCCACCGATGGTAGATTTGAAATCATTTGGTGTTAATACAATCTCTACACAATTCTTGTTCTATTCAATACAAGAACTGAAACCTATGATCTATATTTTTCTGGGTACTAGTTTGAACATCACTTATGTTGGATATCTTATTCAATCTCTATTTGCAACCTGCCATGTTACATAATGTAGGATGCTTCCAAATCAGCTTCATCTTTTCCCTTGAAAAAGTATTATTTCAAGAATCCCCGTATTTTAATTCCAGAAGATGGTAGTGTAATCAAAAGGACTGTAACCTTTTCTTTCTGGAACCAACATACCATTTAGAAAAGTATAAATGTAATCACTTACAGACAGTGCTGTCAAAAATTATCTATTAATTAGGGCTGGAGAGGGAGAAAGGTTTAGAAATTAATTTGATGAGACTTGAGCTCTGAGCAACAGTGATTCTTGGAGCTAGATGCTACTTTATGCATATACACTTGTAATATCAGAAAGTTCACAGCCCTTAAAAATAGACTTCTTTTTTAATAAAAGAAGGAATGTTGAAGTATAAGTATAATATACTAAGTCTCTGCAACATTTTAATACTATATTATGGAATGAAAACAGATCCAGGTTGCTTTAGACTACCTATAGTCATTCGTTTGCAACTTTTCTTCAAGGGCATGAGAGAACAACCAGATCTCTTTAGATAGTTCATCTTATGCTTGTTCAACTTATGCTTGTCTTTGAAAGTATGTTGACAGAAACGGCCAACTTAAAGTTTTTGAAAATATCACAAAAGAATTCAAGCTATATGTTAATTAAATGAAAAGGAGAATCTGGATCTTTTCCAAAACTCTCAAGCAGTCTGCTACAAATAAAACAGGCCAAAGCCCATTTCCTGGTCCTTCGCCAAAGAGCACAGTGTAGCTCCTCACCTACCCGCCTGCACTGCACCAGGTGCTACCAGTGCCCTAAATGATAAAAGTTTTGGTCAGTCATGTGCCAGTTCTTAACTTTGTACCCTGGAATTGTTTACTTCCCTAATATGGATGTAGGTCATATAAAAATACTGGCTATGATGGATAATAGGGAAAAAGCAGGAGGGAAAAAAAAAAGATTACAAAAGGCTTTGACTTTGAGGCAATATTTTAGCCAAATGAGTGGCTAATCTTCCTAAAGCCAATCAGTGCAATCTACCCTTTTCAAAAATGAGTATAACATTGAAGTTCTGCTTTTAGATGCTTTGAATAGCATCTTTCTACACTATCGGCATTTCACTAGACTTCACATATAAAAATAAATTTTAAGCAGCAGAGAGAGAAAAATGAACAAGCTACAAAGCTATGAAGTGATAATAAAAGCAATCCAGCTAGTTTCTGACAGGATCATGTCTCTTCAGGCATCACAGTTGATCAAAATTTCACCAGGTTTCCACTTTGAACTTGATAGCTGTCACTGGAAGCTTTCAGAAATCAGAAGGTTGGTAAAATACTGCATCACCTCCTGTTCATTACCACATCATCTAAGACTGGGATTCGATCCACTATTACTTTATGTGTCATAGGTTAAAAAAAAAAAAAAAGTAAAGCAAGGAAAAAAAAAGCACATGAATAATTTTAATTGCTCCTCTGTCTTGGCATTTTCTAGTAAAAGTTGAATGTTAATGCTTTATTTCAGATAGAAAGAACTCTGACATGGTAGACTGGCACAAATTGCTACCCATGGGGCCATCAGATGAGTTATTTCACATGAAAAGTAAACCAGCATGAGGCCAAATTATGGAACTTCACACACTGACTGACATCTAATGTCACCACTGATCTATTTGTTTGTACTGTGAAAATATACAGACTGTATATAGAATTAGGAAAGTAGGAATATAGAAGTTGGAAAACATTTAGAGGTAGCTTAATTTGCAAGTTTGGTGGTACCCCATTTACATAGGCAAGAACAAACAGCAATAGGATAAACATGTGTATTCCAGTGTTGATTAGGTTCCCATGGGCTTGATTCCACTCAAGTCATTGGAATCCTCCCTCTTTCTTGAAAGGCAGTTGGCTCAAATCCTCAGTAAAACTCACACTGAACTGAACAGCAGTGTCTCGCCTTCAGAAAAATATTACAGAATTTGTAGGCAAGGAAAAATGGGCATAAGATGTCCTCCAACCACAATGTAGATAATTGCAAGGAGAAATGAGCAACTAGATAAACTACAAATCATATCTGATAATTTGGAGATTCAAATTGACAAAGTAAAATATACTATCTGTTGCACTGAAAAAATAATTATTCTGTTGGCAAATTTAATCCCTCAGATTAAATTAACTTTACCTGTTTCAGCTTATTTTAATCTTATTGATCATGTAATTTCAGTTAGATGTTTATCCACATTATGGTTTTAATAGTGAAATTGAGATTGTTAGACTAGAAGTTGAGGAGGGGCCTCACTTGGGATTGAGCTCAATTGGAACAACAGGGGCTTTTCATCACTGAAACAAGGAACAGTAACCACAATTATGCCTGGAAGTGGAAGATTAACTTTCACGTGTCTTTTGTTCCCAAATGCTACTTTGATAAGAAATAATTCGTGCTCAGAAAAAAAATGCCTACAAAACGTCTTTCTACTTACATTTTTTGTCAGCATCATTCACAAATTCTAGATTCTATGCTTTTTCATGGAAATCACTCATCTCTATCCACAACAGATATTAATCACTAACATTAGTTCACTTGTCCAGTCTTAAAAGAAAGAAAAACCTACCATCTAAAAAAAAACTACCACAGAAGACAACAAAACAATAATGCAGCATAATTCTGTGATATACTGAAAGTTATTTTATAAGGGTTATGTGCCCAAACATAACTAATACAGAGCAGAATACAGGTGAGAAGGTCATATGCTGAGTTTGACATCTGTGCACACCACACTTCTCCCTGTATTATGGTAAAGAACTGTGACAAAAAAAAAAAAAAAAGAAAGAAAGAAAGAAAGAAAAAAAAAAAAAGAAAATATATGGAATGCCATCTAGTGTCACTCCATGGAAATGCAAGATACTTCATTGCTTCACACATCTGTTCTTTTCGGGAGCAACTTAAAAATTCACGAGTATTGATTTTTATTTCAAAATAAACTGATCACCACTACCTCTCAAACATCACTGACATTTTGCAAGGAAATTGTATTCAGATGGAAGACAATATTACTAATAGGAAAACACGCTAAAAAAAAAAAAAAGCAACACAAGTGAAATTGATGTCAATGTAAGAATTTGGAAACTATCATTAAATTGTCAAGGTGTAATGAAGTATAACTGTGCAGAACAGGAAATCAGGAAGATGGTATGATACCAAGTCCAAGTGAGGAAAGACAAATTCATCCAGGCACAACCTAACAGCAAAGTAATGGAAATCTATTAACTGTAAATTTATTCTAAACCTGAAAAACAGTTTATTTTATAGCTACTGCAACTATAAATGAAGGAAAAAATAAATAGTATCTATTATTCTCTTCTTAATTTCTTCCCACTAAAGACACACAAGCATCCTTAATCACTACACAGACAGAAGGAGCTGTTCTCATTATGAGCTGTTCTGTTACAAAATAATACAGGCTGCAGAACTTCAGCATACTCATCATATGTACAGCACAGATAAGAAAGCAGTGATTTTCATGTCTATGTGTATTATTTCTTATCCACATTTGAAAAGACTTTCATACATAGATATACATAGATATATATAGATGTACATAGATAACATAATTTCATGTTTTTCATATTCACAGTTTTCTCCTAGTATAAAAACAAATTACAGAATCATTGCAAAGCAGTACTAAAAGTATGTTTCCTTTAGAGCATAGTACTTACTTTTGCTGTAAAACTGCACACTTCTTATTTCAAAGATGCTGGGAAGCCAAAAAAAAAAACCAACAGTATTTATCATGATTATATATCAAGCTAGAGGCTAAAGCAACCTTCTACGTAAATATTTGAAGTTTACAGCTTCGGACATATAAAAACTCCTCCTAAAACATTTGATTTGACCAATCAACTCACAGGGCAATTTATAAAGTTTGTAATTTTTTTCCTTATATATTTCACTATAAATTTTAGCAAGAAAAAAAATAAACAAAACCTACAGCTTAATTAGCGCCAGAATTTATTGTGATGTCATTTAGTCCATTTAACTTTTTCTGCCAAAAATGAGCAAATTCACAGTGTAACATGCTTTGACAGTGGCACTACTCAACTACAACAAATTTGAAGACAGGAAAAAGATTTCTGCAAGGTTGGTATCTTCCAGCTATACATCTGTTATAGGGCAGACACAAGCCAAATCAATGAAAGCAAATCTGAAATGATGCAACTTTGTTATCTGATTCAAAACTAATTAGGTCACTTTTCTGGTTCCAGTCTGACAGGAGGAAAATTGTATCATAAGAATGCCACCATTAAGATAGCAAAATGTCACAAAATGGCATCTGACATGTGTCAACTTCTCTTGGACAAAGCCTTCCTTTCCAGATTTTTTCCTGTTATCTGTTTCAGTATCTGGTATCTGTTTCAGTCACACCAAAGCTCGTGTTGAGCATGGAATCTGTATTCTCCCTCACAAGTAAATATACAACAACACAATTTCTGATGTGTAGCACAGGAGAACTGCAGAGATAGATGAAATCCCCAAAAGTGGATTTCCAAAGATCTTCTTGACAAAGTGTGGATTGGAATGTGTGCTCCATGGGCTCAAAAGGATCTATGCAGATAGCACTACCAGGACTGCGACCACACTCTCTATTGACTTAGTGTTGCAGTGCTGATAGACAGTCTCACTGTTCAGTAGGAATTTAAGGTAAGAGCAGGAATGAAATCACCTATGATCTTCTAAGCTGTGTACCTTTTTATATTCATAAAGTGCGTACTATATTATCGTATGCAACAAAATCAAACTCATGTACAATTAGTTACACAAAATACATATCTTAAGTGTACTAAATAACTGTAGACCATATTTCTTTCCAAGTAGCACTGGGATTTTATATCTAACAATAGCTAATAAGCAGAAGGTTGCAGGGCTATACATCAGTCTCGACTACAACTAGAACATCAGGAGATAAGTGAATATGTTGTTCAGGTCACAGATATACTCCACAGTCATTTAAACAAGCTTTCGGACATTTATGTAGCACCAGCAGGGAACCATGCAGCCACTGCCCATCTCTGATACCCACCTCTGATACCCACCTTCAAAACTGGCTTGTGGCTAGTGCCCAGTAAGTCTCTGCAATAGTCCCGCAAGTGCCAGACCCACTGTGAAAACTCCACCACAGTGTCTCCCACGACACAAGGGACAGCAGCAATCTAGCGATTTCTTCCCCTAGCAGCAGACCTCTTTGAAGCAAGCAAATAACTGAATCCAATTGCTGGCACAACTTCTGAACTTGTGCTATCGCTTTCCCTGAGATATTTATATATCATGACATTCTTGAGTGCTAATGCTTTGGTGCTCTCCACTTCCCTTTGATCATGCTATAATGAAATATTTCCTGGTTTGACATAACTACTTTATCATGTCATCATCAGAGAGTATGAAAAAAAGCAAAAGCTCCAAAGATTGTACTAGTCAGGTGCATTTCAATGTGCATATATATAAAGCAAGGGAGAGTCTGATTCAAAAGTTACATTTGCATCTTCTGCAAAATAACAAAGTCTTATTGGGAATTATCATTTAACAACACATTTAATTTTGATTTACTATTTCTACTGCCTTAAGATTATCAAATAGGTTTTCACCATGCAAAGAGCAGAAAGACCAAAATTTCTGTCTGACAAGGAAAGGACATGATAAAGAAACAAGTTAGGTATTTATCAGAAAACTGGTATTTCCAATAGCAGTAAGGATGTTGCTGTGTTCACTGAGTGACTAAAGCCTCCCTTTTATTTTCCTCAGGTGACAACTGCCTATCTTGCAGAATAGAAGAGACAATTCTTCAAAGTTGAAAGAATATCTTAGAAATTGAATCTTATTTATTTAGGTTTTGTGTATACATTTTTATATATGACATAAAATTCCGCAAACACATTAGACTGAATTGTAACGTAGTCACATAATTATATGAGAGCTAAATCCCATTGCAAACATTTTCTTAGCATTTTTGGAAACAGGAAGTTATTTGCATTAATTGCATAGGTGATAATCAAAGTTGAAAAAGAACTATTTGTGTCACAGTGAGCATTCAGTTTTTATAAAATTGCTACTTATTACTTATCTCACTATATATAGTTAGAGATCAAAGGTCTTTAAATGTGACTACTCACTGAAAATGAAAATCACTGTTTGTGATTTATGATCTCTTGTATAAATAGATATATGAGTAAAAGCTCACAAACAAGGCAGTTTTTAATTCCTTTGCACCTTGCTGAAAAATCAAAAACTTCATTTTAAGAAATTGCAATTAAAAAGTTTCATTTTTCATCCAGGTTGCAAGCACAAACACACAAAATGCTTTTTTTCATGGAAGATCTCTACACTAATTGAATTTAGATAGGATGAAAGAATCTAGGCCTCTATGATTTTTGGTGGAAACATGACATTTCAACATTTGTAAAGCAATCTTTTTTCAGTGCATTAGATGGAATTGAAATATTTATTCTCTATTAAGCTAATTCAAATGAATGGCAAGATCTATTTGCTATATTGTGCTGATATTTCCTGGGAGTGGTGATATGGGGCTTCATGCCTTTTTCTTTCAAGTGAGGCTCTCCAGTCACTGTTTAAAAAAGTAATAAATCTCACACATGAGAAAGTGATCTCCCTCCATTCATTGAGCTTTTTTAAAAAACTACTGACAAAGTAGTATTTGAGTTGGTGTTTAGGACACAACCTTGGGCCTTTCAGTCTCCCATCCCTTCTGTAATGCATAACCTATCTTAGGTGAGTAAATGGTAACAACAAACATCCCCTGAAGAGACTGAGCAGAAGGCATTAACAGAATATATGACCTACATGTAGAGAGGCTGTTTTAAGTGGACTGGATGTTCTTTGGATGCTTTCCTAACTAATAAATGGAGAAAAGACAGTTTCTAAGAAATATTCAGAATCTCCTTTTGTCAGTCTCACAAACACAAGCTAATTGGCTAGCAAATATAAATTGTTGGTTTGGAGTTTTTTTAGGTGGTTTGCATTGATTCCCTCTGTCAAAGCAGCTAAATTAAACAGTTTTGGACTATATGTCCTGTAAAAACATAAGGAAGCCTTCTAGTAAAAGAAACAGTCTTAAGGTTCTGTTCTTGCAGCTTAATAAACCTCATTCCAGCTTCAGCTGGAGCAGAAGGAAAGCATATTAGCTACTTTAATGAGAAGGAGATGGAGATACTAATTACTAGCAGACAAATTATTCCTTAAATCAGATACATGAGTCAGAGGTCAAGACAATAACATAATGAGCCAACAACCACTATGCATGAGAAAAAAAAAAGCAAATCTAAATCAAATGATGTACCTCTTTCACCCTTTTCATTTCTAATAAAAATAAATATTACTATTAAAATGGCAATTTTCTATCTTAAACTTCTCTTCTACAAGCATCACGATAGGGATGGAAGTTCAACGTACGTGTGCAGAACTCATCAACCCTCAAATTTTCTTATAGTGTTGGTATACCTCAGAGAATACTGCATATCACTTTTTTTTTTTTTTTTTTTCCTTTAAGAGTAATAACTAAAGAACACTGCACGGGAAATGAATTACCAGTGTTTAGGAAGAAGTCCTAATATATACTATCACACATATATTATCACAGCCTCTGCTTAAACATTCAAAAGCAAGACTGTGCCCAATCAGATTTTAAATATTTCCAAGGATGGAGAGTCTGTAATTTATCTGAGTTACTAGTTTCACTTGTTGACAAACCTCAGTTAAACAAACAACAACAACAACAAAAAACAGTTTTCTTATGTTTAAGTGAAATTTCCGTATTTCACTTGGTCCTAGTATGAACCCCCAGGGTCCATGTTTAGTAACCAGGGTCCAGCTAATATATGTGTCACTGACCACAGTACTTTGAGAGCTGTGGTTCAGCCACTTTTCAGTCCCTCACACTTCCCTTTCATCTAGTTTATATTTCATCAGTTTATTGAAGTAGGTATTATGGAGGACAGTGTTAAAAGTTTTACTGAAGAAAAACATCCTCTGCTCTGCCCTTGTGCATTGAGCTGGTTATTTTGTCATAAAAGTCTATTGGGTTGGTCAGGCATGACTTCCCCTTCATAAATCCATGATGGCTGCTACCCATCATCATCTTGTTCTTCATGCATTTGGAAATAGTTTTCTAGATTATTTGCTCCATCACCTTCCCAAGGACTTGGGTAACACTGAGTAGCCTGACATTCCCCAAATCCCCAGTCATTCTTGAACACAGAAGTGACACTTACTTCACCCACTCTGTAAGAACCTTCTACAGTGGCACAGAGCACTTGTATCAAAATCAATTGCTGCCAAGATTTCTAAGCTTTAATGCTTTGGTTGAAGCACTGTGGAGATTTAAAAAATTAAATCTTAGAAGATTATTTCAATTACATACTTTGCAAAACTGATTGCAAGTAAATTGTAGCTCAATGGCCAAAATAGGGAAAAAACAAGTTGTTCAAGAGGGAGAGATTGAAGTTTACACAGTATGTAAAAACTCACCCTACAGAACATAAGGAAATATGCAAAATAGCAACTCATTTGTCAGTAGTTTTACTCAGGATCCTGCTGAGGACAGAACTGATCCTACTGGATTAAAGAAAAAAAGAGAGAGAGAGAGAGAGAGAGAGAGAGAGATTCAAACAGGATATAGAAATTTACAAAACACTGACTTAAAAAATTCTGAATCAAATCAATTTTCAAACACCTGGTAAATACTACAGTGAATGAAGATAGTCAACTATGAAGAAGATAGCTTTTGCTTGATGAAGTGTCTTGGGTAGTGAATAAGAGGAATTGAGTGATTATGATGTATCTTGACTTAAGTGGAATTTCTGACACCATATCTCATTGCATTATTGCAGACAACTATAAGGAGATGCAAACTAATTTTAATAACCCCTGAAAGTATGAAATCTAGAAAATTCATGGAATAGCCCACAGTATTTATGTGGATGCTTCTAGAACATTCCCATTGCTTGGAGACCTTAAACAAATGCTATTTTTTCTTCGTAAGTCACATTGCAAGAGGGTATACAGTACCAGAAGAAGGATGGCTTTGTGCATAGCTATGGATGTAGAAGGCAATTTAGAATCATAGACTCATTTAGGTTGGAAAAGACCTTCAAGATCACCAAGTCAAATCATCAACCTGAGTTCCATCACTAATCCATGTCCTTTAGTGCCATGTCCACAAGTCTCTTAAATACCTTAAGGGATGGGGACTGCACCGCTTCCCTTGGCAGCCTGTTCTACTACTTGACCACAATCCCAGTGAAGAAACTTTTCCTTGTGTCCTATCATTTGAGAAAAGAGACCAACACCAACATTGCTCCAACCTTTCAGATAATTGTAGAGAGCAGCTACTCTCAGCCTCATGTTCTCCATAGTGAAAACAAACAAACAACAACAAAAAACAAAAAAAAAAAAAAAAAAAAAACAACAAAACAGTTTCTCTAGTTATTCCTTATAAGTCTTGTTTTCTGTTCCTTTCATCAGCTTCAGTGCTCTTTGCCCACACACAATGTCAACTCAATATCCTCCTTGTAGTGAGGGGCCCAAAACGAAACAGAGTACCTGAGGAGGGGCCTTAACAGTGTCAAGTACAAGGATACAATCATTTCCCTAGTCCTGCTGGTTATATTATTCCTAGTACAGGCCAGGATGCATTGGCTTACTTGGACAACTCAGAACACTGCTGGATCATGTTCAGCCAGCCTGTTGACTAGAGCTCCCAGGTCATTTTCTACCAGGCAACTTTCAATCCACTCTCCTCCAAGCCTATACTACTATCTAGGGTTGTTATGACCAAAGTACAGGGCCCAGCACTTAGTCTTGTTGAATACCATGTGGCTGAACACTATCCATTGGTCCAGACTATCCAGATACCTTTGCAAACCATCTGCAGATCAGTCCTACTTAATTTGGTTTCATCTATAAATATACTGGGAGGTGCAACTGATGCTTTCATCCAGATCACTGATAAAAATGTTAAACAAAATTGGCCCTAACAGTGAATCCTGGGGTACACCACTGGTGACCAGTCATCCTGTAATAGAAGAAGATCACGTTAGTGAGGTTGGACCTTTGTTCCCCTTCCTAATGCAGCAGGATCCTAAGATTTTTATGATGATTCATACTGATACAAAAACATATATTTTTAAATATAATGTCAATTACCAAATATAAAAGTAAATCACAGATGCATTTTTAAAATTTGCATATTATTATATATCACCCAAATTGCTTATTCCAGCTAAATATCATCTACAGTCAGACTTCTTCAATGAGAGCATGGAGAAAAGGCACAAGGCAACAACAAATCATGAGCCGTTTCTCTCTGGAATGAAGCTCAACAGACAAGCATCAGTGAGCTTGTGATTTGGAAGTATTTGTTCAAAGCAGTTGTTAGCCAGTGTAAAGCTTGCTGCAGCTCTAGGAATTACCTCCAGGCCATCTGGCTTCATGCCCAACCTCTCCATGTGAACTTCCCTGAAAATAAAACACCAGAAAGTATAAAAATGTATTGACTTGTCTGCAGAAAAGATTTGCAGGCTGTTTGCTTTCTTGTAAAGGAAAAAATAACAAGGTTGATGTGAGCAAACAGAAAAACATAAAGAAGCTAAGACCTGTCAATAAAAAGACAAAGCATTATTCAGTTGAAAGTCATTCCACTGGGGATTATCTCTAAAAGCAAGCTTTGCTTTTGACATCATGTTTTTTAAAGTTGCTTGAACTTTCTTAAAAAAATGTGGATATTTACAAGCCTACATGAAAGAGAGGATCAGAGAGCATCTCAAAGCAATTATTATTTCATTATTTGAAAAATCATCCAGTAGTTGTGGAAGCATAAAGGATAGAATTTTGTGCCTGTGATACACTGGTGAGCCCAGGCTTGTAGTGTCCAAGTAACTACTAATTTCAAGTTTCTTATCATTCCTGTCTTGAGCAAACAAGTTTACCCTTGCAAAGCAAGTCAATGTTCCTGTACTGGAGTCACTTTGCAATGTGTTCAGTACTCTACCAAAGACTTCGATCTCAAACAGTACTTCATATTGCTAAAAATAAGTAAACGAAAGTCAGTGTAGCTCCAGTTCATATATGAGCTTTGATTAAATTGGGTTCTCTTGTGTCACAAAAATATTACTAACTTTAAGTGGACAAAGCTATAGCTCCAACTCCATACAACATAGCACTAAATCCATATAATAGAATCCTTTTATGTGTGATTCATATTCCACATGATATCCCATCTGGCTTTGCCTTATGAAAAATGAAAGTTATTTCTGTAACTGAATTATATAATAAAAGTTTAAAAACAGCAAGAATCCTGTTAGTTGCCAACAGGGTTTTAAGTACATACACATCATCCAAAATCCAGGAATAAAACTGTAACTCCAACGTGGTGTTAGAAAGCGGCATTCCTTTATTCCTCATGATACATACAAGGCAACTTGACAAGCAAGTACAGAGTTCAGGTTCTACATCTGAACAGTTTAAACATGAATATGCAGTATATTGGCACATATATTCAAGGATTCATAGATATGTGCTGATGTCCCTTTGGGCGTGCTCAGTGGTATTTAGGGTGGTCGAGTGCCCACCTGCTTCTTCCCTGTTTTTCACCATCAGCTTCATTACTGAAGCCTTTGACCTACTTCCATCCACTTTTCCTAGTTTGAAAGATTTCCCTTGCTTATTAGATCACTTTTTAAAAATAATGTATGTGGAACCTGAGGAAAATGTCCTTGCATGTTTTGAAGCAAAAGATAAAAGTATTCTATTGTGACTCCAGTATATCTCATGAGGCAAAATCATTAAGGCAGAAGATAAAAGTATTCTATTTCACCCTCAGTGCAAAATTATTGAGGAAAAAGAAGACAGTCTACCCACTAAAGCTGAAATGGACAGTTTTAGAACCATCACTCATATATTCCTTTCGCTAAACTAATATATTGGTTCTTAAACTAATGTACTAATCCCTATTGCTTAACAAATCAACCTATATCACATATAATTGCAAACATACTCCTGGATTCCAGCAGTTATCAGGATAGTACAGACTTGACAAAATTTAGAACCTGAGTTATACAAATCAGTAACCTAGAACCATAGAACTGAAAATAAACATCTGAATGATGCAGTGTTAGTTCTGAAATTTTCCAAGTCTAATACTTAAAAATCCTTTGCCTTAGAAATACTTTCTAGTTTAAAGGTGCTGAGGTTACTTACCATGAGAATGGGTTCTCTGGAAAGACTGCTGGGAATATTTTATTTTGAATGACAGTTCTGTACTGCCAGGTTTGGGTTTTTTTGTTTTGTTTTGGTTTGGTTTTTTTTGTTTGTTTGTTTGTTTGTTTGTTTGTTTTAATGTAGCAAGGAAAATAATGCAAAAGAAAATAATCCAGAAGGTTCTAAATGACATTCCTAGCTGTATCTAACACTTGATAGCTATTGTCTGCACCATCCTGGCAGTACTTAGCACTATGCCTTTCCCATGAAAGAGAAAAGCTAGTGCTATGAACAGCTATAGAATTGTAGATGCCAAAGTCCCGGTACTTTTCACTTTTTGTGATATTATTTATTTACCAGTATTTATTTATATATTTACCAGTACTTTGACAAGAAAATAACCATGATATTTCAATTGAAATCTGCTTTTTGTTTTTCAAAAAATTTAAGTTATCTGATGCTTGCTTTTAATTTTCACCATCCTGCTTTCTGCTTTTCCAAATAAAGTAAAGATTGTAATCCTTTAGATTTGATGTTGACTACAAGGCTGCAGAGTTCTCATAAGGCAGAAATATCTTTTTAATTTCTAGGCAACAAAGCATATTATGATAAATTAAAAAAAAAAAAGAGAATACAGGAAATTACCTTAACAATAAAGCACTGTCTGAGAAGAGTTATCTTTTAAAAATATGATAGCTCTTAATCTATAATTATTAAAATGATAATCAGTATTTTCATTTTCAAACACTTAAAAAAAATAAAAGTATCTACTTTTGTAATTAATGGATAAACTAGATCATGATCTTGCAATGAATTTGGTTACTATTACAAGATGCCCTATTAAGATCAACAGACTTACAAGTAAAATTAAATACTTATGAAAAGTATATTTTGTGAATGTATATTATAGTTCGTTATCAACTCATTTAGGAAAGATATTAATTAATTCTCTGTTAGAATAGATTATTTTGCACATTAATAAAAATGTTATTAAGAGTAATCTCTGATTGGATGTAATTAGTATTATCAAGAAACTATTAACAGTACTATAGTAAAGATTTCTGTTCTTTTCAAAGAAACCCTAGACGATATGATTTTATTCATAGTTATTATATGTATATTAAAGCGTATCTTCTAATTTTAAGAAAAAATAAAACCAAAGAGATCTCAACCTTAAATCAAGTGAAGAAATACTGACACTTTCAGGCAACTTATAGCCGTGCTGTGCTGTCCAAAAAGTATTTGTCAGAAGAGATCCTAAAGTTACACATCACTTTTCAGGAAAGCCATTTCTCCTTTTTGCACTCCAGAATGCCACATACTCATTTCCTTAGTAATTAAGTTCATAGCCAGCAGAATCTGGCTGCTATTGAAGTCTTGAGCTAATTTGTGCCTGTTATTATTATTACCAGAGTCAATGTTTAATTTATGATCTAATAATACTTAAAGGGCACAAACAGATGGGAACCCATTGTACACTCTGATGCATATATCCATAGACAGACAGTCCTTCTGTTTAAGGTCATATAAAAGCAAGATCTTTATTCATAAGGAGATCTTAGAAGGAAAGCTGCAGTGTTCCATAAGGCCTCATTAAAGCTAATGAAGATCTATCTGCATACAGCACACCATAGCTGTTTGATAGCAGAAGAAGAAAAGTGGATTGAAAGCAAACACACACTTCTTCAATGTGAAAAGGAACAGAGTCCATTGTCAATCTTCCCTGGCACTCCTCAGCATAAAACATTGATTTATGTTTGCATATAATTTTAGCATATCTTATTTGTATTTTCCATCTTAAGGCGCAATCTTTTGGGGAAAAAATAAACTAGATCAGTTTTAAAGAATTCTTCCAACTCTGAATAAAATAATAATAATAATTATTATATATATATATATATTATATATATATATATATAAATATATATATATTTTTTTTTTAAAGGAAATCGGGAATTTCAATTCTGATATTTCTTCATAGAGAGTATGGTCACAGAAACATAGAGACCTTAAAGACCATCTAGTTCCAACCCCTGCCAGGGTGAAGGTTGTCAGCAACTAGATCAGGCTGTCCAGGATCCCTTCCAGTCTTAAATGCTTCCAGGGATTGCATCCACAGGTTCTCTGGATAGCCTGTGCCAGCGTCTCACTGCCCTCTGAGTAAAAAATTTTTGCTTAACATCTAACCTAAATCTCCCCTTTTTTAATTGTCTTATCACCATTAGCCTACATAAAAATTGGTCTTTGGTTGGAAATATCCAACCTGAACCAAAAAGTCAGCAGTGTGTATTAACTCTCTCTGCAAATAAATCAATGAGTTTGTTTACATATGTCCAACAGAATAGGTAATGAAAGTTATATTCCTGCAAATTCCAGAGCCTGCAATGTTGGGGTGAGGAAGATTTTTTCAGTCAGATTAAAAAAAAACAAAAACAGAAGGAAACTCAGTCAGTCATGAATATGTATGAAGAGCATTAGAAAAAGTAAACTGGATGAAGAAGAGAAAACCATAGTTTTAAAAGAAAAGTGAGCAGTGGGAGAGGCAATATTAGCAACAATGATTAGTAAGCTCCAAGTATGGTCACAGAGTCTAGGGGCATAGATGACACTGGGAGTAAGAGAAGGAAACAGGAGAAGTGGATGGAGCTAGGTGAGGAAAAATGAAGAGTAATTTCGGTAGCGCAAACTAGAGAAACCCTGAAGAAAGCAGCTTGCAATGATCTTGGAATGAACTGGATAGGAAAGATGTGAACAAGACTGTTCGTGGGGGTAGAATCAGGACAAGGGAGAAGCTCAGAAGGAAATGGCAAAATGGGGGTTTTGGAGAGTAGGAGGTGCAGCACGTTTAGGACACATTCTAGGATAAGGAAGATGAAGAAGGTGGAGATGACAAGTTCCTCCCACCTCTGCATTAAAAAAAAATAAATAAAATAAAAAAAAAAAAACAGAAGTTTCTAACAGGGCACCTGAAACACACGGTGTACACAGGGACAGATGCTCTTAAAAAATAGAGATCTTCACAGCAAGTCATCTTTGAAATACTAGAACTACCTGGCCTACTACTACTGCTACTGGCCAAGAATCCCAATATACATACATTCACAGAAGAAATGTTAGGTTTAAAAACTTTATTTATGCAAATTGTATCCAATATCCTTTCCAGAATAGGAAGGGGGTATAAATATGTATACTGGAGTCAAAAGTCTGAGGCAGATCTGCATGACATACTTTCAGCAGATACTTTTTCTCATACAAATGAAATGCTTTCATTTTTATAAAAGCCATAGGTTCCACGGGCCCCAAATTAAATATGGTTTGTACAAAATTTTCTGCATTTGACATCAGTGTCCTTTATTGTTCTTTTGTAGTACACTGTCAAAATACTTTATTCTACTTTTTCTGAAGGATTGAGGATTTTGCTTTGAACACACAAATACATATGTTTTGGCTGTGTTTGCATGTATTTGAATCCATATTTTCAGGATTCCTGGTACATTAACATCGACACAAACAGGCTGTTCTGTGGACACCTGAGAATACTGAATCTTGGCGTCTGATGGCCATTTTGTTGTGATTTACTGTCTTCCAAATGTAAGAATATCCAAGTCTCAATTGGACATTAGTGGACAGTCTCACTACTCTGCCTATTTTCATGAAACACAGAATCTTAATGATCTTCTTGTTGCCAAGCTAGAGGAAATTAGCTCTAAATTTACTGAGAAAGATTAGTTGAGAAATGGACAGTGAAGCAGCTGGATTGCTGCTCAGTTTTCCATAGAAAAAAATGAGAAGCTGAGAAGCTATGGCCTGTATTCAGAGGTTGAATATGACAGAAATTGAGATGATGCCCAAGATGTTTTTCTTTTGAGAGAGACAACTGAGATATTTACAATATAAACAACAAGGTATGATTTTGTATGGAGCTATCAATACAACAAGAAAACACATTTTCACTAAAAATACAACACAACAATTTGTGTTTGCTGAAAGTTTCAGAACCCGTGACACATAAACCCATTTACTGACTTCAGCTTTGGCTTCTGTCTGCCTAGATACTGATATGAAGTAAGAGAGTCATAGAAGTGGAAATAGTCTAGCAGCTTGAAGCACTTTTTTTCCCCTCCCTCCTAATAGTCAGAGAAAGAGCCTGAATCTTTGTGGAGCTGCTTAAAAACCTCAGCTTTGTCAGGTTTCCCATGAGAGTATGATAAGGGATCAGGTAAGGCATGCCAAATGTTTTAAAGGCTTATTTTCTCTAAGAGCTTTAGTTCCATTCTTAAACAAAATCAGTATGTGTTTATAATGCTCCTCAATCAATATACACTGCTTCTTGGACTACTAGAAGTAAGAACAACGGGTGTCTGTATTCAAATCCAGAAGATAGTCTAATGGGAAAATAAACAAACAGAAACAATGAAGAAAAAGAACATTTTTCTAAACTTGGATAAAGAACAGAGACAGATAATGAAAAGGTTGTAGACAGAGATCAACAAGATGATAAGGGTCTAAGCATCCCTATCGAAATTTTCAGAGAGAGCATAAAAACAAACAAACAAGCATATTACATCTAATATTTGGGATTTGTAAAATGTCATAAAGTCTTAAGAGTCACTAATTCCAAACCTTTCCAAATCAAATCAATCAAAAATGGTTATTAGCTAAAATTGCACAGGAAAGCTAAAAAAATCTCTGGATTTTAGATTAGGATATCTGTTGGTTTTTACAAATAGATGAAGAACTCCATATCAGGAAAGTTCACTTATGTTTGCTTTCATGTTTTATTAAAAATTAATCCTTTGATACTCATTGTTGATAACATCAAAGAAATTAAGAGACGTTAATAACCAGGGGTTTGTTCTGAAGTGTTCTATCACCGAAAACAAACTCAAAGACAGGTCTAAACTCATAATCTGTCATCAAATTCTCGTCAAAGCAAATAGCAGAGACTGACATATTTAGCTAATTCCTGGCTAGAAAATTAATAGCTTTAAGAGAAAGTTGGTAAGGAATAACTAATGAAAACAGATTTGAAAACAGATTTGTTCAGCAGGTTGCTTCTAAAAAACTGGACGTTTGAAATCTTAGGAAGTAGCCCTGGAAGCAAAATTTGTAACTGTTTGAAGCTCTCAAACATACATAAAGTACAGAAACACAGGTAAGAAAGATACGTCAAACACTACAAATATAATATGGCATCAGTTTATTATGAATCTTTGCTCAGATAATATTATCTCTGCCTTGTTGCTTTATTATTATGACCCAGGGTTTGTACTGGGACAATGCAGTACTTTAGAAAAAAGGCTACTAGTTAGGGGTGAGCAGAAGTAAAGAAACTATTTGTATAACAATTTTCTAAACTAAGGTAAGTAACTCATTGCTTTAACATTTTTTGTAACATTCAGACTCCTTGAGCATCTACAAGAGAAGAGATCTACCATGATAATAGAATCATTAAAGTTGGAAAAGACCTCTAAGATCATCTAGTCCAACCCCAACCCATCCCCACCACGTCCACTAGCCATGTCTCTCAGTGCCACATCTCCACATCTCTTATAATATCCAACCCAAACCTCCCCTGGCACAACTTAAGGTCATTAAGTTCTATTTATTAATAGCTATAAACTCCAGTAATTGAGCAATACTCAGTTCTGCAGCAGTGAACAGTGCAAGTATCTTGCCATCACATGACAAAGAAAAATTGCAAAACCTATATAATAGTTCTCAGTGTACTATAAATTTATTTTATAATGACTGGATTGGTATCAAAATCATCTAGGTATTAATTGAAACATCCCAGAGGATTAGGAATCTACAAGAAAAGCAAATTCAGTCTCTGCTACCCTCAGATTCCAATTTGAATTTTTTTGCATGAATTAGAAAACAAACTAATTGGATGAGTTATAGGAAAAAAAAAAAAAAAAAAAGACCATAATAATAACCTAAGATATTCTAAATTCTTTTATTTCAGAAAATTTCTCTTTGCCGAAACAAATTGTTCAAATGATACATATGGCCATATACAGACTTTAATTCTAATGTCACATACCTGAATTCCAGTGCAAAATCTCCAGATTCAGTACTACCTGTAGGCTGGTTGCATAGGTAATTCAAACTTAAGACCTCAAGTAGGGCTTAACAGGAATGATCTTATTAGCTCAATTTGCTTTTATGAGATATTGTTGTTGTTTTTTTCCTTCACATTCTAGATTGTTTGAAATATATATTATTTTCCAGTCATTTTTGAAAGAAATATGGTTGTGTTTTTTTTTTCTAGGCCAGCTGTATAACTGGCTCTGTTTAGACAATTCATTTTGTGATTATAGCTAACAGTAAAGAAAGAGGACTTTCTGGATATATTGGCTAAGACAGACCACTACATCCAAGCTGTATTTTTCTATATCAATAAGTTCTAAATGGAATTTCATACTCAGATTTTCCAGTGGAACTAACCAAGGTGCAAAGACAGATTATGCTTATCACTCTATACAAGCTAATAAACTTCTTAAAACCCAGGTCACTGGAGGACAATTTACATGGCTGCAGTGGCTCCATTCAGAGCCAGTTCAGGTCCAAAAAGTGATTCCTCAGGTAAGCTCATCTATAAGTAGAATAATTGTGTTCAGGTAACAACGTACCTGAGCTTACACTGCTGCAGTGCGCTGATAACCCTCCGTGGTGTTTCTGCAGCCAGGACACAACACAGCTGAAACCCAGATATGCTGCTTCCAGATAATTCAGTTGAAAGTGTGTGAAGTTCAGGAGTATAAAACTTCACTGCCCCTTGCCTTGTTTCTTTCACAGCCACGTCCCCTTTCTTCCTACCTTAGCGAACCACACTCACAAGCTTTTGGTAAGAAAACATAGGACAGAGCTTCCCAGCTCTTACAGACTGTCAGAACACTCACTTTCATTCTTCTTTTCCTCATTGCTTTAGCTCTCCCTCTTCAGCTGGGTGATGTCTGCTTGCCCTGACCTTTGCTGTTCCTCCCTCTGCTGTCCCTTAGAGAAATACTATTGCAGTAGTAAAAAAAGGTTTTATATAAGTACATATAAAGACTCTGCCTACAAGAATACATATCAGAATAATTTCATTTTATCAGCAACTTTTGCATTTATACTATAGTAAAACGTGTGGCCAATTAACGCTCATATTTTCTTACTCAGATTTCTCATATAAGCTTTAGCGAATCTTTTACATTTTCCTATGTTTAATTTCTTCTGGACATTTGTAAGGTCAGTTAGATGCTGTATACAAATGCAAAATTGACAAAAGTAACACTGTGGCTCTAGGCAGGATTTGGAAACAAGAGACTTTAAGTAAAAACATAAATAGAAATGAAGACAAGAAAAAAAAAAAAAAAAAAAAAAAACACTTGCAAGCTTATTCTTCATTAATCTCATATCTTTTTTAACACTAAAGTAGCACAGGTGTGTATGTCACCATGTCTTACCATGCCATGAACATTTACCTGGACCAAGACACAAATTAAACACAATAAAAACATTTTAAGATTTATTTTTTTTTTTAAGATTACAAACTGAAGCATCCCAAGAGCTACTGAAAGCAAGGGTTGAGCATTAGCAAACAGCCTTATTTTAACTTTCTCAAGGTTGAATAGCACAGCTTTCACTCACTTGACCACTTGCCCTGTTTTCCCTAGGATCCACTCCTGGGTACAAATGTGCATGAAATAGGATTCTACACAACTAACTTAATTCACTGAGAAAGAGTCTGGGAGTGACCCTTGAGGTTGGAGGCTAAAGGCAATCAAGAGAGAAATTTGGAATTTGATTCTTAATCCTACTATTATTTTGAATTCTCTACAGAAGAGCTGCCATAGGACAGCCTGAAAAACACTAAGACTTCAATGCACTCTCATTTCTTGGGGACAGAAGAACAATTTTAAGAGGTTTCCAATCCAAACACTAAGCATCCTACCCATTGGTGTTTTCGGCCAAAGTACCATGGCAGGATTATCTCTTTTATGTTCCAAAAGACATCAGCATTTCTTTATGCATTTTTCTAATACAGAAATTATATTAGACCAGAAATTATAATTTGGGTCGAAGTGAACACTTTGCAAATATAAAGTCCTGCTTTTAAGTACAAGTTTAAAAACTGCAGGAGTCCATCTGAGTGGGTAATCTGTTTTAGTTAACAGTATCCAGTAAAAAGCAACAGAATCTTCATATTATATTACAGGTAGTAACTGTATTGTTAATAAATAGCAATCAAACCTCAGTCTGGTTAGAATAGAATGTGCTAGACTTCATGCAACCATTTTAAGACAAAGAAAGTTATTTCCAAATTAATGAAAACAAATATAATATGAATTACCATATTATTTACATACTTCTCTCAGAGTGGTAAATCCCACAAGTGTGTTCTAACTCTTTCTTTCATCTAATGTCTATCCTGCCTATGTAAATTGAAAGCCTCACTGAGTACTCTGTGCTTGAGCAGACTAATATAGAAGGGTCTCTTTCTCAGGGATTCCTAGTCACTGCTGTAATTAATGTAATTAACAATAATAGCTCCATCAAACCCACAGGAATTAGCCTCTCTCTGGCAAATGCTAGTTTGTTCGTGTCACTGTGATGGATATATTTTTACTTTACTTTTAAGCTCAAGTTATGAAGTCAGCGCCATCAGGACTTTACAGAAATGTTAAGGTGTACAGCAAGCAAGGAGTCCCTGGCTCCTGGTCCTGTAAGAGTTCCTCCCTCTGTAAAATATTACCAGTTGAAGAAGGTCCCTTCACTCTTCTTTGCATTTCTGTGAAACAAATATTTAGACATTTCAGCCGATTTATACCATGATGGAATAATTCAGGAGAATAAGGAATTGAGCATATTGCTGATTTAATTAAAACACACATATTACCCAGAAATGAAATCAAACAGATACCAAATGTGCTGTATAATTTGTGAGTTTCAACTCAAACAATCCTCATCATGAGAACACATAAGTATATCACTGCAGATTTTTTTGTCATTCAGATGGTGGCTTTTGGTCTAGTATTAGAGACACTAACATGCACAATTCGGGGGGAAAAAAATCACTCATTGAAAATATTTAAAACTTTATAAAATTTATAAAACTTTAACAACATTTCCTGCAGTAGAAACAATCCCCTTATTCATCCTCCCCCCCCCAAAATATTTTTATGAAACCAAACAGAAAATCAAAACTGAGTGTTTAGAAATACAGTGATATAAAGTAAAGCAACACTTATACAACTCAGTAAGATAATCATGAGTACAAGAATCAGAACTGCATCCCATTGCAACACCTAAAATATTCGATTATACCACGTATTGTTGTCATGACTGTTCTTGATTTCTTTGTTCTTAGTGGCAAAGGAAAAAACCAACAGCAGGTAGGAAATTGTACAGAAAAATTGAGCTTTTTCTTTGTTTCCATTTCAAACTATTATTTCTCTTCATTTAAATAAACTCTTCTGCACAGTAAAGAAAGGTCAGGTTGTCCTCTGTTTAGATTTTGATATGGAGCATATGATAACTTTTCCATCAGAACTGTCAGCCGACATGGAAACATCAGAGTAAGGAAGACTTTGTGATGGGATGCCTCACCAAATCCCCTTTTTTGCAGACAGGTGTAAGTGAGGCTATGCAGCTGCTGCAAGCTTAAAACAGATCCCTTCATTCTGCAAGGAATTTCCGATCAGCTTCAATATCCTTATCAGCACTCACCCTCAGAGTCAACTCCTTCAGTCAGAGGATGACAGATTCCAAAAACAAATAGATAATATTGTCACACCAGTAATGACCCTGTGAACAACAACAACAAAAAAAATGGATCAGGGCTGCATGTTGAAGGGTAGATGGGCAATTATCAATGCATTTTTCTTCTGGTTTTTTTTTTTTTTTTTTTTTTTTTTCAGGTGTAGCACAGATTTATGGTTTGTTTGTTTGTTTGTTTGTGTTGTTTTTTTCCACTCAGCATAGACATATTCTGTAGTTGGCAGGAACATGTGCTCTGCACCAGCAGCACACAGAACCACCCTTACTTGTGCTGGGTACTTGCTGTGTTTTCTGGGCAGTCCTGTAATAGCCAACAGATATTAACCAGGATGGTACTCAATTTCAGCAAAAGTGGTGCATTTTTACCATGCAAGATGGAGGATTGAAAGGGTGAAAATGGCTCATGTAGAGCATGGTATGATATCAAATAAATACCCTAGCAGACAGTCCTTAAAAAGTGTGAATTCAATCCATGATAATACTGGTTTAAAGAAAGTTTCACTACATTCCTATATACCTTAATGCGAAGTTACAGTTAGATTGCCAACATATTAAGGATCTTTATGAACTTAGAAAGAAACATAATGTAGACACTGAATATCTGGAAAATGACATTAGGTATGGTGTTTCTACATAATACATACTCTGATTCTATCAAATGTGCTCATATGTTCACATAGAATTTGCTGATGATTTTTATTTTGTCAGTCACATAATCAGACAGCATAATTTTTGCAAAACCATGTATTATTTATATCTTTATTACAAATTATTTTAGATGTAGAGTATATGTAAATATTTGCAGTATATCAAACTTTCTCCATTTATATTTTAGAACACATTCTTTAATTCAGAAAGGATGCCATTGACTAACTATGATAGGAAATATTAAATTGCAGCAAAAAGACATGGATTCCAGTTCAGTAGTAGATGAAGTCCATTAGATATCAATAATAATAAAGGCTTCTGGTTTATGTATCTGGAGAGCTTGCTGATTAATAGAATTCTTATTTATTACCAGGAAATATCGTAGGTCAGAAACAACCAAGCTTGGTAATCAATACAAAAAATAACTTCACAAACTGAAAAGAAATAATACTTGGAGGTTTTTTCATTATTATTATTAAGCTCCTAAAATTGATTGAATATTTAAATCTCTAAATATTTCACAAAGACTTCTTATTTTTTTAGTTTTTTATAGGAAGAGACATTTGAGCATTTTATTTGAGAAAGTTTATAGTGAGAACAAGATTAACTGACAGTGGTAAAAGCCATGCTTCTTACTGTGTTTCATTAAGATTTCTCAATGTTTCAAAGACTGGAAAAGGCTTTTAGTTTCTCTTCCTTAGTTATTTCAGCTGGAAAATGCTTCTGTTATAAGACTTTAATCTCAACCCTGTCTAATTTCAGTGGTCTGGAATTTATACCAGCAAGAAGTCAATAATGACAACGTAAACAAAAGCTGTTGCACTGATAATTTAAATGCTTTACAAGTTTACCATCATAAATCTATTTGCCAGATATCTATGAAAAAGTATGGTTATTATTTTGTGAATGGCTGCTGCTGACATTATTTTACTAAATCATAATCAACCTGATGATGAAGCAGCTGTGCTGGTTTTTAATACTTGTACTCTATATACCATTAAAAATTAATTTCAAAGACATAGAAATTGCCCTTTCTCAGAGGGATGTACAGAGATGTAGTGGAATCTTACAGTTTCTAACATTCTGACTCCTGGGTGCCAAGCAAAGAAAATAACAAATCCCCATTCTACATTAGAGCTCCATAGTTATTCCATCAAATGTCAATTATCCAAGCATTGTTCTTCTCCTTCTGGTCACTTTCAGTGTGAAGTCTCCAATTTGGAGAATGGAGTTTATCAACTGCCCAAATGTATATTTCAGCTGACAGTATGAAGAGTAACATTATCTATTATCCATCTCTCAAAAAAATAATGAAATTCCTATTAAATTTCTTTCTTTCTCATAGGTAGCCACAGTTTGTACAGAGAAATTTTGATTAAGCGCAGAGATAAGAATATTACTGACTCCATAAAGCAGTAAAGATGAACCCTATCCTTCCCACAGTACATGCAGAACATCTGAACAGGCATCAGCAACACTTTCTTGTGATATACACTGGTCATGACATGCACTGGTTTCATAGTCTAACAGGGTCTGACAAAATGACTTCAATCCACTTCTGCCGGTCAATGAAAAAAAAAACAAAAGGACTGTGAGCATTATTACTAGAAAGCAAGAAATCTACATACTTATGAATAAAAGATTGATGCCTAAAATAAAAGCTTCTGTTTATTGATCACAAGCTTTCTTCTGTTACTGAAATAGCTATAGCAAGAAAATATTGAGATGAATTTCTCAGTAGACAATATAATGCACTACTGAGGTTCATATTAATATTCAAGGCTTTTACTCGCTGAATAGTTACCAAAACAGTACTTTTACATTGAAACTTTTTTTTTTTTTTTTTTTTTTTTTTATAGATGGACAACATTGTTCAAATGCTTTTATCTCACTTGATGAAACTGTCCCATTGACCTGACCAGCAGCTCTTATACAAACTTCTCATATCTGGAAATATTCCATATAACTGAGATGAAGACAAAGCTCACCTGTTTATTCCCTAGAACTGATATAATCTTAGCAACAAAGCGAAACTGCAATATCACAAGCACTCTAATGCCACTGAAATTCATTCATATTTTTCTCATCTGAACATACATCTCACCATAAGAAGTACATTGTCTGGCTCCAATGAACAACTTTACAGAGAATTAATAATGTTTATAATATTTCTATATCAATCTGAGTTTTTCAGTTTTAGCATTAATATGCTGTTGAAAGTTAAAATATCATCTACAACATTTATAATGAGGAAGATAAAGGCCAAAGAAGTTATTTATTAGAGAACTAGCTGTTTAGGAGCTGTCCTGGCTGGTTAGAGCTAATGGGAAAATATTGTTTGAGGTAATATCATTAACATAAATTTATGTCTGTACAGAATATGCTCATATAAAATTAAAGATTTTTTTAAGAGATTAAAAGTGATAGACCAATAAAAACTGAATAGTTAACCACCCAACATCCTTTAGTGACCCAAGGTTGGAGCTGACAGCCACTTCCATTAATCTGCAAATGCACCACACGTGTAATCTTTCAGCACAGGAAAGAGTGAAGACAAGGAAGGGTGATTCAACAGCTCAGTCAAATTGTTCTGTCCATTAGCTTGCCCGAGGAAAGGATATCTCACTGGCAGCTGAACTGGTGTAAGAACTGGGATAGTAATAATTTATCCCATAAGTCAACAGTATTCTTCTGTGCTCACAAACCAGCAATCTGTTTGCCTATAAAGCCATTCAATATGCTGTGTAAATAAGCACAGCAATAACATTCCTGTACAAGTTTATGGGTACTACATGTTGGACTGAATATTCTGGTTCTCATTCCTTGACAGTTACTCTTGATTTTGCATCCTGTTTATTAATTCGTTAAAGAAAATTACAGACTGGTGTATTTGTAAAGCCTGATCTTGCTACCTAGCATTTCAAACTAGGCACACTGTCTCAGCTGTATTTACTCACCAAGTTCAGTTTTTCTAATAGTGAAAAAAAAAAAAAATGGTGGTATTATGCATCAAAGGGACTATTTCAGCTTGAACAGAAAATTCACAAAGTGGTGAATGATTTGGTGCTTCATTTCTCACTTGCTAATCACATTTTTGGCTGACCACCTCCTTCATGAGGAAGTCCTTCATCCAGCAAACAAAAAATAAGTTACAGAATATTATAGCTACCAGTACAACCTATAAATATAACATCAGTGTAGTCTTGAGAAGTAATAAATTCTTGTATTGCACAGTGACATTAATATTTCTGAAACATCAGGGTTCTCTTTAATTCTTACAGGTATGATAGACTACTGAGTAGAACTGAGTGGATTAGCAAGTTTGATCAAACTAAAACACATTGGTTCAAGTTGTATCATGACTGTTCATCCACAGACAACATTAAAAAGCATGACTTAAGCAGCTCAAATTCAAATATAAAATATAAAAAAATCTGTCTGCTGAAGATGCATCAATACACATCATCTCTGGTGGAGAAATAATTATTAAGCCTCTTAACTCATCTATATGCCTGACCAGAGATAAGTATAGAACAGGGTCGTAATAGGCATGCGTTGACATTTCTATAATTTTTCTGGGTTAGAAATTCACAGTTATTTTCTACAGAATGGGTAAATACTTGCAAAGCTTATATAGACAGTTTCAAAACTCTACTGTTTCCCATAAGCCTTCTCTGACATTTGACCTACCTCTCACAGGTCAGGACATTTTATCTCAGCTGGGCATAATTACAACTGACAGCAGCTTGTAGTTTTCCCCCCTTAATCTTAGTTATAGAGAAAGAAGAAAAGAGACAACAGATTAGTGGATTGTTCAGCAATCCAATTTGTGGCCTATTAGAGTCTTGAGCAATCTCTTATTCTTGCTGGATGGGCTCATTTGTAAGTTTATCTCATGGAAACTTCGGTCACAAGGAAACTCATGTGATAAGAAACTTCGTAAACATTTCTCAAAGAATTACAGTCAGAAATCACTTCATGGAACTTGATTCATTATCAGAGAATTCAGTATCAGGGATAATGCTGGTACGTTTTCAAATAGCCATTTTCCTAATTTAATTCTAAAAGAAGATGTTGAACACCTTTGGAGATTTTCATTATATGTTTTTTCTTTACAAGAGTTCTGTCTCACTTTTAGTCTGTTAGATATGGGTTCTGTCACTGTTAATTTAAAAATTTTAATAAATACAACTTTTCTCACTTCACAGTCCAATTATCTCCTACAGACAGAGCTTAGCTTTAGAATTAAGCATGGAACAAGTAAAAATAAATTCATAAAACCTATGCATACCGGGGGCTGTAACAAAAGACACTGATATTTCTTTATTCCAGGAGAAATTACTGTTTGTCTGTGGAAAAATTAATAATACTGTTTAGATAGTTTTCATATAGATATTTCTATTTTTCCACATTAAAGCAGATCAGCATCTTGTAATCCTCAATTTCTTTGTTCTAACAGAATTCCTGCAAGACATGGAAGCATTAGATGAAAATATCAAGATCCAGCTCTGAACAGCTATGTTGCAGAAATCCCAAATACCTGGTGTTTGTGAAGAAGAAACATCCACAAGACTATTGTTCTATTCAAACCTAACAATCTGTGAGGGTCTCCCTAGCAGCATGCTCCAGTTCTACAGAGAACTCATTCAATCTCTGGTGCATCAGCTACCTCTCCCTCCCCCTCCCCAATTCGTGCAACATAAGTATCCCACTCTGCCCAGAGATAAAGCAGCTTCCAGCCCTTCCACAAACTTCCCTATATCCAAATGCAACAAATCTGTTACTGCTTCTGTCCTATGAATTAAAATCTCAGAATAAATGAAAAAAAAAATCTAAAATGGTTTTTTTAAGAAGGTTATACTGTATGAAAACCATCTGAGCAATGCACAGAGGTCAGTTTATTCCTACAGGTCCTGCCATGCAAAGGTTTGTGCCTCTGTTCCTGAAACAGTCCTGAAAAGCTGTGCTTTGTTCCATATCACCCTAACCAGCCTCAGTCATTCAATTCACGAGCAGCGTTAATTGGAGCTGAGAAAGCCACTACAGACTTAATTGTTCAGCCTTAAACTGATGCATGGATTCCCACTGCCATGAAAGTACTGTGCTTGTACCAATCTCTCCACACAACCTGGTTCTAAGTACCCTTTCACACTCTGGCATTCAGTATCAGACCAGGATGAGGTGGACAGGACAAGAACACGTGCATTTGGCTTTCTCTCAGGATAATCACTGGTAACTGAAGAATTAACAGAGTTGAGTCTATATGAAAGAGGCAACTGGTTCTTATTTCCTTCACTACATGAATAATGTAGACTGAAAGCCTTCATTCAGAAAGCAGTGGGATAGCTCTTATTTTTCAGGTTTTGCTCTTTTGGGCTGTGATTTAGATAAAGCCCTAGGTTAACTGTGCAGCTAGTTAACAGCTCCTCTTTAAACATGAACATTATTCATTTCATCCACAAATGATTATTAAAAGAACCGTATTTCTTAGTGACAGCAGGATTTTCTACCTGAAAATCTCTCTTAAATAAACCACACAATTACTGGCTAATGATACAGTGAAAGTAGAATGAGACTACTTTGAAATGTTTTTATTAATAGGAGGAAATGATTTAGCCATGGTCTGAATTAAACAAAAGCACATCACATTGCATGAAGCAGTAGAAATAACATTTTCAGTTATTATTGTGCTAAAATTCTCTGCAATCTCAATTTTCAAGTTCTAATCTAGAATAAAGAATAAAGTGCACAATAGCAGCGTTATAAAACATCTAAATAAAAAAGAACACAGGGGTTTCAGGTAGACATTAAAATATTTTCTTGTCAATTTAACAAGTCTATCATACATAAAATGTTATCAGCACTGATTAATGAACATATTTTATATTTTTTTAATATTAAAATTGTAACTTTATTCATCTTTTTATATTGCTTAATGCATTTGTTATGGAATTCTATTAAAGCTTTGGCTAAGTTTGCTTGATAAGAAATGTGGCCAACTAAGAAAAGTGGAAATGTTCACTAAATAGCAGCAAAATAACTGTGACTGAAGAACTGAAGATGCACAGAAAAAGGAAAGAAGAAGCAGACAAAAATTGAACAATTCATAAATTCTATTTACTGGATTCTCCTTACTCATACTATTAAATGAACCTAAATAACGGCATTCTTTCACTCTATTTGAGGAAAATGGAATATCACTGTTAGCCCTATAGAATCTAAATACTTCATTAATTTTAAAATAAACTCTTGTTTACTTTCTGTCTCTCACCAGGACACTTACTTTTTTTGTCTGTTGCATTACTAAAATAGATTTTCTTAGGAGTACTGCAGCTTGTTGCTGTGCTGATGATGTGCGGAAGTGAATCAAACACCGAAATCCACCCCTAACCCCATCTCCTGAGTAGCTCCTGCTGAGGCTCGTAATTTCCCTTCTCCATGGGAGGATAGGCACTGATGATGATCACAGCCAAGACAGGTGTGCTTGCCTAGGAAGTTGTTTCCATGGAGACTTTTGAAAATCACAGTTAAAGCAGTTAAATGGGCATATTCCATGCAAAGCAAAACTCAAGGAAGCATCTAACATGAGCAGTAGGAACAGCCAAGGATACTAAGGAAAGTGCTTCTGCTGGCCTCAAAGAGGCAGGTGGCTAACTCTGAGGCATACAGGAGCGCTTAGCTCTTCTGAAGATTCATAGCTATGAACTCTCCTTTTCAGACAGGCAACAGAATGAGTTTATTTCAGGCATTTGCCGCCCCAGTGCTGACTTCTCCCTTCACAGAAGCCAGCAGAAAGAGCATTCACAGTACATGTGCAAGGCACAGGTCCTCCTCTCTCTACTCCGACAGACGCAGAACACAGATTTAGAGTAGAAGTCACTGCTCCATAAACACTACCTTAACACCTTGGGCTATTTGTAGGTTCCTTCTGTGAAGCTGTTCTTGCTTATGAAAACTGGAGGTCTCCCAGAGGGCTATCTAAACACTAAATTTACTTCTTCTTCAAACCCAGAGATGGGTTTTTAGATGTTTGAATCCAGTATCCTGCACTTTCAGTAACCACGTCTTTCAGAAATTTGACAATTTCTGCCTTAACAGCGCTTAAAAGATTATTTTGTCCTACTGGAAGAAACAGGAAAATGAGAAACTTTAATGGGTTAGAAACCTTTAGGTGTCCATTTTGGGTTTATTCCTATCTGTTACTTATACTAAGCTGTTCAGATAATAATAGTGCCTTACACATTAAGTATTCCTTTTCCCTCTTCACCATCCTCTGCCCAATATGTTTAGCCTTTCTAGCCCTTACTCTGTTAGGTTAAAGAAAGTAGTCTTTTGGGTGAAAACAGCTAAAGTTAAAATAAGCTGGAGTTGTTCCTCTTAAATTAAAAGCAGAGGAATAATTCCTCCATTTTCCTGTTCCCACAGCTCCCCCTCCTGTTTCCATTTACGCAGACCATTTGGAAAAGACAGTAGCACCTGAAGTGAATCCATTCCATGTCACAGTATGGAATTTGGCCTGAAATGTAGTCTATCTATACAAAGCAAGTTTAATTATGCTAGTATTTCATTAGGCTAATATGCAATAGAGGAGTAAAGACACCTCATACAACCATGAGGTCAAATTCTATTTTTTCCACATTTGTAAATTTTCAGTGATGTTGGTGAGAGTCTGCATTAGCTTGAGAGCAGAACTCACCCTCTGACCCAGCAAAGTCGACTCTCACATCTCTTGCAGTTATCTCACATCAGTTCAAAAGGGAACTGACCTATATGTGAAAAAAGGTCTCTGCAAGCTGACGTATTCCCCCAGGAGAATGCCATGTCATGTCATGCTGGTGTCAGGCACAGACATAGGGATTATTTTACTGTAAAATATGGTGGGAAATGCTTTCTTTAAATTTAGTCTTTATTATAAAATCCGTAGACTTCAAAAACTCTTAAAATATTTTCATAGTTTCAGTGTTTGGAAACCACAGCTGCTGTTTTGATTTCTGTTTTCAAGTAAAAGAGGTAAAAACTAGAAGGCTGAAACAATTATTTTGAAAAATCTCAGGCTAATGAATATTTTAAATGTTGTTTTCTTAAAAGCTGTAAAATTCACTTACAGTGGCCTCCAATGCTTACTACTGATTGGACTTGCAAGTACATGTGAAGTCACATCATAGCCTGTGATTTTCTACTATTTGCACATATCTGTGTATCACATAATTTCCTATCTGATACATAACTTTCTAGAAATAGTCTCTATTCATACATATAGGCAGTTATAGGGATGTAATAACATTTCACATCTATGGCAAACCGAGATAAAAATATCTATCACCTTGAAAACTGAATTATAATCTATTAATGAACTCTGATTACTATATTTGGATGCTGGTGTGCTATTGGAAAAAAAAAAAAAAAGAGAGAGAGAGGGAGAGAAACTGAATACCTAGAATCTAGCTTCACTGCAGAGTACCTCAGTTCAACATGCCTACACCAGTCTTCATCAATTTCCATTTCCCAAATGATGATAGCACTTCCCTGTTGGAGAGCCAACCTGGACCCAGATCGACTTCTGACAAGTAATAAGGGATGCTATCTGATAAACAATACCAGGGGAACTAGCATCCAATTCAATAACACACGACTTTTTTTTTTTTTTTTTTTTTTGTGTGTGTGTGTGTGTGTGTGTGTGTGTGTGTGTGTGTGTGTGTGTGTGTGTGTGGAAATACCAGAAATCCAGACTACCAGCCAAATGACATGCATCTCTATCACATAACTGTATTTTTTGTTGTTGTTGTTCTTCATATTTAAAAAATTATAAGAGATTATTCTTTTCCATCATTGTCTCAAAGCTTGCTGAGGACACAGATGAACAAGTCCAAGCAAGTCCTGGGTAAGGGTTGAGAAATCATTTGTTTGGAGAACACTGATGGTCAAGTCCTGGGCAAGGGTTGTGAAATCCTTTGTCTGAGAGACACAGATGGGCAAGGCCAGAGGCAACAAGAGAGAGATAAGCTGCAGTTTAATGGCCGTGAAGCGGTCTTTTGCGTGGATTTATCTCAAGGAAGATGGCCATCTCAGGGGATACTCCTGCTCAAGCACCCAGGGATGTCATGTAGGCAAGAAAAAAAGTAGGATAAAAGAGGGATCAGCAACCATGAGGGGACGTTTTCTGGCAAGATTCCTCATGAAGAAGTTTCTGACATGAGAAGCCTCATGACCTGCCTCTCTTCCTCCTGGACTTGCTCTGCACTCTGCCACGATGCTGAAGAAGAGCAAAGGTGTCTGTCATCAGATTCCTCACTATGGAATTCCTGCATAATGACGGACTCTCCTGGGCCTGCTACCTGAGTCCTGCTGCTTCCTCTTGGATTGGCTCTGCGACTTCTTCCTGCTGCCTGCTTGCTGCCCAAGGCAGCCATGCTGCTGCTCTCCCTTCCTGCTGCTTTTGCCTCAGACCTTCGAAACGGCGTGCAGCAGGACCACTGCTGGATCCTGGTGGTGACTATCCCTGCTTTACACGATTCTTGCTTCTTCCTATCTTTTCTATCGCCCTCCTTCCCTTCCCCGTCTCCCTGATTAGGATTTATAATAAACTGTTTGGACCAACATTTGAACCGTTGTTTCTTAATCTCACACCAGAGATGTTATATTAAAAGAACCTTCTCTCTCTCCTATAAATTGGATTTAGACAAAAATAAATGGCACTGTTCTAAGCAAATATTGTTTATTCAAAATCACATCATATGTTGTTTATTCTAAAAGACTTATTGATAACACAAGACCCCACCTGTAGTACTGTGTCCAGATCTGAAACTCCAGCATAAGAAGGACATGGATTTATTGGAGCAGGTTCAGAGGAGGGCCACAAAGATGATCAAAGGAGTGGAGCACCTTCCCTATGAAAACAGGCTGAGAGAGTTGGGACTTTTTTGCCTGGAGAAGAGAAAGCTCAGGGGGAAATTCAATAGCAGCCTTCCAGTACTTGAAGGGAGCCAACAGAAAAGCTGAGGAGGGAGTTTTTATAAGGGCATGTAGCAATAGAATGAGGGAAAATGGTTTCAAACTGAAAGAGGGTAGATTTAGACTAGATATTAGAAAGAAATTCTTTACTGTGAGAATGGTGAGACTGGAACAGGCTGCCCAGACAGGCTGTGGATGCCCCCTCCCTAGAGGCATTCAAGATCAGAATGGATGGGGCTGTGAGCAATCTGGTCTAGAGGGAGACATCCATGTCTATAGCAGGGACATAACTGCCAATGTCCTCCTCTCCCACGGCTTTAGTCTCTTATCCTCACCTGATCCTCATGCTACATCTACACTCTGTATCCTACAAACATCACATATCCCCAACATTGTCCCATCATCACCCATTGCAATATCTACACAAAGCTACCCAGTTCTGACTGCCCCACATTTCCCTTAATTATTCAGTATGAACCCACAAATCTTATGAAATCTCAATAACTTGGATCTTGTCCCACCTACTATACCAAACATTCTTTAAGATGTAATGCTGCCCAATGTTGTGCAAATATACAGTTTTCAAATCTTGCCTATCTCTATAGTGGGATTTCTGTATTAAATGCATCTCTTAGTTCTGCTAATGAAATGGTGGCAGACTTAGCAATAAGGAGTTTAAAGTAGTAAATAATGGCAGACGGGTTCTTGATGTTGTATAGGCTACTAGATAATACAGGCTGTGTTTGCACAGTACTGCAAACAAAAACAAATCTAAAAGCCTCTAAATAAATTGTTACAGAAATGCAGACGTCAGATTTTTTTTCCTCTTTTTCATTTCAGCTGAGACATTTAATATATATTTATACTTAGTTAGATGGTGTGTGATAAACACAAGGCATTCAAAACATTGTCTTTCTCATAAACCTTTCAGACTTTCTCAGGTTCCTTTTGCTAAAAAAAAGACTTCTTGTTCAGGAGAAGTATTTGGCCTACTTACTTGATAATTCATCACTGTTTGAAGGATATCAACCCTGCCTAATGGATACTAAGTACAAATGAATAAATTAATCATTTTCATAAATATATAGAACATGCTGGCAGGAATCACAGATCTAAATGTTAAAATATGGAAAGGCATAATGCTTCTAGGTTAAGGAGTGACGTATTAAATCACCATCAAAGTTTACTATTTCAGGCACACAATCTGTCAATAAAGAGCAAATAAATAATGCTTTACTTCCCAGGTTAAGTAGAGTTTGTGAAGCTGAGATAATGCTAATTGCATGCTCTGTGAAAAATAAGCTTTTGCAAAGAAGAAAAGGAAAGGAAGGGAATATAAAGTGGATAAAAAAGATTTTGTGATAATTATCTGTCATTAATTACATATTCAATCTCTAAAAATAATAGGTTAATGATGGTAACCTACATAATAATGCTTCTGAAGACTTCCTTTCATTCATATACACACTCCAAGAAACCTTTTAATTCCAGCTTCCACCTCAGCACAGCAGCATTTCTCATTGTCTTGCAGATGTCCAGGGAGCAGTTGTGAAGCAAAAGAAGAAACACTTCTCAACCTGGTAAAAACTGTTTCATTTGATGTCATTCCAAGCATAATTTGGACAGCTAGAAGGAAAGATGTTAAAGAGAGCCAAGAAAGCAGACAGTTCCTTCAGGGGAGAAGCATATAAATGCTACTGACATTTATATGATCTCAGACTACTTGCACTGCCAGACTAAGAAGCTGCTGATTTAAAGCTATTATCTCTTGTCATCTCTAGCCAATACAGGAAGGATTCAGCAGCATCTAAGGTTTGGTGGTTTACAGTGAACCAGTGGTATGCTTAATGCTCACCAGTCCAGTAGCCCGGAGTGAGGACTAGTCATTATACTACCACCAAGTAATATAAATTTATGGGTAGGCAAAATTGGGTAAATACTGAGAAGCATTTGTATTTTCCTTTTTGTAGAGCTTTCGTTGGGAGTAGTGGCTGCAAATCACGAGAGAGACATCACTGGCAACTTTTCTGACAGTGGCATATATGCAGTTCAGCAATCTGTTACTCTCACAGAAACGGACAGGAGATTGACAAGCAATTGGCAGGAACGTTCCCAGAATAATTGTGGCAAAGTAAGATAACAGTCATCAAGGCAGGATTTATTGCAGGGTTCTACTTAAAAAAAAAAAAAAAAAAAAAAATCCTAGAAAGATTTCCAGTATGGAAAACTGCATTCAATAACCTTTTCCGAACTGTGTGGAGAATGGAATCTGAGGCAATGTCAGCATTTTCAGTAGTTTCCAACGTGGGCAAAGACTCAGAGGCCTAAAGAGACTGCTTGGATCATCTTCAGAACACAAGCTATAGAATTCCACCTAATGACAAACTGATAAAACTATGTAACCTATCACAGCTGTATTTAAATATATATTACAAAATAAATAAAAACTACAATACAAGAGTGTTTGTAGTCCATGTCACTGAGTTGCAGTATAAAATGTAGGGCTTTATGTGAAACTCCCTAAATGCAGTGGGTCTCTTCTTGTACTTCAGTGGGATTTTTCTCTATTACACATACACAATATTGCACATGGATGTGAGTAGAAGATACGAACTATTTTCTTTAAGGAATAATTTGAAATATAAGGAATAAGTCTACACCAGCTAGAATTTCATATGTGAATATGAGACCTTAAAATCTACAAGCTAAAGGAGCATAGAAACTAATTTTCCATACTGATGACTAGATAAACTACAGGCACTTGGACTAAAATCAACTGCCTATATTTATGGCAAGTAACTCTTCTATGACTTCAGAGTACCAACATTCACATGCAAAACTCCATGTTGGGTTACTGTATGCCATGTAGCAATAGTCTGCACATCATTCACCCAGAGAATACAACACTTAAAGCCAAAAGGAAGAGTGAGTATTGTGTCACTGCAACTTTTCAGTGAATAACAAGATTAGGGGTTTTTACACTGTGGGTGGTTTTTCTCCCCTTCTATTTTTCATTGTCTTTTGCTAGTTTAAATAAAACAATGAATTTGCACGTGTTAATGCATCTGAATAGATACATGTTTAAGATCTAAAAGCACAGATGGTACTGGAGGTAAGCCAACTCTGAGGCTTATTTTGTAGCCTTTTGAAGCCTTTTGCACAGCTGAGCTGCATTCAGAACCCGTTGTTGGTCCCAAGCAGCAAAAGACTCAGAGTATTCACTGGCACAGGGAAAGATTTTTGTTTCTGTGCTGACTTAAGATCTGTGCTGCAGTTTTGCCAGATTTCCAGCATGTGGTTGGTATGCAATGACACATCTGCTCTGACTGAACGGAAAAGAGGGTAATAGCATGAAATAGCTACTATTTTAGTTGCTGCCTCACAAAATTCTTTCAACATCATGCTTTTCTGGGGCAGAAACAGAAACTAGCTGGAACAAAAGATATGGAATTTAGAGGAAGAATATCCAAGTTAGTAAAGGTAAAAATAAACATGTAAAATGGCTTTACTATTTGACATTCATTGAACTTTGATATGTCAAACATGAAACATTTCAGGAGATGAGATGATTTCACTCTTGAGAAGCCTCTCCTTTTATTTCCTTTCATTTCATTTTCTGACACCTTTACAATGACAAGTCCTCAGCATATATCTATTGTAACTTCAGCTTTTTCTTGGAGGATGTGTAGCAGAGCCATTCAAGTGATGTGTAAAAGAGCTAGAAAAGCCCCTCTTCTATTACCACCAACAACTTCCCGAGAAAATAAATGAATGTAAAATAATCCTTATGTGTATCTCTTATGCTTCTGTAAAATTTATTAAATAATCATTTCATTTTTAGTGCTTAGGAGCTCCAATATGATTCTTCCGAGTATGGCCAGAATTGTAGGAAAAGACAATTCCTGTTACAAATTGATCAAGATATTAACTGATGAAGCACTAAAAAAGGGGGGAAACAAGAAAAAAAAAATATCTCGGGATGCAAGAAGTTAATTTAATTTGGCCAAGGTAACATAGGAAGTCTATGAAAAACTAGGAGTTAAATCCAGACTCACTACTAGAAGATCAGCAGTGTCTTTGCCCTATCCATTAATAAGAACACCTGATCCACTTTACAGTAATATTGTGATATTAAATGAATCAACATAACCAAGAGAGATAAAATGTGTAGAAGTGGTGCAAAGCATGTTAAATTTGGCCTTAAGCAAAAGCTTGGAATATAAATCTTGGTGTCACAAGACCCCCACAGATAAGCGATCTCTGTGTTCCAAACCCATTCTCCATAATGGGAAAAATTTAAAGCTCTAGTTGTTTCTCAAGGCAGAACAGCCTTAATATGAAAAAAGACCCCAAACAGAACAAAAACATTTGTCTTCACTTTATGTATCAGCATATCCTCTGCTTGCAGATAAAGAAAATCCAGTACAGTTAAATCGTATCCCCCATATTCTGTTTGCTGAAGGCCCTACATCTTAAGTTTAGTTTTTATGAACTAATAAATATAACTCACTGCAAAAAGAATAATTAATTAATTAATTGTGGTCAAAACAGTGGTGCTAATGGAAATTTATATGGCCCAGAAACCAGCCTTTATTTCTGTTTTTGATTTGTTTTGTTTTGTTTTGTTTTTGTATCAAACTAATCAGTGTTGTACACCTACATATACAGGAGATTTCAAAAAAAATAATTATCGAAGAGTAAAAACTGTCACACAAAACTCACAGACCTCTGTTTTTATAAGGCATTATTATAAAGATACCAAAACAAATCTGCTATAATTCACCTAATGGATCCAATTTCTCTTCACTCATTTCTGAAGTAACTCGAGTCATTTTGTAACAAATTGTCATCATGCACTTTCTTTGATCTAAGAAATAGACACCTACTATGTCTATGCATTTCATCAACATTCTACTGATTCCAAAATGAAATATATTTTCAGTCATTCCTCTATTTCTTAGCTTCCCCATCACAGTCTTGTTTGTTTTTTTCTGTCTATAATCATTTAATTTTGGAAGACATTTGCACATGTAATAATTTCATACAAAATGCGGCGTTGCATGTCAGTGATATTTAAGAAATAAGATTTTCATACTGAAACATGCTAAAGTCATCCACAACTAACTTGTAGCTGCTCATTTAACTCTTCGACATTTGATTTCTGTATCAAATTGGAAAATGTAAAATAACAAAGCTGTTGAAACATATGCTCTTCTATCAGCTGTACACCTAATAACTTTTAGATCAAATGTACAAAGACTACGGAATTCAAAGGATGCATTTGTTATGTCACCACAGATCACTTAATAATGCAGATGTCTAATTATGTAATTAGACTTAACATTCAGATGACACACAGGATTAACTTAATTACAAAATGGACTTAAAAATCAATCCTGCAAAAAGTAAACTTGTATTATGTGGCTGTTCAATATATTTTTCAAATGTTGGAAATGAAGATATAAAGTATTTAAGATAGAACTTAATGGAAAAATACTTTGTGCATGTGTCTGTGTGCTTTTTTTAACAGAAACATATTCATACATCAAATTTATAGTCCATTACTTTGTCTGGTAGATAGCAGTAATAATTAAGCTAATGCAGATTTCTAATTGTATCTGGAATAGGAGATAAAGAAAATCAAATAATGTAGTACTTACTAAATGCAGCCTGTCTAAAGAAAAACAAAAATCCAAATTGGACAAGAAAACACATCAGCTACAAAAACACAGAATCAGAGAAACCATATTGTTGGAAGGGACTCTTAAAGGTCATCGAGTCCAACTCCCCTGATGAACATGGACATCCACAGCTAAACCAGGTTGCTCAGAACCCCAGCAATCCTGGCCTTGAATGTCCCCAGGGATGAGGCTTCCAGCACACCTCTAAGCAAACTGTTCCAGTTTTGTGATAATGACCTTGAAAATATGAATGGTGATGCTGACTGAAATATGAAACAGCAATTTCAATTCAAATAATACAGTCAAAGACTGAAATCATAACTAGTCTTATCTGCAATAATCAGAAAGAAAATGAAATAAGTTGACAGATTTCATAGCAGTATTTCAAAATGACACGGAAAATCTTCCAACTCGGATTAGAATTTGAACTCATCACATTACAAAATTGAAATCAAGTGATCTGATTGATTAGCATTTTATTGACTGATACAAAAAAAACAGAGCCAAAAATCTGTAGAGAAAAAATATGCTTCATTCAGTGAGAAGTCAAGTGAGTCTCTACAGACACACGCTGCATCATATCTGAGGCCTATTAAAAGTTAGAGGGAAGACTCCTTTTGATCTCAGTGTACAATCAACCAGGCTCCCTGAACAATCAGAAAACAATTCTGGGGTGGTTTTTCGTTTGTTTGTTTGTTTGTTTTGTTTTTCTGTTAGGTTAAAACACTGTAGTAAATGATGCATGACTACTGCTTCACGGGCTTGACCTGAACCAAGGCCTTGTTTGAGTTAGTATGAAATGGCTCTGTAGACAGTTATCAAAACAACAGCTGGTTTCTAGGAGCAATTCCGTTTGTTGTCAAGGAAGACTTTTTCTCATGCTACCCAGAAAGATGAATCCAGAATAGGTCTCACCAGGGATGAGCTCATTGATTCTTCCTTCTCTTTTCCCATTAGCTTCAGCTCAGACATACGTGTCCTAATTATTCAGAAGGCACATAGGCTAAGGTACACAGAAACAGAAAACTAGGTTTTTTGATTAATGAATTAAGAACATTGAGATGTGAAGGCTTGATCAAAGCAAAGATATGGATTGGGAGTCAAAATGGCACAAAAAGAAATATCCAGTTTGGAAGAAAACTAAAAGCAGATGGATGGCAGATTTATGGCATTACTGGATTTTGCCTTAGGGGAGGTTATGTCTGAGGTATGTTTCTGTACAAAATTCACTTTTGTTTCTGGGAAAAAAATAATTCTTTTTAAAAAATTTCTTCTCAGAAAGAGCGGTGAGGCACTGGAATAGGCTGTTCAAGGAAGTGGTGGAGTCACAATCCCTGGAAGTTTTCAAGAAATGTTCTGTTTCTTTCTATCCCCTATCTTTACTATAGCAAATTTCAGTCCGTCAGTGCCCCAGTATAAAGAGCCTGTATGATAATAACTTGTTAATGTTCAAAATGGTGATATCATAGAATCATAGAATAGCCTGGGTTGAAAAGGACCACAACGATCATCTAGTTTCAACCCCCCTGCTATGTGCAGGGTTGCCAGCCACCAGACCAGGATGCCCAGAGCCACATCCAGCCTGGCCTTGAATGCCTCCAGGAATGGGGCATCCACAACCTCCTTGGGCAACCTGTTCCAGTGCATCACCACCCACTGCATGAAAAACTTCCTCCTAATATCTAACCTAAACCTCCCCTGTCTCAGTTTAAAGCCCTTGTCAGTTTAAACCCCTTGTCCTATCACTGTCCACCCTCATAAATAGGAATGTCCTTATTAGGGGAGAATACCTTTATTCTTTATACACTTTACATAACTTTCACTACTTTTTATAACATTTTTTTCTAAAAAAAAATAGTCCAAATAAACAAAATGTATTCAGACAGGAAATTGCTGATGATTGAAAATCCCTCAGCAGTACTATTCCCTACTAAAATGTTAGTCCATGAAATTGTTATTGTATAATTTTGGAAGAACACACGGATTTAGACAAAATTTGCAGAGAAAAAGATTGAAACAAAATATGACTGTCTTCTTGTAGAGGCTATGAAAGTGGTTCATTTCAATCTTTATATTTACCTTACATATACTCTATAGCCATTATTAGTATAAAAAGTCAATATTAATCAAAATATATTTTAAACATCATTTATCCACTGTAGATCAAAATATAACAGAATCAAAAAAGAGTCTGAGATATCATCAAGCTGAGAGAGGAGGGGAAATTCCTGCTTCCTTTTGATTCATAATGCAATTAACTTTCAGAATGTCAGAATTTCTCTCCAAAAAGAAATGCCAAGTCCTGACCAGCTGGAATGATTAGGGCAACAATATTTATTTCCGTAGTTTACTGTGTGATTTTACTATCTCCTGAGAGTCAAAGTGAAATATCAGAATAAATGATCAGCAAAGGTCATTTTAAATGACTTAAAGTTGTAAGAAATCTGCACACTTCTAGCCAAGAATCTGCTTCTTCTATAACCACTTCAGTGTTGTGTTTGCCCTGAGTTTTGCTTGTACACACAGACACTTCTACCAATATGGAGGTGGCCACCTGCCAGTACAGGAAATACATAAGAGCACAAAAGGACCTATTCCTGTGAGCTACATAGTAAGTACTGCCAGATGTGCAAATACTGTGAATTAAAGTCAGCATGCAGCATTTTGCCAAATTTATGATCACAAAAAAAAAAAAAAAAAAAAAAAAAAAAAAAAATGCTGATGACCAGAGAGTTAATGCCATCTGGTGTGTTAGACAATTGTGATTTCCCAAACAGATTTATTGTGAAGAGCAGAAAAAGACAGTATAGTTAAGATGAAAAAAGGAAACCTGTGCTGTTGACAACAAGCAAACGTGATCCCATGGGACAATCACTATGTCCTTCTTGCTGGGTGCTGGCACCTTCAGTTTGAAGACACTCATCCATCATGCCACAACTCTGCAAAGATAAATGAAGTTTATGCCCTGCCCAGCTGCTTCTACATCACTATTAAAGTGGTGAAATTAAAACCAGCTGTGAATACTTCCCACTCTTCTTCGTGGAACACCTTTGTGGGACTGGACAGGTGCAACGAATACCTGCTGCCATAGGAAACTGTGTCCAAGGGGCAGCTTCTAAAAAGGATATGTGAGGAGACTAAGACAATCAATTTGAACAATTTTCTTTTCATCAGAAAAATTAACATAGAAAATATATTAATATTATGTAGATTGCTGTTTAGTAAGTTGACAGCACGCCATTTATTTTAGACTTATGTGCATACTAGCTATATACTGGTACTTCTGACTATGAACAGTGTCTTCTCTGATCAGATGGGCTAATTTTTATTGTTCTTATTGATCAGGATCAGTAAATTACCCAAACTGTAAATCTCCTTGCATATGATAAGAGTGCAGTGGCATCTAATACATCTTATCAGCATATTAAGCTTAAACAATATTCTAAGATTAAAATAGTATGTTGAGAAACACGTAATAAATTTGTGCCTTTTCCTCTCATACTATTCTGCTCCCACTCTTTCTCTTGCTCAGGTACAAACTGTTCCAGGTCTCCAATTTTGGCTTGCTACCCAACACTATCTGGATCCTGCTTCCTGCTGTAGAAATGATGCCGCAGGGAGACACCAAGATAGCAGTGGCACTGAGTTCAGCTAACCTCAGTGACTGCTAGAAATTTTTAGAAACCCTGACAGAAGCCTTAATGGCCATGGTACATAACAGAGTAGCTGCCAAAATGCCCTATGAACTACTTACCAGAAATAATCCTAAAACCATAGTATATAGTATATGGCACCCTTGGCCTCCACACCAAAAATCCTGTAGTACTAAGATGATTGCCATTTACAACTGTCTTTGGAAATACATACATATTTAGTGGTATTTCAAAGCATTTGTCTCTCTGTGGAGCTCTCATAACCCAGTTATGTGAAGCCTGGCATTTTCTGAGGATCAGCACTTCAGAGGCATGGTCACACTTTATTCATGAAGGTAACGAATTGCACACTCTCACTGTAGGAGAGCTTAGTGTTAAAAGCATTTCCCAACAGAGACAACTATACTTTCCCTCAACCTCAGATGGTTTAGATTTCATTCCCTGATCCCATAATCACACAGTCATGGAAACCTCCCTAAACTCCAGGCTCTAAGTTATTCGTGTTAAGAAAGCCCTCTGTGCCTCCACAAGGTCAGTTTGCATCCAGGAATACTCAAAACATCAGAGGGAGAGAAGACATAAGCAGATATCTGCATAGCAAGGTAGAAAGTGAACCTGAGTTCTGGTATTTTATTTCAAAAGTGCTTTATTAATACTCCGTTAAGCTGGGAGCCAGGCCCAGCTCTCACTGCTCTTATCCAGTAGGAGAGCTGGAGCAGCATTCCCAGATGCGCTGGTTATAGGGCACTCCAACAGGAAACAGGGTGACGTAGGGTTCAAATCTCTTCAGGTCGAGGAAGGTTAAGAGAAAAAAGTTTCCCTTTTCCAGGGTAAATGCTGTGATTATTAGACAATTATGTAAATAGTAAGCACATTTCTCTAGCTGCTTTTCTGAATTAATTCAGATCTGTCAACACTTATTAGAGAAACTAAGTTAATAGCTACCAGATCAAACTCCAGGACAGACTTGGGCAAAGCATTAAACTGCACTATAGAGTCTAGAATTCATTTGAATATGGACAGTAGTTTAAATGCTTCTGCAAAGGCAGATTTTATGTTTATTTGAAAAGTTTCTACCATATGCTAGCCAGTCAGGGGAAGGGATTTGGGAATTTTTCAGCACTATTCTGCACTGCTGTGGCATCATCTTGAGCACTGGGTACAGTTTTAAGTACCACAATATAAGAACAAAAAAACTATGAGAGAGTGTCCAAAGGAGTGCTACAAAGATGGTGAAGGTTCTAGAGGGCCAAGACGTGTGAGGAACAGCTGAGGTTTCTCCATGTGTGTGCTCAGCCCAGAGCAGAAGAACTGAGGGGAGGCCTGATGGTACTGAGCTTAGATCTACCCAAGGACGGCACTGGCTTTTGCACTGTCATTTATGTGAACTTGTGGTCTTGTAATTACTGCTGGATCACCCACAGAAAAGTCTGCTCTATTCTTTTTAAATAATGAGTGGGTGCAGGAATTATTTGTGGGTTACTGAACACATCTCTAGTCATTAGTTTACCATTCATTTCAGAAGAGGTTGATTACATTAACAATCCAACTAGCACAAAAGATTTGGAAATAAAGCATTCATTTTTTTAAATAAAATCTTGTACCACAAAGTAAAGCAAGCATAAAAATGTGCATTCTGGTTTTGTACAAGACTAATATCTAGAAGAATATCTGAAAAATAAAATAATGACATGCAAAGGGACATATTAAATCAATGTACTGGTATAAAATTCTGATTATTATATATATGCATCTTATTTTTCATTGCTCTTGTAGCTTTCAAACAAAGATGAAAATGCACATCTGCAGCATTTCACAAGTTCCACTTTTCTATCTAGTTTATTCAACAACCTTATCCACAAAAACATGTTTATTGATTTCTTATATTAAAAGCATGCATCATCAACAATTCTGTGTTGTCAGTCTGTTAAGATAAGCTTGAAGGCTGTCTACAGCCTTCTATTCAAGAGCTTCACCTCTATCACACTGGGGTTAACACAAGTGCTTGATTTCAGCACTGTGTATCACTAACTGCTTTCTGCTGTCTCTATGTTGAAACAAATGAAAAACAAGTCCTGTGAAAGCATTAACAAACTGGCAAGATAACTGATAAACTACAGAAATGAGTTCTTTTTTTCCCCACAAGCTTCCCCATTCTCTGTAGTTTCTTCTCAGGTTGAACTGAGCTGCACATACAGGTTACATTTTCCCAGATGTCCTTGTGTAAGTATTACCTTTTCAGCACACTATATAAATTGTCATTAGAGCCAATCAATCTATATGTTTCAAACTTAGTAGTGAGTACTTTCTCCATTAATGACTCGGTCTAGAACCAAAAAGTGACCTTTATAGATTTACTTATTATTTGTGCTCCAAATCATACAAATTAAAAAAAATTTTCTTTTAGTTCTTTTCATTATCTCATCAGTATTGTTTTGGTATTAGTATCCTTACATAAGATCACATTTTTTTCTAAAACTTGAATCATAACAAAATGCAAAATAAGTAGGCACTTTAAGTTAGGGATTAAATTAATTTCTTTAGGGAAAAAATGTTAAGTAGTGTATAAACCATCTGTTTCCTTGATACTTACCTTTTCAGCTCCCTAAAAATTGAGAGAATGTATAAGGTGAACAAATTCACTGTAGAAATAGCTGTAGGCTAAAATAAATAGTTAAATGAAAAGGGGAAGTTTCTGAATTGACACAATCACAAACAAACCTTTTAGAAGGTTGCTCAATTCTTGTATGGATGGAACCACATAAATGTAATCCTTTAATAAGGGAAACAAACACTACATCCCACAACTATAAAGAATTAATGCTCTCTGTTTTGTGCTCTGCTGCAGTACAAAAGCCACAGAACAGCTGCCTTCTCAGAAGCTGAGGAAGGGTAAAGGACTGTCCTAGGGCTGCTGAACAGTGCAGCAAAAAGGTTATCACAGGCCATTCCCTTCTCCTCCAATTTACATGTGATATGCCATTGAAAGGAATAGCAATTTGTTAGCTTGAATATATTGTTAGAGTGACTGCCAACTAGATATTTAAAAGGGAGTTACATGATGACTCACCATAGGAAGACAATTAAGCACTTCTACAACATTTAACCTGTAGCCTCACAAAAGCAAGTATCTGCCAAGCCCATTTTACCCCAAAGTATCTTCAAGTGTCTAAACATACAGCAGCCAGCTGCACAATGAAGAGTTTAAAAGAATAAAACACTAACACAAGGAATGTTACCCTAAATATACTCATTCACACATTGCAGTCAACCAGTAAATTAATTAATCATCAAAGGCTTCCATGTTGACCTGTGGAACTTTTGTTTGCCTTTCTGCAGGGCCTGTCACTAACTCAAAAGCAAAAATATTCAGAGATGTTCACTCTCCATATTCTATAACATACACATTTCATATACTTTTCACAACAGATTTAACTTCATTTTGACTGTGCAACAGGATAATGTTGTCATGAATAAGAAACTAGAGCAAAACACACAGACGTTTCAGTATAGCCTTTTCTTGCAAATTGCCTGAATTAAATGTTACCTTATCCTATACATATCAAGAGAGTGAGTTTTCCCTATGTGTTTTTGTACTATGCAAGCTAGACTTCATTGTTACTCATATTTCGATGGCTATTCTTGGATTTGAAGAGGTTATTTTAACAGACTTTTCTTCCAGGTGGCTTTAGTACTTGTCCTGCCTAACTGCAGATTTTTTTGCTGCTGTTGTGGCCGACATGAACTATAGAATCAGAGACTCATGAACGGGACATTTTTCAAAAGAACACGCTCATTATAGCCATTAGGGTGATTTTTATCCACAGTTACACTGTGCCCAAACTGCCTTTGAGAAAAAATGAACTGTAGGTTTAAATTCTTGGCCTCCAGACAGCAGTGATGTCTGACTCTTGACATTGCTGAATGGAAAACAAAAGGTCATTCAACTTATGAAGCCTATAAATTCAAAGCTCCAATTAAGAAAAATCTGGTTATACTAGAGGCTCTTTTAAACCAAGGAGAAATAAACACAATCTAATATTAAGAGTACCATGAAACTCAGCAGGGAAGGGGATCAGGAGCAATTACTTCTCAAAAATTCCATCATAGATATGATAGAGAACATATTAAGATGCCCAAGTGAAGAAGAAACATGCTGCACTCTGGGTAAAAAAAAAAAAAAAAAAAGAAAAGAAAAGAAAAGAAAAAAAAGAAAGGTGAGACTGTGAGCAGAGGACAAAAGCTGTGTCCATCATATCTGCTAACAAGCTCAACTGCCTTTGTACTGACAATTAAAGCTGAACAGTGTAATGTCTTTCTCCTGTGATGTGGATGCACATATACAGGACTCACAGCACAATTTAAAAAAAAATTGATTTGCTGAGTGACAGCATACTTTATCAGCTCATTTACCATTTGTGAAGGCTCATACCAAAGAAAACAGATGACTAAGGATATACATTGGCTCCTCTGTTGATCTCCGAGCATACAAAACTTACTCTTTACTCATGTGAAAATCTGTTTAATTTTAAAACACACCAATGTCTGTTTATTTGCCAAACGGAGTGCAACTGTTCATTTCCATGCTGTAAATTGTATAAAGCTGACAGGCAAATATACTGTTGAAAGAGTCTATAAGCAATTAGTTTGTTTCAATATTTTAAGAAACATATTTCACCCTTTTTGTAAATTATCTCTGCTGTGTCAACAGTGTAGGTCAGTACAGACTTAAAATGCAGGTACACTAATAGATTTCAACAATTCTTCAGCCTTTTTGGAAGATTTCTAACTAACAGGTTTCAGAAATAGTATAGCTATCTTAGGTCTGATTGATCTCTGTATACTCATACAAAGCTACAAGAAGCTCTGAACAGTATTTCAGGATTTTCCACCTTGTACAGTAGTTAGCTGTTCAAATATTAGGAACGTGTGAAATGCTGGTATGTATTCCTTAACTCAAGCACGGTTGCCTTATCACACACAACCAGAAAAAAAAAGTTCAAATGAAAACAAAATGTTAAAGTCCCATATTCATTTCCTCGTTCCAGAATCACGTCTCTTATGAGCACAATACAAAACAGAACTCAGAATCATTTGAATTAAGCACAGCATGCAGTTTCTTCCATGAACCTCTCCTTCGTTACATTTCTAAAGAGCAATACAAACACTTAGGGTTTTTTTGTGCTGTCTCTGTTTCACATCTCCAGATTCCAACACAATCACATAAGTTGGAGGAAACTTGTTTTCCCAGGCTTTACTATGCCAAGAGGTTTCCAGTTCAATAGGGTCTTCTGGATTTAATAATTAACCATTGTTTCTGTCCTGGGGATTTAGTCTGCATGCCCACATACATACTTATTTCAATCCTACACTTTCAGGCAACGTTTCTGGAACAAAGTTAGCCCCTTAAAGTCAGATAGCAAGTAGAAAAAGATTGAACAAATATGATGAAGCATTTATATCATTTTATTAAACTAACACTGAAACCACCCAAAAGTAATAAAAGCCCTGCAGAGCAGACCGTAAAGTCTCGCAAATAAGAGGCCTGCTAATGTAGCCTACAGAGCTTCTTTGATTAATATCTGCTGAAGCTCTTGTCCACAGTTAAATAGTTAAACAAATGAGGTGGAACAAATCATCATATTGTTAAATTAAAGAAATGAGCAGAGCTGACCCCATTAATGGCAAGCAACTAAAATCCATACTCTCTGTATATTTAAAACAGAAGCAGAAAAAAATCTGTCAGTGGAAGTATACTGTCCAGTTGCAATACACCACCCCATTATGTCAGTAGACTGTGCAGAGGGCACTTGTCAATGAAAGGCCATCATCTTGTCTGCATCTGATACATCACCTCAGTATCTTGTCGACTGAATGAATTTGATCCTGACAAAACAGTAAATATGTGTTGCTTTTTTCTTTATTTCAGAAAGCTTTCATTATGAAAAACCTAATCTAGTTTTCAAATAGTGCTAGCTCTTAAAACATTTAAATATTTATTACTACTGTTTAAAAGAGAGATTTTGGTCACTGAATCTGTACGCGACTTGCCTCACAACAAAGGTAAAGGGAACTGACCTCATATTATATGAAAAGTTTGAAGAAATAATAAGCAAATAGTGTCCTGAAACAGAAGGTAATGTTAAACAAAAGTGAAAGGTTGTATACAAAGTTCATCATAAAAACACCAAGGTTGGAAAAGACCTCTAAGATCATCCAGTGCAATCGTCCACCTACCACCACCATTTCTCACTAAACCATATCCCTCAGGACATCTAAATGTTTCTTTAGATGAATCAACTCAGATTCAGTAAGCTCTTTCTGAAAATTTCATTTGCATTCCCTGCAGGCTTCAAAACAGCTTTCAGGACAATTGAGTTGTAAAAGATATACACAAAATGGTTTGGGTAGCAGTTGATGCCAGGCTATTGGTCCTTCATTTTTACCTATTTATGAAGACGTACCTATGGCAAAGGAAAGCAATAAAAGTTTTTTGTCATTAAGTTACAATGTAGAGTCCAATCACTGATAAATCACACAGTATGGGCATTCAAACACTTTGTCTTTACAGAAGTTGGTGATAAACCAATTCAGGAATAAACATTTCCAGGAGCACTGCAACAGAAGTATACACAGAAAGTATATGTAGGAAAGAATTGGCTATTAGTTGCACTTAGGGTAGACAAAGCTTCAAAATCATTAATATGCATCAATAAACACTAGGAGACATTTGTTAGGAAACAGGTGAATCTTCAAATTGCATTTATATAAGCTCAGAATATATATCAGCTTTGAAGGTTTTTAAAGAGGAACACAACTCCATTGTTTTTAAAAGAGATAGAGACAAGGTTCAATAAGGCCAAGTGCAGGGTGCTGCAATTGGGTCAGGGCAATGCCAGGTATTTATACAAACTGGGGGAAAGATCTCCTCGAGGGCAGTCCTGCAGAGGAAAACTTGGAGGTCCTGGTGGACGAGAAGCAGGACGTGAGCCAGCAGTGTGTGCTTGCAGCCCAGAAGGCCAACTGTGTTCTGGGCTGCATTAACAAAGGGATGGCCAGCAGGGAGAGGGAGGTGATTTTCCCCCTCTACTTGGCTCTTGTGAGACCCCATCTGCAGCACTGCATCCAGGCCTGGAGCCCCCAGCATAAGAAAGATGCAGAGCTCTTGGAGTGGGTGCAGAGGAGGGTCACTAAGATGATCAGAGGGCTGGAGCACCTCTCCTACGGAGAAAGGTTGAGGGAACTGGGATTGTTTAGCTTGGAGAAGAGAAGGCTCCAGGGGGACCTCATTGTGGCCTTCCAGTACTTGAAGGGAGCATATAAACAAGAGGAGGAATGGCCGTTTACGAGGGTGGATAGTGATAGAACAAGGGGAAATAGTCTTAAACTGAGACAGGGGAGGTTTAGGTTAGATATTAGGAGGAAGTTTTTCACACAGAGGGTGGTGCCCCATCCCTGGAGGCATTCAAGGCCAGGCTGGATGTGGCTCTGGGCAGCCTGGTCTGGTGGTTGGCGACCCTGCACAGAGCAGGGGGGTTGAAACTAGATGATCGTTGTGGTCCTTTTCAACCCAGGCCATTCTATGATTCTATGAATATAAGAAACTAAATAAGGGAATTTAATATAAGAACTTTTACACAGAGAGATCCTCCTAAGAAATAACTTAAAGTCTAAGTTGTCATATAAAAAAAGCATGAGAAAATGGTTTAAGAGAATTAAGACAATAGCATTCATGATTAATTAATGAGTTTGGAGACTGGAGTGGTTTCTCTTTTTTTCTTTTCATTATATACAGAGGAAAAAGATATACCTATGTTTTCAAAAACATTGAAATGAGTAATTACTAGAATGATTGCTGTGATAAAAAGTGTTGAGGCAGTTAGGGATAGGTAAATAGCCATTACCTGGATAAAGTGAGTAATTAGAGTTCTGAAATGAGAGTTTTATGGCTTCTATGATTCCCAGGTATTTAAGTTTCAGCATGTTGAAGAGAAACTGCAATGGCTCTTGGATTTTTGCTGTCTAGAATTGGTGGTATCACTTCTGGGAAATAAGATACAGCCAATCTTAAGGACTAGCCAGTTTCATGAAGACCAAGTTGGGAGAAACAGTAGAAGGAAGGATGAAAAAATGCTATAATGAAAACGAAAAGTGAGAACTATGACTCAGATTTTGTGTGCTGTAGAGCAAAGACCAATGACATTGATGGCTGATGTTTTGGTAAATGAGACAACTGAGAGTAGATTGAACTCCAAGCCTAATTTATTTCAAAAATTAACACTAAGCACAGCACTAGTTCATAGTATAGAATGCTTGGAGATGGAAAGAGGGGGGAAAAAAAAAAAAAAAAAAAAAGTGAAATTTTGAGAACAAAATTATTTTTCATAACTTAAAAAGCAAAGAGTATTTATTAACAAAGACTGCTTATTTCTATCTTATCTTCAACATATTATTTGAAGGGGAAAACAAAAAAGAAGAAATTAAAGCAACATGAAAAAATATGTGCATCATAATTGAAACAGTGCTCTGGAATCCCATCAATAGATTAAAAACCTTGGTTTGAGAACTTCAAAAATTATATTCTGACTAATTAAAAAGTCACTATTATCAACAATAACCCACTGTTCTCTTTCATAGTTTTATCAAGAGTAATGTTCAATTCCAGATATTTTTTTAAAAAGTATTCTTTCTTGCATTTTAAAATAGATAGTTACCTCTTCTGAATACAATATTTCAAGGCAATAAATCCCTGACTACTCTATTTGGATAGGAAGATAAGAAGTTAAAGTGAAAATAATGTTTCTCAGTATTTCATGTGATATTAAGCTCAGTATTGTTAGAAAGTTTTCTCCATCCCTAACTACAAACCAAAGTATCTTATTTTTGTATGAAATAAATGACAGTAAATGAAATATTACCACTTAAAATGCATAACTGATCCATTATTCCAACAGTGAAATGGTAACCATAGTTTTCTATGTAATGCAGTTCTTAAATAATAATCATGTCAGCAGCTGTATCAAAGGTTAAATATAAGTAATATATATTTTGATATACAATGGCTTCTTGGGCAAATACTAGTGACATCAGGCAAAGGAAACATTTAACAAAAATGCCACTGATACATTATGTTTTAACACATCATTGTTGTTTATAAAAAAGAGAAGAGTCACATTTCACAAAGTTTTAAAAGCTACAGTTTAAAACTTTTCTGCTCTTTGATGTTGCAGAATCACCAACTGTTCCTTTGAAATGCAGCAGCAGCAGCTGAATCAAATCACTCTCAATCAACACTGGTGATAACCCATTCAATCTCCTGTCCCACTGTTGACCTCAGTCTGGTTTTGATCAGAACTAGCTTGGTTAAAAGAGCATTCACCTTCACAAGCTGACAATGAGAGTCAAGTAAACTGAAAGCTATTTATGTCAGCATTTTTAAGCTGCATAGCTATTAAAAATATCTATGTAATCAGTAATACACAACGTATGCTATCTGAACTTTTAGTACATGAGAATTTGATCAGAGATTAATATGGCTAAACAAATTCATCAGCATAAATAGACTTCATTTTTTTTTATTATCCCAGATTATATATTAGCAGCAACAGAAGCTCTCATATACGTAGTATCAAATATGTGATCAATGCCTGTGAGAAATTCAAAGTGACTTTAGATAGCACTGTCCTAAGCTACTTTACTGTGCTGACTATTAAAAGATCATGGATTTGGATGTGCATTTTAGTATGACCTTTTAAAGCAACATTACATTTTCACCAAAAGTTGTTTTCTTTCCAGTGCTTGCTCCAGATTCTGAATTAACCCTATCTAAGTCTAAGGTTCAGCATTATCCAAATTCTCTATTCCATAGTTGCTAAATGTCTCTATGCAGGGTGTCTGATCAAAATATATGAACATATGGCAGAGAAAAAATTTTGTCACAAACTAATTTGTCTGGCAAAAGCTCAAGAACCCCAGTTCTAGTAGACTAGTGCAGAAAACAGCAGGGTTCTTTTTTGTGTAAAGTTGAGACATTCTATCCAGACTAGAAATCATATAACATTTCTCTGAAATGTTGTAATAAATAGCTTTCAATTTACCTGACTCTTTGGAAAAATGTATTCCAATTTGAAAGATTTAAAACTTCGTACATGAAAACAACGGGTTTTTAGAAGCACACCATATAAAGCACTTAGTTTTCAATAAATCAATTTTGTCATCTGGGTATGGCATTATACTTGTACTAAATTTTTTCCCTCTGAGTATTTTCCTTCAATAAGAGCTCAATTTCAAAGATAAATAGAGGAAATCTCACCCATGTAGCCCTACTGTTTTTAAATCCAATTGCACACCTGTAACTAATGGCACAATTTTGCTAATTTAAACAGAGAGCTATGATGGCTTGGTGATTACAAGAGATTTCTTGTGATTGCAATTTTCAGTTTGCATGATATAGAAATTATCATAGTCAACTGCCTGTTGAATGAAATATATGTTTAGTTGCATATGTAAAGAAAAGAGGAAAAGAAAGAAAAGCAAAACATTCAGAAGTGGAAACATCAAAAGTGAGATTTATTTTTAAAAATTAAGAAGTATTTAATCACCTATTCTAAGGCCAAATCAATGACACTTATCTCCTAGGTGACCTGGAAGAACGTCTTCACAGCTTTTTCTTAAATGTCCAACAGTGAGGACTTCATAACTTCCTCTGAGAAATGCACTCTAACACTTCCCCAGTCATTTTGTTCAAATATTATTTCTGATGTCTAATCTAAAACTTCCTTGCTTCACGTAAACCCTCAACTACTCTCTACCTCTGGTTAACCAAGAGACAACTGTTGACTGACAGTGTTGCTAACACAGGTAGGATAGAGCTGAGTTCAGAAGGATATGTTGATTATACGAAATGGAGGCAGGTATGATCTGTCTCCGAGACAGAAAAATGCCTTTGTTCTGACAATTCTGTTAAGGATAAAACTGTGTTATGGCATGTAAACTTTTGAATGTGTCTTTCAACAGTAAAACATTTGAGTTTTTGCTCTTCTGCCATGAAGAATTTTGAACAGATATGCTCATTTCTATCCCAGTGATGTGGAGAATACAGAAGTGATAGAAGCGAGGCTTAGCCAAAATAAGGAATACATGCAAAAATAATTAAATATCTTTGTATTAATGTCCATATGACAGTTGTGACACTCAGTCTCACAGAAGTTGAGACAAGACTTGTTACTTGTTTTTTTTGTTTGTTTTTTCTTGATACACTACTATGAAAAGTTATTGGCTTCATACAAGGTCTTACACAATTTCTTGCTGCCTCTAACTCTCTCAGTATTTCTTTAGGTCCTTACAAGAACTTCAGTTATTTATGACAGTTGAATTTAAACTAGTTGACCTATACACATCTTTGCTTTTTCCTTTTTTCCTTTTCTAATGATAGAAATCACATTTGCCACTACCTAGTCTTCCAGTAGCTGAGCTCTCCTTTACAAATCTAAAATTAAGCTCTGATTTTTATGAGACTACCTCAGCACAGACTTAGGAATAAGGCATATTGATATAAAAGTATAGAACTTAATCAAGTTCTTTCTAACAATTTTCTGTCTTCCTTGGCAGAAGTAGTTAGTACAAGACTGCTTGGGTTTATGGAGGAAATAGAAACAAAAGTAGGCTTGAGAAAGCACTAAAGTACCACCAGATTAGACAGCACAGCATCTTCCCTGTATCATGAACTATGAAACTGGCAAATAAAATAGTTGGCCATCAGGCATGTTCTGGTTCTTGGTAGTATCTTTTCAGTACTCTGTTACAGATGTTGATTTAGAAGATTCTCAGAAGAATCTAAGTTCCTCAGATTTGGAAGTATTTATATTCGCATCTGTATAGTAAAGTATACATAGCACAGACATTTTAACTGAAACTAGAAACAAACATCTATTAAGCAGGTTGAAAAGTCTTAAGGCAAAGTGGAAGAACTGGAAGTTGCAGTTCTAATATAGATAGGAGTTTACGATCCTTCCTCCACTATTGTAAGAACAAGCAGTATGATAGTTTACAGGGAACAGAAGACATTCAGAAATATATGATAGTTCTTCTTAATTTGCATAAATTCTGATACTGATTAATGTTGAGTGCCAAAAATGAGCAGATAGGATAGTCAACAGTCATTAAAAGGAAGCATTCAGGCCACTGTGCATTGGCCTAAATAAGCAAATATTAAAATTTATTTTATCACTCAAAATTATCAAAAACTTTGTTTTCAAAAGTTTACAATTTCTCCATTGTTCAAGTACTTAGCTTAACGTTGAATAAACAGAGAGACTGGGAAAGTCAACTCAAACACAAGCAACCTTGATAGAAGCAATGAAATTCAGCAGCTCAAAAGCAGTTTCCTAGACATCAGTGAGAACAATACTCAGAAAATTGTTTAAAATTCCTCACCCCACTCCCAACTATCAATAACAAAATAAATAAAGCATTTCATTTCTACTTGGCTAGATGTCCTGGATATTCTAAGAAGCTGTTAAGCAGATAGCTTTAGTGCATGAAAAATGCATGGTAGTCATTTTGTTCTTGTGTCCATTATTTAACACATTGTATGTGCAGGATACAAAGTTTAATCTTTTCAAGTCTTACTGCTTTACCCTTTCACTGTATTTATCTTGCATTCTTTGAAGACACAATTTTAAAATTTAACATCTGTAGGCCCAAACCTCAATACTGCATGCACAACTCATTCAGTCCATTGCAAATCAGTCTTTAGAGATATCATCCCTGCCATGGATCCAATTGTATATTCCTGATGAATTTACACTGAGTATGTATACAGGACAGTAATGCACTTTGGGCATGGGTTGCCTCTTATTATCTGTGCAATATCAAGCACAATGTAGCCTCTAGCCTGTTCAGAGCCTCTGAGTATTATGTTCTACCTGCTTCACATTCTTTTTTTCATAAATAACAGAAATTTCAAGATGAAGAGGCTTTCTTGGAGCATGGGGATAACTATCATCCTTTTGTGGGTATCTTCAAATCTCCATCATATTTTTCACCTTACTAGTAAGGCAGGGAATTTTGCTTTCACCGTGTTCACTTCTCTGCTGGTTTTGTTCCTTCTTCCATGTTTACATTTCCTGTTCCCTTTTGTTACTACATACTGATATCCCATTCCCAGTTCTTTTACCTTCTTTCTTAATCTCAGCCTTCATTCTAGTTTCTCTCTAGTTTTCTTTCAAAGAACTATCACATCTCCAATATACAAAGGTTTAATATTTAGATGCCCTTCCCCCCCCCCCAAAGGATCCTAGTGTACATAGACAGAAACCAGTGTGACATGCATGTACACATCACTTACACACAGGGAAATGTGCCTTTCTAGACTCTACTAAACACAGAATGGAATCTGTAGAGCATAAAGCTGAAAAGAAATACACAACACTGCTTCTCATATTCAAAATTTCTTATTCGCAGTCTCCTGTACATGCAATCTCATCTCTCAAACAGAATTGAATGCTGATGACTGAAAGATACTGTTACCTATATATCTTACTAATAATTCTCTAATACACTGAATAGATAATGGTGGTGACTATGTTGACAAAAAAAAAAAAAAAAAGGTGTTCAGTAGCTAAGAATTTGTTCTTTCAAATAGTATTACTGTGATCTTTTTATCTGTTGTAATTTCCTTGGAAATAAATAGGAGGCATTACTTTCAGAGTGATCTATACACATAGCACTCACATGTTTACTATCACATCATCAGAAATACCAGGGCTAATGCAGGGAGCCTCCTTCGTCCCAGTGTGCTATTCAGTACCCACCAGAGTTCACACAGGGTTCTGTGTAGACTACTTTACCAGCTTCCTGAGTGTTATTTGGATCCAGACAACATCCATGTATCCCTTTGTAGACATTTGAAATTAATAGGCGCCTTTAAAGAATAATTTATCCAGTTTATGCTTGGAGTCTATTTTAGAGTGATTTGAAAAATATTCTAGAAGTGCCTATTTCTGCATTGTCTATGAAGGGAAACTGGGATGATTAGTTCAGAGCTGAGTATTTACACTGGAGACATCTGAAATGAATTCAAGTCTTAGAGTTTAAATAGACAAGACAAAGAATACAGTGTTCCAGTAGCATAAATGAAAATATGGCTTGCATCAGTAACTTAACATTCATTTCAAGATTTTTATCTTTGCAGAATAGGTGGTTACCAGAGGGACTTGGCCTTTTAATAGCAAATGCCTTTAATAATGCTAAGTTGAGGATAAAGAGGAAAAGGAAGAAAAGGAAAGAGTGGACTAGTGAATATAGGACAAGAAATAAAATAGGAGAGTATACATGACAGACACATGATCACTGGTGTATGACACAGAGTGAAGAGTCAAAACCAACCAGCAGGAAGCTTAGAGTTGAGAATACCTGGCCAGAACTTCAGTAAGTAGTTTGATCACATAATGAGCCAGATGAGGCCAAGGTTGGGAAAGACCTATAAGATCATCCAGTCCTACCATTCACTTATCAGCAATAGTTCTCACTAAACCATGTTCCTCAACGCAAAATCCAAACATTCCTTGAACACCTCCAGTGTTGGTGACTCCACCACCTCCTTGGGCAGCCCATTCCAGTGCCTGATCACTCTTTCAGAGAAGTAGTATTTCCTAACATCCAGCCTGAATCTCCCCTGGTGCAGCTTGAAGCCATTCCCTCTAGTCCTATCACTAGTTACATGACAGAAGAGGCCAACCACCAGCTCACTACAACCTCCCTTCAGGTAGTTATAGAGAGCAATAATGTCTCCCCTTCCTCTCCAGACTGAACAATCCCAGCTCCCTCAGCCGCTCCTCATAAGACCTGTGCTCCAGACGCCTCACCAGCTTTGTTGCCCTTCTTTGAACACGCTCCAGGGCCTCAATGTCTTTCTTGCAGTGAGGAGCCCAAAACTGGACACAGTACTCGAGGTGCGGCCTCACCAGAACTGAGAACAGGGGGACAATTACTTCCCTGTTCCTGTTGGCAACACTGTTTCTGACACAAGCCAGGATGCCCTTGGCCTTCTTGGCTACCTGGGCACACTGCTGGCTCACGTTCAGCCAAGCATCAGTCAATATCCCCAGGTCCATTTCCTCTACACAGTCTTCTCCAACCACTTTGCCCCAAGCCTGTAGCGTTGCCTGGGGTTGTTGTGGCCAAAGAGCAAGCCCCACCATTCAGTCTTGTTGAACCTCATGTTTCAAATTTGTACTGTTCATCTGAAGAAGAAAAATACTGGAAATGCTACTTTCATTTACAGCTTCTTTTGACTCTTCTGTTCTATCTTGGCTTACCTGTAGTAAAAAAGTTGGGTCAGATAGGCTAAATGCAGATCAGTACAGGCAAGTAGACTAATACATGAACTTTTAATTCCCATAATGTTTGATACAGTACTGTATGTATATTTTTACATGAAAATTGTGCTTTTATCCAAAAGAACATATCAGTTCAAAACCAAAAAGCTCAAAAATAGTGCCAACCTACTTTAAAATTCATTGAAGATAATGGAGAAATAAGTATGACATCACTGTGAAGCAGAAGTCTTTTCCAACAAAAACATGTCACTTCATAGTAAAAGGTTCCCAGAGACAACAGAACCTCACAGGAGGATTTGCTTCATTCAGCAATCATATCCTCCAAGAAAAAAGAAAAAGAAAAGCAGAACTTTAGCCAAGATTCATGTTTCTTTCCTGAACGTTTTATTATTACCTCCACAGAATCATGAAATGGCTTTGGTTGGAGGGGACCATAAAGATCATTTAGTACAGTCCTCCTGCCATGGGCAGGATTGTCAACCAGTTGATCACACTGGTTCCTCACTTTCTACATGTCACCAAGACACAGTCTGTCTAGTTTTAGGAGAAGATCTTGCATCTCTTTCCCTTCTTTTTAGTAGATAGAAGATCATACAGAAACAATTTAATCTATTTCACTTTGATGAGATATTTCAAACAATCTCAGAAGTCCTTTCCAAAATAATACTCTCAGATGTAGCACCTCCTTGCAGTAATTTTCAGTTTTGATCAATCAGAATTTTCCAATACTCTCAAAAAATCCTCCAACAAACTGACCAAGGTGAGAGACGTTTCTACTTACTAATTTCTTCTTTACACTCCAGAATATTCAGTGCAGTGAGCTATCTACAGAAGCACCCTAAAAATGAACATGAGTTCAGCACAATAGAATATGCCTATTTTTCTGGTGCCAATGTCTAACTAGTTTACATGATACAATGTTCCTGTGAGAGAATAATTGTATCATGAGGGTGTTAATACCATTCACTTATCCATTTGGAATCTCTAATGAAAGCTGTTTAGGAAATAAATGGCTAATTATGTTGTACATGCAAAATAATTAAACATTCAGTACACGATATTTAGCAAGGCTGGAGTTTAGTATTAAATATGATATTCATTTTTAATCTGATAGGACAGATTAAACCAATTCAGTGAAAAAAAGAAGAAAATACAGACCACCCATGAGGTAAAAAGCTGCTGGGTAAGCAATTTACTACCAAAATTATTATGTCTGGAAGGCCTCCAGAGAGCTACAGTATTTGCAATTGTATTCTCTCTAGATATTTATCAGCTAGAATGGTAGTGCACAATAGATGAAGTTCATTCACTTAAAACTCACAGTGCCTAATCTTCACAGCCATAATCTATTGTTTGACTCTATTTCACCTTTTCCAAATGAAACAGAACTACACCAGAGGGAAAAGATCCTCTATGGGCATATCTACCCTGCATAATGCAGCATAGCACAGAGATACACCAACCAGCTGGTAAGATCAGGGTAGGTGCAATGGGACTTTGCTCAAGCTGAGCTGAACACCTCTGTTAGTACACCGATACTCTCCTGGGTCTGGAACTGCTCTTTAAGCCTGTGCTTGTATTTCCCTACAGAGTATAATGGAATAATCCAGCAGCCTGTACAGCAGCAAAGAGATATTATTATTGTCACTGGAAGCATTTCTGAATATGGGCTGAATATTCTTCCTAGTATCTTAGCTCTTAAACTATTCACAGGTATCTCAGAAGTGCAGGCTCATCTTGCGATACACTATTACTTCATGTATGTATTCATATTATCTCAGCTAAGCAGTTAACAAAACCAGTACATGGTGATGCTGTGAGATTATAGACTCTTATGTGACATGACTTGCCATCAGAGGTGAAGAAAACATGCCGTACTGAAAGGGCATAGCTTATGCTGACCTTAAAAGCCTTTTTTTAAAATAATTAAAAAATGAGTAAGAGTAATTTAAAAACTTAAGTACTTTGTTCAAGTTCCTTGGTTGTAAATGTTTGAAAGAAAATCACACTCATATCCTGTGAGGAGGGAAGTGTAGTTTTTTGGCCTGCATTTGTGGAAGGCATCCTGTATTTCAACTCCACTTAGCTACCACAGCATGAGTAAAAATTATCTGAGTACAAATGGTCCCAAAGAAAAGGCAAACAGTTGTGTGCAATCTTCAGCAGAAAGTAATGGCTAGGCCTGGAACATGCTGAGTTCTTCTGCAGCAGAAGGATGCTGTTAATCATTCATTCTCCTCTACCCCTTACAAAATTTGTTTCAGAGTAAACAGCAAAGGACTTCAGCTCAGAAGGGCACATAATTTTTGTGTCGCTGATAGTGGATGAATAAATATCACCTTTGAGATACACAGCAATAATTGTTTTATCCCCTTTCCTTTGCTTGATATTCCAAACATTTTCTAAAATTGTAGATATAGCAGACAGTTTCTTGGATGAGTCCATATTAAATTAAAAATGAAATACAATACAATCATAAATGTTACTACTGGGAAAAACCTTCATTTGATCACCTAGATCAATACTCTGCTAACATAGAAGAACAAAATACTAATGAGAACATTGGGTATTTTTCTTACTGCAAGTCCAAAACACTTAACATAAAAATTAGGCAATGACATTTACATGTCCAGACATGGTCATCTTCATATGAAAGAAAATAATACATAAAACTTTCTTGAAGAATGAAGAGAGAAGTGGCCAAAGAAAGAGAAGCCACGGAGCAGTAGGGTCTTGCAAGCAGACTTCAGGCTGATCTCTGTAACCAGCAGTTGCCATTTAATCTTTCACCTTTCCTTATGATACAACACTTTGCACCTGGAACGTCCAGAGCAGTGACATCACACATATTTAAGAAGGAAAGATTAGGGTTGTGCTTGAGCAAACAAGAGCCCACCACAGACCTAAGAATAATCACTGAATCCATAATCCTAGTTCCCACCTCTAAAAGCTGTACTCTCCTAATGAGGCTTTAAACTTAAGGCCTTGAACTTCAGCACAGAATTTTGTTTGGATGAGCAAGTAGGAAAAATGAGGGAAGCACAGCAAATGAAAGCTCAGAAACTGGGAAAACAAATACTTTCTTTCCAAGCTGAGAGAAAAGCACACAAACAGTGAGAAAACAGCATTTCTGGGCGTCCATCTGTTCTCTGGCCCAGATATCCATCATCTATCACTATCTATAAAGCATTAGTAGGGGCAGCAAAGCCAAGGCCTGGAGTAGATATTTCAAAAAATTCTGTTTTCATTTATCAATGTTACTTCTAAGCAATAAGGGAATTTTGTTAAAAACTTCCAATGATTTTTATCTTGACAGTGCCTCTTTAATAACTAAAAAGAACCCATATTAATTATTTATCCTCTTTAAAGTGCATTGAATAGCTTTGTTGAAAATTACACATTTATATTTATAGAACACTGGCACATGTATGGATACGTTCAAAATTCATTATTTATACAGCACTGGCTTCATTTATAGGAATCAAATTCAGTAAATAGAATTGCATACAAGATTCAGCTTTAGAGGAATGAGCACATAGTGAAAAAACAGTGCTAAACAGAAAGCTCTGGTATGTTCACAAATATAACTCCCTCACCTACTAGTTAGCAAAGAAAAGTTCCTAGCAGCAATACCAAGGTAGATGGAAACAGTATAATTGTGTCTGTTCCAACATTCCTGGATTTTCAGTGATTGCATTAGTTCTTCAATTTTGAAATTAATTGTTTTAGTCCATGTGGAGGCTTGTCTTGTTCTTTTAAAAGAGATGGGAAAGAGCTTAAAAAGAAATCACGCAAAAAAAAAAAAATAGAATGGACCTAATCCTGCATTCAAAACTTCTTAATTTTAAGGGTGCATAAGAATAACAGTATGAAAACATATGGAGCAATTCCTTCTAACCGTAGAAAACTTTTCTCCATGTTTGTGAAATGAATATCTTCTCTGTTACGTGGGATTTTTGATGTTGTTAAAGTTCTGAAAAACCCCAAACAACCTTCACCCTGCATTGACAGGTTATATTGAAATTGGCCTGTAAAATACAAACCTTAAACGTTCAGAGGTTTGCAAAGGAAAAAAGCTTAAGGCTGTAATCCTGTTGCCTTGTACCTAGCAAGACAGAATGTAGTCCTATTTTATTCCCATTGTGTTACTAATGTACCATCAATATTTCATGCATGTAATTTCAGATGAGTAAATAGCTTTCTGTAAGTTGCATAATTTGCTCATAATCTCAGTGCGCCTTGTTCCATTTAAGGCTAAGTGCCACCATTTTAAAAATGCCCCAGCAGGAATAATTCTACCCAGCCAAGAACAATCACATCTCACAAAGCCCCTAACTTCTCTTGCGACCACCCACCTTACTGTCACAATAAAATATTTATTCCTGCAAAAATACCAGAACAAAGCCAGGAAAGAGACCCTACCAAACATTTAGCATTGTGAATATGTAGTCACCAGGGGAGTGATGGGAGAGAAAGCAAAAAGCTAAGCTGTGACATATGAGGTGTGCTACGTTTAGGGAGCCTAATGAAACCAAGGGCTCAGCCATTAACCTTCAAGGAAGAAAAGCCAGGCCTACTGCTTTAAAAATTACTGGGACCAATCTTTCACCATGACAAGCATTAGTAATGAATAATTAAGCATTTAATATAATGTTACTTTGGTGAAAAATGATAATTTTACAACTGATAGCCCCTAAATCTATTCAGCATTATTATGGCGCAGTAAAACTGGGAAGAAAGCTTTGGTGAAATGCAAGTTTTTCAGTGGAGGGATTTTTGTGTGCAGGTATGTTTTTTCTGATGGTTGGACTGAAGCAGTTGCAGTTATTAGGTTCAAAATCTTTTCAAAGATGAGCAGTGGTCCTGATGAGAGAATTTCATGAAAAATTTAAAAAGGAAAATTCAACCTGGAACAGTCTCATGTCTCATCTATATCACCTGGGGTCAAACAGTGGTTTTCCTCCTAATATCCAGCTAATGTCAGGGAAATAAATCATTCAGGAGATGCAAATGCTGAAATCGTCCAAAACAAAACTTCAACAATTCGACATAAGAATCCATTTTGATTAAGTGATATTGTTATTTAAAACTTCTTAACAGATGCTATAAGTAAGCTTAGCTCCCCATAACAAAAGAAACATTTGAGTAGTAATTTTTTTGAACTATAAGATGTTTTTGCAGTTTAGAAAACTAAAGAACTACACTGAAGTGTCTCTTCATTGCCATTTCTCTCTTTTCTAGAACCTGATGCTGTTAGCAAGAATTTTTATTGTAGAAAACCAGTTCCGGTGGGTCTCACGAGGACAGGGAGTAAGTATTGCCATCATGAATCAGACCAAATGATACTAGTCTGTTTTAAATTGTTTCAGAAACAACTGTTATAAAACCAACTATCTACTATACAACAAGGAAGCGTTAAATAAAAATTTATATACTGTAGCTAAAAGCTGATGAGAAACCTTTGCTCTTCCTCTAGCAACAGTCTTTACACTTAGGTATGATATTTGCCAATGACATTCAGCGTACATTTGGTTCAACTTCCCCACTAATGGTTACAGGCATTGTAAGTTTTCAGTGTATCATGAATTACCCTTCTGAAATAGAAGGCTAAGAAAAATATCTAGACCCTCAATAAAAGGATTTGTTTTCCTCTCAGTGCAGCTGATTATTCTCATAATGTAACAAAGACTGAATTATCTCACCTTGATGACAAATCTTTCTTTTTGATTTTAAAAACCATTGTGGTGGTAGATTGTAAGGAGTATTTGTGTGCACATGTTTAGAGACACCAATCCCTCAGAAATAAATAGAAATCAGGAAAGAACTCAGTTACTCGCCCGATAATAATTCTGAAGAAATGGCCACCACCTAGTTGCAACAGCTTCTTTTTCTAGGTTTTAAATATGCATCAGCTACAAGAAAATCTACTAAGTAAACTCCTGCTGAAAGTCTGACCTTGAGTAGTTCATAAATGAATGATTAATCCCAGGCTCCTAGAAAGAGAAGAATTACAGTGTTTTCTGAACTGCTAGAAAGCTTTCTAGAAGACTATCTGAAGTAACTAAAGATGTGTTATGAATCCTCTGGAAGATTACTAGCAGGCATCATATTTCTCTTTTTTCTTGCTACTATATTTTTCAAGTTATAAAAGTATATTTGCTGGAGTGAGATTTTCTTCTACAAGATTATTGTTGAAGAACAACAGACACAGCAGCTCCATCATAATTTTATCTTAACTATCACTGTTCCATTTTGCAAGTAATGAAATAGACGCAGTTTGGGGTTATCAACAGATGATAGCCAATAGCGCTACCTCATCTCCATGTAGCCCCATTTACCTTCTTCCTTTATCATCTGATATTATCTGTGTTCTGTCTTCAAAGTTTACCACTGTTATGGCAGCTTATTTCACTGAAATGCCTTGAAAAGAATTCTTTGGTCTGTGAGTGCATTAAGACAAAGCACTTCATGAAGGTGCTTCTGCCTACATCTGGTCATAGGCAAGACACCTGAAAAGGACCAGAGGTGTGGCATTAGTAACTTCACAGATCTGCTTCTCTCCAGTTTCAAATTCCACAGCAGATTCTTTTAAGATATTCACCTCATTTCGCCAGGGTGGGAACTGTATGCTTAGTTTGAGACTGTGCTCTGTACCTCAGTTTAAAATGCCCATTATACCCTCTATATGACTGACCCAAGACCTTAAAATGTTATTTTAGGATACAGTACACTTCAAGATGAGATTTAATGCAGGAAATTGTCCATCTTCTACCAGAAACAAAGTTCTGCTAATAACACTGCAAGGGTTTCTTCTTTTCATTAAGTCTCATGAAAAAAGACTGAAATCTGAAACTCCCAGATAAGCGAGCTCAAAACTGAAGACTTCAAATACTATCCACTTTATTAGCAAACCATAATAAAAAGGACAAAAAAAAAAAATACTCCAGGGATGGAAGAAGAATGTCTATTGTCTCTAGAAAGGGAAGTTAACCTACTCCTGATATTGTGATATGCATTACATTTAAAAAAAATCCTTTCCACTTCTAATCTGAGTTCTCATGCTCAGGTTTTGGCTAACATGGAACCTGGGGCCAGCATCCATATTTTCTTATGGACACCTGTATGGGAACTGTTGAGTCCTGGCCTGAACCACTGATTGATCACCTGGGGAAAGAACCCAGTCAGCCCTCGGAGCATAGGTGAAGGCAGTTCACCTGTGTAACCAAAACGGGTGGAGCCTGGCTGCACCTCTCTTAGACCTCATTTAAGGACTGGCTGCCACTGGGGAAGGATCTCTTTCTGAAGATCCCTCCTTGGTGAAGCTTTGTCCTGTTAATTTAGAATCTTCTGATACAGGTGAGCAATCTTCCCTACCCAGGGAGAAGTGGTGGAATCACTATCCCTGGCAGTGTTCAAGAGGCATCTGGATGAGGAGCTACAAGATATGGTTTAGTAGCTTGTGGTAGTAACGGTGATGGGAGGACTAGATGATCTTGTAGGTCCTTTTCAACCTTGTGATTCTATGATCATCTTTTTCCCTTTCTTTATAGTACTTTTCTATTGTGCCAGTCCTTCCGTCCAGCACTACACCTTTGTTGTAATGCCTTTCCCATTGATTGTAGCAATCAGACAGATCAATACAACACCAAAATAGTGCTCAGAGTTCAAGACCCTAAAAGGACCATTCCATGTCTGCCACCTGTAATTTAAAAACACAGTATTTCCAGACGTTTTCTCCCCAGAGAAATCCTCTTGAAATTCAAGAAAGTATTAAAGCTCAGCATTCATTTTTATTAACCAACATCTAAATCCAAAGTGGATAATCAAAGAAAAATAAATGTTTTTATGACGCTTCCTTCACATTAGAAACTTATAGTGTATAAGTAGACTATCATTGATTTCAAAGTACAAAAACAGATGAAAACCTAACATACGCTACAGGGAACAGGAGAGATTATATTTTCATGTAATTGCAACTCAAAGTTGTTTAAACTTGGGGAAATCTGGTAGACTTCCTATGAAGTTCCTCTCTACTAGGAACTGAGAAAAAATATCAACCAGATAACTCTATTGCTATTAACACCAGAAATCTCTATAAGCATCGTATACTCAAAGAATATTAAGATGTTATAATTATGAAATAAACAAGAGAGTTAGGCAAAGCAAATTATAATAACACAAAAAGAATAGATAGGATGTTTACCCATAACCTGGGCTTGCTTATGAAACTCCAGCAGAGTGGATCTCCAGAAGAGATCCTTCCCCACTGGTAGTCAGCTCTTAAATGGGTCTAGGAGAGGTGGAGCCAGGCTCCACCCCTACTGGCAGTACAGGTTAATTGCCTTCACCCGTGCTCCCATGGCCGACTCATTGCTCACCTCAGGTGATCAATCAGGTTCAGGCCGTGATGCATGTTGTTACAATTCAAGACGAGTGATGACTGGTGAATGTCCATGTTCTTTTATGGGCCAGTGCTCGATGATGTTACTGGAGGCATGCGGTCGTGAGGTACAGGTCCGTCCTATGTTCCATCAGTCCCATGTAGACCATCACCGGGTGTTGCACGTGACCTGACAGTAACACTGGAATGCTTTGATGGCATTTCATTCCTTCCGGTGATCCTGAAGGCTCAAAGACTGACAGGGAGTAATATAGATATTTCAGGGGTACCAGGAGGGGAAGGTCTGCTCTCCAGGGCAAGATATAGGCCGTATTTCTATCCTGTGTCAACACTTCCGCTTGTACTGGGGCATGTCCTAGCCACCTGTACCTCACCTTCTGGCCAGATGTCTGCGGCTGCATAACTACATCAGGCACCAAAGGAGGTGTCCTGATCTGCCATAGGGACATGATGGGGGTACCTTTAGCAATGAAGACTGGAGCGTTGACCACAATATCAGTAGGCCATGTATCTATTACTGGAGGGACTACTGAGCCTTCCACCTCCAACAATCTCCCCCAAGGTGCAAGTAGGCCACACCACTTGGGTCCTACCTACATCTTCCAAGGCCATTTTATTCTATGGGTGCTTGGATCTAAATTCTCAGGGGCAGGGAGCAGAAGATTATTTTCATTACCAATCTGGGGTCTTACCTGATGATCAGTGCCCGTAATTTGGATCCTAAGTGGGGTGGCCCATGTTGTCTGCAACATTCTCAGAGCACTGGGTCTGCCATCTTGGGGTCTTTCATTCAGGTCCCACAAGGTTTCATACAGTCTTTTAGTCCACCCCTGCAGGGACTGGGAGTCTGTCTTCAGGGCAGCTTTAAGAATACCGATATAATGTTCAATGATGCCTGCCCCCGATGGATTACCTGGCAGGTGGAATCGCCATTTGATGTTATTTTCTTCTGCCAGCGCTATATCGTTACACCAGTAAAATGAGTCCCTTGGTTGTTCTCAATGACTTGAGGTGTCCCATAGGCAGACATCAGTTTAGTGAGTGCCTTGATGTTATATGCCTGGTTTGCTTTCGGTACTGGATAGGCCTGCAGTAGTCCACTTGCAGTGTCGACACAGATCAGGGTATATCTCGCACTCTCAGACTGAGGAAGGGGCCCAGTGTAATCGACCTGCCATCGCTGGAGAGGATTGTGTCCTCTAGCAAGATGGGCTGTTGTTTCGGGCAATGATTTCAGTCTCATCTTAGAGCAAACATTGCAATCCTGGCATACCTGGACGATGTCAGGTAGTTGTATGGGCAGTCCCCATGCTTTAGCAGCTGCCCACATTGTCTTTTGTCCTGCATGCCGTAGCTTCTGATGTAACCAACGGGCGATGTTCTCAGACGGTGAATTCTCAATCCATCGAACTTGGGCCAGCGTGTCAGCTTCATCATTTCCCGGTGACTGTAGGGGCTGATGACCAGAAACATGGTAGACAAATATAGTCCTGTGTTTGACTGTATTCCATGTCTAACCACGTGTCTTTGCCCCAGATTGGTCGGGCGTGGATAATCCATTCCTGGGTGGCCCACTGTGCAATCTAAAGTGTGAGCCCCGGTACACAGCCCAACTATCTGAACAGATATTCAGAATACCATCACTGGGTTCCTTGGTTATAATCATCCACACGTCTCGCAGTTCTGCCCACTGGCTGCTCTGACCATCCCCCTCGTCAAACCACATTGTCTCAGTGGAAGGATGGTATGCTATTGCTCTCCATTTGCTCGGGTTGCCCTTGTTGGACCCATCTGTGTACCAGGCATCTTCAGGGATAGGATATTTTCCCTCCTAAACAGGACTCTTCTCTGGTGGAGTGACCAGTGTTTCTTTTGGTGCATCACTGTGATACGTCACTGGGCCTAGGATCTTCTGAAGTTATTCTTTCAAGGGTGATGAAGACAGACTGCTCCTTTGGCTGAGGTAGGCGACCCATCATGCCACTGTTTGTGCTTGAGCCACCCCCGTCTTAGGAAGGTGGGTCAGATCTTTCACCCACCCCTGAATCAGCAGAGTGGTCTTCACTATAACTTCAGCTGTTTGAGTTATTGGCTCTACTGCCTGTAATGCTGAATAGGCAGCCAATAACTGTTTTTCAGTCATGCTGTATCTTTCTTCTGCTCCATGCCAGACCTGAGACCAAAAACCAATGGTGGTCCGAACAGAACTCTGGCATTGCCATAGGCCCCAACCAAAGCCATCTTGAGTAACATGAAGATCCAACTCAGCTGGGAGGGTAGGATCAAATATACCAAATGCCTGGGCTTGTTTAACTGCCACTTTTGCCTGTTGGACAGCATCCTGTTCTGTTTTCCCCCAGTCCCATAGCTGCCCCTTTTTTGTGAGTCTGTACTCACAAAAGTGAGTGGCCTTAGCAGCTGTGCTAGGTGAGGTATAAAGGAACACTAATAACCCAATATACCTAGAAACTCTTGCAGCTGCTTCGATGTTGTAGGGACTAGGAATGCCTGAACCTTATCTATGACAGCACTGGGTAGTACTTTGGTCTTTCCTGACCAAACCACTCCCAGGAATTTTACGGACAGGCCTGGGCCTTGCACCTTTTGGGGATTTATAGCCCATCTCCTCTGTTGCAAATAGGCAGTTAATGAATCTGCCGCCTGCCCTACTGTCTCCAGTGAGTCAGATGTCAGCAGGAGATCATCGATACAATGATATAGGTTAACATCATCAGGTTTTTTCCAATCAGCCAGGTCACACGCCACTGGATTGTGACAATATGTTGGTGAATGCATGTACCCTTGTGGAGGACCTGAAAGATCCACTGCCTGCCTCCCCATGTAAACACAAACTGATCTTGCAATTCCTCAGCAATTGGGATACTGAAGAACACATCTGCTAAATCTAGGACACAATGATAGGTTTTTATTTCCCTACTTAATGTATCCATTAGGGAGGCAATATTGGGTATGGCCGCATGAATAGGCGGCGTGACCTTATTTAATTCTCTGTAATCCACTGTCATTCTCCACATGCTATCCAACTTTTGCATTGGCCATATGGGGGAATTATATGTGCTGTGTGCAGGTCTTATAATGTCCACTTTTTCTAATTCCTGCACCGTTCTCGATATTTCATCTTGCCCACCCAGGAGTCTATAGTGCCTTACATTAGTAATCCGGTGCAGTTTCAGCAGGCAAATAGGCCCATGGTTCATATGGCCTCTTAATATTGCCTGCACTGCCCAGATACTGATACATCTCTGTCAAAGTCTGAACTCTCCCACAGTTGTCTGGAGAGCCAGGCCCCATAGAATATCTATGTCCAGGATGTATTCTTGCACTAGGGCAATAGACACCTTATACTCCTGGGGAGGGAGATGCCCAACCCCCAGTTTAAACCATGTTTGGCTGACAGGAATAGTCTGTCCCCTTAAACCACCAATCATCACTCTGTCTTCATCAAATTTGGTCAGATCCCCGTAGATAATTGCTTCTGCTCAAGTGTCCACTAATGCCATAACTCTCCAAATATTTTTTTGGGGACCAATAAATCGTTAATTCTACACAGGGCCTCCAGTCCCATCTGGAGGCCCTAGGGGAACTAGCATCCCTCATCACGCCATGAATTGTGCTATGGCCAATTCTTTTGCTTCCAGTGGCTCAGGCATCATGGCCTGAGACACCTGAGGCAGCTTTTTTTTTCCTATTAGGAACAATGAAATCTTCTAGGTTCCATGTCATTGTTGGTATTCTCTCTATAACTCTTACCCTTGGTTTCTTAGGGTAGTTCTGAAATTTTTGGTTGTTCCTTTAGTTGTCTCCAAAGCTGGAGAAGGACATGGTTGGGCTGGCAGTCGATCTTAGCAAATTGGACCCCAGCCCAAATTAAATCATTAAATATTTGTTTCTGGGAGACTCTTGTGGGTCCCAATTGAGGAATGTGAGTAGCCAGCATTTTGGTTTTAGTCACCAGCAGGACCTCGGCCTCTTCTAATGTCTGAATATTGCGCCTAGTCCACAGCTATTCTGTTTCTCCCAGGTTGGCCACTAACTGGGCAGCCTGCTGGACTACTGCTTCTGAGGCCACCAGGGGATTTAATATAGAGACCAAAGTACCATACAGATGAGAAGGAGCTTGCTGTAGAATTAAGTCTCATCCCTGCTGAGAATTTGATCATATCAGGGCCATCAAATGTGACTTCATAAATTGCTTCCCTTACGCCCAGTTCATGGATATAATTTTGAAGGTCCTCCATGGAGGACCACATCCCTGTACATAGAGGTATATCAGATTTATTTGGCTATACCATATGGCAGGCCACCATTAACCATTCTACTATAGAATGGTTTTCATCAATGGTTGATTACCCGCATATAACCTTTGCCTGAGAGCAAGATGGACAGTCATGGTGGCCAACTTGGCTATTTCCGGGCCATTCACCAAAACAGTTTCTGCCCCAGAATCCCACAGTCTTAATAACCAAGCTGGCACACTTTCTCTAGGTTTCTGCCAAAATCACTGTACTAAATCCATCATTTCCATTGCTGTGTATGGCTAGGCTGTTACATGCAAATGAGACCGGGCAGGGGGCCACTGATCAGGTGGCACCCCTGCCGGTCTGTCCTGCACTTTTTGTGTTTTCTGAGTTAAAATAGGACGGACTTCTAGTGCATCTGTCAAAATCGGAGATTCAAGATCTAATTTAGATTTTTTATTTTCCTGATAAACTAAGTCTATTGATTCAGGAATCTAGACATTGTTTATTGAAATGATGAACTTGACCTATTGGAAGATGCAGAATTGGTTTCTTCCCTGTTAATATGCCAAGTTCTTGTTCTAACTTCTCAATACGGTCTTTCAAAAGTTGGTTTTCTTTCTCTTAAGTATTATTACTCATTTCAGCATGATTTAAAGCATTTAATAGTGGCCATGCCACTGTGGAGGCAGCTAATTATCTTTCTTTTGTAATCAGTATATCTTTGCTAAGTCCCCTAAGTCCCTGAAAGTAATCTGCCATGCGATATGGGAAGATATTTCCCATAACAAATAGGGGACCCCATTGTTCACTGATAACTGCTAGTTCATAACAGGGAGATCCCACAAATCCTGGGATCTACCCTGGAATCATTTTATCTAGGGGGGTAGCGTTCTCCCCCTTAACCCATTTAAGGAAATTCCAGAGAAAGGACAAAGTTTTAGTATATTTGGCTTGCCTGGCTCACCAAGAATATACTCAAAGAATATTAAGATGTTATAATTATGAAATAAACAAGAGAGTTAGGCAAAGCAAATTATAACAACACAAAGAGAATAGATAGGATGTTTACCCATATCCTGGGCTTGTTTATGAAACTCCAGCAGAGTGGATCTCCAGAAGAGATCCTTCCCTACTGGTAGTCAGCTCTTAAATGGGTCTAGGAGAGGTGGAGCCAGGCTCCACCCTTTCTGGCAGCACAGGTGAATTGCTTCTGGCAGCACAGGTGCTCCCATGGCCAACTCATTGCTTACCTCAGGTGATCAATCAGAGGTTCAGGCCATGACTCAGCAGTTTCCATCCAAGCATAAAATACAACAGAGCCTTAGTATCTCACTCCAAAGACAAAAAAATTTCCTTGGTTTCAGCCATGCAAGTCTTACTGAAGGGAAAAAACACCTCTGATAGAGATCCAGCTGAGGAGTGGAGTCTCAGCAGTACAATATGACTGTAACAATCCTGTGATCAGAAAGGGAGCACCAGGCCAAAGCAACTTTCCTGCCCCTGTACTTCCCTAGGATTTTCTATTGATTTCTACCCAGTCAGTATACAGATTCAGATTTAATATACAGATTCAACTGAGAAAGCTATTTCTTCACAGTATGTGGACATAATGAATTTTACGGTGCAAATTCAAGTATATCTGCATAGAGCAAACAGCTATAAGGAATGAGGAACTTGCACCCTCTCTGGGAGAGAGAAGCTTGATATTCTCAATGTTTAAATCTGGAGAACATATCCTTTCTATTCATTCACGTTTTTTTCCCCATTATGTGCCTCCCTGTCTTTTTACAGCAAGATCTGCACTGCCACAGAAGGCAAAACTCTGTGTTGCCTGGATCCTCAAATGAATTAAAAAATATAAGATGCAGTTTGACCCTCTCCCTTCCACATTTTTAATAGTTTTTTTTCCACTGATGTTTCTTTTTTTTTCCCCCTCTCTATTAAAGTCTCCTTTGGGGAATGCTAATGAACTAAACATAATTCACCTAAGGCAGTGGAGATTAGGCTGGCTACCTTTGGATCTCAAAAACTTGCACTGTGGTCTTAGTCAAACCATGATCTTACTGTATGTGCGTGACCTTACCAATTACTTCAATTAGCTCCTTAATAGAAAAATAGGCTAAGACATTGCTACTCTATATAAAACTGTTCCAGGAGATCAAAGACAGTAGCAATCATAGAAGAATCAGTTGAGTACAAGTACAAAGGCATCTAAACAGAGAAACGTGAATACTGGGTACAAATAGGATGTATAGCGTAAGTCATTTGGGACCTGTTATTTTATAAATACATTTGTAAGTACTATTTTTATAAATCTTATATACTTGCCCATATAGAAAAGTGAACTGTAAGAATAAGTGGTATGAAACAACAGATTCTAATACATAGCTTTAAAGCAAATTACAGTCTTTTCCAATCATAATCTTTTCCATTGATTTCTTTTCTTGAGTTGACCATAATAGATCAAATACATGAACAAAAAGATCCAAGCTACTGAGGATACACCCAGACTACACAATTCACTGTGTTCACTGAAGCAAACCAGCAGTACTTTCAGTGTCTTTCATTTTATCCATCTAATTTTCATTATACATTTTATCACATCTGCAATATCTTTGTCAATAGGACATGCGGGAATTTGCAGGAGGTATTTAAGAAATTTCCCCTTTTACCCCTCAACCCTAGAAAATTAAAAACAAAACAAAAACACTTTGGTGGTCTAACAATATGTGAAGCTTGGTGCATAGTAGAATGTGCTTAGATTTCACAGGACAAAAGATTTCTGCCTCAATACAAGGACCATCCAACCCTGAGATCCCTGTGGATGAATCAATACCTTGAAGTGTAGTCATGACAACCATGGAGATCAAATAGGCTGAGCACACACAGTATTCACGGTATTGATTTTTCAGCACAGGACAATACAGTGCTCTGTGCCTGAATATGGATGAGGGGTAGCTGACTGAGGCATACTCTTGCAAAGCCTGAAGTGATGTTGCTCAGGAGAAAGAAGCACTTCAAGGAGTTTCATGCTACTATAGCGAGAGTGTCCATTCTCCAATCATTAAGGCAGACTATAGACTTTATGTCCACTGCTCACAGCCCTAGGTTTCTCAATGGTTAGCAATGAGAAAAAAATAAAAATAAAAGAAAAAATACACTTTTACTGTTCTCTTTTGTTGGAAACAAATATCACTGACACACTGCACATAGTTATGTCCAAGGCATTAGCTTAGAAATACATCTCTCAATAATTTAAGTATGAAGTTATTATCCTTAAAAAATGAAAGTAGAATTTAATAAACATCACCTTGAGTTCAGAACACTGTTCAGCACAGGCAACAGCAATGTATCACTGTAGCATTCTGCTCTATTCCATCCACATTCAGAAGATGCTTGATTCCGAGATTAGCTGTTCACTATGTTCTCTGAAATCACCAGCACGACTATGCTCTTGAGTTGTCTTGAATGCTATGTAAATGAAGTTAGTGACAATGACAGCCACTGATCATGACCTCTGACAATGTAATTGGAACTACAGAACAGTCAATTTAAATGTGTCAGAAAAAAAGCACTCAAACATGGAATGATTCTAGTGTCATAGTGACTGTTAACATAGACACTTGCTCTGAAAATGTCATTCTCCTAAATTATTAAATTTTTACAGCTACAAAACAGGAAAAGAAAAAGCCTACTTTTTTTCCATGAAATTCATGAAAACTATCTCTGCCTTCAATATTTAAAAATGCATCCTCCCTCCAAAAAAAACCAAAAATATCCAACCAGGGTACAATAACTTCCAGCTATGAGGACAGTGGCACTTCACAGAAATTCTCATTCAGACACCTCCCAGCTAACTGCTCAATAGCTGGAAATTCCTACCCAAAGTTGTGCCAATACCTAGCAGATAAAGGGTTTTGTGGTTTTTTTGTTTTGTTTTGTTTTTGTTTTTTTTTAACATTGGGCTGAAGACACACTGCTTGACCCAGGGCTGGCAATGAGTGTGCCATTGGTGTATCAGAGCAGAAAGCTCAGAAACAGAGCCATGAGGGAAGCAAAGCCTGCTTCAGACTTTCCATATTGCCAAGTGGGAGCATTCCCTGGAATGGATAAACTCCAGAAGCATACTTGAGTTTCTCTGAGAAAATTGGCAGATTTACTCTGAGACATCTTAGGAGTGAACCAGTATACCAACCGCACAGATCATCTTAAACAAGGAAGTTGAGCCAACAACCAACTGGAGAGTTGATGTAACTGAAAGCACAGGCACCTTTTGCTAAAGAAAATTTTAAACTTACTAAAAGCTTTCTAGATTTGCTTTGTCCTTAACCTGACACGGTCTTTCAGAAGAAAATATATTTTTCTACTGAGTGGAACAGAATGCATTTACAAGTTCAGAGTTTAATTTTAGGGTTACACAACTGCTAGAGACTATTCAAAAAGTAAGCCATGGTACTTTTAGTGTCACATGAAAAAAATTGTTATGGCAGTAATAAGGAAAGACCCTCCACCATGCTGACTGTATTGCTCCTCAAGCAAGACTACATTTTGAAATTACATTTTTAGAGTGATAGAACTTACCATTAACCTTCAACTTCATTTTCTTCATTTCTTTTTTGTTAGATGAACTTTTCCTCCTTCTGTGAACATATGTTTTTAAAAAATGCATACAGAAGAGATACAGATATCCCAGGCCCTACTTATTATCATTTGCTTCTTATATCAATCAACATCTCTTATTTCAAGAGTTATGTTATACTGGAGGTTACTCCAAAGAAGTTATAAGTACACAAATGAGCTTCTGGTGAGACAACAAAAGGAAAACACTAAAAAATAAAGAAAAATAATATTTAGATTAACTGGTTACATTAAGGATATTTACACTAGATATTTCCTCTCCAGACTTGTGTTGTACAGCTGCAATTCTATAGCTGATCTTTTTTGTTGTTAATATTAATCCAGACCTTTGTTGTTGGAGTTAAGCTAGTTTGAAGCAAGAAGGAATTAGGCCAAGCTATTTCACAGAAAAAGCCTTCAAAATGCTGCCAGTGAGGACTCCTCTTAAATAAAATTGTAAATTATATTTAACTAAGTATTCAGCCATCATTTATCAGGCCACATAATAAATATCCATCCTCAGAAATCTCCCAGTCCAATTCAAGGGCCAGTTCTGTTCAACATTCTTATCAATGATCTAGATACAAGACTTAATACTTCTTCCGCAAATTCACTGATGATATTAAGCTGAAATATACTGTTGATTCCCTAGAGTGATGAGAGGAATCCCAGAGGAATCTAGATAGATTGGAAGAGTGAGCAGTCATCAGTGGCATGTAATACAACAAAGGAAAACACCAAGTTCTGCATGTGGAATCGAGTAATGCCAGACACAAATGAGTCAATTGACTGGAGAGCAGCTCAGCAGGAAAGGACCTGGGGGTATTTATTGACAGCAGGTTCACCACAAACCTGCACCCTGGCAGCCAAAAAGAAAAGATACATTTTGGGATGCATTAAACACAACTTATCCAGATGGAAAGAAAGGTGATTCTCCACTATATTTAGCATTAGTGCAGCCTCACCCTAAGCATTATGTGCAGTTCTGTGTTCCTCAGCATAAAAACAATGTTTAGATCAGTAAATTGAAATATTAGTATTATTTAGAGGAAAAAAATGTTTCTGTAGACTTTCAAAGCCAGACTAGACCAGACACTGAACAAACTGATCCAGCTGTGGATGCTCCTATTGATTGAAGAGTCGGACTACATGATCTGTAAGTGTCCCTTTCAACTCTAAGGATTCTATGATTTTTATGGTTTTGTGGGGAAAAAACAAACAAACAAACAAACAAACAAACAACAACAAAAAAAACCTCTTGTACTTCTAAACAACAGTAAAAATACTACTTGGGGCAGAGCTATATTACAAATTTATTGCCTTATATCATACTGTATAATATCAATCCAATCGCAGAGATGACCTTCAAAGATCCCTTTGAACTCCAAGGATTCTATGATAAACTAGAAAAAGGAAGTTCCTTGTTGTTTTTTAATAAAATAATATCAACTTCCTTGCTGTTTGTTTTTTTTTTTGTTTGTTTTTTTTTCCAAAAAACTAAATGATTAAAAAATGTTCAAATCTTCACTCTGTTCTACCATGTGTAACCGTACAAAGTTACATTAAGGGAATATCACAAAAATATTCAAATATCTGTAGAGACAGTGAACAATAATAAAAAATGTTTTTAGGGTGTCTTCTCAATACTGAAGACAGGCTCTAGTAATAACATCATAAGCCCATTGAATTGAAAAGAGTGTCCAGCAATGCCTGTCTTAATACCTAGCAGTATTGTAGGTATTTTTGCACTAAATTTCTCTAGAATCTTTAACCCTATTTACTAGCTTGTATTCTTCCATTTGATAAACCTTTCCTATAAATACAAAGATACTTTTCCTGATTAAGCATTTTCTTCAAATACTTGCAGTTCATTTAAGTCAATGTAATTTTGAATGTCAGTATTCGATTCCAAATTACTGAAAAATATTTCATTCAGAAGTTTCTAACAAACTCATAAGTAAGCACATATAAAGTAGTACAGGTTATTTACAGTGCATGTATCTTGTATGAAATATGTTAGTTTTAAGGAGTCAGAAGACAAATAAATGTACACAGGATAGCATAGTAAACCAGAGCTCAGAGCAATAATTATAAATAATGCATTTTCCAGGATATTGTGATAGCAGTAAAGCTCACTCTATTTAAGAGGTTTGAAAGGCTACACCATCACATGCCATCACACTGCCTGTGAGGGTCAGAGAAGGCTTTTAAGTTCCATTGGCAGCAAACCTTGATAAATCTATTAGTTTATTCACTAAATACTGATGCAGGACAGATTCAGTAACACAAGTATGAAAAACAGATACTGTGAGGTTGACTTATAGTACAGTTTTTATTATTAAAAATCAACAACAAAACTGAAATAAAAACAAAAAGAAGTACTTAAAGTAAATATAAAAATAAAAACAAACACAAAACAAAACAAAAAAACTGAATTACATTTCTTTCCTGGGAGACCACAACCAATATCATAAAAAAAATTAATGACTTGCAAATATATCTATTTAACTCTATTTATCTGCAAGAGGACAACCAAAGGCTAAACTTAAAGCAGTGGTTATGAAGGACAGCTTTTGTGAAAGAACCGTTAGCTGGCAACAATGAGGGAATCATTTTCAAGGAATTATAGGCAAAGCTCACCATTTATTTTGCAAAAAAACCAAGATGCATTAGGGTACTTTTCTAATGTCACTCAGCAGTGAAGACTACTGTGGAATGGAAGTACCTGTACAAATGACAAATCATATAGAGTTCATATCAATTCTTTAAATTATCATTTACCAAAACAATTTACATGTTCTAAAGAGAATTGAATTTTCTGTCTGCCAATACATATTACAGTCCCTTTGAAAACTTTGGCCTAGATTTTTACTTCTAAATTAGTAAGACCTTGGTAAGGTGTGAATTGTTTTGATATAGTATGTACATGCCTTCCATGTCTCTGATTAGACAAACTTTGTTGCAGAAGAAAATTAGAAATGTTAAACTAAGCAAGAAGAATCTGTGTAACTGTGAGCAGGTGTCCCAGATATTTGGTTTTGTAGACTCAAAATATATTACTTGTTCTTATCCCAAATGTCTTGCTTGTACTAGGCATATATTTATTAGAGGATCTTAGTCCTTCAAACTCCATTGGCACCAAATCTGCAAACACTTCTGGCTTATCCCAGTATGGTCAAATTAAAGAATAACAAATACTGATGAGCTGTCTAGGGTAGGTATAGAGTAGGGCTTAGCCATTCATAGCAGCTTCAGACAAACTTCTAAGCCTTGAAAATTATGAAAATTAAGTCTTGAAACCTTGACCATTTTCAGTTTTATTAGTCACTGTTGGCTATAACTCTAATCACAGCACAAAAAAGGTCATAATAGCATGACAAAATAAAAAAGAAAAAAAATTTGAACCTATTTCAAAAATGTATTGAAATTTTATATACTGCACATACACAAAAGGCCTTTTTCTCAGCATCCTTCACACACTTTTCTTACATAAAACCTGCAGTTGTCTGAGAGTAGCAAGATGTACCAGAGTTGCACTGAGGGACCATTAAGCCTCTGTCGCCTTTACCAGCCTTGGCTAGGCCTCCCATCACACTCTGCCGCTCATGGGCCCATTTCTGCCCAGTCCAGGGTCTTCAGCTCCTGGCTGAGCGCTGCTGTAGAACCAATGATTTCCACCCTGTTGATTCAACCCCAACGTGTGGACTGAATTCACTGCTTCACCCCAGACATGCTTCATTGCTCTGGCCCTGCCCAGCAATCACAGGGTTGTATCTGGTACTGGTTGCCATCATCTGATCCTGACTTGGAGACCGATTACCCAAATCATCACCATGAATCTGCCTGCTGATCTGGGCTCTTGGCCAAATGTGGCTGAGCATAATGTAAACCCCTTTGCTCCCATTATTCCACCTTTAAATGGCTATAATGGTATTTTAAAGACTTGTCAAAATGTCTTCACAGTGATTTACAATGGAGAAAAAGTTTTAAAATTATTTTATATTCTCTTGCAATTTTCTTTAAACATTTTTGAAGTTATTTAATTTCCAGCCCTCACCTGGTAGTTGGCATGAAATTCTGTTAAAACATAAATCTGATTTTAAAACTCCATTTTCTGTGACCTTGGAAAGGAACTCACATCAATGAGACACTATGAAGAGTGGCACTGTAAAGAGGGCAGGAATTTCAATTGCTGGGGAGTTGGACAGGTTGACAGTCATGACTAGCATAACTAGCTCAATCTTCACGCTTGTCTTGGTGCAGAAAGACCTCAAAGAATCTGTTAGCACCCTCAGAAGCAACAGTCAACAAGGTGTTATTCTGCTTAAAAAAGATATTAAGTTACTTTGGTTCAATGCATTTTTTCAATAAGGTATGTTTCCTACTATTCATTTTCTTATTATCATCCTAGTGCTTACAAAAGTTTGTCTGGTTGTTTGTTCCAAAGTTTGTTGCTTTTATTTCTAGAAACTGCCATTAAGCTGTCCATCTATAATTCCTTTGCTCTCTTTTTGAAAAGAATGAAAAATACATCTGTTCAGTTTTCTGTCAGATGTCCTTTACGAAATAACTAGTAGGAACCATTATTTTTTTCTGTAGCTAGACCATGATGTATCCTGTCAGGGATTTCATATGAAAATCTGTACTTCTTTTCTCCACTCCCTATCATATTCCTGCCTGAGTTCTTTAGCATTTTTGCAGTACTAAGCAGCTCCTCATAACCGAACTTTTCATTTATTTTTTCTGAGAACTGATATAAAAAGCAACATTAAACACTGGTAGGTTTTTTGTTTCTTTCTTTTTTTCAGCATAATCAGTCCTCAGCAAAAAGGAAGATATTTGCTCTATATTCTATTTGTTGATAATGTAGCTACAAAACAATTTCCTCTTACTCTTGATTCCTCCTGCTAGTTGTATCTCATTTTGTTTTTTTCCTTTGTCCCTACTTATTGTTGTATATTTTCTTATACATATCCCTGTTGTATAATTTCCTTATACATATCCCTAATAATTTGACTTAATTTATACTTTTACCATATTTTTTTTATCTTTTGATATCAGTAATGAGTTCATGATTTTACCAAATCAATATTTTATTTCTGTCATTAGAACCACATTTCAGAGAAGTTGAGATCTATGTATTTTTCCATAAGATTTGCATCTGAAGTGTCACCTAATTCTCTCAATTTAATTATACCAATGTGTGATTTTTTTGTTTTGTTTTGTTTTTCTGATTTCTCACATCTGTAGGGATTGCAGACTTAAACGTATCCTAGTTCCTTTAAAACCTGCTTTCTTATCATAGAACCATAGAATAGTGGCCTTTTATGATGGTGTCACTGTATCAATGGACAAGGAAGAGTCACTGATGTCATCTATCTGGACTTTAGTAAGGCCTTGACATGGTACCCCACAACATCCTTCTCTCCAAATTGGAAAGATATTCGAAAGGATTGAGCACAGCCCTGCCGAAAAAGGCCTAGTGATGCTGGTGGATGGGAAGCTGGACATAAGCCTGTAATGTGCCCTCATAGCCCAGACACCCAACCATATCCTGGGCTGAATCAAAAGAAGTGTGGCCAGCAGGTTGAGGGAGGTGATCCTGTCCCTCTGCTCTGCACTGGAGAGGCCTCACCTGGAGTACTCTGTCCAGATGTGGAGTCAATGCAGGAGAGACATAGACCTTGTGGAGTGCATCCAGAGAAGGGCTTCAAAAATGATCCATGGAATGGAACATTTCTCTTACGAAGACAGGCTCCTGGAAAAGAGAAGGCTCCAGGGAGACCTGATTACAGCCTTTTAGTATCAAAAGGGAAGCTACAAGAAAGAAGGGGACAGACAATTATCAGGGTCTGTGGTGACAGAACAAGTAGAAATGGTTTCAAGCTCAAAGAGGGTAGATTTAGGTTAGATATAAGGAAAAAATCTTTTACAGTCAGTGTGGTGAGGCACTTAAACAGGTAGCCCAAAGATGTGGAATAAATAAAAACACAATATTCATTCTAAAATATGCTGCATTCAGAGGTACAATTCTGACTAAGAAACTTGTGAAAATATCCATCAGTTTATTTACTGCAATCTGTATTTACAGTACATTGCATATTAGCAATTTTTTAAATTTATTTTTACAGTAGTGAATGTTATTAACAGTGGTGTTGAGTATCAGATCAGAATTTGGTTCAGGAGCTATGTATCAAACATTCAAAAAGAAGAAAGGGAGTCACTAAGCAAAGCCTGACAGATGGCACTAACAACAAATGGTGGAATACTTGAACAAAGAGAGTAGTCTGACAAAATATCCCTAAACCTGGCACCTGCCATGACATCTCCCAAGTCTGTTGTATCTGGACGTCAATCAACTAAATGGCATCTCACTGATTTAGGTAGAGGATGCACCAGTAAATGAAGCCCCAAGGTCAGACTTCAATATTTTACTGGCAGGGGAACATCCAGGGCAAATATTTTTCTGTTAAAGAAGTCCACATGGAATACAGGAATGTTCCTTATTTTTTAAAGCACAGTTTGGTAGTGAATTTATCTTCTGACTCAAGAAATAAAAAGCACAGCATAAGGTAAAAAACTGGTCTCTATCCAAACTAAAATGGTAAAAATATGTAACAGCTTGGCTTTAAAAGGATGTCCATCTGTTAGTAAACTAGTGATCATCTCATATCCACAATGGCTTAACAAATTAACAGCCAAAATATTACTGCCCACACACACAGCTCAATAAATACTTGGGGCTGTGCTTTTGTTTACAGTAAGGCCACGTTAAGTGACTAAGTTTAACTTTTTCTTATTTTAAAATGTCTTTAAACTTCCAGTGCCTTACAGAATACAAAAGTGAAAAACATTCTTGTAGACAAAGCTCCTCTCCTCATGGGTTCTGGTGGGAATATGGTGAGCCAATTCTTTTGTCTTGATAGAGAATCTTGGTCTCAATCCTGATAACAGCATTTCAAGGTCTGTGGAGATTACAGGCTTCCATAAAAGCTTGAAATACATGGCTTGAAATGGTGTTCTTAACTAACAGGTTGGATTAGAAATGCAATAGCTGCACCAATTTCAGCAGCTTGAAGATTGCCTGCTTTGCACACACATGCCAAGGCAGTTTTGTTACTCGCCATACCTAAGCCAGCTAGAACTAAAGCTATCTCAGACACAGAAATCAAGCTAAAATCAAGTTCCTAGTATATCCATTCAAGGTTTTTAAGTTTTGTTTTGTGTATGCGTGTGCTTTTGTTTTTGTTTTATTTTTGTCAATTTAAAAATTCTACACCTTTGCTTCATACACACTTCCATGTCAGAAATCATTTTGTCAGAGTGTCCATATACATTGCACTAGCATGGTGTGCATTAGTTACTGGCAGGAACTGAGTCAGTCCTCTTTCAGAGCACAAACTTCCACTCTCCTGCCTGGATAAGCACGCTCTCTGGCTATTTTGTGTAGCCCTGCCCTGCCCTCTTCTCTTTCTGTTAGTTCCCTGTGGTAAAAAATACGTAACTAAAATACCTTTCATGCATCATCACTCTGCTTTTATAGGACTGCCTGAGAGCCCACTTCAGGTCCAAGAACTGCCTGGAGCTCCTTGCAGAGGGCTAGGCTCTTAGAATGGCTGGCAAAACAGCACAGAAAAATACCTTGACACTTCATTTTCCCAGACTCTAAGGCTGCCTGAGTCACAGCAAGGCAGATGTCAGCGTCAAGAGAGCCTTTTGGTTTCATGTTTCAACCTTTTTTTTTGTTTGCTTTCCTGCTTAAAGTTGAACTTTTCTAGCTGCGGCAAATGAGATGCCACCCGAAAGACAGAATGCAGAGAACTTGATCATTTCATAGTGTAATTCGCAACTTCATGGTGTTTCTTTTTTAAATGCTAAATATATGGTGACCTTCCAAATAGCATCTATTTTTAGAGAAATGTTTTATGGCATTAGTTTTATCTACAGAACAATGAAGTTAGAAGGAACCTGTGTTGTCATGTCCAATTCCCTGCTGTTCAAGCAATCACATCATATAACCCTTTTAATAAATTGAAGTGCACTTGAATACCATGGCAATGAATACTTCATAATTGGGTATACTTGTAACCATGCAGAAAATATCTTGATAAAAAATGTGCAGTGGATGAAGAGGATGATTATGAATGACAAGGCACAGCTCTCAGGGTATTACATTTTTTCTTAGGGACTAATGAAAACTTTACTGAAACCTTTGCACTCTCTCAGGAGTTATGTCAGCTGGGGCAGGGGTTAATTTTAAGCACAGGAATGATCAGAAATATGATAATGGAAGAAAGACGATAAGAGATGGATAACAGAAAAAAAAATTGTCACTATAGGAAATGTAACCCAATTTTTTCCCAAAGCATGATGCTATGGCAGTAACTCAAAAGAACTAACCCTCAGGCACCTACAGATTTATCCTTAAGCTATTTAATCAAGAGAGTTTATAAAAGAAAAAATATACCTATCTTTTTTTAATCATTTCCTTTTCTTTTATACCTATCAGAAAACCACGCACTCAATCAATAGCCTAATTTAACATCCTTAATCACAATAATTCATTTTATTCAGCATACATACTCTAGCTTATTTCCTTGTGCTCAGCTTTCCTGCACTTCCAGCTTAGCTGTAGAAGACAAGTCCTTTTTTAATGAAGGAATTACGGGGCTTTATCTACTAGCTGTGATTTTTATTTCAAGGAGGATTATCAGTTCCAGCCTAAAACTGAAATCTTCTCTTTGATTCAATCTCCGTCCATTTAGTAACTATACCTTTATCATGCAAGATACAAGCAAAAGGAATTACATTTAACAAGAAACACCTTCTATTTACAGGTTCAGAGAGAAGTAATTAAATGTAATGGAAGCTGCAGCTCTAAATAAAGGCACAGAGAATCTCTACTCCTACCCTGCTGAAAATGAGGTTATAGGTTTCACACAATCAGTAGTATTCAAACCCTTTGCAACTCCATTATCTCCAGTGGCTTTGCAGCAGAGATAAATTTGGTATCGTTTTCATTCCAGACAGGGGAATGGAGGATAAAGTAAGAACTGATCATTTTTATTCTTGTAATTGCACAAACTAAATGGTAGCAAATGTTAGCGCAGTATTAAAACAGAGTAGAAATAAATGCACATCTTTTTTTTGTTTAGGTAAATAAGTGAAATTGGGAATGTGCAGATTTCCTGGGGAAACTCTCAGAGGAAAAATGAAGGTATTTAGTAGAGAGAGTGGAATTAAAAAAAGAAATCTCCTAATTTCTCAGCCAGTACAAAAATTCTGTTGCAACCAATGGAAGTGAAATAAATTTAATCAGATATGACATATTCTACATTGTGTCACAGTAGGCAGGTATATATTCCCTTGAGAAATTAAATCATTTTGATGAATCTCCAATGGAAGATGCAATTCATATTATTTTACACTAAAACCATCACTGTTTCTCCTTTAGTTGGCTAGTTTCTGAAAGAAACTCCTGAGGTTTACAGAGCCTAAGTAAGAGAATTTCCGTGTTTTCAAAATATATTGATGTTTTAAAAACATTTACCCTTATGAAATAGTCTGATTTGAGGAGTATGGCAATCTTTTTCTTTTAAGCTATGTGATTGTGTTTTTTTTTTTTTTCATCCAGATTATTTTTGCTGTATAATTTCCTCCTATTTTGTCAGAAAAATCAGTTAAATTCTGTCTGCTGAAAAGAAAAAAAAAAAATTTGCCCAAAAAATTGAAATGCCTGAATCTTACCATGATGCCTTGTTGCTTGTAAGTCTCTTCTTTGCACACCTGCACTACCTTTTCTTGAACCAACCTACAGTCAGAGGGCTGTCTCTGCAGTTACAGCAGAGAACTGCCTTTACTTTTTGATGTTAAATATCGCATGGCAACCCAACAGGTTGTAAAATTCTGATTATATTTGCACCTGCCAAGCTCTGTGTGGCAAAACTGAGCAGTCTAGCCAGTTTGTTGAGGCCTCACCTACAGGCCACATTTGCAGTAGTGTAGTGACCATGAACGGCCTCATCATAAACTGGGCATAACTCAAGAGTACTGGATCTTAAAGCAGAATCTTCTTATCTCTAAGAATGTGTCTGTCTCATGAGATGGACTCTGTGGCTATAGCTATACAAAAACACTACATGGGACAAGGGTCCCTTCCTGGTTGTTTTTGGCAAGCAGGATTGCGCGGCTTGTGTCCATGTGACAAAATGCTGTCACAGCATTCTGGATAGGACAGCTTCATTCATACTGGCTACTGGAAAAGGCCTGTGACCTGCACTGTCCCCTGATGTGTCCCCAAGGTATTACATGGAAATGTAGTGTTTGGAGCAAGCCAAAACTGTGCCCAGGAGCTGGCTACCTGTAAGTACTCTGGTCTGTGCAGACTCAGCAATACTCAAGGCTGCACACTGATGAGCTGAGTGGTTTAGGATAAATATAGCCCATAAGTCCTGCCAACAGGAAACTGAAGTCTGAGGAAAGAGAGGAACAGATTAAATAAATAAATATAAAGAATGCTAGAAGACTAACATGGTGAAAAATCATGGCATAAATGTGCCATTGCACCAAAAAACAATCACTTTGAAATTATAATGTCAAGCACAAAGTTGGAAGAAAAAAAATCTCAAGATCCAGTACTCTAAAATGACTACCTGCAAGCAGCCAGTGATCTCATTTTAAGAGAAATAAGAGCCATCAAACAGTGCCCATAGGATTGGTCCTGTGCTGCATATGCCCTGGCTGCATGGATTTGTGACACACAGAAAATTCTTCGCATTTTGATTAAAGTCTTCTTCATTCTTTCAGGCCACTTTTATGCCATTGTCATGTATTTATGCAATTAGGTCTAATTTATAAAATTAGATCTAATTACTTAATTGTGGTAGCAGGCATGATGAAATAATGAGAATGTGTAATTAAGATGTGCAATTATATAATTACAATGTATAATGACATTAGGTGTAAATATCCTAAAATGTTATGAGAAAAAATACACTATTGAAATATAAGCATATTTTTGTTATGTTTTTTACAAAAGAAAAGAAAAAAAAAAAAGCAGGCCAAATTAAAAAATCATTCCTCAAAGCTGAGGAATTTTTTCTCATTGTTACCATCCCCATAGTGAAGCACTGCCCACTTAGAGCAGAGGAAACTAGGATTAGTGCAGAGTGGGAAACTAAAGGGAAATATGTACGTACAATGGGATAGCTGAGGTCTTTTTTTTTTTCTGATAGACTTTTAGAACATCAGACTCTCTCTTATGTATGACTTTTTTTTTTTTTAATCTGCAGAAAAACTGCAAATTTTGCTAATATATTCAAATATGCATAAGACCACAGATTAAATAACACAATTTTTAAGTGGAACCAGTGAATTACCAAAGTAATAAACAAAGTAACTAGTTCCTGTCTTGCTCTGAAACCTCCTATTAACTCCTCTCAAAAATGCACAAACATAAAAACAAGTATCATGTTCTCAGAAACTTTCTAAAACATCTGCTTGAACTGACCAATGCTTGGGACCTCCCATTGCAACCTCAGTGACTTATCTCAGAAGATAACAGAACCAGGCTTGTCTTAGATACCATCTTTATTATTTAAAATTGGATTTTGTTCCTGTAAGCATTTAAAACCCACAGAAGTCGGTAAGATGGGTTCCATCATAGTTGGGGAAATGTCAGTGGTGTCAATAACACACAAGCATTCCAGGCTGATGTTTACCTCCATGCAGTGCTGGCAAAGAGAGTAGCAATAATTTTGCATGTAAAATGAGTAATAATTATTACAATTTTTCTTCAGGAAAAAAAAAAAAGATGTTGACAAAAGTTTTTGACCATCTAAATTAGAACTTATCACACATTTATCTTAATAACATTTCCACTCTGAAAATTCAAACATGGAATATTATTTTCACTGTTGCTTCAAAATTATACATCGTTTTTCTTTCTTTCTTTCTTTCTTTTTTTTCTTTCTTTTCTTTTTCCTTTTTTTTTTTTTTTTTTTTTTTTTTTTTTAATGCTATTCATTATAAAGTATGGGTCCGGAAATCTTCACATCATCTGTCCTGGGAATCTTCAGTTCAAAATATCCTCCTATCACGAATTAATTTTCTAGAAGAAAGGAAGGGGAGAAAACAGAAGCGGAGAAAAAAGAATGGAAGTTTGATAAAGATTTCATGGCAAAAATGCTAGTGTTAAAACAAACTTTAAAAACTGTATATTATGTCAGTTTCTTCCATCAGTAACTAATGTACAATATTTGAAGAATTTATAAATAAGAGAAAGTTAGAAATGATATCCATAAGGAACAACTTTATATGGGTGGGCAGGAAGGACAAAAGGAATGATGGCAATAGATAGCTGGGGTTATTTTTGCTCCCACTGTATGGAACCTCTGGCACTTCAGCTCCCAAACCTGCAGACATTGTTCCAAAAGGAGAGCAGAGTTGCCACTTACAGCCATGCTTTTCACTCCCTCCCAGCTGGGTGGTCTCCATGGAGGATACGGTGCACAGGTAATTAGGTTGGTAATTTGGACCTCTGCTCATCTGTCAGTTGCAGTTGTTCCTGAGGCAACAAACCTTCCTATGATACACCAATATATGCAGCACCTACATGGAAGTGAAATCCCATCTGACCATATGCCTTGAAGCCTAAGGTTTGAAAGCTTTGAAATTTCATGCTGAGAGAAGCAGCTATAGATGTTATTTCTACCTATATTCTACACTGTGCCTTTCCTTAAAAAGGTAATTCTCTTTCAAAGCATGTTGTAGAGTAACATATTTTTCTGTTTATACTGTTCTCAGATAATAGCCCACTATATTTAGGCTTCCCAAAACACCCTTCTTCTTTTCTATATAATCCAACCCAAATGACTTTGCAATATGTGCTGAAGGCCTGTTTGAAAAGCAAAGATAGTCCTATAAAAAGTGTGCAACTCAGGTTGTGCTCTGTGCTGCTAGCTCAAATGACTTGCCTGCTGCTGCTTCTCCATTCTTTGTGTGGCTGCACATACTCTCAGCATATCAACACTGAGCACAAATAAAGGTTATCACTCTCACTTTTAAAATGTAAATTGAATCATTTTTCCCAATTGAGATCATGCTGGAGAAATAGTTGTATAAATGGAAACTTGAAAAGGAATGCAGTGCTGCCAAATTTTCTCTCCTTTCTTTTTTCATTTTCATGGTAGACAAATACTTATACAGGAAGGAAATGAGGAAGATATATTTATCTTGCATTAATATTTCCTGGTAAATCCTAGAAACACTACCAACAGCAAATACATTTTGGTTTCTGACATTTAAAGAGACACTTTCTATGTATGTCAACCTTGTCAAATGACAAAGTGGCTTTGTGTGTTTCCATCATCTGATGGAAAATTTTCTTATGAGGGAGGTTTGCATTTTATGTTAGATTAGATTATTCTGCAAAGTCTCTCTCAATCTCTCCTATTTTTTGCCATTTATGATAACACTTGTTATATAAGTAAAATTAAAGTGAAGAATGGTCCTTTCTGAGAAATTTATTGGCAAACATAATTATGACCTCAAATGTGATAAAGTCATATAAATCAACTACATATAAATCCTGCACTGTGATCCTCTAAAATCTATCACAAGTCTTTATTGCAACCATTCTAATATACATGGTTTCATCTGATATGAGGCTTGCTGAATTTTTTTAAATATATCAGCATTAAAATACTGTTCATGGAAGGTAGCAAGATATGTAAGAGTTAAGCGCACTGTGTATTTTAAACTGTAGATGGTTTACAACAAAGCCAATCATGCTATGAGTAATGTGGTGGAAAAGGATACATCTTTCATCCAATTATCTATTATACAGATTCTTGGGACCACATGGACTGTGCCCTGAAAGTAATCACACTGCTCTCAAAAAGATAAGATAATGCCAGAGGGTTTAGTTGGTCTCACATTTATACTCTGTGTTCACACAGCCTGTGTTCTCGGAGCTACTCTGTCCTGGATTTCAACCCTGAGCTGAGCCAGCTGTCAGAAGCTAGCAGGTTGTTCACCTTCCTATCAAGCACCTTTGAAGGCAAGACTAACAGCAGAGCAAAACATGTTTGTATAGTAGATTTGGTAATGTTGATTTACTACAAAGTTAGTACCACCCAGGATTTAAATGAGATGTAAAACACACGTCAGGGGAAATCACTCTTCTGGAAGGGTGGAGAATGATTAAAATACATTGTCTTGATTGTTTCTGAAGAGCTGTGACAAAATACAAAACAAAATTTTAGCTTGAATATCAGTCTTACTTGCTGTGGAGTTTTGCACTAATGTTTTTTATTCTAACTCATGGTGACCCAACTGCAGGTTACAGCTGCAAGACAACTGAGAGTGTGCTTTCCATCATCTCCAGGACTGTACATTCACAGATACCATCTATCATGAAGTACACTAACTCAAGAATGATGCAGTGCTGCTTTACCCACTGATCACAGGCATACCTTTGAAAATGCTCCATCTCATCAAAATTAATCAAGAAGTCATCTGGTTTGAGGAGCTGAGCCAGCTGAATGGTAACCCAGCAAAAGAAAGTTCCTTCCCTCCCTGAAGGGGCTGCTCAGTCCCCAAGCTCAGGGAGCCTGGGAACACGGGACTTTCATCTTTGGTGGTTTATGAGACTGCAGGGTAAAGTAAAGACACTGCGAGGGCTGAAGAAAAGCATGTAACATTTGCAACTTCTGATGGCAGGTTCTCTTCAGCATTTTGACAGTACCAGCATTCTGTGGAAATACAACAGGACTGGGCTTTTATTTAATGCTTGCACCAGTCTGGCCCAGTCAACTACCCTTTAGTGTCATTCACAACTGAAACAGCTAAATGTGCCAATTAGCACTCATCAGATCAATTCTGAAAGAGTACACACTGTGACCCATGCAATACAGAGCAAGATGACAACCTTGTAGTGGAAAAATAAAAACTTCTTTCTTGAGATACCATAATCAGAATGACCAGATTATATAAAAGCAGGACAATTATTGCAATAAGAAGCAGCAGCCCAATGGAACAAGCGAAAGTGGAAGAAGCTGTTGCATCATTAGGAATTTCGAAAGAGGCAGAGTGATTCTTGGAAAGTTCCAACAATCCTGGGGAAACAGATAATTATGTGTTTTTTAAAGAAGTATATTCCAAGTTGTAATACTTTATGTGAAAATTATTTCCAAAAGAAAGTACAATAACATTACTGCTTCACTGATGATGATGACAAGCTCTGTTACTTTCAGAATAAAAATTTTCATTACAGTATTACCATTTATGTGATCTGAGGATTTCCTTCAATCTTAACAATGAATCAATAATCAGAATAAAAATATTTCATCATTTTTAAGCTACTTGATCAGGAAGCAGCCCCAAGTAATAGTACTTGTTTTGGAATGATGATCCACTAAGGGCACACTTCACTTTGTGTCACAACAAGATATTGCCATCTCAAAACATCTCCTTTATAAAGAGAAGCAGAAAAGATAAAAATTGAATTGGCTCATTTACATCAAAGAAAACTTTGTATGAATTAGTATTTTGTAAGTTGGGACATACATGTTTTTCCAGTTGCAGTAAAGAGGAGTTTTTCTTCATAGGTGGTACTAACACAAAAAAAAGGCAGCCTGACCACACACTGTAATTTAACCATTACATGACTACAACATTAAATGAGTGGGTACTTTTATTTATTACCCAGCATGTTCCCCAAACAGCTTTAACACAGTAATAGCCACTGTAATAGGAGAGGATACAATTCAGCAAGTCTCAGGAATGCCTAATAACATATGCTCTTAGTCCTTATGTGCACACTAAAATCCAGTCTGGCCCTGAGCCACATAAGTCAGAACTTTTATTTATGTGTATATAAACTTAAATATATGCTTACTGTATAAACAGCATAGGTATTATTCAACTGTATAAAAAGCATAGGTATTATTCATGTAAGTTACAACCAGTAAAAACAATAGAAAAAACCTAAGTCATAATGTTTCTGTATGAGCACTTTATTTTTTCTTGCAAACTGGGTTTAATTTAATATGGGTACTAAAAAAACAAATCCTAACGAGAATACAAAAGTCAGGTACATTTGTGTGTGTGTGTGTCTGCAGCATATTAATTACAGATTTGGATTCAAAATGTTTATTGCATAGAGTTATTGTTTCTCCCCTACAATAAAACTGACATTTAGTAGAGCTTTCTCTTTTTGCCTGCCTGTAAATGTCTCCTGGCACTCCAAACCACAGCAGCGTATTTCCTGTGCTTTTATAGAAGACTAGAGATCTCAAAAACTACTACCATAATTTTATATTGCTATTTGCTTTGCCACTTGTGTGCTAACTCAATTAAGACAGTAAATGTCATTTTGTTTTTCAGATACAGTGTGCCCATTTTCACAGAGCTGTTCAAATTTTATGTTCAGTTCCTAAAAGTTTGAGATGCTATACTTTATAAACTGTTTAAGAAATCCTATCAAACAGAAAACCCCAGCCATGACCCATTTATTTATGCTTTAACATTTTTCTGTGATACTTTCTAACTCAAATAAATGAATGAATGATCTTCACAATACCCTTGTGAGTTCAGCACTGCCATTTCCATTTTTCTCTGTAACCATGCAGATTTTAGTAGCTTTTCGTCTTGGCTTAGGTGAACAGGTGGAGGCATTCCTCTTCTGAGTAGGTTTCATTTCCTGCTTAAAGCAGTTGGAAAGAAATCTGTGCTTTAAAATAAAGGAAAGCCCAAGAAAATATACCGTGCTTAAACTGTAGTATATTGAGGCTGACAGTAAGCACGTTCCCTTCACTCTTTACCACCTCTTAGTAACCCAGCCCCCCTTACACATCCTTCAGTATAAATTAATTTTTATCATTTACTATTTATGCTGAATAAAATATGCAACATATTTTTTAAGACCCTTGCCATGAACAGTATAATACAATAAAATGCATAGAGTACTGGAAGGACATTTCTCCTTCTTTACCAGCCCTATTATTGTTCTATCAGAGCAGTCCTGAATTTAATGCATTTCTCCTCAACCCTTTGTGACCTGGGAAGGACCACAAACTCCACTGTGCAGATGAGAAACCAAACACAGACCAATAGAGCATACTGAGCACAGGTCTCAAGACAGTTTTCCTAGCCATAGGAGCAATACCAATACCATGCTATCCTCAGATGATTTTTAGAAGGGTCCTCATGTCATCTGTCTAAAGGACGTGTGTTTTTATAGAAAAGTTGATTTATGGTTGATCTCACAAAATGAGTCCCTTGATAATCAAATTAAACAACAAGCATCCTTCAGTTGAGGAGACCTTAAGCAAGTTAAAGGAGCAAGTCAGATTTTAGCTCCAACATACAATATGTCTACAATATGTTCCCATAGGTTAATGCACAGATCATTGAAGGCAATGCTGCCTAATTCCCATAGACTCAAGAGGAGTTAGGTAGGCATTTATATTCTCTGAAGGCTGAGCATAAATGATGTGGGCAGTTAGTAGATGAGTAGCACTTGTGCAGCAGGCAGATCTCAACTCTTGCCTTCCCTTTCCAGATCTATGCAAACTAACAAACCAGTGAACCATCACCATCTCAACTCTGTAGGACATCCAAACAAGTGGTACTTGTTTTTTAGAGCTTTAATATTCACACCTATTTGCTTATGCCACACACTCTTTTTCTTCCAATTCCCCCATATACATTTGTTTGTGCATTGTACAGCCACAAAAACGAGGCATTTGCAATCTTTGGAACAGCTGCCCTTTGTACTGCTTTTCACTAGATACGTTCCTCTGCCTCTAGAACCTGAAAGTCTTGCTTTTGATTATTAGCACCTCTTACATCCCTGCTGAGCAGACTGCCATTCTCCATCCTCTCCATCCTAGACTACCTCTGCAAATACACCGCAAAACTGCCAGGATGCAGAGCTCCTCTCCGTCCTTTCTTGAGAAACATCACAGTGAAAGGATGGTACAGGTGCAGCGTACCTACAAACCAGCCCCCACAGACAATTAAAAATAAAAATAAAAATAATCCTGTTAGGATTAATTGAAGTCTTCTTGTGGATTTTCTTTCTTTTCTGAGGGATGGAGAGAACAAAGAAATAATAGAAAAAAATACTAGAAAATTACTGAAACTTTTTTTTCCCCTCAAATGTCACCACATGTATTATTAAAAATGCTATCTTCCAAAAATCTTGTGTAGTCTCATTCTTGTAAGCTAACAGTTCTCATGTTCTTTATTCTCTAATTTGTCTGCCAGTCATTTGGATTCACATTACCAAGTCTCATGCAATGAACTTGACTATTACATCCACCCCCTCCCACGGTATGTCTTAGCTAGAGATGCCTTCCACATATGTGCAACACCAGTGTCTCCCGTATGAGAGTGAAACCAATTTTTAACATGAAGTTTTAATTCCTGATCTCAGTTATTGTGGAAAAAAAAGAGGTGAGGGAGGAGAACAACAAAGAAAAGAAAAAAAAACAAGCAAACATTTAGGAAAACACTCTGTCTCCCCATTCTCCAGGCTAAATTTCAGCTCAATGTTTCTCTTCCCCTCTTCCTACTCTTACCTCCACTTCATTTTGCTGAAGCTTTTAGGGTAGTTCTTGGCAGCTGGAGCAGCTAGGTTCAGTGTGTGGAAGTTTACTGCTGCCCTTTGCTTTTTGCTGGTTTTCCCCCATGTCCCAGTCACTGCAGTTTGAGTAGCAAAGACTCCAAACTTCTGAAAAGATCTCAACCATCAGCTGTCCCAGTCCAATGCCGGCCGATCTACAGTAGGTGGTTGGGAGTTTGGACAGCAGTTTAATATTTTCCTTTAATCTTGCAAGCTAACTCATAGTATTTCTTCTAAAAGAAATATCTCTGAATTGTATTCTGCACCTAAGAACTACTCTTAAGAGTCAGTTAATGCTAATGTTTGTGTTTGAATGAACAAACAACTTTGTACAGCACATGAACATGATCTTAGTAGTACTAATAACTGACATGATGTTTATGATAATAATAATCAATGGAAAGCATACAGTCAAGCAAAAGAATAAGGAAAAAAAATCTATTTTATGTCTAGGCTTTGGTTTTCTGAACCTTTGACAGTTATTTTTAATGAATTTTACAAGTTAATACCACAGTGAAATAATAGATTAATTTCTACATGACAGTAAATTGCATCCAGACATTTAAAGGACAAACAGCAGAAAATGGTCAAACTTGCAAAGGTAGTAAAAATGCAGTGTTATGTGGACTGAAGGAATACAGTTAAAGAAAAGGGACAAAAAGTTATGAAGAAACATATTAACTGTCCAATCAGACAACAGATGGAATCAGCAAAGTTCTGTTCTGAGACTCATTTGAGGCAGAACTGACCAAGACATCCAATAACTTGGTTTGTAAAGCTATCTTGAATTAACAATAGAAGTAAAAAGATGTTTCAGAAACTCTCCTCTACCTGTTAGACAAAATACTTTTCAACTGAAAGACCAGTATGGTGTTTCTAACTCCTCCAAATGAACATAATTCAGTAAATAATCTGACAGGCTGAAAAAGTGCAAACTGAACATTTGTTGTGTTTAAGCACGCATATGCTATAGCTAAAGCAGTTCACTTAGTAGGACAAGAGCATAGATTCAGCTTTCTCCCTTCCAGACAGCATCTATGCATGAACTCAGGAACAGCACAGGCCAAAGGCTGCCTCTAGTAGGCATTGTATTTCAGATGGGAAGAAAGTATAGGTGTAAGAAGACAGCTATGCCAGCTAGTTACACTTAGGACCAAACTGTTGTTCCTGGTCCATATTATTTACAGGTATGTATGTAGGTGTAGCATCATTTTCAGGGCAATAAAACCACAGAAGTAAATCAGTCCCCTTTTACTGAAGTCTATTGCAAATTTGCTTTGAAATCCATGAGACTTTTCTGATTTACTAGAGGAACATTAGGACATGGTATGAAATTAAAAAAAAAAAAAAGAAATCAAAAACAAAGGAAAAGAGCACACATTTTGTTATTAAAAGCATCATCTTTGCTGACTTTTACTAAGAAATTTGCAAAGATTGTGTGATGCATCTTTCAGGAATCACATAGCTGATACTCCATTAATATATTTAATTCAGTATAATGCTTTTTGAAAAGATAGAACTTTATTTAGCCTGTGCTTTTGTGAGAAAGTTAATTTAGCAAAAGAAAGGTATTTTAAGAGCTGTTTTCAGTTCACAATTCTGAAGAAAGCAGTATTAAAATGTCTTCAACTTTCGGAGAGAGAGAGGCAACAGAATGCTTCTAGTTCATTTGGAGTATGAGAATTCCAGTACCTATTCCAGTGTGCCCTTTTCAAACCAGGATGACAGAAAATTAACTCTAGATTTACACACAAAATTCCCTGAGAAACTCCCGATGACTCAATAGCACTTTAAACTATTTCTGAAGCCAGTAATAGTTTAACACAGCTCACATAGCAGCCTACAGGAGAATTTGAATAGTTCAGATGAACAGTAGGAATGGTATTTTTCTAAGCAGTGAATAAGACTCAGGTATCAGGGTGCCTAAATGCTGCTCCTAGTTCTGCTATTGTAAAACTTTGGGCAAAGCATTTAATCTTCTTCATTGATCCATTACTCAAATGAGATTTTAGTTCTTATCTATCACTGAAAGCTGTGGATAAAAGTATATATAATATTTAAATACTACTAAAGTAAAAACAAAACAAATAGCCTTTTACATGTTAACATGAGACTAGGTCAGAGTATTGTCTTCTAAACTTAAACAGTGAGGTTCTGTGGCTAACAATTAAGTTTACTTTAGAATAAATCACCACAATTCTTAATACTCCACAGTCTTACGGAAGAATTTGGATAAGTTTAACCACACTGAGCTTTGCTGGCTCCTATTTACATTAAAAATCGGACTTAGATGATCGATGATGTTAGACTGGAGACTGCAGCCCTTGCTCTAATATTTGTTAACCAAAAGCTAAATGACTATCAACATAAGCTCTGTATAGTTTCCTCTCATTCGCTGCTGTCTTTATTTAGTCCCTTTATAAGATGTGTACATTTTTTTAAAAAAAGCTCTCCAACTTCACCTTAACCATAGGATAAAGCAATTTTCTTTAAGAGTTTTAGGGTATTATACCCAAGTGTATTTCTGAAAAGTCTCAAATGGAGCAGATAAATGCGCAGACAGTGGACATAAAAAGAAATAATCTCAACCTGATACCTGGCAAAATGGGGTGATTTTTGTGGTCGTTGATTTCACAAATCATTAAACATAACAGCAAACATGAAATGAACGTGTCCTGCCCAGTTTTGAAATGCAGAAGCATAGTGGGAAGCTTGTAATGCTCCCCTATGTGAGTGGTCATTAGGCTGAGCAAAATGTGGAGGGCTACTGGATAATTGGTCTTACAGTATCATTCTCAAAAAGCAGATGCAGCTGGTTATAGCCTCCGGCAGAAACCACATTTACTGCAATTGCAGTCAAGGTCTTATCTGTGTCCAAGTTATTCTCATCTTCATGACAAATCAACAATGATGCAGCTTCAGTAAAACTGCACAATGCTGGGATTAAAGGATGCATCGCTTGCTTTCTCTACACTAACAACAGAGAATCTCTCTTTACCCTACTCCTTCATGTGTGTTGCTGGACAGTTATCAACTGGTACAGCTATGACACAGGGCAGACCTTGAGCTGCTTTGTAGCTTTTATTTCAGCTAGCATGTAGCCTGCTACATCACCTGATTTTATAGATGTTTAAACAAAAACTTTCCTCTGTGTGCATCCATTCCAGAGATGGAGATCTAAAGATCTAAAGGGACCTTCTTTAGGCTGTGTTTCAGCAAGGTAGATAATATAATGAAGAACAGGTCCTGGGTTCAGCAGCACACATTTAAGAATACCCTACCTTATCATGATAGTGCACCATATTATTGCAGTGAATTTTAAGCTTTAATGGTTGGTCTTAATTCCTTGCCTTCTAGGAACCTGCCATGGTTTCTTGCCTGTATAGTTTCAGATGTTCCTTATTTTGATCCAAACCAACAAAATTGATGCATCATTGTTTCTCTGAGCATCAGCTCCAATGCTTCAACAAAAAGCATGCCAGAGGACAACCCAAGATGCAGAAGTTTGGACTCCTCTATAGAAACATATTTTAATGAATTTAAAGTTGAGTCCCGCCTTTTTTTCTTTTTGTTATTATATTATAATATAGTATATCATAATTTCCTCAGTGCTCAAGTAAACAGGGATCAAGAGAGTTGGGACAACGATGTTGGTTGGTTGGTTCTGGGAGAGAAGCTTCTTTTTACCTGAGAAGTATCATATAATTCATTTCTTCAGCATCTTGCATTTACGCCAGACCTACCAGTAATTAAAAAAAAAAAAAAAAAAAAAATTAAAAATAATCCAAAATCTCTTTACCCTGTATATCTGTATATTTTTTGTTTGTTTGTTTTCTTTATATTACATCTCCCAGTCTTCTATCAACAATATTCTGTCAAGAATAGTTTTGGCAGTCTACCTAAAACAGTGTATGCTGACAATCAAACTTGAAATTATGGGTAAATATCAATACTTAAAGCTTGGTTTGAATATTAGATCAGACTTGGGCTACAGCATTGAAATTCCAAATCACCACAGACAGGAATAGAATGTAAACTCACTGCCATCACATCATCTCACAATATCTAACATCTCTTTAACTTTAATCTTTTAAGAGGTATCAAGATGCTGTTTGTAATACTTCAGTAATTATGAATAAGTTTTACAGTTCAAATTTTAAGCTTAGTTTAAGTCAACTGTTATGGCAATCATACCAGATGATATCCTTTTGTATTTTGTACTTAAAAAATAAAAATAAATGAACAGAGGAACTTGTGCTGGAAAACTGTTTTGCCAGTGAACATGGTCAGCTCATAGGTCAGAGACACTAAGTTAAAGAAGTGAATTTATCTTTAAGTTTAAAGCAATGAGAAAATAAGTGAAATGATACAGCAAGAATGAAACAGCATAAAGTAATGCACCTAACCATTAGTACATGAGGATAGCGATAGAGATACATCACCAATTGTCCTAATACTTTACCATCATCCAGATCTGCAGTCACTGGGGAGCCCTGGTTGCACGGATTTGAAGATCCTTTCCTGGCAGTTGGGACGTCCTACGCAGCACATCCACTTGTAGGTGAGATCTCCAACTTTGCTGCAAGATGGTCCACCTTTTATATTGTTGTATAAACAAGTTTACATGACAATTAGGTGGAAGCATCTGGTTTCATTCTCCCTTTGAATTCCACCTCAAGCGTGGCCAGGGCTCAAGGAGGAACCAAGGAAGTTTTTTACTGGCAGGACTTGATTCTATGCTTCTAAACAAGGAATGGTTAACACATTCTCATAATGCTTTATCTAAGCTACATCTCCTGCTATTGAGATGTTTTGTCCAAGATACATATTTCACTAATGATCATACATATTTTTCTAATGATCGGATACTGATGATATATAATGCTGGGTTGTAAGATTCATCTAGAAGAACTTTGGTTTGGGGCCTACTGACAGCCTTGAATTAGTCACTGAAAGGCCACATCCAGAAAGCAAAGAGTACTTTTTAAGCTCAAATCACAGGAATGAAAGGAAGCAGATATTCACAACCTTTTGATTCAGAATTTGTTACTCAGCTTTTAGTTAAGACTGCATTGGGAGAAAACATTCCTGGGACTGATTCAGGATAAGGCTGAGTTTTGCAGAGAACCCACAGCTCCCATTGACATTTGTATGAAAGTGAGTTAAAATTTATGGCGCGAGCTCCTCTCAGAATTGCATTTAATATGAAATATCAATTCTCATTGGGAGCCCCAAATGTCAATGCCCTTTCACAGTACAGTCCACTGATTTCCCAGGATTTTGGCCTATAAGAAACAGGCTGAGAAATTATTAAGCTTTATCTCAAAGTGCACATTTTTCTTTGTTACTTCCACTTAATTATTTGATGATATGAGAGAGAAGCCATAAAATCAATACTGTCTCAAGACACCATACTGCAGGCAAGTGGTAGCAGACCCTGCAAGCTGTTACCTATCTTCTTCTCACAAGTGGGCAAAACGCAGTAAGGAATGACCAGTCCCTTGAATCTGGCAAGCTAAGCGTGCATCTCAAAGGCACCACAAACCTTTATTTTCGTGCAGTAGCACTCATTGCCCCTTTTCTCAAGTAAATTACAAATCTGCAAGACACACACTACTGACTGGCCTCTGTAACTAATACGGTCCGTGACAGGTTTGGTTGGTTTGCACTCATAATCACACAGGCTGTTCTACAGCACTAGTAATATGAGAGCTAATGAAGCAGCAGTTGCTTTGCTCACATTACTCCCCATATTTCCCTTCCAGTGACTGCCTGACTTAAAAAAGGGAGGCCATGAATACACAGACCACACTGGATTCCCAAGGCCTGCCTATCAGGACACTTCCTGGCTTATACAGCACTCATCTCTCTCTAACTAATGTTACAAATCCAGTAATTTATGCTGTTACTTCTACATCTTTTTAGCATAACACCACTTCTACAACACAGCTCAAATTTCAAAGACAGCTTTTAAGTGGAGGTTGACTGTGAGGCATACAGGCATATGTTTTTTCTATTAAGTAGGAAAGAACTTGTTTCCTTTATTAACCAACTAGTCTTTCCAAAGAGGTTGCTGAGAAGTAACTAAATAATTCACTACTATCTGAGGACATAAGAGGCAGGACTAAAGGGCTCTTTTCTAAAAAAAAACAGCAGCGATGACCTGATGAATTGGACAGAAATTTAATACATATTTTGATATCCTGAAGGCAAATTAGGTTTCCTTCACAAATATTGGCTTAGCAAATAGGCATGAAAATACTCTAGGGTAAACACTCAGCACAGCACACAGAAAGTATGAGCTGTGAGTATAAATTCCACTATGAAAAACAAGCAAATTACAATACAAGCATGTCTGTTACTGGTGTGGTTTTTGGAACTGTGAGCTCCTGGACATTCTCAGTGTGCCCTTAGAACACAGAGGAAAAGAAAGCATGGCAAGTGAGTGCACAAGAATAAGGCATACTATACCCACGTGCACCAGCAAAATGCTTGCAGCCCTAATTAATCTCCAAATGTAAGAGAACAGTATTACAGTATTTTTTACTAACGTCAACCTTACTACCCAAAATCTACTCAAGCCTCTTAAGAAGCAAGTTATCCTAGTGGTTGAAGCCACGAGTACTTTAATCACCTAGATAGCAAAGTAGACGCAGACACACATCAGAATCTTTCAGAGTTTCCCTTTTCTGCTTTATGATTGTGTGCATATAAACTACATGTTAGGCAGAACCCTAATAATCTGCTAGGCCAGCTCTTTATTGGTAGTTTTCTGCTACTTTTAAAAAACTGTGACTAAAAAAACTGTCTAAAACATCAAAGCTGGGAATTCAGCAAGCAGTCAGCTCAGTGCCACACAGGATATCCTAGATTCACGAGGAAATGGATTAAGCTATACCTTGTAATGGTCTGTAAACAAAATTGTCTTTATGGCACTGTAACAAACAGAGTCAAAGAGCCTAGTGGGAATTACTCCTTTATTTACTGTTTTCAAAACCTCATTTGAAGTACAATACACAAGAACATGACTTAGACACTATTAACATAAAAAACAATACAGAAAGAAAATAGAAGTAAATCTAGAAGGAGAATAAACTAATAACAAAAACAACCCAAGTATTACTTGAGGGGAGAGTGGGAGAAAAAGAAAAGGGAGAAGCATAGGACAATATGTCAAATATAAATAACTTTAAACAAAGGAGTTGGACTGCATGTGAGAAAACAGTAAGATAGTATGAAAGTATTATTTGGGAGTTTACTTACAGCCTTAACCTGTGAAATGCTTGTAGGCAACAGGTCTTTTGTGCAGAATAACATTATACCAAACTCAAGTGCTGTCTTCTTACTTCATAAATGCTTCTAGTGTATCCAATGTGGCTACATTCAGGAAAATATATTTTTCAGTATTTGGATCAGATCCTAAACACTCTGGTGGTTAAATCTGAAGACCTGTAATAGGAAATGCACCAATTGCAAAGGAGGTCAAACAGATATAGAGAGAAGGATAATACAATTAAAGTTGGCTTGGAATAATTTCCCAGGCAAAAATATTACCTATATTACCTCAAGACCTATCATTCTCTAAAAGTTTTCAAGTGTTTGTCACCATTACTGCCTAACCTTCAATATCATGCAATTTTGTGGCTTTTCTTTTGGTGTTTTTTTTTATCTTCCCTAAAGATAATTAAACGAGATACTTCAGAACATAATGAAATACTGAAAATAAGAAGACCTACCTTACAGCTTTATTGGTTAAGATAAAAGTTTCATGTTGCTTCACCTTCATGTTGTTTGCATTGTGTTAGTATTCACATTGTTAACATCTTCTTGAAACTACTAATAATCACAAATATCTTTTGTTAGGGGCACCCAGATGAAAAGCAGCTCTGCAGAAAAGGATCTGGGGCATATTGGTAGATACCAATTTGAGCATAAGCCAGCAATGTGCTTGTCCTTGCTGCTAAGAAGCCTAATGGTATTCTTGACTGCATTAGCCAAAATAACACCACCATGTCAAGGGAGTAGATCCTTCCCCTCTGCTCAGCATTGGTGAGGCTGCACTTGGAGTGCTGCGCCCAGTTCTGGATCCCCTAGTGCATGACATGGACATGCTGGAGAGAGTACAACAGAAGGCCACCAAGATGATGAAGGGATTGGAACATCTATGAGAAGAGGCTGAGTGAACTGTTTTTGTTCAACCAGGAGAAGTGGAGGTCCAGGAAGATCCCATCAATACCTGAAGGGAGAGTGCATAGAGGATGGAGCCAGGCTCTTGTCAGTGGTGCCCAGTGCCAGGACAAGAGCCAGTGGACCAAACATCAGGAAACACTTTGGTACTGCGCAGGTGACAGAGCATCAGCACAGGCTGCCCAGAGGCTGTGGGGTCTCCTCCTTGGAGCAATCCAAAAGCTACTGGACATGGTGCTGGATAGCCTGCTCCAGGTGCCCCTGCTGGAGCACGGTTGGAATCAGATGGACCCAGATGTCTCCACCAATCTTAGCTAGCGTGTGACATTGTGATTATGTGTATACTGAAGAATGATATAATGAAAGGCAGATCTTACAAATATAATGGGGGGAAGTAGCTGGAGAGAAAACAGTTTTAGCAAAGAAGTGCAGAGATAAACGAGCCTACAAAATTCAGCATATGAAATTCCTTAACACCCACTAGTAAATACCAACGATGGAGAAATCTTTATGCGAACCACAATCTGAAAACAATCAGAAAATCATCACACTTATGCAGTGGCCTTTTACAAAAACATACTAGTGAAAAAGGCCAGTATTACTTGAGGAAAAGGAGACTATACATAAATAGTACAATAATTGATTCTGAAAAGGAAAAACAAATATACGTATCCAGAGTGTTATATCTTTTAATACTCACTAACATGAGCATTTCTAAAATGTCTGGAATAGAAATCTACCACATGAAAACAAGAGTAGAGTGAAAAACAGTTTTGGCATCCATAGTTCAATACATGAACTGAAGGGATAAATGCTTTTTGATATGTTTTAATAAGTTACCGGAAGATTTAGAAACCTTTCTATGGAAGCATTTGCTTCTTACTGTGACTTATTTTGGCTGCAATGTTTTTGTGAGGTTTTGACACTTGTTTATAACTTTATGTCTGATTTTAAAGCCCTGGGGCTTTTGTCTCCAAATATTTATTTTAAAGCATTTACGAACTAATCAGTAATGCACTCTGTTCTGTCAAGACGTAATTAATAAAAAAGCTTGGTTGTAATGTGAAAGCTTCATCCTTCAGAGACATACTTCAATTACCCTTCGTTGTACACAGGTAACTGTGATGCATTTTCTTTTCCTTCTGCATTTGAAATATGTTCTGAGATTCGGGAATGTTGTCCATGTTTCCATATGCCGTTCCTGATGACTTATCAGTATTTCTAGGTTCCACCACGCTGATCAGGGAACAGAGTTTTCCAGTGACCATTTACTGGACTGAGCTGACCAGTGCAAATGGTGGCCACTAACACGTTAATAGGAACCTACCAAACCATCTGCAAAGTGATTTAACATTACACAGCATTAAATTGACACATCCCTCCATGTTTGCCATACATACCCTGACCCATGGCCCCTCTCATCTCCTCAGCTGGCTGAATGCAGCAGGGCCTCTGCCCCCTCTGCAAACTTCGCTGCCTTTGCCTTCCACCCTCACTGTCTTGTTGTGCAGCATGGTGACCATGTGACACCACAGGCAGCTGCAGATGTTACTCCTCTGATGCCAATAAAATACACACTGTGTAGTATGGAGTGGCTCCACCAATGCCGATGTGTTTGTTTTGCCAGGTGATGCACATTTGTGGTGTTAATCAAACATTGGGAGGCAGTAACCTTAATCTGCTGGGAAATCATGCAAGAACAAGCACTTTTTTCTCATCTCAAACTTTGTGTTCTAATAATGCTTTTTTCATTTACCACAGAAACTTCAGAACCAACTGGGAGGCAATTTTAAGATACATGTCTTGTCAGAGAAATTCTCTTCCGTGAGTTTCTAGCCAAGGCTGCACGGGGCTACTCTAAGCAATATAAACTTACCATTGACTGGCACCTGAAATCTGATGCTTTTTTTTTTTTTTAATTGAGATCTTTTATACTTGCTGATAAATTACAAAAAGCATATTATTTCTTTCTTCTTTTAAATTTCCAAGATTTAAATGACGCAAATAGTTGTAAGAATGCTAACAAATTTGGTATATGTTATGGTAAATAAAACATAAATAATGCCTATTATTTCTGAGATGCCTTACAGTTCAAGACAAAAAGCTTGTATATGTTTCAGACTGAAATAGTACGGGTGCTCTCTGCTCAGAGATCTAAACTGTCTCCTCAGTTTTAAATAAAGCAAAAAAAAAAAAAAAATCCCGTTCTGAGTAAGTTTGTACATTTAGTCTCTTTCCCATTAGCTGATTGATGAAAGGCTTTGCTTGACAGGAGGCAGGCACATTTTGACTTACTGCAAGAGTTGTATTACTGCCCAGCATCATTTCTATGGAGAAACAGTGGCATCTAGCTGTCAGACAGGCTAACCACTCAAAGTGCTGCTGGCCCAGACATGCAGCCTCCAGGGATCATCCAAAATTATGCACTGGCATAATTCAACAGCTCCCAGTTAGTCACAAAATTAGTTATTAAGGTATGAGTTATTTTACCTAACAAACGCCAGTTTTCCGATATAACTTATTTTGATTCTCCAGTCAGATTCAGATCTTTCTACGTGGATATGGTCTTAGTTTGGGAAAGCACAGTAACAGTGGGAGGAACCCTGGAAGTTTAGGCCTTCTCTACTGGAAAACATAATCAGGCATTGGTGTTCTTTGTGCAAATATAAGAGAGGTGGCAATAGCATTTGTTTATTATTAGAATCAGAGCATCGTAGAATATCCTGAGTATTAAGGGACTCATATAGATCACTAAATCCAACTCCCCGCAGGATCACCCAAAAATAAGAAAATATGTCTGAAAATGTTGTCAATACACTTCTTGAACTCTGACAGCTTGGTGCAACGACCACTGCCCTGGGGAGCTTATTCCATGCCCACCACTCTCTGGTGAGTATCTTTGTTTTCATAGGGCTTGATTACATAGTCTACTGTTGCACACCACTCCTAGGATTTAATGGGAAAAAAGGTTAATATTCTGTAATATTCTTCAAAAAGCTATTTTCCCTAATTCATTTTGTCGTCTCACTTATTTTGTTCAGTGATGTCTCAGAATTTGCTCATGAAAGCTGAATTCCTGTTTGACTAATTGCATTTCCTGACAGATCTGAGCTCACCAGGCTGTCAAACTCAGATAGCAGGGATGAGAAATGTTTCAAAACGTTTAGGAACAGTCTCTAAATTGTCTCATGAAATAACATCATATTGATGCATGGCATTCTGATATATAAATTCTCATGAAATTATAACAGTGCAAGCACCCTTACCTGAAGACAGTCTTGAAAATTCGCTTTTAAAACTACACCAGATTGGAAAATTGAGATTTGATCTCATTTTAGTTTGAATTCTGAGTGATAAAATGGTAAATCACACAGAAAATGCTTGGATTTCTATAAAACACAGTTTTATGTAGAATATAAAGAGCCTTTTATATTGTTTCTAGGACTTTTTAGTCTCATGCTTAGCAATGGCATTTAGCAATCACACAGCAGAATTCACTGAAGGAGTTTTTTACTATCCCTCATAAACAGAGAAAATTAAATATGATAATGTTGTTACATGAACTGATTGTCCTCCATCACTTAGAAAAGTGCCCTCAGTTCTAGTTATCTAATTTCATTGCATATATCAGAATGTTACACTGACAACAGATGAAATTATAAAAGATAGAATATACAGAGAAAATATAAAACAATAAATTATTGTCTATATAAAACAGTAAATTATCTCACGCATCCATGTTAAAACTAAAGGTAAAATGCTATCACATCAGGCAACAGCATTCTAAAAATTTCTTGGCACAGCTGGAAATCATAAAAGTCAGAAAGTGCAAATGTATTTTTTTAGAGAGGAGTTTAAATAGGCCTGAGAGTCGGTAGGATAATGACCACTTCAGAAAAGCAAATCTGGGACTCATTTCTCATCATTAAACATTAAAGAGAAATCAGTGAAATCAAAATGCAAGAAATAGATAATGGGATTGCTTCACCTGAACTAATATTACTCTGAGGGTTACAGTCTAATACACAGATGGGGGGGAACCCATTTTTCTTTGAATCATTAACCAATCATTAGCTAATAGAACTCAGGACAAAATTTACCTTAAATTTCTTATTTACTCTGCAGATAAGATTTAACTGAATGCTCCTGCCGGTCTTACAGAAATACAGGTAAATATTGAAGTCTAAATTAGATAGAACATTATTACTAGCAGTTGGGTTACAGTGTATGTCACAATGACTTTGTCTAAAAATGAACTGTGTCAAAGCTCAAAGCAAAACTCATCTGGCCTGTGGAGTTTCTGCTGCCTTACACACAGCTCAAATCATCAGCATGGGTACCATTACAGAAATTGATAAAATTGTTTATCAGTGCATCCTTTATCAAAATACTTCTACCAGTGACTTTATAATATCCCATGCATTGTTCAAAATAAAACTCTGTAACTGTACATTTGTACTATCTGTACATTTTTGTCTATGTACAGAGAGTTTACAAGCTTCCTATTCAAATAAGCCCACCACATTAGCCACTAGAAATCAGAAGCATGAATGAAGAAATGTTATGATTATCTCAAGAATACTGAGATAGTAGTCATTTTAATAACTTTATCTACTATTCCATACAGAAAATGGGGAAATGCTTGAAAAATAAAAAATTATATAAATATTAATATTGAAAATGAGTACTTTTTTTTTTTTTCCATTTTCCTCTCAAGCTTAAAGAATTTCAAATCACATCTATAGCATGCAGTCTGTTGATGACACCAAGCTGAGTGGTGCAGTTAACACGCTAGATGGAACAGATGCAGTCCAGAGAGACTCATGAAGTTCATCAAGGCCACGTGCAAGGTCATGCATCTGGGTCAGGGCAATCCCAAGCACAAAGGCTGGAACTCATGAGTCTCCACCTAGAGTACTGTGTTCAGTTCTGAGGCCCACAACACAAGAAGGACTTGGAGCTGCTGGAGCGGGTCCAGAGGAGGGCCACAAAGATGATCAGAGGGCTGGAGAATCTCCAATAGAAGGACAGGCTGAGAGAGATGAGGCTCTTCAGCCTGGAGAAGAGTATGCTTTGAGGAGACCTTATAGTTGCCATCCAATATCTGAAAGAGGCCTAGTGGAAAACTGGGATGGGGCTTTTTGATAAGGGTAGGTAGTGACAGGACAAGGGGAAATGGCTTTAAACAGGAAGAGGGTAGGTTTAGACTATATATTAGGAAGAAATTCTTTACTGTGAGGGTGGTGAGACACAGGAACAGGTTGCCCAGCAAGGCTGTAGATGTTCCCTCTCTGGAAGCATTCAAGGCCAGGCTGGATGGGGCTGTGAGCAACCTGTGTAGAGGGAGGTGTCCCTGCCTATAGCAGGGAGTTGGAACTAGATGATCTTAAAGATCCCTTCCAACCTAAACCATTCTATGATTCTGAGCATAGAAGCAGACTGCCTATGTTACAGATCCTACATGGATTTAGGGAAATAGTCTTTCAGATTAGTATTACATCCATAGATATGCTCACTTTAAAAAGTTATTCAACTTGCAAATAACTGAGTAATGCCAGGGGTATACTTTCCATTCTTTGCTTGAAGAAATTATAATACCTATTAACCTGAATATAAGCACATTGTGGACAGGGAATTCTCCCTGTGTTACTTAGTATTCATTGTCATAATTAACTGAAGTTACTCCAGTTCTTTGTACTGTAATACACCTACAAGTATTACTATTGGTAAGTCTTACTATGGGTATGGTACAATGAGAAATTAGGAAGCAAGATCTGAACTAAAGTCTTTACTGTTAAAAGACTGAAGTGGAACCCATTAAAAGTTTTCAAAATGGTTGTGATCTCCAAGTTACAGATTTTTTTTTCATCTTTTTCTAATTTACCAAATGGAATTTACACATTTATTTTAGTTGTGCTTTCAGACACAATAAATTCACAATTTGTTGTTCAATTTCATTACATAACACTAAAGTATTTGGAGATCATAAATGAAAACAAGAAACAAAGCTAAATAAGTTCATCTTGTAGTTACCAAGGCAATAAACATATGTATACATTTAATAAATGTAAAATAGAAGCCTGCAATACAGTTTTGAAATAGGTATGATGCACTGTTATAGGAATACTTCATAAGTTTGTGCAAACACCAGTATGACAAAAAAATTAGCATTCATTCTTTTCTTCATTTTCTATAAATAAAGGTACAAGATTTCACACAAAATGCAGAGGCTAAAGAGAGAGAAAGAATAAGCAAATTAACAAATGAATAAATACGTTTCAGATGTCTTAGAGTCTACTTCTAAATATATAAACCCGGATGCTAGGGTTAATGAAAAATAATTAAAAAATCAATAATTTACATATTGAAATATTTTCAGCTTAAACCTTGCAAGTTTTTGTAGAGATTTGTATGTGCTGCTGCTTGATTTTCCAGTACAGAGCATTTTTTATATCCTCATCACAAGGAGAACAGACTACTGCCAGTTTGCCATTTTCTCCTTGTGTATATTTATAAACTGTTATAGCTTTGGTTTTTTTTTTTATGTTTCTTGGACAACATCCTTTTTTCCTAGTTAGAGAACCAACTTTAAACCCTCCAAACATTAAAGCACTGGAAGAAATAGAAAATTGTATGAAAATGTCTCCTCAAATCCTTTTAAATTTCAATCCCAAGCTCAGATGTAGCTTTTCCATATTTAATCAAAAGCATTCAGGTGTCTGCTTTCAAAGAACTAAGCAGAGAACAGCATGTCTTCTATCAGCAAGTTGCAGTCCTGCAAAGTGCTTTGTGCATTGACCTTAACAAATCAGAGTGCTGAGGAACTGAGGATTCTGACTGAACCAGGTTTTGACTTCTTGAAGCATGGCCTGAATTCTCAAAATGTTTTTAATCAGTTCTTGCTAACTGTGAGGCAGTAAGAACCATTAATTTCTATTATTTCTGAAATTATTTTTTCTATTTTTCCTTTTTACAAATGTAATCCAATATAATCCATTGAAAGGAGGTTATCAAAAGAGGCATCACAAAGTAAAATTTTTTAAACAGACAGCATTTTCTTGGGAGTGTTAGTAAAAAAAAAAAATTGAATATACTGTAGAAAATACGTAGATGTATATACGTAAATGTAGAAATATGACGGAGATGTGAGGAGGAGATACGTAGGAATAATTTATTTTTAAATAATACAGAGAAACAATGTTACAAGGACCATAATCAGAAAATAATGTCAGTTAGAACATCGTTAAGCTTTTTATTTCCTATGGCCCTTCTAATATAAAGTGTAATACACAAGTCTTGGCAGAAAAATAACATCCAATTAAACTGTCTGCAGATGAAATTTCACTTATCTGAAAGCATGCCTGTGTACTGTACAAACTCAGTTCACGTGTCAAATATTAGGCATTTAGTCCCACTTGAAAAGGCTCATGATTTTTGAGATGTTCATATGGAACTAACAGATATGACACATGCCTTTCTGGGACAACAGGCCAGATAGGATAACATTCAAGAAGCTTCGGGTCAGGTACGCTGATCCGAATGATTACCACAAATCATATTTGGGCAACTGATTCAAGGTTTAAGTCACTTACTAAAAAAGTAAGAATAATTATCAACTGAAGTTTCTCAGGCAATAAGCAAGAAATTCCAGGTACATAAATGAAGAACAAATCATTAGAAAAAGGATTATAAGTAATGATGTTACTCCACCAAGTTTGAAAGTCTAATTAAGAATCTAAAATTATTTCCTGATAATTGTATCACTTCCATTTCATCATCAGTTATTCTAAAGTTTTCAGTTAAGCCATCTCTGTTGATCGGCAAACCTGTAACTAAAAACTCTCATAACTTATTTCCAAGCAGTAGGAAACAGCACCACATAACTATTGCTTTTGTATGCCTTGAGGATAATAGTAAAGGAGGTTGTATGGGAACTGCTGAATCACGGCCTGAACCTCTGATTGATCACCTGAGGTGAGCAATGAGTCAGCCACGGGAGCACAGGTGAAGGCAATTCACCTGTGCTGCCAGAAGGGGTGGAACCTGGCTCCACTTCTCCTAGATCCCATTTAAGAGCTGACTACCAGTAGGAAAGGATCTCTTCTGGAGATCCACTCCACTGGAGTTTTCCATGCAAGCCCAGGATATGGGTAAGTATTCTATCTATTCTCTTTTAGAATAACAACTGCTTAGCCAATCTCTCTGATATATTTTATAATTACAACATCTGTATATTCATTGATTATACAGAAATGCAAGCCAATATGTAGTGTAGTCTGTCAAAACCTCTGTAAGAAGCAGTTGAATTAGACTAAATGGCTAATAGGCACTTTTACATTAGGTAAATGGAAGTTACAGTTCACTGAAGCAGTTGCACATCCCTTAAGAATTCTATACCAAATTCTAGAGAGAGAATGATTTTTAATTATGAGTTCCTTCTGAAATACTAGTTCAAAATCTAAAGAAACTTCATGGAGTGACTTCCAAAAAAAAATTTCTAGGTAAAATGTAACCCTCTGTAAAACTGTATGCTCTAAGTGGTAGAAAAAGTCACTGCTGACTTCCACCACCAGGTGAACTTCATCATATAACATGAAATCAGAATTGAATTCAAGACAGCGCATGTCATTAAATACCCATAAAACTTCCATGTATTAACTGAAAGGGTTTCATCCTCGAATACAAAAGCACAATTTCAGTTGAATATCTAGTCTTTCCAAGTTTGGGGATATGGTCATCCTTTTTTCATGTTACTTCCATAGAAGATAGCACTTCTTTGTATGGTCCACTGAGCTGTGTAGAAGATCTGTATTTTGATGAAGGCAACAGAGGTTCAGCAACCATAGGCTTCAGTTTCTGAAGGGAAAGTTCAAAGTGTCTTCATGGGGTCCCACTGATTTGCTGTAGGACAAACCTGGAATTGACATGCAAAAATCAAGATGACCCTGTGACACAAGTCCCTGATGACTTTTTCCCTTGCAGTGCTGAAGATTTCATTTACCAAAAGTTTAGTTTATTTACCAAAGCATCAAAAGAGCACAGCTCTCTTAGGAGACAGGTGCTATAGGTGCTGCATGCATGACACATCAGGAATGATCTGGTGTCTTCTGTTATTCTAGTCTCATTTGAGCTCTATCTTGTCCCTGGATTTTGGACTTCCTTATATGCCTCAGATACAACCCTTCTTTTTATTTATTCTGATCATTTTCTTGCTTCTGCTCTATTATAGATAAAATGGGATACACAGGAGGATCATGATTTATTCAAGTTTTATTTCAGAAAATTGTTTAATGTTAAAAATCTTAGTCACATCAAAACACCACTACTGAATATAACAGGGAAAGTGCAGCAGAACCCAATAATGTGGAAAATCACATCATTGAAAAGTAAGCTACAGAAAGAAATTTCAATTAAAAGTTTGATAAATGAGCATATCTAATTATGCACTTGCAGAAAAAATGGTGGGAAAACATACAAGGGAAGTAGAGTATATTTTGTCTAAACCAAAATCTTTTAATTAGTTAGAGAAAAAATGTTTAAATGTCACTACTTTTTGGATCTTGACAAAAATTAGAAGTTCTGGCAGTTCAGATTATGTCAGTAAATTATTTTTACTGTGTCAAATATTCGCAAGGTATATATTACGAAGATTCTGCAGGTTTTCCACCACTTGAATGATGTAGTCTTCTTGTGTAGTTGTCATTTGAACCAGCTACACCCAAAGTCATTTTACAGAAGAGTAATCCAACAAAGAAAGACATGAAAAGTAAAACAACCCAGGACTAGGTGTGAGAGGGGAAAAAAAAATAATGAACTAAAGAATTAATCCAAGATAAATCTAATCCCTTTAAGATTAATTTAACAAGCAACTTAATCAATTTAACAAGCAGTAATGTTATCTTCATGCATTATCTGATCCACATTCAATAGAGATCTAAGTGCTTCCTGAAGAATATGCATTATTACTACCAACAGCAAAGCAAGCTTGTTGCTTTCCTACAGTGTCCTGTTATTTGGTGCTTACACAGCAGCCCAAACACTCACTTACCTCTGCTGCATGTATGTGATGCCCACAGGCTAGCTTGAGTCAGCACCCAAAGATTTTACCAGGCAGGGAAATCTGATCATGCAGAACAGGAATAAGATCATGGCCTGAATACTCTCTTAAATCCTCAAAATCATCTAACCTCCGTATCCCTGCAGCCACAGTCTACGCAATTCACCTTTGTGGTTCCACCTGAAATATGGGTTCTCTGCGTTGTGAACATACCAGGCAAGAAGGAGCCATTAGAACAATAAGTGTGGTGTATGGAGCACTTGATATGACCAAATCCATCCCTGCCATAATATGTGAATGGGCAAGTCAAGCTGAGGCAAACTTCATAGTTTGAACTCCTCTTCAGCTAGCACTCAGTGGTTTATAAGGAAAATCTTTACTAACAGGGTGGTGAGACACTGGAACACATTGCCCACAGTAGTTGTGGATGGCCCATCCCTGAAGGTGTTCAGTTCCAAGCTGGATGGGGCCTGAGCAGCCTGATTTAGTGCGAGGCATCCCTGCCTACAGCAGTGGGTTAGAATTAAGTGACATTTAAGGTCCCTTTTAACCTAGGTCATTCTCTGATTTTATGATTCTATGGTATCTGTGCTGACAAACTAAGCAGCGAAAGTGCGCTGGACCTGTCATTGTCCATCCTGTCTCTTCTTAAGAAGTGCTTTATAACAACATATGTCCATTGCAACCAGCGCAGCCTCTGGTAATATTACACAGTTCAGGGAATAGCACAGTGCCCCCTGTTCACATAGGAGCCAATCAGGGTGATTCTGACATCTGGTTTAGTACTGTGAAAGGAAAACATCACTCCCTAGAGGCAAGCTTCTGAGTTGAAGCAATTAGCCATTCATCTCCCAGTGATCCAGACTTAATATACTTACTGTTCCAGTTACATTCTGGAGGCATGTGACATTACTTGGAATGGCCTTCACCACAACTAAAGTTTTTTTATCTAAGTGTCAGAACTACTTATGATGATAATCCCAATTATCATCAGTAGAGAGAAAGACTTTTTTTTTTTTTTTTTAACAAAATACAGCCAATTTGTCATAGACAGAATTAGAAGAATCACATCCTAAGCTACCTTTCTTGTAATAGACTAAAAAGGAAACAGACAACTAGCTCCTATGTAGGCCAGAGTTATGGATGATACCATTGACTTAGACAAATCCTACTCCTACTATCAAAGACATCTTAATCTGTTATAGTGAAAATGTTGCTGTTGACACATTCCTGGTTGTGGCTCTAAAGAAAAGAAGTGTTGATCTACAAGGATGAACAAAACAAGCTGTAACACCTCAGAAACAGCTGCTGCTTTCCTCTTGGCTAAAGGATATATTATTTTGTTATATTTTAAGGTCTCCAGCTGTATCTATAATCCACTGAAGTAGCTGAATAAGTACCCTTTGTAGCTATTACATTCTATCAGGTAGCTAATGTGTCTTTAAAAATACTGTAAAAGTATTTACAGGTTAGAGAGTAACAATCTGTCAAGTAATTCATGTTTTTGAAGTTTTTAGTAGGGTACATACATTTGGTAGGATTTCTTTTTGCCCAAGGAAAAGCAGTGGCACACTCTGGATTACATCACACTAGAAAAATTGCATTTCCAGCTTCTCAGCTGCATGAAACAAATGTACATTAAGTAAACACTTGTAAAATGTCACTGGAAACTAAACAAGTTTTGTCAATCTCTTGAGGATGATTCCTGCAGGTATTTCTCCATTTAAAATATTAGATCTGGCTGGAGAATCATAATTCTCCCAACTTTCAAAATCTGGTAACTTCCTGCACTGGAATGAGCTGAATAGAATTGTGTAGAGCCAATTTAGCAAGTATGTGCCCAGCTCTCTCCCTGCAACAGTCCCTGTGGAGCTAACCACCAAAGTCCTCCAAGGCCAGAATGGGAAACAAAGTGAAAGAACTTGACCAAAAAAAAAAAAAAAAAAAAAATCAAATTTCATCAACAGAGAATATCTCAGCTAGCACAGCATATTTCTTAATAATAGCAGAGCATTCAATACAGACTCTGAAGTCAGACCCGACCCACAACCTGACATTCTGTTATATGGGTAGAAAATTTCTGTGCTAGCTTTGCCAGAGGAGAAAATACGATATGGAACAAAGCCCTCCACTCCAACAGAGGTTTGGACCATGGAGCTTCATCCTTGTACCTATATCTTCTTAGATATGAAATACAGCTAGTAATCCTTACCTGTTTTCAGCTCACAGTGAATCTGAGTATATCTAAATCAGCAAACTCTGATAAGGAGATTTTTTCCAAAATATTTATTTTAAAGTACTTTTAACTATTCTTAATACAGTTGTTTTTAAAATTGAAGTTGCTAACTCTTTGAAATGTCATAACTTTACCCTAATGCCAAGCATCTACCCATTCTGGGCACTCTGAAGACTGACAAATTCTCACCATATAAACTGATGTTCTATCCAAGCTAATTTAAATTATGCTTTTTTTCTTCTCAGGAAAACTTCTAAAATTGGAATTTTGTCAGTTGATTGGCAATTGGCATTAAGCCAGGATATAATTCTCTGGTACACACCATTAAACCTCACAGTGAGGAATAATTAGTACCGCAAAAGCACTTTGAAAATGAAATGTGCTGTAAACTAAATAATTATTATTTTTATTATTATAACATTGTAAGAAAATTAGCAAGTGACTAAGAGACAGTTTACAAGACCTCCCACTGAAAAATTACATTAAGTGTTCTATTTCTGAAGAATTTGGACAACCTATATGTATCTAAATTTATTTCTGTACGGTGCCATAAGGGATCACTACTGGTAATATAGATGGGTTCAGATGTGTGACCAGAGAAGAAAAAAATTTGAAAAAAGTAGTTCACACAGCACTGCTATGAAATATTGCACTCATATATATGCATATATGAGGGAAGACGATTTGTGCATATCTGTGGAAAATAAGCCACAGAATTCACTCTGATTAGTCCCTTGTTCTTAATAACTAAATCAGGAGCTGATTCCCAATATATTATCTACAGTATCTAGTACATCATATTACCCACTCTCACAGAATTTACTGTAAAAAAACAGGTATTTTTTCCTCAACTGATGAAAAGCATAGATTTTCCAAGTTTCAGGGCAATTTCTCTCTCCTGAAAAGTTCAGTGACTAATATTAGATTTTCTCAAATAATCTGGACTGATTTATTTATTATCTTCATTATCTAGAATAATACTTAGTGTTCTTGGATGAAAAAAATTTTGTATAAAGTTTCCAGACAGCCTTAAAAGCATTAAAATACATTAAAAATATATAAATGTTAAATTAAAATTTAAAAAGTAAAAAGTAAAATAATGGAATCTTCCACTGTTTCCTCCTCAATGTACTTTGAGATATGGATAGTATATTACTTAGCTCTAGATTGTAACAGATCTATAGATGCCATCTACTGACCACTTGATGTTTTTTCAGAGACAGGCATGACCTCTCTATTGCAACTATGCACAAAAACCACTTTAAGCATTTCCAATTAGGTAGGTAACACATACATTCCTATCATTGATGAAGATATACATACACACGCAATCACTTGCAACTTAGAGCTGTGCTACCAGGCCCCCTACAAGAGCAGAACCGTGTGACTTCATCCTTCGTGCTCAGCTCTCATTAAAGACTAGCTTCAAAACTGTGAAACTGGGCTTTCCCGGAAGTGTGGAAGAGAATCATCAGAAAACTTCTGCCTACATTCCTTCAACCAGTCCTTTACTCATTTTCTTGCTCAGCAAAAAGAGAGGTAGGAGGCTATGTATCTGCAAACTGTGGTGTAGTAAATGGCAGTGAGCCATTACTATAGCTATGCAGTGGCACACAGTAGAATTTTGCACATAATCTGCAGAAAAATGCAGTTTTGAGGCTCTCATTCAGACAGATGTTGTCCCAGAATATTTTCCTTGATATTCTTCCAACTGTATGTCTATGCGTGAAAAAGCTGCAGACTGGCCTGATCTGTTCTTGCAGTGTATAATCTGAGGTTCTGCTCCAATAAGGACTAGTGCTTTCTCATTAAATAGGTTTGCAAAAAGATATGTTCTGCCCTAGTGTTTTTAATCACCTTCTGGTTTTTAACAGGCAGGATACTTTCTAAGGTATATAATATTGAGGATTTATGGGAACATCAATGCAGTTATTTTTAGGCACCATTAGTCAGTTCCCCAGATAAACTGGAGTTGCATGTGAAAGTCTGTGGTAAAAGGCAGCACATTCTGTAGGAGAAAATATGGGATACTGTCAGAAGTCACATCCAGAGCTGCATTTTGTGTGATACAGTACATGGAATGTTTTAGTTGTAACGCATAGATACAGAGCACAGAAAAGTTCACATGGGATGTTATCTATACATTATTTACCTTAGTTCTGAGGAGTAGCAGGCAGGCTGCTGTTCTTTCGAGATTTGTGCAGCTCGTCCAGGTTAAATCCTGGTGAGAAATGCACACAACCTCTGGCTCATGCCTCTGCTGCCCTTGACAGGTTCTTGAGAAATGAAAGAATTACTTAGCACTCGCTTTATTTTGCTCTCAGAAGGGAAAGGTTTTTACAAGTTTTCTATATCCACAAGAGACTATCTAGAATAATTTGGATTAGAGGAAACCTTTAGATGATTATGAATACATTCATTTTCTCCACACTGTCAGTGGCAATTAAACTTACTGTTACAAAAAGATTCCTAACCTTGCCCATCTCCTCCCTCCTCATTAAATTTCTTGTTACAGTTAATTGTTATCAGTGCTTTATGTGCTATTTAGCCTACACATTTCCTGCATAGTTTTGAAATGTTTCTTCTTGAACCCTCATTTGCTAATGGGATTAATTGATTCTTGTCATCTGCTGAACATTCTTTCATACACTTGTGACAGCTGTGTTTCTTCTCTCCCTATTTGTTTAATTTGAGATTTAAGGAGCATGACTTGCAGGAAGTCCTGGCAGGAAAAAATCCAATCAACCACTGTGGAGATCTTGATTAAAAGTTCAGTCCTGAAAATTTCAAAAGTCTGGAAAGATTTGAAAATATTCTGCATCTGTTATATTTTTGTTATATTTGGACAACTTTGAGGCACACACCAAGTGTAGTTTTCCCAGGTAAGGCTTGAATGCATATCTAGAAAATCAGAGTAATAGGTTCAGATAGGTGAATAGCATCTGTAAAGACCAATATCAGTAATACTGTAATAAAACATCCAGTACCTAAAGGGAGCCTACAAACAGGAAAGGAGTCAGCTCTTTATAAGGGTAGATAATAGTGGGAGAAGGAGAAATGATTTTAAGCTGAAGGAGGGAAGATTTAGCTTGGATGTCAGGGGGAAGTTCTTTACAGAGAGAGTGGTGAGGTACTGGAACAGGCTGCCCACAGAGGCTGTGGATGCCCCATTCCTGGAGGTGTTCAAGGCTAGGATAGATGGGGCCCTGGGCAGCCTGGTCTAGTATTAAATGGGGAGGTTGTTGGCCCTACATGCCACAAGGGGGCTGGAGCTTGAAGATCCTTGAGTTCCCTTCCAACCCAGGCCATTCTGTGATTCTATGAAAATAAAGTTCCCTTGGTTTTTATTACAACTTAACAAATATTTTTTTACAAAGTTTTCAATAAAAATGTTTTCATAGAAAATGTAGAATATTAGTTTGACTTCAATCCAACCCACACTGTGGCTACAGAATGATATTAACCCTGTCCCCTCACCTTGCACACCAACCCACCTGCACTGTGTAAACCTAATCCAATGGCTGCTGACAGTGCACATTCACTAAGATGGCTAAGTTACTAGAAAGTAAGAAATTTCATATCTTCATAGTGCCCTCACTTTACTTCCTGAATGTTCCTTTCTGATAAAATAGGAGTGTGTCTGCAGAAGCTAGTAGCAAGAAATAATACAGCAGTAAGGCAGGGCAGATCAGTAACTGGTTCCTTATAGATACAGAGACCCACAATACACCCTGAACTTCCATTATACATCAAGCTCTTGGTGTTTACACACTGTGCTCCAAATACATTCCAGAATCTTACCTAAAACCCTGAGCTTGAGCTTCAGCAGGGGTTAATCAAGAGAGATAAATTGATTTGCATCAGGTAAAAAACCTGTTACTTTGCCTTTTTAGGTAACCTCTGATGTATTCTGTGAATTACTATGTATGCTTTCGTGTTGAATACTGCTATGAATAACTAGAAGAATAATTTCAAAAGATATAAATTTTTACTAACCCCCAGGCAGCAATAATTTATAAATTACAAAACTTTTTAAATTGCAAAGCATATTTTATGCATTTGAGGAAGAAAAGCTCTCTTTTTACACTGATTCCATCTTGATTTACACTCTTAGGACTGAGGAATGTTATTTCATACACAGAAGGAAGGAGACCATCACTGGGCAATGTAAATATTCTATATAGAGACATGCAGGAAATCAGTTGTTTCTTTCTACATATATGAACATTCCCCAATGCATAATTTTAAGCATTTGAGATGTAAAAGGGAAAAAAAAAAAAAAAGAAATAGAAGAAACTGTGGTTATGGCAATCTGAGATACAACATGAATTCAAAATAATTATAACTGTGTGCAAAAGGTTGATAACGGCCTTTGCTATTCAACTCCATGCTACAGCTAAGTGCCTAAAAATAACACCTCCTCTACCAGCTGATCAAATTCCAGTGATCAAAAATTCCCTTACTGTGCTGAAGTCTATTTATTTACAGTCAGAGTCCTTATTGGGTTTATGTGGCGAGGTATTGGTGAACAGGGAGCTGCAGGAGTGGCTTCTGTGACCAAAGTACAGCGCTGCTCCAGGTTAGATAAGAGCCAACTCCAGCTGCTCCACCACCAGGGGAGTGAAAGCAGTAGGGTGATGTGAAACTGCCACAGAAGGGCAGACATCTATCACTTGTTCAGTGGTTACAGTAAACCCCGACACCCCTAGGCCTGTGGAAAACAGATATTTTCTCAATGTCAGGATTGACTTCTTCCTTGCCCATTCCCAGAGTGTGCAAGGGAAGGCACTAAGACACTACAGATCTCATGTACATTAAGCTTCCCTGCAGAAGCTTCACAGATCTCTCTGCTTTAGATCCTGCCCTTTTTACTCTCTTTTCCTACACTGAGTAGAAAACAAACCCACAAAAAGAGCTGGGAGCTGAGACACTGGCTACCAAAATAACACAGACAAGAGTTACACAACATAAGGCACTGAGCAAATTGCAGGACAAGCAAGAGGCCAGAAAAGGAATACCATAGAACCATAGAATAACTTGGGTAGGAAAAGACCTCAAAGTCCGTCTAGTTCCAACCCCCTAACATGAGCAGGGCTGCCACCCACCCTAATAGGCTGCCTAAGTTCCATCCAACCTGGCCATGAGTGTCTCCAGGGATGGGGCAGACTGCCCAAGCAATGTGGGCTGAGCTCCCATCTTCTTTCTGTATTCTTTTCCACCACCAATGAGGAACTTTGTATAATTCTTATATATTTTTTTCTCAGACCACACATGTAACAAGGAATTTCTTTTGCTACTGTGCAGGGCTCTATTTCCATAACAGCTTTTCATCATAATTTATGAATTCTGTGAGTCATTGAAGTATCCTTCATGGATGAGACATACACACATTTTTTTTTTTTTTTTTTTTAAGCGGATAAACAGTGTAGTTTATAGCCAGTTTTTAGTTACCACAATGCACTGTTTTCAAAACTCCCTCCCCTCTGTCCACCTATGGATTATAGCAACTTTAGACATAACATCCAGCTTCCAGGAAAAAAAAAAAAAAAGGAAAAAGGAATATTACCCATCAAGTTTTGGGGAAATACAAAATTATTGATTGCAAAAAAGCTTTCAATAATCTCATTATTTATCTTAATAAGAACAAATGTATCGTGCCAATGTTCTATATCCTGCAGAAATGACAATGGATGATACAACTCATCACATGGCAAAAAAAATGAGTTCAGTGTTTAAATCTAGAAACTATTAGTTAAGAGACAAGTGTGCATAAAAACATCCCAGTAATTCACATTTTCTCAAATTAGCTCTCTTGAATAGGAATAGTCTTTGCTGTACTTTTCACACAGCATAATAGCATAAAGATACTAACAAAGGCCTCCATGTACTACCACAATGTAAATACAAATAATAATTACAGTTAGTGCTGATGACTTTCACTTTTTAAGTAGAACAGCAGAAATGAGCTCTACTCTTTACGTTACAAGATAATGACATTTAGTTTCATTCAATGGTATGCAAGATTACTGCTCAGATTCCTGCTGGGAGGAATAACTTTTTTAGTTTTTAAACAATCTCAGATAGTGTAAGTGCAACATAAGCATAAATCTTAAGGAAGGGAAGTCAGAATGGCCTCTTGAGCTAACAAAAAAAAAGGGAATATACTTTCAAAGATAGTTAAAATATATGATTTTATAATTTTCATTGAAAAACAATTGAAATGTTGTGCATAAAGATCTTCATAAACCTAGGCTTAAACTGGGAGCCAAGAGACTCTGTTGTCAGCTGTGGCTATTTCTTCTACTAAGTATTGCTCATTACAGTCGAAAAAAAGCTAGTTCAACATAGCAAGCCCAGAATTAGAACTAGAAATACTTGGATCTTGGCATCAAATATTTTAATAGTTAGAAAAGCACAAAATGCAGTGCACTGCTTAGTGTTGTACCATTCTTTGTCAGGGAACAAGGCATTCAGAGCTGGATAAAAAACTATAGCTGAAACCCTGACTTGCAAATAGGCCCATTTAGCTCATGAAACAGACACTTGTAATACATGAAGAGGACAGTCACAAGTCTCAACAAGGACCTAGACAAGCTCAGACTGAAGATGCCACAAAACAATTTGTCCATTGAGGTCATACTTCTTTGTTTGCTGCAGGACTGGCTTTCCTGGCATGGAATAACAAAACTGTAAAAGCCAACTGAAGTTTTACCCCATGCGAGAATATTCAGACTGTTTCTTTCTGAATTTAAGATCCTACTGCTTTCTTTCACATTGTATTACAGTATTCTCCCTCACCACCAAAATTAGTAGGAATTCAGTGACTCTGTTGCTAAGTTGCTAACAGCTAGCCACAAAGGAAACACAGGGACAAACATGGAGACAGTGAACTCACATACCCTTTGTTTCCATAGAAAATGAGGCTAACAAGTATAATAAACCTCATAAAGTTCTATTTTTTTTAATACATATTTTCATTTTCCTGGTCTACAGATTTGCATTATTATTGTTTAGTGTAAATCACTGTCTATCTACACAGCATGAGTTACTGCCAAGGCATTTAACAGGAAAGAGTGAAAAGCTGAGCTTCTAAGCAATAGATAAAATGTATTTCAGGTATTTTAAACTTTATTGATTTTGCCTTTGAAATTGAAAAGCATGATTTAGGAGATTACGTCTATTAATTTACATTTGGAAATAATAAAAATGTCTCATGATTCCTCCCCTACATAAACTAAATTATAACCATGAACTTCTGAGCTTTATTGGTTTTTATGATGAATTCTTCCAGCCACCATATACTTATGAAGCCTTATGCAAGCTTCCTAACAAAGACTGACCTACTCATTTTATATGGTAGTAAACTTTGCAGGGCAAAATTATTTAAAAATTACAAGACAGACATAATTTGATATTATTTCTCCATAACACAGTTAACTACATAGCATCTATCTTGGCAGTCTATTTAACAATCTCACTCATTTCACTGTACATAATAAAATTAAACATGTGAAAAGCAGCCTAATTAAAAAACGTATGCTCTTTGTAAGCTTGCTGAGTTCTTAGCTTTCAGCATTGAATGAATTCCCACAAATTCCCTGAAATGAAAATGAAAGCTAGCAGCCACTGGTAACAGCAGTTAACAGCTAATAGCCCAAAAGGCCCCAAAGAGGGTAGATTTACATAAATTATGAATACCAACAATGTCAAAGAATTCCTTTTTTGTCAAATCATACAGATGTCTGGAAAGCAAATGCCGTGTACCATAAACTTGAGCATATAACTGTTAAAAGCAATAACGTTGCCCTGAAATCTTCTCTAGAAGTTCAGTTAAATAAAATGAAAGTTCAGTCAGCATCTGGCCAAATTAGCAAGCAGTAGAGCTAAACACAAAATTATATTCTGCATTCTTGCTATAAAGATGATGAAAACACATAGGTGTTTTTTTGTTCTACAAAGCATATGATCAATGGTTATGAGGGATTCAGCAGTTTAACCTAACCTTCTTCTTTGGAGTAGTGGTTGGCAACCCTGCACATAGCAGGGGGGTTGAAAATAGATGATGATTGTGGTCCTTTTCAACCCAGGTCATTCTATGATTCCATTATTCTCAGAAGTGCTTTCCTAATGAAACACCATCAGAATTTGCAAAGACACAGGTCCTCCTGGTCTTGATTTTGTGATACTTCCAAATGGGTTTCATAGTGCTACTGTCAGCACAGCACTTCTAAGATATATGAATGCTCCCTCTAACACACTACTCATTTTTCCAATTCTTTCCCTGGGAAAAGAATTGTGTTCATATTTGTGTTTGAGGTGTGGTTTTGTAGGGTTTGCTGCCACATTGTACTGCTAAGCATTCCTACTGAAGAGAATTGGTCAGCTTCTGCTTCAGGTAGAAATGGCAAAGTGTTGTGTCATTAACTACATTCCTAATTTCAACATTTCCTTCTTTAACATTACCAAAAATTACTCCTGTAATAATTAAAACAAAGCAGGAGTTTGACCTAGGCAGTCATCATTTTAAAAGATCTGTGCGCATGTATGGCGAACTCAAAACAGTTATTTACTTTTTTATTCTCAGCTGGTATGGATTGTAAGCTTTTCTTCACAGACCTTCTTTGTGATGAAAGTTTGGATGGGGAAAACTTTTTTCCTTTACATTCTGCTGAGAGATGTGAAGCGGGCAACTGACCCAACATTTCTCGGGACTAAAGTTAATGACCCTGCAATCCAACTGTTTCCTCTTACTACACTTCCATACTCAGAACTGTTATGTACCTTTCACTATAATGGGATGAATGCTTGCTTGCTCTGAAGACAACTTTAATTATTCTCAAATTCACAATGTGTACAGAACACACGTGTAAATCCCACTTTCCTCATATCACATTTCTCTATCATACCTTCACAGACTGTCTTTCAGGCCAGATGCAAGCTTCTGTCAAATCACATGCTCGTACATATTACAAACTACACAGGACTTTTAACTCACGCTAAAGGCAAAACTCATAATTATGCACACAGAACTAAAAGGTATGACTTTGCAGATTATGCATGTTTTTTTATTCATTAGATACATAATATTTTACCAATAGATAAGCTCTTGGGTTGCCTAGTCAGTTATTGATATTAGTTTGAAGATAGGAACTGCATGTCTGGTTCCTGGAACTGAAACACACACTATGTGAAGCCACTAAGCCAGAAGGGGATCAGTCCAATCTAATCCTGTATCTACATTAGAACCTGAGCAGAGCTTGCTTCTTCCAAGCTGAATGTTTGTTATTATTAAAAGATATTTCAACATTGACATGTTCTATCAATTTTCAGTGCTAGTATCTTATGTTCCTTGAATGATATCTCACATTGATGACCCTGATATCTAGATTTACCTTTATAGATATGAGTGAAGCAGAACAAATTCAAACTCAACCATACTACCATATAAATTCATCTGAGAGCAATTCAAGGAGTAAGTCACTTCTCAGAGACTCAACTGAATGCTAACAGTAAATTGGTTACCCTCACACTTAAAGATTTGCCAGAAAAGCAAATAATGAAAATGCTGACAGGTGTGGAAGTTGTTGGATCTTTCGTCTTTTTTTCTTCAGAAGCATCTTGGTCAGCTCTAATCTATATTGTTTATTTTGTCTGACTGCACTAGATATCTTGTTAGAAGTATGCAATGATATATCTGTCCCTAATCACAAACTGACAGGGTTATCAGTCACAAAGTAGCTCATATTTGAACTTAGTTAAAATGAAATACACACCACTGAGCAAGGCCTCGTATATGTTCCACTTTAGTGGTTTTATCATTCTTGAGTTTAACTGACCATTTATTAAAGTCAGTGTAACAAATGAAAATTTCCCTGTTTTTTCTCTTTTTCCTGCATATCAGTAAGTACTCTTTAATTTAACTAGGTAATTGGTGACTTATATGCTTCTTTTCTCCCTTCGTTAATTTAATATTAGAATGTGACCTCTTTGATAGGTCTGAGGATTAGATCCATTTATCACACATATGGTGAAGGAAGTTCCAGAGGTTGTCACATAGCTTTCCACCCTGCCTTTTGCTCCAAGTTAATATGAAATTGCTGTCTAATTTGTTTCGTGACAATAGAAAACTGTCAGAAGAGAAACTTTCTTACTGAATTTCATGATAATGAGGAGACAATTATCCCTAATATAGTCTCTGTCAAGCTTCTCCTTCGAAATATCTCCAGCCCCCAAGGACTGATGGTTTCCTATTAGTGCTTTAAATCAACTGTGCTCATCTCTTTAATTCACTCTCTATAATACATTGGACTTTAAAAAGAAACTGCAAGTTCACTAACTCATTCTTAACTGCAATAATAATCACATGCCAGCATTTCAAGTATAATGAATATAACAGAAAAAGATGAGTCTGTATTAAAAATCTTTACCTTGACTACAGTCTAAGGACTTGAAATGGAAACTGTAAAGCAAGAATGTCAGTAAGGCCTCTGAGAAGTGCTCATAACCCTCAACCACAAACAGAGGACTTTTGCATATTTCACTTTAATACCTGTTTAATGAGTACATTACTAAAATACAGAGCACAGATAGTTCTGGGAATGAAGAATGTTCATCTAATCTGAGGTCACTACCTTGCTCCATTCGAGCGCACACAAATGAAATAATTTCCCATTATACCAAATACAAAATAAAACGCAAAATAGTTACACACTTTGGAGAGCTATTACCAATTTGTTATTTGAATTAAGCTGCAGAGATGATAGAGGAGAGGTTTCAGATATTAGACTAAACTTATCTTACAAGTGAAGTCCCATGAAAGCAAGGAGTTTGGCAACAATTCTTACAGTTTGACTTGAAATACATCAAATTGTTCCTAAAAAGACTTTTTTTTAATGTTATCAAAACACAACAAAGCCAAACAGGATGACACACTCATTCTATGTGAATGTTATTGCTTTATTCTGTGTAATTTAATCATCAAACTTGTTCATCTCATGAGACAGTAATTTTCCTTCAAGTGCAATTATATTTCACAGTGTCCTTGCTGATTAGGCAGAAACAGAAATAATTCATCAGAAAATTACAAAAAGAATTAATTATCACCAATATGTAAAGCGAAAATTATGATATTCAGCAGCTGCTAAATAATTAAATTCCTTCATTTCCAAATATATACCAAAGCTTATTAGACAGCGTGATATACATTCAAATCAAGAACAATGATCTTATAACCACGTATTCAGGAATTGCATTCTGTGCAAGAAAGATGGGTAACATTACTTCTTTCTCTACAAAGTATTATTTTAAAAGATATGAAGACAACAGATCCCTCTTACATAAATATGTACGTTTTTGCAAATTGTGTCTCAGCTTGTAACATGAAATTCCTAAATTGGAAAAATTAAGGGAGTGTATTAAAATACGGGTGACCATTCTTACATCCTATGTGACAGACCTACAGAAAACCAAAATCCCAAACAGTTCATTACAAACTGAAAGTGTTATCTTCCAAGTACATACACATATGTAAGTCTACTAACTTCTGTTAGACTACACAATGTGTTACACTAAACATGGAAAAAATCATTTATTTATTCAGGCCTAAAGCTCTGTTCCTCCAACTCATTATGTCAGACAAATACAGAAAGGACTTCACTAGTAGTAAAGGGTTTATAAATTAAAGAAGTCCAGTGTTAGAGCAGGCAAAGTAAAAACTGTTACTTCAGAACACTGAAGAGTTCATTCAGTAATTGTTTTTATGAGTTAAATACATATGTATGTATGTACATATATACATACATAACTCTGCAAAGTTAATAATTGTTTACCATGCATTTCAAATATACTTCTAGCAGAAATCTGTATTATATTCATAAAAATACATTGCAATTACCATCTATTTCCATAACCATCATTGCTTTCATGTTCATTTAAATGCTTGATTGGTATTTTAACAATAAAAGATTAAAATTATGAGTTTTCACATTAAAAAAATAATAAGTATCTTTCAGAATCTTCTAGCACAGATCCTCCTTCCTGCCCTTTCTAAAGGCTGGTGTGACATTGGCTGTCTTTCAGTCCTCAGGCACCTCATTCGTTCTCTAAGACTTTTCAAAGAACAGTTTGGCAATCACTTCTGCCAGCTCCCCCAGCACTTATGGCTGCATCCTGTTAGAGCCCATTGATCTGTGTGCATTGACATTGCCTAGATGGTTTCTTCCTTGATGAGAGAAAAGTCTTCCATTCTCATTCCTCCAGGCTTTGGGATTTCTGAGTTAGAAAAGATATTCAGCATCTCTGCCTTCTCAGCATCCCATTACGAGAGGACCTATCTCATTAAGCAGCAGACCCACATTTTTCCTAGTCTTCCTGATCACGTCCCTGCAGGCCATGACAGCATTCTCATATCCCTCTCAAGTGATTATATCCTTTTTCCATATTTCATACTCTTTCTTCTTTCCTTTAAGATTTTCCATGACCTCCTTGCTCATCTATGCAGTCTCATACCACTTTTACCTCATTTCTTACTCTCAGGGCTTCACATCTTGTGTTTGGAAGAAGTGGTACTTAAATACTGACTAACTCTCTTGAGCCTCCTAATCTTCCAGTTCTCTAACCCATGGGAGATACCTCGAGCTAAGTCCTTGAAAAGGTGAGGGTTGTCACTCCTGAAATCTAGAGTTGCAATTTATTTGTTCCCTCGTTTCCTCCATGTAAAACCTTGAACTCCACTCTCTAAAGGTCACTGCATCCCAGGCTGCTCTCAGCCTTCACATCCCCAGTCTGCCCTTCCTTGTTACTATAAACAAGATCCAGCAGCATGCTCCTCCTCAGCAGCTCATCCTACCACCTACATCAGTAAGTTATCTTCCATACACTTACAAGAACCTACTGGACTGCATGTGCCTGGCAGGATTGCTCTTCTAAGAAATATCAGGGTGACTGAATCCCACCATGAGAACTAGTGCCTGTGAGGTGCTTTCAACTGTGTGTAGAAGGTCACATCAGCTTCTTTCTCCTGATCAGATGGCCTGCAGTAAACACCCACAATGATACCACTCATACTAACCTGCACATTAATTCTCATGCACAAGCTCTCCATTTGTTCATCTTTCATCCCTAGTTGGAGCCTGATACACTCTAGTTATTCACTCACATGAGGAGCAACTGCACTGCCTCATTACAGTAACTGGACAGATCAATATGATGGGAAAGGCATTGCAACAGAGGTGTGATGACAGAAGGAGCTGCAGAAGTGCTATAAAGAAAGGGAAGAAGATCACTCACCCAATATCAGAAGATTCTAGGTTCACAGGAGAAAGCTTCACCAAGGAGGGATCTGCAGAAAGAGATCCTTCCCTTGTGGCAGTCAGCCCTTAAATGAGGTGTAAGAGGGGTAGAGCCTGGCTGAACCCTGCTGGAGCCTTCCAGTCACACAGATAAATTTGCGCTCTCAGGACTGACCAGGTTTATTCCCCAGCTGCTCAATCAGTGGTTCAGGCCGTGACTCAACAGTTTCCATACATTCTTGCTGGCACGTCTTTCCTAAAAATGACATAATCATCCATGACACCATTCCAGTCATTTGAGCTGTCCTACCATGTCTCTATGACCACAGTGAGATCATGGCTCTGCAGCTACACACAGATCTCTAGTTCTTCCTTTTTTATTTCCCATGCTATGTGCACTGGTATACTGCCATTTTAGGGAAGAAAAGGGAAGGGAGGATGCAAGTATCCCTAGAGAGATGTGAGAAAATATGCCATAGCTGTATACACCCTTGAGGTGGCTGGCCTTCTGACTCACATTATGGGAGGCAGCTAAAAAATATTTAACATTGTTCTGGTTTGTCTGGTTTATTCAAACAGTTGCACTGGCATGAGCATTGTCATTGTGGACACTTACTCCCAAGTCCTTCAGCTTAAACCACCTCTTATGGTTAGCAAACCTTCTGCCAAAGATTGCATGTGCATCTCATCCCTAACAGGTTATAATTGTCATAGAATGTCTCACTGTCGTAAAAACCAAAACCCTCCTGCTAGCAACAGCCAATAATTGATATTCATTATACATTTAAATCTGGCTTCCTTATACATGTGGTAGATACACTCATTAAAACGAAAAAAAAAACCAAAAAAAAACCCGCATTTTACTCTGTTTGTTAATAGATTTAAATAAAATTTATTCCATGTATGAGTGCAGACATCACAAAACCTACTTTTATACTAGAACTAAAATTGAACATACACTACCACATATTTCTGTGTGAAAGAGGTATAAACTAGAACACCTCTCTTTTTCCTACATCATGTAATCAGTTCCCAATTTATACCACCCATTGTGTTATTTCCTTATATGAAAATAATTAAAATCACATTGCTACCACTTTGAGTAATTGCATTAATATGTAACAGCCTGAACTGGAGCCTCAAGCTAAATCTATTCTTCAAGTAGGGCAAACAGAGTCAGGGAACTGCAGGGTACTCAGAGTCTCAGGGATGTTTATACCACAAATCCACACAGAAGCTATTTCCAAAGTCTTGGGGAAAAAAAAAAAAAAAAAAGGTGACTACAACCAACGAATACAAATTTAACAAGTGTAAATCATGGCTCACCAACTTACTTACTTCTACAACTAGAAGACTGGCTCTATAGAAAAGGAGAAATTTTAAATGTTTACTTTCCTTTTAGCAAGGCATTTCATAACACCTCTCATAGTGCCCTGTTAGCCAAACAGGTAAGATACAAATTGGGTAAAAGTATTGTGTGGGGCAAATTATCTGGACCATCATGCTTAGAATACAGAGACACTAAGTGCAGCTGCCTACTCCAAAATAGTAATACCCCTTGGAGATCAACTCAGAGGACAATGCTGCTTACTTTCTTTATAATAATATTTATTAAACAGTAGGGAAATAAATGATATGCTGGAGTGTGGTACAGACTTGAAATACTAGAGAAATGATTGACAGGAATCTCATGATTTTCAAAAATTGGGAAATGCCGAGATGATGCTGTGATGATGTGCACCCTCTTCTCTTCCCCACCCTCCCTGGTTTCTTCCTTCAAATTCCTTCTTCAGCCTAGCCTTTCTTGCAAGGCTCTGCAACGGAACACAATGACTAGTGATAACACACATGCTAGAACAGATTAACAACCATAAATCTGTATCAAACTGGGTTCTGACAGTACTGATAGCAGACCCCTGGTTCAACAGCTGAGGACAAACTGAGCATGTGCTCAAAAGGCGACCTATGACTGTGAGTCAATCACCTTACCCCCATAAATAGTGAGCACCCAAGAGTCCCCTTTGTGCTCTCCTGCACAGCAGCTGCCTGCATGACAGGGTCTCCTCTTGAGCAAGGACTACTCTCAAGGTTACGTCTGTGCAGCGATCCCTTACACCTTGACACCAAGACATCTTGTCGATACAAATCCTCAGCAAGTGACTAATAGTTTGTTTTAGACTTTGTTAGCCTCTCTAAGATCACATCTTAGATTGACTGTAAGCTTCGTTAGCTTTGCTAATATCTTAGTTTGACTGTGCATGTACAATCCCTTAGACATAAACCATTGACCAAGACTGAGACTAGAATTAGATTCAGCCACACCTAGATTCCTTACCATCATGGTTCAAGGAATTTAGAAAGCAAGAAGGTCCACTCTGAACCTCATGACTCAACAGGAAGGCCTTCTATATGTATATGTTTAACTCTATTGTCCATGCAGTAAACAACCAAGTGTATCCAGCCATTTCAAATCTCAAGTCACTGCCTTAGTTACAATTAAGCTTTGTTAAATCACTATATGGTATTGTATATTGTATCCCTATACATATATTCTACTTCTCTCATACAAGTGCAGTACACTGTAGCTGTTTTCCATCCTTGACATCTGCACCTGGAACATAATAACCCTATGTGACATTACAAGTTGCAGATCTATTGCCTAGGAAGCACCTCTCCTATGAAGATAGGCTGACAGAGTTGGAATTGTTCAGACCAGAGATGACAAGGCTCTGGTGAGACCTTATTGCCACTTCCAATATATAAAGGGGACATACAAGAAAGACTGAGAGAGCTGAGAGAGACTTTATTAGGGAATGTAGTGTTAGAACAACAAATAATGGCTTTAAACTGGAGAAGGATGGGAACCAATAAAAGGATGAGAGGGAACCGCCCAAAGTTGGACTAGGGGAGGTTCAGACTAGATGCTAGTGAAAATTTCTTTATCGTGAGGATGGTCAAATTCTGGAACAGCAGAGTGGTTGCTGCCCCATCCCTGTCAATGTTCAAGAGATATTTGGACAATGCCTTCATCAAGTTTTAGTTTGCCCTGAATAGGTCAGGAAGTTGTATTAGATGATCTTTGAAGGTCTCTTCCAACTGAACTATGCTAGTCTAGTCTACTCTACTCTACAGCAGCATGCTCTGGTGTCATAGAAGGCTAACAGAGAAGGACAACATCATGATGTTGCACTGACAAGAAAGTTGTTAGGTCAATGAAAGTGATTCACATTCTCTGTATGGGATTTCTGTGATTGCATCCAGAGTGTTGTGTTCAGTTTGGTGATTTCCAGTAAAACAAATTGTGATCACTACAGTGATTAGGTGCACAGAGAAAGTGGTTTTAAACAAGTCTCTTCTCTCTGATATTCCAGTTACATCATTATCTCAACCTTTTGAGCCTCATATTGGGTGTCAAAAGGACAGGCACCTAAATATCACACCGCCATTCATCAATGGGGTGAGAGAGAGTATCAAAAAAGTTAAAAGTGACAGAACTCATGGATACAGGTAAAAATAATCTAATAAGAAAGAAAACAAACAAACAGTGTGCACATTTGCTTATCACCAGCTAATGCCCAGCCAGTTCCCAAGCAACACCACAGCCAACAGCTCCAGTTTCATTGTTCGAGATGACACCATACAGTATGGAATATTCATTCAACCAGTTCCTGTCAGCTGTCCTAGTTCTGCCCCTCCCAGCTACTTGCCCCCATCCTTGCATCTCCATCCCTGGAGATATTAAAAGCCCAACTGGATGTGTCCCTGAGCAACTGATCTGTTTAGCCCTGCTTTGAGACAAGATTTCCAGAGGTCCCTTCCAACCTAAAAATTGCATTTTCTTGCTAACACATTTTTTCTTAAACCCATTATATGGCAAATAAACTCTCTCAGACTACATTTCACAATAATTTGCAGTACAGCACAAGCCAGGAATTCTTCCAGTTGGCAACATGGATGAGCCTAAACTTCTCTGAAAGAGATGGTACACGCTATCAAGCTAGGCCTTGCCACTATACCCCATGACCAGAGAATGATAACCAGCTTGCTTTACTTAGCAATACACAGGTCAGGCAAGTGAGGAAACAAATGAAGCTAAACAATTGGCAAGCCATTAAATTTGTAGTTGTCAAGAATGAGAAGCAATGTTATGGATGTTTTAAACTTAATTAATAGAACAGAGATATCAAAATTATCACAGTTTAGAAACAGACAGAACATTATGCTTTTGGACTGTGTAATAGCTTATACATCAAAACATGAGAAAGCTTAGGCTTGCCAAAACAGATCATTAGTTGTTAGCAGTTTTAAAGTATAGATGAGATCATGGAAAGTCCCAAGGATTGAAAACAAAAGCTCCAAAGGATTCTCATTCTTGATGTAAGTCAGTCTGTCAGTTTACAGGAATTTATCACTCCATCAAACCAGTAGGTAATATTATTCATTAATACTTGATGCATGTGAATTTAATTAAAGATGATTCTGAAACTTCTTGGACAGATTCTGTGATAAGCACGTAGCAAAGCTAACTGACAAAGTACATCATCACAATCATTTTGAGTAAGCTCAAACCCATTCCCAATAACCATAGTGAAAGAATGCTTGGACAAAATACATATGTACTGAGACCTTAGAAATACAGAATTGCTATCAGAACAATTAGGGATAATTTCTGAATCTATTTGGTAATCTAAGATCACAAAATAGCCACTTTCAAGTTAACAGCTATGCAAGAAGTACAAAAAGAATCTTCTGTTAATACAGCTAACAAGCTCCAAGTGAGTTTTCATCTCTCAAAGTGACCTTTCATTTAATCCATATTCATTCCTTCAGCAGCATGTACAATGCGTATGAAAGACTGCAGCTAAAATTTCAGATCCACAAATTCATGGTTTTTAATGTTTTTGCTATTTATTTGTTTATTTGTTTATTTGTTTTTGTATATTCAGGTTAAAGTAGAGATCTAAAGGACAGTGTAGAAATGTGCAATTCTAACTGTAGGTGATGCAGACCTGTAATGCATTATTTTCTTTTCTCAATTTGTTGGTAAATTAAACTTAATAATTATTGCATCATGTACATTTCAAAGTACGAGGCCTTCTGAAAATCCAGCCATGTACATTTTTCATATACTGTGCAGTCTCACTTTCTCATTTCCCACGTTACTGGGATTTCATTTTTGTAAAGTGTAGAGAAATCCAATTATTTCAATACAGTAAGAATTGATATACAAACAACAAACTTCTGTTAAAAGAACAAACACATAGGGATACTTTATAGTGCTATACTTATATTATGATGTATTTACATATAGAAATACACTGTCATATGCACAAATAAACACACAAACATCTGCATGATTGCTAGCAGTCTGAAAATATTTACTAATTTATGTTCAAAGTTCCCACTGAAATTATGAGTATTTCCAACACTTTTAAAAATAAAAATCTCAGCTAACAAGATAAGGCAGAATTATTTTCAGAAATAATTAGATATATAATTGAGCATGGAATGAACCTGTGAAAGCCTGTGCAACATTCAAAGTTTCTGATTAGTAAAATAAGTCACAGAAATATTCCAAGGAAACACTATAAACTGTACTTAAAAAAAAAAAAAAAAAAAAAAAAAAAAAAAGTTTTTTAAAAATATAAAATTTAAAATACAAAAGAATTTTTTAAAAAAATTTAAATATTTAAACAGGAATAAAACACTACAGAAAAGCACTGGCAAAATGCTGACTGAACTATATATTTTCTATGCCCAACTCCAGTGAAATAATTTGCCTTCTGTAATTCCATTGTACTTATGCAAAGAGATTTTTAGGTTTTTTATTGCACATACCATGCCTCTTACGTAATATTTGGTATTACAACTCTGTTTAATTATTAGAAAAAAAAAATTAGGCAAACCTAGCTAATGAAGAGCTCCTGCTTGGTGTGTGCTGACTTTGAAGAACAGACTGTAAAGTATATCTAAGAAAACTGCTAACAAACCATTACCTGCTAAGCATCACTCAAAGATAAAAACATCAAGGGTAATTTTGTTCCTTTATAAATCTAATTAATTTCAACTGAAAATATATTCTGTCTAAGTCACTGCTACAGAAAGGATGCACTCTACACTCATATAAACACTGGCCCTTTGAATAACTAGATCTTTTTATTTTCTGGTGAAACTTCTTACTCAGCTTTAAAGCAATACTTTGAATACTTGAGGTGCACATTTTTTAGTACTCAGTAATTTACACCATTTTTCTGTATCACATTTTAATAGTGAAAATTTAATGTAGCTGAAAAAGAATAAAAGAAAGAAACAAAGTGTATATGTATACCTATGTATGAATGAATTGCTAATTGCAACTGTTATGCATTAAAAATTCAACAGAACTTCCAATAAGTTCTTATTTCTATTAATAACATAGGCTATGGAACTTCAGGTGAGACCAAAATTTGTCCTAGGGTAAATAATACGTATTTTATACACAGTGACTGAAGTACAGTTTAGATAAAGGGAAATCCTAGAAATTGGTAAATATGGATTTAAAGTGGACTAGGATCATTTTATTTCATCCTAAATACTGTTCCTGCCCAAACTATACATATAGATGTATAAATATTTCTACTCTTACAAACAAAATATACACTAGCCTTGATTTCAAACACATATTTATCATGTTTAACTGAAATTGCTAGATAAATTGCATTAACAATGCAGACAGACTCATGTAATTATCTGTATTCTTTATTCATTGTTAACTGGGGCATTTCACTCGAGGCCCCAAACAAATAGTCTAATCTATTTTTGTCACTTATGGAGACAAGGAGCCTCTTAGAAGTGGAATAGAAAGATTCAGAGCAGCTGGAGCAGGCTGAAGTGACCAGTATATCTGAAATAGAGATTATATGGAGGGGCTATTTCTCTGAGTCTCTCTAGGCATTACTCTGTGTGACAGAAAAGACCACCAAGTTTTTTTTAAGATATACAAAGTATTGTAATTAAAAGCTGTGGAGGCTAGCTTAAATGAACATCCTTGCTTCCTGTGGTCAGAGCTCTTACAGTATGGAAAAGACTATCAAATATTCAATAAATAATTAGAGTAGAAACAAGGACTATGTCAAGTTGCAATATATTTTATTTCTCTGTAAGTGCAATGACTCATCTTCAAGACAACTTAATTAAAAGTATTCAGGAATACATCAATTTTTATGACTTTCCTCTCAAAAAATGTATGAACATTACTGTATTTTACAACAGATACTGTTGAATATCCATCTCCACTCTGGTTTGATTTGCTAGCTGAGTTCAACAGTTAGTTAAGAGCCTCAGATTTTGGTTTTAATGGTTCTAGGCTTCAATAACTGCTATGTTCCACAAAAATCTGGACATTTCCTGTTCACACAGGAAATTTTTCATTACCCTCTCTGTAATGAAAAACAGTTTACGGCATAATTCCCACATAAGCACTGCTTTCTTCTTCAAATCCGCAACATTTTATAAAAACAGTTTATAAAAAGTGTAATGCATGCTAGCAATAATAGCTGATATTCCTTTATAAATGATAAGTAAATGAATATTTGAAAAATCTAAGACTGGAAAAAAAGTCTTTGGCATTTAGTTTCAATGCTATTTGCCTACTTCTTCTGATCAGTATTATGAATACCTTGTGCTAAGGTAACCTAGCTTTTATGGCCATCAACACTGACCTTGCTTACTTGGGTATTAAAATATTTAACTGCAACTGTAGAACAGGTTCAAGTAAATAAACTGAGAAAACAGGGTAGAGACACTGTGGCTAAATAAATAAATAAATAAATAAGTTTGAATTTTAATCACAGCATGTTGGTGCAAGGGGCAAAACTTGATCAAACAAACAATCTGAGTGGTATCAGTAGTTACAGAAATACTAAATAGAACTCCAATTTGAGAAAATTGATAAAGCACCCAATAACATTAAATATTTGTTATATACTTGACCAGTTGAATCCTATCACCCATTCAGGCCAATATGTTAGACATACTGCCAATGTATTTATTCAGCCTGGGAATTTGTGTAAGAACTAAAACATAACAATTTCTCTGTTATAATTACTATTTTTATCTCGTGCTGCACTTTTTTCTCTTTTTTTGACAAACAAAACCTGAGGAAAAAATTATTTATGTATGTTACTAATGTACATCTATTTTATCCAACACAAAATTATTTAAAGTATTACATCAGAAAAAAATGCTTCTTCACAGTGGGTAAATTTCTATTTCTACTAAGCAACATCTGCGTTTGTATGGGAGAATTCCTACATGTATGTCAGACACTCATATACACAGATTTTCTGATACTGCTCATAGCCTTAAACAGTGCATTCCTAGACACCACAGATTGTTTCTATAGTGAATTCTTCATGCTTTTTTGTAAGTCATAATAAGGTTTTCCAATGCTAACCTACTGTACAAATCATGCAAATATTCAATACCATTCACCTGACTTCTGTTAAAAAATTTCAAACTGACAATTGTTGCTTGTCTAACACAAAATTTTCCTAACATCTCTTGTTAGAGGATTCCTTTCTGCCTTGTGGAAGTAAACACCTGTGCAGTTGCTCAACATTGAAGGGTAAAGAAAAATTCAAACTCCAAAATAAAGCTGCCATCTTGACTCAATTTATCTGACTATCATTTACTACCATACAGGGAATACACTTAAATTAAATGGGACTATCAGAGACTAGCAAAGCTGACCTCCCACAGTCTTACTGAGTATGTCTCTTCCCTTATTGTATCTGATCCATGTTTGCTCATTACCTGTGAAAAATAAGTTGGTACTGTATTTTAATTAGCAAGGCAAGATTAGTACAGTACTAAGTACAACTATGAAAAATGACTCGTTTGATTATTGCTTGTGAATCATTAACAAATTTTCTCACTGAAAGCCTATTCCTGCCAACAATACCTACATTGCACAAGGGAAAATGAGAAAATATGCCCCTGAATACAGTCTGTTGCAATAAAAACAGAGCTAAAGGGCACTATATTTTTAAACTTCCTTTAAAACACAGCAGTTCTCCTAACTAAGCAGTACTTTAGCTTCTAATTGCTAGATCTAGTCAGGAAATTCATTTTTGTCCCAATATAAATTTCAGTACTTATAGTTTAATACAATTTCTGGTTGAAAAAGGAAAATCTTGTTATTGGAAAATCCACAGAACTATATATGACATGAAAATGTCTCAATTCCTGACTGAAAAATTAAAATAGTTAACTGTGCTCACTTCCTACGTTAGAAAACTGTGATTTTTAGTCACATTACATTTTCTGATAGCTCAGTTTTTCACACACAATAGTACTACTAAACTAACTTACCACTCTACATATTACTTATTGTTCATGACTATAGCATTATGTTTATTAGCATATGTAGTTTTCAAAATCTCTCTATGGTCATTTCTTGAAAACTTTCATATTGACACATGGGTTGGGAGCTGTAAAAGTTCCAAATATAACTACCCCTATGTACAGCCTACAAAGTAGGAAAGCACTATATTCCATAACTTCTACATACTTGATGGGCAAGAGAATTTTGGTTTTTATGACAATGGAACATTCTATACCAGTTACAGTCTGTTAGGCAGGGATAGGATCCACCTGTTGAAAAGAACAGAGCAATCTTTAGGAGCAGAGCATCCAACCTAGTGAAGCAGGCTTTAAGCAGAAGGGGGTAGTGTCCAAAATAGCAATGCTCATGCCATTGCAACTGGGGTATAAGCCAGGCCTACCAGAACGGTGATGAATATTCCTTACTGTCTCCCATGATGTGTGCCAGAAAGTCAGACACCTCAAGGGTGTGTAGGCTATGAGGAATTCTCTTCATCTCCCAAGGGGTACCTGTACCTTTTGGTCCCTTTTCTTCTCTGAAGTGCCTATATACCAATGCACACAGCATGAGGAATAAACAGGAACACTGACACGTGTGTGTGGTCATATGGCTGCAATCTAATTATGATCAGTGGTGTCATGGATAGCTATGTTCTTTTTGGGAAAGACAGGCCAGCAAGGCGAGGCAGTGGAGTTGGTCTTGTGTGAAAAAACAACTAGAATTATCTTTGGTTTGTACTCAAGGGGTTTTGTGGCTGGGACATTTCTGACTCTGTGTAGTAAGAAAAGAGGGAGGGAAAGGCTCTTGGGTAAGCTCTCTGCAATAGTCAGCTTCAGGCATGCAAGACCTTCACTATGTAAGCAACTCCTGGGGATGGCTTTAGCATGCTGCATTAAAAAAGGGGCGGCCAGCAGGGAGGAGGTGATTGTCCCCCTCTACTCAGCTCTTGTGAGGCCCCATCTGGAGTACTGTGTCCAGGACTGGGGCCCCCAGTACAGGGAGCTCTTGTAACAGGTCCAGAGGAGGGCCATTAAAATGATCAGAGGGCTGGAGCACCTCTCCTATTAGGAAAGTTTGAGGGAACTAGGTTTGTTTAGCTTGAAGGAGAGAGGGCTCCAGGGAGACCTCATTGTGGCCTTCCAGTACTTGAAGGGAAGGGGGAGGGGCAGTGGCTGTTTACAAGGGTGGATAGTGATAGGAGAAGGGGAAATGGTTTAAACTGAGACAGGGGAAGTTTAGTTAGATACTAGGAGAAAGTTTTTCACACAGAGGTTGGTGACACACTGGAACAGGTTGCTCAAGGAAGTTCTGGACGCCCCATCCCTGGAGGCATTCAAGGCCAGGCTGGATCTGGCTCTGGGCAGCTCTGGTGATTGGAGACCCCACCCATGGCAAGGGAGTTGAAACTAGATGATCTTTGAAGTCCTTTTCAACCCAGGCCATTCTATGATTCTATGACTTCCATGATCTACTAAAAAACCTCTTGTACAGTTGGACTTTGGTAGGCTCCTTCAAGATGGATATTGGGTTTGTTTATTCCCAGCCAGGCATGTAGCAACAGTTTGCAAACATGCCTTGTGGCACCAGTGAGAAACCACCAAATCACACAAAATTTTAGGGGATGGAAGGGACTTCTGGAGATCATCAAGTCCAGCCCCCTGCTAAAGCAGGTTCTGTACAGTAGGTTGCACAAGGAAAATGTCCTGGTGGATCTTGAATATCTCCAGAGAAGGAATTCCACAACCTCTCTGAGCAGCCTGTTCCAGTGCTCTGTCACTTTCATAGCAAGTTAAGCTCCTCCTCAAGTTTCTATGGAACTTCCTGGATACTAGTTTCTCCCCTTGTTCTATTGCTGCACACCACTGAAAAGAGTCATTGTAAGAGTGTCAGGCAGGTACTGCTTTTGTCAAGTGATGATAATCTTATTTAATTAGGATACTAGGTGTAAGCAAGTCATCTGGGCTGCCTCTACAGGCATGAAAGAGTACTCAGCATCTCCAGAGAAGGTGGCATATCCCATCTGAAATAAGGCACAATAGACTGGCTGACATACTCTCTGGATGTGCCAGCTGCCCTACTGAAAGCATCCAAGCTATTTGAGTGAGCAAGAAATTTGTTCTCCAAATAAAAAAAAAATTTAGAACCATAGAACTGTTTCAGTTGAAAGGTAACTTTAGAGGGCATCTAGTCAAACTCCCCTGCAATGAGCAGGGACATCCACAGCTGGATCCATTTGCTTAGAACCCTGTCCTCAATTTCTGTTAGAACCAAGTGAAAGAGGCTCACAACAATTTCTTTTGTATTCCAAGATTTTGATCTGAGTTTGAACTAAGGTATATCACCTTCCTGGCTTTTGCCTGTCTGGATAGCTCAAAGCTGACATTTCAATTTTCTGAAATTTCATAGTTTTTCTATCCGTTGTATAGTGAGCTTTAGTGGCTGCCCTGAAATAATGGATTTGACTGAATAACATGTTTAAAAGGTAAATGCTGTAATTATAATCATAAATTTTCTTTCTGAATCTTGACCACATTTTTTAAAATCATTAAATTGCCTCAACATCATGATGCTAACCTTTCCAATGCTGTTTCATAGGGTTCTTTAACCTTAAGCTTTACCAAAAGAGAAGATGTTATATAATGGAAAAGGAATAAAATCATCATCGAACTATTGGGTGTAAATGCTCAGCTCAGATTAGTGTCTTCAGGACCTCCATAAATCAAGACATTGTTATGTGATAATTTACAAACATCCTCTTGTAAATCAGTATCAGAGCCCTAAGAGCTCCAAGAACACTGTCACCTCCTTTCCCTACCCAGGGCCCCAGGTCACTTCTGGCACAGTCCAATGGTTCAGGGTGTTGTGGGCAAAGCAAAAGCTGCAAGGAGCAACATTGGGAACTCCCCTTTGCTTTGCAACTTGCCCTTGCTTCTCACTTGAACAACACTTCCAGTATATTCATATTTCTGTAATCAAAATAAAGGCAATTCTGTTTTTAAAATGAGATTTGCTTTCTTTCAATTCATTCATGAAAGTAATATAAAGAACAGGAGTCTAGGAATTCTTATCATAAATCATACAAAGATAAACAATCCAATGACAAACTCTGGTATAACAGTAATGCTTATCAGATTAATCATTAGCTCATAAAGCATATGCATATCATTATTTTATTATCCCTACTGTAGTCGATGAGAAAATACACAGTATTTTCAGTGAAACCAGGATGTATGCCAAGGCATTAAATACTTGAACTTGAAGATTTCCCTTTTATCTTACAATACTGTTCAAGAATGAGTAAAATCTAAGGCAAACTTTTAAGAGGCAAAGATTTATTTGGGATAGAACACAAATACATATAGGCAAAAAGTCTTCCATGAGTGTACTTGTTTCCATTGCTTTAATAGAAATCCACAAAAAACAGTACGGTTGTATTGTAAATTTTGGTTGCAAGAAGGAAGGGGGATGACATTTTAATCCACAAACTAAGCCAAATGGAGTTCAATTTTCAGTTATGATTGATTCAGTGATTCTGAAATTTCATGAGTTTCTACAGTAACAATGAAGAAAACTGATAAATGAATCCTACTGGGCTTCTATCATCCTTAAATAATATATGTTCCAGGATAAATAGTTTATTGAAACTTTAGTCACATCAGAACCAAACAAAAAAATCTAGCTCATTCAAGTCTCTGCTGCACCCCTTAGTTAAAACTAGATCAACTGATTTCATGTCAACTAGGAATATTCTATGATTCTATGTTCAGAATCAAATGCAAATAATACTTTACATTCTACATCAAAATTCAAATTCACATTTAAAATATGCATATACTTACACTTAAACAAGAATACCTAACCTCATTCACATCACTACTGGTATGTGCTACAATTTCTTCCTCTTGTACAATCTCAGCTGAAAATTATATACATAAAAAACAGATCAACTATTCCTAATGTATGGACATTGAATATTAGTAACTAAAGCTTCTCTGATTTTAGTTTCATCTAGCTTTTATCATTAATTTCATCTTAACTTTTAACTCATATTCAGTGGCAATATACAGTGAATGAAATATTAGTTCCGTGTGAATCAAAGTATTAACAAAGAGAAAGTATTTGCATTTACTTCAATAAGCAGCCTGATGTGGAGACACTGAATATGAAAGTCTTTTTTTTCCAGAGTTAGATAAGCATTTCAGCAAGGTTTTTGCTGAAAAAAAGCTGGAGGATTTGGCTCAAACTAGTGAAATAATGAATTATTTAATTGCAGTTAATTTCAAATTTGCAAAAATACTCTGATCTTATTTATAAGTTAACCTAATCAAAACTACTTGTCTTCTATGAAAGTGAATTAGAACAATCACAGAACACAAGTGTTACAATACTAAAACTATAACAACTTCATTTCATTAAATTCAAAGGGCTAACATTTATTCTGTTAAGAGGTTATTAAGGAAACATTTTAAAGAGAAAGGCCACAAGAATGCTAATTTTCAGTCTTGTTAAAATTTTTCAGAACTTATGCCCTGTCTTCGATTTGGAAACATACATAACATTTTCTGCAGCTTTTTAAACATTTTAACTAAATTAATTGTGTCTTGTTGCTCCTCTCTTGGCACACATATACTAAATCAGCAGGATCACAACTAATTCATATTTTTAATATGCCATCGCTGTAATTTCACAGAGACTGGCAAAGAACAATAAGGAGCAGATTTTGGTCCACTATCCAAATACCTTTTTTTTTAATATAATAAATTCTTATCCATAAAAATACAGGAGTTTTGTTTTTCAAAAACAAATAAAGTGTTGTAATTTATCAGAAGTATTTACACACAAACCTTCATGGACACATGGTGTAAAAAAAAGGATAAAAGGAGAAGAAAAGACTAAGCAGAACACTTTGTTTGAGAAGAATACTGCACTACTTACAGAAAATTACAGCAATCTTTTTGCTTTATCTAATAAGATATGTGAGAACTACTCAACTAAACACTTTCCAAGGAAAGTATTATTAAAAGCAATGATGTAACATCCCAGCAATGCAAAATAGCTCTTCTGGAAGATTGATCTTATGTATATTGGTTCTCCAAACAAAGAAAAATATTGATACAAATGCACAGCTGTTTACCTTGTAATGAAGAGAAATGAGTATTGTATACTCCAAAAATGAACACATTTTTACATAAATATTTATTGTACCCTCTTATGCATGCTTAACATTCTTTTTTTCCATATTATATATATTATTTTTTCCCTCTTTTTATATCAGTTTTGTTTCAATCTCCAAATTCTCTTAATCTCTCCAGTTCTTTTTCCATTTTTTGTATTTTTCCTCTATCCCTTGCTTTCACAAGAGAACAACTCATTACACCTTCCTTCTTCCTTATTCTACTCATTGTGTGTTCCCATTGTTTCCTGGTGTTTCTGTCATGTTTTTTCTAACTATACTATCGAATGTATATACTGTATATACTTGAAGTTGTTTGGGCACAAATTGCTGTAATAAAGATCATATTAAAGGAGAACCAGAAGTAAACTAGGTGCATGTAAAATAGCAAAACAATCTTAATTGATCTTACACAATGAGTAGTCAAATGAAAAAATAAGCAGATGACAAAAATTCTTACACATAAAAGAATAAAGCAGGAAACTGAAGTATAAAATGATAAACCTGGTGCTGTTACTTGATAGTAGACAACTACCTACTAGGTGTTGCTGTATTTTTCACATGTGCCTCACAATTAATTATGGAGAAACTGTATTGTAACACTAAAGCATGTGTGAACATTCTGGTAAAATCTTCAGTGTTGATGCTGTTTCATGAACATTATCTGTCCCATGGATAAACAGATGAATTCACCTTCCTCTACTGTTAATCTGGAACCTTTCACAAGCTTTGAATTCACTTTAAAATACAAAAATAAAGATTTTACTGTCAGAAACGTTTTGACCAAACAGATGAATAAAGTGAGAGATTTCAGACAAGGTGATAGGTCATTGCCTTTCAGCAATCCCTGCCTCACTTTCCCTTAAATTGAATGATACTACATATTTAATCAGATATATTAAAAAAAAACATAAAAGCCCTCTTTTATTTTAATCTATTCCATATATAAAAAGTTATAAAATAAAATACCAGGGAAACTTGATTAGCACATTTACTTCTTTGTATCCCAATTTTTAAGGTATCTGCTAGACTTCGTGCAAATCAATTATAGTATCAATAAGATATTTAAAGCACAAAATATCTGTTTTAATATTGGAATACAATACTATATAAAAAATGACTTCTCTATTGCAACTATATAGAAGTGTATATACATATAAAAGCCCCAAGAAAAAAGTAAATGTCACATTACATTTGATATAAGAAATGAATTTAATAGATTAATGATTTAATTACTTAATGACTATGAGTTAAAAAAAGATACGATGAAAAAATTCTTCTATGTAGCCTTATTTTTTTAGCTACATGTATGTGAAATATACCTGTTATTGGTTTTATATGCTCTTGGTGCTCACTGATATTTGTCATTTTCTTGGGTTCACCTTTTTCTGATCCATGGTCTTAACTGCCTATAGTAAATGTGTGTACATCCATTTAAAATAACATTTGGTTGAAGTAAACAACCCTCTAACCTTGCAGGAAAAGCAGCACAGGAACACCCAGGTGTTCTCTTGTGCTCACTTCTGAATAGCAGTTCAGTGAATACCACCCTGCTCCTTTCCTACCAACACATTACCAGTGCTTTAAACCAAACAAATTATATGAGCTGATGGATATGGATTCTTGTTTTGATGCCAGTATTTTGTCAGAGTACAAAGCACTTGTGGAATCACAAACCCCTCTGACAGAGACTCAATAACCAAAAGAAAACTCCTTAATTTTTATTTATTTTTTTTTAAATCATGAATTCATTAGATTAGTTTAAAATGTCTAGCTTATTTTCCTCACATTCTAGCAAAATAGCTTCAAAGACTTCAAGAAAGCAGTAAGAAATTCCACCCTATGTCCCTGGCCAACTCATGGTCACACTACAGAGAGTAAATTTGCCTTGACTTTAACTGGTCAGTTGGCATCTCTACTTGCACGTACTCATGATTTTGTATTTCATCTCCTTGAGTTTCACTTACCGTAAAGACACTTGATGCTGAAATTAACAAAAAGTTTTGCTTTGAAATTTCAAATAAAGGTTTCTGTATTCACTTTATTTCTGCATGTTCGTCAAATCCTTTAATAAAACTTTGTATTAGTATTCATTCTGAACTTCTACAAACAGAAATAACATTTGAAAGTACCATATAACAAAGTAGTCTGCTTTAATGTCTTTCCTTGAGTGAATTATTTTTCTGTGAATAACTTCCTCACCAATTGACAGAGCACTTTATTGCACCTTACCCCCAGAAAAGCTCAGGATTTAGATATTCTTATAAGATCAGGTGGGAGGCTGGATCCCCCTGCATTGCATAGTACCATGTCTTAGATAACTGTATAGAGAGATTTTTGAGTTTTGTGTTAATTCACAATTGGCTGGCTGGCAGACTCAACCCATTACTTCTCTCACTCCCACTCATCAGTGAGTGAAGAGAGAAATAAGATGGAAAGGCTCGTATGTTTAGTTAAAGGCAGTCAAATATGAAAACCAAAGGCTTCATGCAAAAAAGCTTTTTATTGCTGAGCATGACATCAGATGGTATGGAAGATACCTCCACTTATTTTGGGTCAGCTATCCCAGTCTTACACACCTCCAAGCCTACTGGCCTTTGGAGGGGGGCACTGGGGAGAAACTTAGTGTTACTCAGCAATAAACAAAATTCATGTGTTCTTAACAATGTTTTGGCCAAAAAAGGCGAAGCATACATATGAGCTGTTATAAAAAAAACTTAACTTCATCATAGCCAGACCTGCTACAGCATAGCCCAGATTCAATACTATTTGTGTCATGTTCAAGTCCCACTTTGTCTGATAGATCTAAGGACCTCTGGTGTTAATCAACTGAAAAGCTCCTGTTAAATTTACATACCAGGGCTTCTATGCCTTGACACTCAATGCTTGGCGTTCAGCACAGTCTTAAGCAGTTCATTATATCACTCAATCTTCCTGGAGGCTTACAGGTGGGAGACGTAATACATGATATTGAATACTACAAATACAAGTCTTAGAACTTATTTATATTGCCATAAGTCATTGCTCCTATGTTATCTTTAGAAAATGCTGGATATTAAGTCTTTTCAGGACTGACTTTTCTTTTTCATCTCATGTTTTTGAATTTTAAAGTCTTCTCCTAGAGGTCTACTGAAGTATTCTCTAGTACTTGGCTTTACTATTAGTGAAATATAAACTGAAAATTCCAAAACAGAGACTAAACACATTTGATATACTGATAATTATGCCAAAATAATTTGTTTCCAGTTGTGAGTCTTTGGGTAATCAACACCAATTTTCAGATTATTACATCCATAATCTGTCGTACTTTAATTTCTTAGCAAGTTCTTTTGATTTTGCAAAAGCGAGAAAGCAACTGTAGCTCTCCTGCATATATTTCCATATTTCTACTGCATTGTAAAATTGGCAGCTGCAACAAAAAAAGCATGGATTTCATTAGTAAGCTATTTTGGCACTTTTAAAAGAACATAAGGGATCTTTGTACAAAACTGCAGTGCATTGTGACCATAAAGTTCCTACCATTTGAACGTAAGTCCTTAAGTCTTCTATCACTCCTCTTACAATATAGGTAATATACTGATAAAGTTGTGTTTTTTATATACTGGTCAGTTGGATGTAATCTAGTTTACAAGGGCATCATGGACAGTATGTTCACATATTCTCATTGTTGAATTACTTTCCTCACCAGCAAGAATTACTCCCCTTGGTGGTTCCCATTAACACCTCTTGAATGACTGCAGGCCTTGCATACATTATATAAACAATCCTGAATCCTTACCTTTTCCTTTTACTGCTAGCTCTGCTGTGACTGGTTTTAACTGATTCCTTCCTAGGAATTCAGGAGTTGTATAAGGCCAGAATTTAGATTCTATGTCCCAAAGGATTACAAGAAGCCAAAACTTGTGTGACATAATTGCAGTGTTATTTCTAATATTATCACTAATGCATATGGGGTTGTCATATATAATAACATATCTGCTGCATTACTTGCAGAAAGCAAGATAAAAAATGAGAAAGCCAGCTGCACAATGTAAAACTGGTGGATATAAAAACCCTAGTGAAGGTAATATATAAACTAATTTTAGTTATGAAAATACATTTTTATTTTCATAATATGATCTTTCACACTAAGATTTAAAAGAATGAAACCTAAGTTTATGAAAGACAAAGAAGGGGAACAGAATAAAAAACCCATAAAATAAGAAGTTGAGCACAACCGGAGCTGCATTCTCTAGATGGGTGAAACAAATCTAGTTTATCTAGGTCAGACTTTCTAATTTTCTATTATTTTTTAGAAGAGAAAGTAATAATCACTCAGTCTTCACTTTAAGATATGTTTACATATTTCTGTTACTAAATGTCTGGTCTTACAATACAAAGAGAATCTAGAAGATATGGCCATTAAAGTGGCCTCCATTAGCTTTGCCAAAGATACCTGCTTTGGAAAACACAGAAAGACTCAACTGTTCAGGAAATTAATTGTTTTATTCATTTTCAATGTCAGATGCTTCACTTAGAATTCTTATTCTATTCGCTTAGATTCTTATTCTAATTTAAATAAGTTTTGCATCTATAAGGTCCAGCAGTTGTTATTGAACGCACACAGTAATGATCTCATGAGAATCACAGAATTACAAAGGGTCATATAATAAATTAAACTGTGTTTCTCATAAGACTACTTCCCTACAAAGATCTTTTCTACACGACCTGTTCTCCTATCAAGTGGAATGAGTAGTGGAATGTAAGATACCATGTCTGTATCTCTAGAGACAGCAGCATCAGGAAAGCCAGAGATACATACATACTCAATGCTAGCACAAGTCACTTTCTATATTCAAATATGAACTGGAACTATACAGCACAAGCAAAAACTTCTGCAAAAAATCCTTTAAAAAAATATCATACGCCAACAGGCCTTCTTAAGAAAGATGTGAAAAATTCTAATATATATATCTATCAAGTCAGAAATCCTGAAGGAATAGCTGGGCAGGACTTTAAGCTCATGAGCATCAACTCACTGTCAACATGGAATTATAGGATAATTTTAGAAGATAGCTCTGAAGGTCATCTAGTCTGATCACTAGCTCAGAGAACCAACAAAAATGCTCAGAATCCTCCCAAATGAGTATCATTCCCAAAGCTGAGAATTTCCTGTCCTTTCTGCAGAACCTACTCTAAGGCCTGGCTACTCTAATGGTAAAACATAAATGAATAAATAATATCTAATCAGAATTTCTTACATTGAAAACTGTGTATGCTGCTGCTTCTCTTACTGTGCCTCTGTTAAGAATCAGGAGCCATTGTCTCATCCCTTAATTAAGTAGTTAAAAGTAACAGTGATGTGACACCAAGGGTTTCTTCTTTTAAAGGTTGAAGAAAACCACTTCTGAGCCTCATTATGAACATATTGACCTACAACTCCAAAATCACATTATGATAATATAACTATTTAACTAGTTTTCAGAAATAGTAATTTGAGATAAATCAGAGTAAGGTGGAATACATGTGCTTACTCATTTCTAGAAACACTATTTGTTAATCAGCCGCTCTTAGCTTTATCTAAGAACTAAAACACTATCAAGGAGATTTGTGAAAATCATGTTTCTTTTTAGTGTAATAGAAAAAAAAATACATATGACAAACATTCACCCCCCAAAAATTAGACTAAGTATTGAACACTTGCAGGGGGACATTTTTTACTTCAAACAAAATTAATGTACTAAGTAAGATAGTAAATTAGGTGATTGATACAACTTCATCACAGAAGATCAAGTCTTTGGTTCCTTATCTTGCTAGTGTAATCCCTCACAAAATAATATAAATCACAAATGAAATGCATTGTTTTCTGCGCATTTTAATTCATATCAAAGAATATCTAAGGAAGTCCCTAAAGGTAATCTCAGAAGTTACAAGATCAATTGTAAATTTGAAATATCATGATGGATGTATTCTTCAGCTTGGCAATATTGTTGTAAATTAAATGTGAAAGATATATAATATTCTCACAAGCTCACTTTTGGATACAAGCAGATCAGTGAAATTCTGGAGCAGAGCAAGAAGCAACACACTTAAAATGAACCTTGATCATTTCTCAGAAAGGAATCCCATTACACGATCTCCTCAGTTACCAAACATATGAATATGGAAACATTTGGTATTACTGAAATTGCCCATCATTAAGACTCAAATAGTGTCTGAAATGTAATTCAGTCTGATTGTATTGTTCTTATTTTAATCAGTTGAAGTTATCACTTCACTAATTTCATTACAGCTAGAATCATGCTTGCACTATTGATTATGGAATTTCCCTCTGAGGAAATAACTACAGCCTTCATCAGCAAATGAAGTACATACATACTGTTCACAAACTCAATGTCATAACCCAGTGACATAATCCTTTGAACTTCTAATACTATAAGACAGCTTGAACGTTTTAAAGAAAAACTGAACATTTAACTATAGAAGACTTCAAATCAGAATGTCATATGGTGACAAAACAGTATCTCAAGCAATTGCCAAAATATAAACTATTACCAAGATAGTGAAAGTAGAATACAATGGAAAAAAGACAATTAAAGATACCTTCAATATTTCCCAATGAGCATTCAACTAATTATCATAATATGAGAACATTACAACACAAAAAGGAATTAAATGTAATGTTTAATACCTGATCTGAATAATACTCCTCAAACATGGGTGCTTACTGACATATTTAGTAAAATCTGCACCATAGACTTGTGTTTCTCTGTTAGCAACTAATGAATTTCAATTACAGAGTATATAAACAGATAATACTGACATCTGTTTTGAACCTTTATTTTTTTCAAATTAAAGAATTACAAAATTTAAAATCTGTTTTCCTCAAACTTGTATTAAAAATCAAAAAATAAATAAAAATAATAGAAATAGATTAGTTGCCTATGCACTGCTGAAAGTTCAATAACAGAATGGCAACCACACCATCTTTTCCTGGATCAAATCTACATGAAGTCTTTCATGCTCATTAGTTAATTTAAATGAGCAATCAGAAGTTGTGCACTGTCAGTTGATTAGCCATTAAAAATAATAATTGAGGAACAGTGTGTGAAGTATAAAAGTTGAAATGAAGCTGCAAGAATTAGAAAAACTTAAAGTGGCATTTTGCACAGTGTAGCTTAAACACTTCTGCCACAAGGATAAATATTGTTGATACTTCATACCTTGAGCAAAATCTCAACATGGAAATAGCAATAGTAAAGGCCTTTTCAAGATGTACAGATGCTATCAATCCAATACATCAGATATATTTTCAGAAAGTAATCTGTTCATACTAGACAATAATACACAGTTTCAATACCTCATCATAAGTGATAAGTTTTAAGACATTAAAATAATTGTTCACCACAAATTGGAAAAATGAATGTTCACAATGGTAAGAAAGAAGGAACATCACGTATATCAAAAATTAAATGATAACCAACGACAGGATCTTAAAGAGCTAAATGTCACAGTTGCATTACTGGAGCTGAGAAACAGAAGACAGAATTACAGTGCCAGAGCAATACAAATCACAGGATGACTAAGACAAAAACTGTAGTCCGTACATCAGGCAGACTACACAGCATACTACATTGTAACAATCAGAAAGATCAATACAATGGAACAGTGATACAGGAGGTGTAATGACAAAGAGACTAGCACAATAAAAAGGTATTAAAAAGAAAAAGTGCTCACCCCTCTCAAGAGCTAGCCTCACAGGGAAAACTCCACAAGGAAGGAATCTCCAAGCAGAGAACCATCCCCAATGGCAGTCAGCCCTTAAATGAGGTCTAAGAGAGGTGCAGCCAGGCTCCACCCCTTCTGGTCACACAGGTGAATTGCCTTCACCTGTGCTCCCAGGGCTGACCCAGTCCTTACCCCAGGTGCTCAATCAGTGGTTTAGGCCATGACTCAACATCTCCCATACACACATCCTGCAGTCTCAGTGAAATATACACTTCAAAGATTTTTTATGAATGTTAACCAACTTCTATAACCACTGGAAGGAGGTTCAAACCATATCCAAATGGAGTCTAACTTTAACATCCTTTTTGGTAGTTTTGAAACAACACTGAATATACACATATATGCAGTCTAGCATAAAGACTAACCTAGATACAAATGAGCATGAGCTTCAGAGCTGATAAACAAGCACTCACTCTAAGGAGAAACAAATAAAGGAACTGATACCATAAGGAGTTGGGATAGTTTTTAGAAAGATAAAGGCTATGAACAGTTTACCCCAATGAATTCTGAGATGTGACTTCTATAAATTAGTACCAATGGACTGAAGATTTTCAAAGCTGTCCAGAGTACTTGAGGCCTGATCACAATAATTACTTTCACTGATCAAATCCTTGTATATGGGAAAAGTATAACTTCTGCCATCTGGAGGTATCCAAAAACAGATGCTACGACCTTCATAAGTATTCTCAATATTGTTTAATGGGCTCAAAACGTAATCTTCATCAGTTACCAGAAACTGAGAACTGCAGAGTGGGTGAATGACAGCATGAAAATAAATGTCTTCCCTTTGCAGCAATTATGAATGTATTTCCTTCCATAACAAGAAAAGCCTGGCTCTGTGGCCCTGAGGGTTAAAACAAAAATCAGCTGTTGTCTCAATAGGCTACCCTCTCACTTGTTGCCTTCTCCCTTTTCATATTAAAATCTAATTAGAATTAGAGGACAAAAGGAAAGTGACTGTAACTGGAAGACTGAAATAAGAGCAGATTAATGTCCCTAGTGCTTTAAGGTGCTTAGCATAAACCTAGAATGTTAGTTGGATAGTAAATCCAAGGAGTGAAATATTTCTTTCAAACCCTTAAGGGAAGATCTTTCACAGTATGCTGCATTTCTCTGAAAATTCTAAAGGACAGAAGACAACTGGTTTGATTCAGCACTATGCCATGGAACAGGTCACTTATATCTGCTTTATCCAGGCCTGTTTGAAGCAGCATTCTTGATGTAAGTAATCCATTTTTAATAGAAGTTTTCTAATTGATAGAAACTGCACGCATAATGCTATGCAACCTGAAAGCCTGCTTGGCATCCTAAGCTGACAAAACAAAGAGAGACATAGACCTTTCTGAATATGTCCCAACTTTTGTATTTCCTCACAGGAAGGTTGAAACTACTGGTATCTTTTTGAAATTGCTGCCTCTGCAAGAAAGTTCAGGGACAGGTGTAAAAGTAAGAAAACAGACCCTGACGGATCTGGGAATGGCTACCCGCTGTTAGGCTGAAGCTTTAGGAAGAAACGTTCATTCTACAAAAGCTAAATAAGTGAGCAAATTTATCCAGAATGTGGAAGGCAAGCAAATAACAACAGGAAAAATTCTATGGGAGACCAAAGTTTTAAACAAAGTGCTAATTAATGTGCCCTGATTCCAAACTGCAGAAAGCAATAAAGTACCTGCTGAAATTGTCCAGCAAGAACAGTTAAAAGAAAGAACACAGAATCACTGAATGGCTGAGGTTGGAAGAGACCTCTGAAGGTCCTTTGGTCCAACATCTGCTTAAGTAGGGCCATCCAGAACTGCCTCCCCAGGCAACATCCATGTGGCCTTCGGAGATCTCCAGGGAGGAGACTGTAACAACCCTGGGAAACCCTGTGCCATTGCACAATGTTTCTTTATGTTCAGATGGAGCCTCCTGTGTCTCTGTGCCCACTGCCTCATCTTCTGTCACTGGGCACCACTGAAAAGAACCTGGCTCCATACTCTTTTTACTTTCCCTTCACATAAACATTTTCTGCTACCTTGTACTTAATACCCTTGTAGTATTTATAATTGTCATCAGAAGTTCAGTCTTTTATCCCCGCTGCCACTCATAACAATGATGACATTAAGACCCTCATCCAACTTGTAACAAAGCATGGAAAAATAAACTGATCTTCCACTATGAGCTCCTTTGCAAGGAGTTTACCTTGTTATATGACAAAAAAAAAAGAAATTGCACAGAAGTCATCACTGACAAATGTACAGCTTCAAAAAATACTGTTTTAAAATTGATTTTGCAACCTAGGCTTAAATCACCTATTCCACACTGACAGTGGTGCAATCCCATTCTAAAATGTTTTAGAAAGCATCTTCCATACTTTTTTTATACCTCCATACTTCTTTCAAAAATAGTAACTTTTAATGGATCATCTGTGTGCATCAAACAGGAATCTGAAGCTGCTTATAATCAACATAAGACATCTAGCATAATTTAGACAGAATAAAAATTGTTTTACAATTATTAATTTAGTAGTATTTTAACCACTTAAGATTTAAATGGCTCAGAATGGAACAGCTTTCTTTCCTCCTTTATTTTTTTAAGTCCTAATAATATATTTTATCGTTGTTAATACATTTTACATTTGAATCACCCATTTAACTTGTAAGTGGCATAATGCACCATATGATATAGGTAAGCTTACTGTGGCAAGCAAAAAGCTTTTTAGGAATGTCTACAATTGTTTTTTTGTTTTTGTTTTTTCTAAGCAAAAATAATAAATAAATAACTAAAAGCCAGGAGGGAGTACAAGCACAGAATGTCAAGTTTCAGCCAGGCGCAAATATTTATGTCTGCATGCCACTTTAAAACAACATCTTGAAGTAATAAAGGTTGCATTCAGAAGAAGTTTGGAGCCATCTAGTGGAACTTGTGTTATAATAAAATAAAGTTTAGATATCATGTAGTGGAAGCATTATTTGCCTGGGGGGAAAAAAAAAAAAAAAAAACCAACTGATTTTTTATTTCTAGGTGTTATTTTTCTCAAATATTTCATGTAAGTCGATTCAATTTTTGTAGAGCAATTGTAAGAAAAAAATGCAATACCTATCCAAAGGTCTTGCTGTCATAGAAAAATACAAGACTACAAAATGATCCTCTGAGGAACAGTTTAGAAACTTCATCCTTAGAAACATATAAATCCAGGCTAGACAAGGAAAATATATTGGACAGCATAAGGCATGGCAGCCATGGGAATGACCCCAAGAATTTTCTTCATCTCTAAATTTTGTTCTTTCAATTTGCAAGTGGAAGACCTAGTGTTCAAGAATTATTCAATGAAAAAGCACACCGTTCATTTTCTTGAAGGTGCAATTCAGAACATACATCAGAGGGACTCTTAAATTTACATGGTTCTTTATTTTCACTTTGGAATTGTGTGGTTGCTTCACTATCAGAAAATTAAGTATTTTAGCATTAGCCTGAAGATAATGTTTCCTACATCACATCTGCACTCTGAGAATTACCTTCACTTTATGTTTATTTTGAGGAGCAATGTGAAGATTTTAAGGTTTTTGTAACAATTTTTTCTTTTTACTTGCAAACACTTTCATAAGATTTACCATGATTATTTCAGAAATATCCACAATACAATTCCAGATGAGATCCTACAAAGCTTTGGGGTTAGCAATCTACTTGCACACAAAGAGAATACACACCTTTGTCAGTGCTGCCTTCAAACACAGATCTAATCCTACAGTTCCATTTGTCAGAATCCAAGGCTACTGATTTTCAATTAATTATGAGGACACAAGTATTCTTCACAGGTAGCAGACAAGTTTTTATGTGGAAATGTGGCAAAAAGTCATACAAGGAAAGTTTTATTTAAGGATGACCCAACCCAGTCTGCAAATATTTTGGTCTCTCTAGTTTTGCAACTTATTAGAATTACCTGCATGTACACACAGACACATTAACAAAAGCTTGAATTCTTAGATGATAAGTTGAAATGAAATTAAAACTTAGATAATTAGCATTATAAAGCTCTCGCAGTCCTTTCATTAGCTGTAGATCTTTCTCTCGTTATACCACTTGGAATGCTCATCATTTTAAATAACAGCTCCTCCATTACACAATGCTTAACGTGCAGCGTGCAGAAACAAACTTTTATCATAATTTCTGCTCCCTATCCAACACTTCTCATTCTTGCACAGTTGAACTACTATGGTCTTGCTGTGTTGAAAGCATCACAACTCCAAAGAAGGAGACTGCTTGAATTTTGTTACACACTTTTTGAGTAATTGAACTTGTTGATAAGAACTGCAGCCATAGCTACGCCCTGTCATGTGCCCATGGTAGTGACATAGTCCACATGGAAGACAAATGCAATTATCTTTCTGATTTGCTATTCTGATAAATTTTATTGATAACGGGACAGAAATCTATAGCAAAGCCAGCTTCATTAGCAGTTCAGATAATTATTTTCTCATATTCTCCATTAAGGACACACCATTGTTTGAGAAATCTTTGTTTTGTGGTTCTGAGGTTTTTTCTAAGTAACTTTGTGATTTTGTGTCATTCTACCATATTATGTAGATGTACATGTAACATACAATTTTTTTATAACAGTATGTAGTGTTTTTTTTTTATGTTTCAACAGAACAAAACAATTGTTGTGGGCATGATGATGATGGGTTGACTGTTGTACTTGATGATCTTAGAGGCCTTTTCTATCTTTAATGATGATTTAATGCTATGATTCTAATTATGCATTGCAATCTACTGTCTTTCTCATATTATTTATGTATCTTAAGTATATTTTGGGGAAAAAGGCCTACTGTTATAACATACAAATTTAATTTCAATCAATTTAAATTTAAACTTGTAGAATTTATGAAGCATGTAAATCAAGACAGAATTTGACCATTCCAAATTACACTTGCTCAGCCAGAGTTTTCAGCTTTTAAATGAGCATAGACATTTGTGAATTTGTATATTCTTTTAGAGTAGAAAATTTAAAACCAAAAGTAACTGTCTGATTTATAACATACTTACTTGATATTATGGGGCTTATTATAGATAAATTGCCATCTGGAAGGCACACGGAATAGTATTATGATTTATTGGTTTAATCTGCAGAAAAAATAAATCATGCATCGTTAGTTGATGCAAGATGCTTAAAATATTTTATTCTCACAAGCATTCCGTAAGTATAAACACTTGTCCTGGTTTCAAATACTATCTTTGTTCAGTGCAATATGTTACTTATCAGCATTTTGGGAAACGTGACATATTTGAGGAATCCCAAGATTTTCACTGTTTTATGATTTCTATCCTTCAGAATCTACATCGTATTCACTTACCAAAAAGCTCTTCTGTTCTGAAGTGACTGACGCAATTTAATCAACCAGAGAAGATGCTGTCAAATGGCCTGACAAGCTCTCTCCCTTGAGAAAATAAGCTGCCACCACAGCATTTCCAACACTTGCTAAGCCAAGAGGTGAAAAATCTGGACTTGGACTTGAAACAGATTTCCCACAGTGTAGTCTAAATCAGAATTAACTTCTAAATATTTATAGTTGATAGGGCAGATACTTTAAGATCTCCTTTCCTCATTTATTGAAAAACAGACACTGCTAGCAATATTTTGCTTTACTTTATGCTCTATTATCATTCATGATATAAAAGTGATTTTAAGTTTTTCTGTAGCTTCTGCCTATTAATTCAACTGATACCAAAACAGCAATTAATAGAGCTTAATCTGAACAAAGACTATCCTAATTATCATTATCTTAATTAGTCTCACACCCATTCTGTCACAATCTAGAGAAGCACTTTTTTTTTTTTTTTTTTGGAGCTATACACCATTGATTCCCTGGTCCCTTGGGCTGGTACTTTCATTCTTCCCTCTCCTTCCTTTGATCTGGTAGTAACATATGTTCAATGATGTGGACACAGTGGGAGCAGAGATTTACTGCTAGTGTTGATGATAGAGTTAGGAAGGAATAAATCCTCTTTCCAGCTAAAATCTGTCCTTACATGCCATATCTGCAAGTGTTATGGGAAACAACTGGTGTGAAGAATTAATAAAACAAAGTCTTCAATGAAGGGATTATATTAAAAAATGTAGAAGGCAAGGAATTCCTTAGACATAAAAATCTTTTATTGCTCTTCTAACTTTCTTGTTGTATTCAGACTTAAGTAAATATATTCACACCAATGAGCAAAAAAAAAATTCCAAGGGCCTGAGGCCACAAAGCACAAAAAGGCTTGTATCCATATCTCAACAAACAGGATAGTCTATATTTCCCATAGGAAATGCTAATTCCAAAAGAAAACTTTGTTTGAGAGACTGCCCGCCAATATTTGCAATAAACAAACCAATAACTAACTAACTAACTAAATAAATAAAATATTAAAAATAAAGGAGAACTGCTCTTAGAAACTAGAAATTCTTTTTGTATCCCATGCCAGTGCTCAGGACCATGTCCTGACCCTGCTCATACCAGTAGGAAGGTAGCCATTACAGTTAAAGGTGGAATATACATTAACTCCTGTTGACAATTCTACAATTTTTTTATCCTGGTTCTTTAATTTCAATTTTTCTAGCTTTAAAGAGTACTTGTGGAGTAGAACAAAGCTCTTAAACTGATCAAATCCTGTAGGATAGTTTATCACAATGTCCTGATCCCACAAGAATCCATATAGGAACTTAGAAGATTAACATTAGTGAGCACGACACAGACATCACCTATACCCCAGACACAAAACCATGTAGAATCATTTGTCCACTCCATAATATTAAGTTTACACAGTCTTCAACACAAGGTTTGTGCCTATTTGGAATGGTTTATGTTCCATTCTAAATTCCTCTAAATTCCTCTAACAGAAAGAAAATAACAAAATATAACAAAAGTAACACTCTTAAAGTGATATTTCGTAAATTGTTTCCACTCTCAAAGCAGTATTAAAATATATGTAACAAAAAGAAGTACAAACAAAAGCACTGCTATTGAAATTAAGCCTAATGTTTAATTAAAATAGCTTTGATAACATAGATCTAAGTAAATAAGTGTAGTGGTAGTTTTTTATTCTCAGTAATTAAAATGTGAATTTAAATATGCTTTACTGTAGCATCTCACAGACTTGGATTTTAAATAATTTATATCAAATGTGTATTAATGTGATAACTCAAAATTTCAAGACATGTACTTCTTATGTAATAGTTACTTGGAATGTAACCCTGAGAAGTTTTTACATTTAATTTCAGTAAGGATGGTTACAGAGTCAGTGAATCTAGCAGCCTAAAACAGTTCAGTTTCGCTATATTTTACTGTGAAAGCACTGTCAGAGACAAAAAATAACTATTGCAAATCTCTATTTCAAATTGAGGTTCAATTGCAAAATACTGATACTTCAAAATGTAAAAATTTACTTAACCTTTACCATTTAACTCTATGAATCCAGTCCTACTTGCTTTCAATACCATATGAGAGAATTAAAAAATCTCATGCAAAAAGATAATCACGAGGTCAGAGCATGATCAGAAGTATGTATGGTATGGGATTTACATGACACTGACTAGGCAGCAAAGGACATGTAGCATGACTGGATTCAAATATTCAGAAAGCTAGTACATAAATACAGTCCTTTGGATTCAGCCTCCTATTCCTAAGCACAAAGCTGGACAAAGTACAGTTTAAATTCATTGTGTATATGAAACAGGCCTTGCATATGCTCAATTAATATTCAGGGCTTACTACATTCTTAAAACATCCCACCATTTCATACAATCATAGAAGCATTAAAGTTGAAAAAGACCACTAAAATCATGTAGTCCAACTGTCATCCCACTACCCGTGCCCATTGACCCACGTCTCTCAGTGCCATAACTTCATGTTTCTTAAACACCTCTAGGGACAGCGATTTCACCACCTCCCTGCACAGCCCATCCCAATGCTTCACCACTGTCTCGGAAAAGAAATTTTTTTTAATGCCCAACCTGAACCTTTCCTGGCACATCTTAAGGCCATTACCTCTCATTCTATCACTGTTACCTGGAAAAAGAGGCCAAGCCCCACCTCACAACAACCTCCTTTCAGGGCATTCTAGAGAGCAATAATGTCTCCCCTGAACGTCCTCTTCTCCAGACTGAACAATCCCAGTTCCCTCAGATGCTCCTCATCAGATTTGTGCTCCAGGCTCTTCACAGCTTTGTTGCCCTTCTCTGGACATACTTCAGGGCCTTGATGTCTTTCTTGTAGTGAGGGACCCAAATCTGAAGACAATACCAGAGCTGAGTACAGGGGGACAGTCACTTCCCTAGAACCTGCTGGCTGCACTATTTCTGATACAAGTGAGGATGCTGTTGGCCTTCTTGGCCACCTGGGCACACTGCTAGCTGTTCAGTCAGCTGCCAGCTAACACACCCAAATCCTTTTCCTCCATGCAGCCTTCCACACACTCTGCCCCAAGCCTGTAATATCGCATGGAGTTGTGACCAAAACACATGACTCAGCACTTATTCTTGTTGAACTTCATCCCATTTGCCACAGCCCATCGGTCCAGCCTTACTACCCTCAGGCAGATCAACATTTCCTACCAACTTGGTGTCATCTGCAAACTTAATGAGGGTACAATCAATCCCCTCAACCACATAATCAATAAAGATATTAAACAGGACAGGCCTCTGACATCATGGGCCAGCATAATAAAGTAGCAGGCATTACTTTTGAGGAAGACCTCATATATTTCGCTGTTTTCAGTAACACGTTTGGAAAACAAAAACAAATTATGGCTAATTCTTCTAAAGTTTAGGTTTTTTTTGTTTTTCTCATTGGTGACAAATCCATTCCCCTTCTCCAAGCACTAAAAGTTCCTTGGCAGATTTGCCAGATAAGAGGAAGATCTCACAGGGAGATGTGAAGAAAAAAAAAAAAAGGTGTTGAAGGAAGACCATAGTGATGTATGACACTGACATGGCAAGGATTTTATTGAAGCAATCAGCAATCAGAAATGAGAAGGGATGAAGTCAGATAAGAAGGTTTGCCCTATTCTAATTCCCAGTCTTCATCTGAGAAAGTTATTGCACTCATTCTTGTTGGAGCAGCTCAGGAATCCTGTAAGAAAATTAGTAAGTTCCACCAGTTTTCTCCAAGCTACTCTGAAAAGTTTTAGCTCACATCAGTGGATGCTCCTGCTGACCTCAGTGAGAGTTTTATACATCTAAATATTATAGGAATTGTTTACTTAAATAATGTATTGAAGCCTATCAGTTAAGTAAAGTAGTTTTCAATTGCTTCTTGAGGCCACTGAAAGAAGGAGGTGTCCAAAGAAGGCTTTGTAACATTATTTACCCCATGATGAAAGAAAATAGTAATTGAGGCAGAAAATATATCACTGAGTTTTTGTCAACCATATAGTTATGCCTGAGTTCTGATTACAGATCAGTACATTTCAGAATCTGTTATTATAACAGCAATGGAATTAAATCTGTAATTAAAAAAATCAGAAAGTTGTGCAATAATAATCAAGTCTGTATAACTTCTTTCTCCATTGGAAAAACAGTGACAGGCCAGTAGAAAGATGTCTTAGAAGTTATCCAAGCATTTTCACTAGGCTGTTCCCTGTAAATGTTATGTAACAGTAAATAAGAGAATCATAGAATCATGGAATTACTAGGGTTGGAAAAGACCTCCAAGATCATCTAGTTCAACCATCCATCTGCCACCAATATTACCTACTAAACTGTGTCTCCAAGTACCACATATACACATTTCTTGAACACCTCCAGTAACAGTGACTCCACCACCTCTCTGGGCAACCTGAGCCTAACTACTCTTTTGGATAATAATTTTTTCCTGATGTCCAACTGAACCTCCTCTGGAACAACTTAATGTCATTCAACTCTAGTCCTATCAAAAAGCCAATGAAAAACAAGGCTCTCTATTTTCAGATCTATTTTACATCATGTATTATGAAGTCTATGTATCTCACCATTTTCATTGCCATGTGAAAAACAAAATCATGACCAGAAAGATTTTTTTTATTTTTTTTTTTAGGTTTGGAGATTATCAGAAATTTATCAGCAGCAGTCAGAAAATAATGGACTTAACAGGATCAAAACATTCAACAGATACATGCCAGTCATTGCATATTGTAACCTTTGAGAAAAAAATTATTTGTTTTTGTCACTCTACCCGCCACTCATCTCCTGAGTGCCTGGCTGCCAAAGCCCTTTATCTAGCCAGCTCCTGTGTTGCTTAATCTCTTGAGCTATTAGTTCCTTTTTTTTGTAGTTTTTTTTTTTTTTTTTAATCTGTCTAACTGGCAGAGTTCTTAGCCACCATCCGAGCTCATACAGGGTCTGGTAAGTTTTACCGCTTCCCTAGGCAGCTGGCAATCAAGACAGTAGGAAGGTAAACTCTACAGCCACCTGGCATTGACATGCCACAGACACAAAGCATGCTGACTAAACACAGTTCTTCCAAGCTGACTGAGATACATGCATAGCAGCATTCTGGACTTTCCCAGTAGCTTCCTATGTTGGCTTCTGGGCAAGACTGTTTCTCAGAAGCCACATTACTAGGAAGATGGTAAAGCTTTTCCTTCTTTTCTCCTAGAAATTTTGCCTCATGTTAATTTTTGTGCTTCTGAAGTTTTGACCCAGTGTGAGATTTGTTTTTCTAAATATAAAACATTAACTGCAAAGGCTTTTCATTCCCATAACCAACTGAAGATAGGCTTTGTTCTTGAGAATTGTCAAAGTTGCATTTTCTCTCGTTTTTGCCCCACAATTCTCAAGAGAAGGAAAAAACACTGTAAGACATATTTAGCTTTTTCCCTGATTGTCCAAGAATAAGAATTCAATGAAACATCATTATAAAAGAAACAAGGCTATATATAGGAGCAAGAATACAAATAAGTTTCAAGTAATCAGTATTAAAGTTTGCTCCCCAAAGTTTATTTTGTTTGACAGTTTATGAGAAGTGATCAGTGAAAGAGCAGAGGTTCTGTTAGGATTTTTTTTTAACATACAAACACTCCAGTCCTGAGCATCAGCCTACTGTTCCTGTTAGAGATTTTCTGATGAAGCAAAAATCTCACCTATCGTAAACAATGTCCATTAAGATAAAGAAATAAAAAATGCAATAACTTTTTTTTTATTTTTTGGGAAAACATTTATGCCAAAGCTAAAAAAAAAAAAAAAGAAAAAAAAACACCCACACATTGGAATCCATTTACAACCAAACAGAAGAGAAACAGATTTTTTGTGTCTTGCATTCTTGATCTATAGAAGTCAATTGTTCCTGACAAGCACCTGAAAAAGAAAAGCTCCATGATATTTACAGACACATGAATGTCTACCAGTGCATGTACAAAGGCATGTGTGAAGTTATCCCCACTCTGAGAAGGGGCTTGGATGAACTCCAAAGGTCAGTCCAATCTATAACTTACTGCCAAGAACTTTAAGTACGTAGCATGTCTGCCATCACAAAAACAGCCCCTACCTGATAGCTTGTGTAACAGGGCTGTGCCAGAAACAGGGGAGTGAAATGGCCTTTAATCTACTGACACACAAGAAGGCTGGTAAGAACATTAGCAGTCGGGCTCTTCCTCTCATTTCTCTGACGGAAAATGCTGTCATTATCTCAGCAGCAAGCAAGCTGGTTGTGTGTCCACGCTTCAGTCACTCCATTTCAATGTATGAACTCCATCCACTGTGAAGAAAGAATTGTGTTAATATGCAAGATGTGATCAGGAGTGGGTAAAGTGCAGCATTCAGTCTCATTTTGCCTCCTCTGTTAAGTGGTTGCAACCTCTGTCAAAGAAACAGGGCAGACAGGAGCAGGAATATTTGATATTGCTGCAGCTACATCTGACAGAGTGTTTTCTTTGAATATAGATAGGAAGGATAGTTTCTAGCCTGCAGTCCCAATGCCACATGCTTGTTTTCTCATCAGCTTCTGTATATGTAATTCCTACTTCTAATACTTTCTGTTATTCCACGTGACATTTACTAGAAGCTCAGTTCCAAAATATGTATCTGTCTATAACAGTAGCCACCTGGCCTTTCTTTGGCAGATAACAGCTAGTTTGAGTTATCTCTCTTTTGATTCATGAATGGCTCAGTAATTCACCATAAAAACAGTCTTTTATTTACAGCTGTAAAGAATACAGTCTCCTCTGTTCCATGCAAGGGGAAGTAAGCATGAGATTTCACAACACAAAGCAATTCAGAGGGTAGTATTTCCTTTTTTCATTAATAATATCTCCTACTTACATTTCGTAGTTCAATTTACTCCAAAAGCACCCCCAAAAACAGATTATTCTACTCATCTATAGCAATTTATAGTGAGCCACTGGGAGGAAAGGAAACGTCTTTGACAAGCAAAAAGTAGCTCCCTTTTCATGAGGTCTGCTGTAGAGTCGGTGCCCAGCCGCAGATGACTGAAACCTTACTTCGAAGTTTTCAAAAGATGCAATATATATACTTTACTGACTTCTATTAGCAGAATTTCAACCTAACCATCTACTAAAACTCCTGAAACCACTACTCATACAAAAGATCTTTAATTAGAGCAGAGGAATTGTGTTAGCTTTTATTCTGATCTTTATCATAGGTTTGCAGGGATACAGTTCATAAATTTGATTTCTTGGGGCCTAGTTTGTACCCCGTGTAAAATTAGATTATTACACAGTGAGCAGAAATGTTGAGAACCTCAGCTTTCAGAGTCTGTAAAACTCTTTTTGATCTTTTTGATCTAGGAATGGAAGCTTACTTATCCTCCACTATTTTCACATGTTAAGTCAGACAAATAACTCATTTTTTTATTCTTTGAGAAAAGATATATCATGGAGAATTCTCCTAGAAAATGGGGGGAAATTGACTATCAGATGCCTCTGACAGCTATGAAATGAGCAACAGAAAAAGAGAAACAGGGAGTGCATGTCCCTTGCAGTGCAAGGATGACTGTGGAACTCCAGGGACATGGAACACATTGCAATGGAGGGAGAAAAGGAAGAGAGGAATCTTGAGCCAGACATGGGGGAAGGCAAAAAAGGAAGGCTGGGATGCACCAATAGCTGTAGGAGTGAGGAAGAGGATCTGACCTTCAAAGATGTCATGATAGCACTGTACAAATCAATGCTTTCTTTGTATCCTGAATATTATATGCTATTCTGGTCCAAGATTTAGAAAGGATCAAATTACTCCATATGAGCAACAACTGAATGAACTGGGAAGAAAGAGAAGTTACAGATGCTATAGACATCTGTGGATTTGTGAGGACTGCAAGCAGTTCAGGAAGGGACAACTCTTGCCCAGAGAGGTTGTGGATGCTCCCACTCTGGAGGCATTCAAGTCCAAGCTGGAAAGTGCTTTGAACAACCCTGCCTAGAGCAGGGGGTTAGAACTAGATCTTAAATGTCCCTTCCAACCCAAACCATTCTACAATCTTCTTCATGGCCTCCTGCTCTCTTCCCATAAGAGTACCAGCATCTATCAGAAGAAGCTAGATGGAGTCATGCTCAGCACAAACAACTGAAACATTGTAAAGTATAAGGTTTCTTAAAATTACTGTAGAAAGTAAATATTTAAGTTATGGCAATTAATTTTAGTGGAAATATTCTCATATTTCTGTGAAATGTAATTTACATTCTCAAAAATATTACTCTAGAGATAATTATCTAAGAGATCAGTGTTGGAAAAAGATTATAGAGAAATCAAAGCAAATGTGTACATCTGAACAGCTAGAAACAACTGGACCTAATATTTATCCTAAAAGGTGAAACATTAACAATTTTCTTATTTTGGAATGATATTTTATCATTGTGGCTCTAATTCTTTTTGCAGTGTAAATACATATGGCTATTTATATCTTATATATTACAGTAGTTAGCCTGACAGGCTCACAGAAGGATTTCATTTGGGACACATTTTCCTGGCCTTTTGGCCTGTGTTGCACCATGGCAGGAACACTGGATAGCACTACTGCTTGCATTACCAGCCTCTGGAGACTCCTTCTGTTACTATGTGCTTTGCCCTTGGTGCTGAGGCAGTCCAAAGGTGTAAGAGCTACAAACAAGAGCTGCAAGGCATTTGGATAGGAAATCAATACTTTCCTTGCAGCTACTGGAAGTCATGTGGCATAATTGCACATCCTGGGCAGACATGGGTACAGCAGACCAAGGAGAATGCTCAAAACCCTTTTTGCACAGTTTTTCATCACTCATTATTAAACCTCAGTGTCTATGTCAGAGAATCATATAGTCATTAAGGTTGAGAAAGACTGCTAAGATTATCTAATCCAATCATTAGCCTGTGCCTAGACCACGTCACTCAGTGCCCTTTTCTTGAACATCTCTTGGGGTGATGACTCAATCACCTCCCTGGGCAGCCTCTTCCAGTGTCTCACAACTCTCTCGGAGAAGAAAGTTTTCCTGCTTTCCAGCCTGAACCTCCCCGGCACAACTTAAGGCCATTACCTCTCATCCTATTGCTGTTACCTGGAAAAAGAGGCCAACCCCCCCCCCCATCATCTTTTCCAGATTAAACAATCCCAGTTCCCTCAGATGCTCCTCATCAGATTTGTGCTCCAGGCTCTTCACAGCTTTGTTGCCCTTCTCTGGACATACTTCAGGGCCTCGATGTCTTTCTTGTAGTGAGGGGCCCAAATCTGAAGACAATACCTGAGGTGAGGTCTCATCAGAGCTGAGTACAGGGGGACAATCACTTCCCTGACCCTGCTGGCTGCACTATTTCTGATACAAGGCAGGTGCTGTTGGCCTTCTTGACTCCCTGGGTACACTGCCGGGTCATGTTCACCCAGCTGCCAGCTAACCCTCTCTGATTTTTTCCTCCATGCACTCTCTCAGGAAAAGCAGTCATAGCACGGCAGCACAGAAAAGCAGGCCTGGAAGGAACCAAGAGAAGCTACTTTGCCCAGTGGCATTCAAGTGGCAATGTGTCACCATCGTGGCAATCTCATACAGGGCTTTCATGTTCCCAGCCACCACTACTGGAATTGGCAATTACATGGCAAGCAGAAGATAACAGCAACTAGACTGGCCTTTGGAGAACAGAACAAAAGCAACTACTGGGTGACAGGCATGGTAGCAGAAGGAGTCAGACATGAGAGGAAGGAGGCAAAGACCCAAAGGGTGGTTTAGCTTTAGTGCTGTCAGGAATCATTAGTGCTGTCAAGAATCATTAGTCCATCCCTCTGCACATGGGAGGAAAACACAGTTTACCTTGTTTTTAAAGCAAGCCCAACAGAAGTTTGTGAAAATAATGTGGAATTATTTCCAGTGAACATGGAATAAAGAAAAAAATATCATTGCTTTACTAGGAAGTGAGCTTTAGAGCTCAGCTGTCTCTTTTGTTAGATTTTTCCTGGTATCCAAACCTTGCTGGCTTCACATTTAGCCTGTTTTTTTTTCATTCCATAGCACTACCGGGCATTGGAAATGATCCGTTTTCATCTTTTACTTGCATCATACACTTCCATACTTAACTCTTGTCAATGAAATTCAGCTCTTAGTCACAGAATCATAGAATTCTTCACAGATCACGATTTCCAAATGTTGCACATTTTTGTTGCTTTGCTTTTGGATTCCCAACACTTTGTCCACATCCTCTGCTCAGAAGTGAACCTAGTGTTCCATCTCCACAAGGGAAGAAAAAATAACTCCCTTCCATGTATTTATATAGGAGTATATTCCAGTATATCCCACATATCTCAATTAAATTTCTTTAACTGTCTTATTTGACAAACCATCAAATCTTCAAGTCTTTTGCAGCTTGGGAATGAGCCTAAACTTAAAATCTCCCAAACTTTTCCACCTTTCATATGTATTTGGCCATTTCCTCACTTTTTCTTATGTACTATACATTTACCTTTCTGTTATTCTATTTGATTTGTTGATACCAGGCATTTTTCTACTGAGTAAATCATAGAATCAAATATGGTTGAAAAGAGCTCTAAGATCATCTAGTCCAACTGTCCACTTACCACCAATGTTTCCCACTAAACCGTGTACTATATCTACGCATTCCTTGAACACCTCCATGGACAATAATTCCATCACCTCCTTGGGCAGCCTGTTCCAGTGCCTGACCACTCTTTTGGAGAAGCTTTTCCTAGTAAAATTTTAAAATATATATATATTTTTTTTCATTATATCATTCAAAACATCAGTGTAAATACTGAGTAGAATGGTGCCTAAGACAAGTACTACAGAGCTCTGACCTGATATGCCCTCTCACAGTAACCCAAAAGCACTGATAATATCTAATATCTCTCTGACAGGAATTTTACAAGGAGTGCAGCCATGTTCTTCATCAAAGCTACTGCCTATTTGGCTCATGAGCACATCACCTGGGATTGTATCAAGAAACGATGCATAGTTTCAAATAAAAAAATTGTCAAAAATAGAAAGGTTGTTCTTGTTCTTGACAAATCCACAGTGACTGTCTACATCATGTTATTATTCACTTGATGGCTTAACTTAATTGTTCAACCATTTTTTGGTACCTCAGTTAAGCTGCATAATATGTCACTTTTTCCCCCTGTTTTTTAAATACAAGTGCAGTGTGAAAGCTTCTCCTTACCCCTGTGAAATCTTGATTCTCCATGAGCACCTGAACATAATCCCTAATAGTTCAGCAATTGCTTCAGCAACTTTCTTAAGTATTCTGCATCAAATTTCACTTGACCCTGCTGACTAGAACTTTTCTAATTCAGCTTAATATTCTTTAACCTGCTATTCCTCTATTTTGGCCTGCAATTCTCTTCCCTTGTTAAAATTAATTGCAGCAGAGATCTGATTGCAATTAACCTTGAGACAGTAAATCTTTCAGCCTTTCCTATTTCATCACAACAGACAAAAGCTTTTTCCATCAAATTAAAAAGAAATACATTGTCTATAGACTACCAGTTCTTCAGTAAAGCATTTTCATGATGCATCACCAACCATTTGTTCTCTGGGTAGTATGGATTCAGTTGTGTTTTCTGATGATGCTGATATGCAGGTCTGACCCCTCTTTCTGTTAATTAGAGCTGGCTGCTGGGCCAGGACCATGCTGTGCCTCCATGTCCCTCCACAATGGCGTTTCTTCCCGGCAGACCACTAAAGGGCAGAGATATCACACATACAGCAGCATGTGCTTCTTCAGGCAGCCTAAACTCTCTTAGTAAGGCCACCAAACTCAGATTTTTTTTTTTTTTAAAAAAAAAAGAAGCCTGTTTTGCAATAAAATGTTGTTTGTGTTATGAAAACATGTTTGTTCTCTGCAGATACCTTCCACTTTCATGGAAAAAGTGGTGAGGAAGGTCCTCCTTAGGTCTTCCTGTCCAAAACAAACAGCATTGCTCTTGCAAGACTTTCTGCCATGAACACCTCACAGCTCTTCCAAAGATTTTTCGGTAGTGTTCTTCCTTTCTTTGGTCCAAAGAGCTTCAGGATTACTCTCAGATTTTCCCATCTCTTCAGTGCTCCTCTGAGTTCCTTGTCTTGTAGTGTCCATGCAAAAGGAATACTTTTATTTTTGCCTCCTAGCTCACAGCTAGATGAGGGGTTGAGGACCTGCTTGTAAAAACCCAGCACATCACCAGTTTTTAATACATTCAATGTGATATGTTCCCATCTGTGTGTCTGGAGCACACCCACAGTGCCTCTCTGCCAAGCTTTTGCTACTGAAACTAGTCAAGCAAGACACTCTGTGCATGGGAGTCTCTGAAATTGTCTCTGCCATGGCTATTTTTGTAGCTTTTTTTTCTGCTGCTCATCATATCTTCTAAGCTGCTGCTTATTGCTTTGCAGTCCAGGCAGGAAAAGGACCAGTGAATTCCTACATATCCTTAGTGGTAGGGAAGAAACAAGGGAACTGTTATTCTCTGAGGCAAGAAAGAGCAGTAAGAAGAAATTCCACTTGTCTCTAACATCGTGATCATAACTGCCAGCCTGGAAAGGGAAAAAAAGGAGAGCTATTTTCTGCAGGCAGAGCACTGATTTTCTCCTGTGTGACTCATGAGTCAGTACAACACTGGGCTGCATGACAGAAGGCATCTGGATCTGCCACGTGACAAAAAACCACCTGTGTCAAGTCATGCTCTTCTAGCAGAGGTCACACCTTCTTGGCAGCCCCAGATAGCCTTTCTTCATAACCTTACTCAACAAACACAGCTGGTGAGCAAGGGGAACGTTTGAGTGGCAGCTCCATATAATGGGAAGTGTGGAGTGGAAGCTCTTGAGATTTGGTGGGTGGGATTCATATGATCAGATGTCTGTATTTTAGCTTGTCACCTTGGTCTCACCTTAGGGCAACAGAAAGAAATAAGCAGGCAGAACAAGGAATGTTCCCATCCCAATTTAGACATCTAAAATAGGACAGATGAATCATACCCTGAATGCACTTATTTCTCCCCACAGACTATAAAGAGAGCTGGTGTGACTAGCTCCAGTGTGATATCTACAGTGCCGGTGTTTAAAATTAGAGGAAGAAAATCCCACCCACAGAACCCAAGCCAAGGGTTCTGGCAAACCAGAAGTAGCTTGGGGACCTCAGGGATCTGAACAGTGCCATGTAAAAGTCTCTGTTTAGGTGTTGGCCTATGTACATGAAGTGTAAACTTTCAGATCCAGAAGAGACCTCATGTCAAACCAGTCAGTGATAATTAATAGAGGGACACACTGATGCTTGTGAGGGTCATGCAGGCTCTTCCTGCAGTTAAGATTGCATATAGACTGCCTCCATGATCATAGAATCATAGAGTTATTAAGGTTGGAAAAGACCACTAAATAATTTGGTCTAGCCATTAACTCACCCCCACCATGCCCACTAAATTATGTCCCTCAGTGCCACATCTACATTTGAAGACAGACATTTCTTCAGTAGGGACAGAGGGAAATCATAGAATAATATCCCAAATTGGAAGGGATCCACAATGATCGATGAGTATAACTCCAAGCTCCACACAAGACCACACAAAACTCAAGCCCTATTTCTGAGAGAACAGTCCAAATGCTTCTTGTACTCCAACAGTCTTGGAGCCACTCATTATCCATTTACATCTTTATGCAAAATACTTAGAAACTTCCTATCTCTGAGTCCTACTTATATATCTGGTTGAAAGTGGCTTCAAGTGGATTCAAAAGTTTTAGAAGGAAAAGCAGCATGTGATCACATTAGGCTTGTTCTTTGAAAACTAATCTAGAGCGGATGACAGAAGAAGCACCAAAGGTATGTCTGTCTTTATCATTCCAATCAATCTAAAGAATGAAGCAATACTAAAGAACTAAATTGGATTTGTGGCTGTTTAAATATGTAACAAATCTTTTCTTCACTAGATGGCACCCGTCTACTCCTATGAATCAACACTGTGCGTGGCAAAAAGAACCACAGAAGTTTCGTTTTCATGGAATATGAAGTGATAGGGGATTTACTTTTTATTTTGAATGTTTTTACTGTTTCTTTGTCTTCTGTGTCAAACTGTTGCTGTACTCTCAAGGGTAAGGTTTTACAACATGCATCTACTTCAACTGTAAAGTTCAATATTTATGTCACAGTTGGCCATAGTCGAGAAATTTCTGTGAGATATGTATGCTTTACACGAGATCAGACTTTGAATGACAGTGATCAAAATAATTTATACAGATCAAAATACTTCTCTTTCTTTCTGAAATAAGTGTATGTATAGAATTTATGAGGATGCTGTGCCGAACCCTTGGCAGGTATAAATCAATTTGCCTTCACTGAGGTTGATTGATGTCAGGTGAAGATCTGCTCCTGCATTTAGATGCTGGCCTGCAGAGAACAGCTTAATTTGTTTTCTTTTTCTTATCTCTAAGGCATGATCATTGAACTCTTTTGGGCACAATTTTCACTTCTTAGTCAAAATTGCACCTCTGCATTTAGATTGGACTTAAAGCCAGTGCACATCTGATAAAAATCAAAATAATCATTTCACAAAGAACAAATCTGGCCAAAGACTTCAAAGCTGGGAAATCAGTTGTTCAATACCATGTTAGTGGTTGCACACAGTATCACAGAAACTGATGCAAGCGGAAGCAAACTACAGTTCAGCTCAATAATTTTGTATTTATTTGCCTTTTATGGCCACTAGATGATAGTATGGTAACACACGGACACCTCAGCAGCATGACAGGTCTTCAGTTGCTGAATTCTTGATTGTATTCATACTTTTATATGTAAAGAATATACGCAAGGTGTCAATACTACAGAGTTAGCCTTTCAGTAGCAGTGCTTAATTTAATCCCCATTGACTTTATACATTAATATACCCAAAGAGTTGTAGATATTATTGGCCAGAGACTCAAACTGGGCTTTATTTAGGAACAAACATTATGCTGAATTGGTTACCTCCCTCTATTTTTGTAGATACTCATCCAGAGCTATGATGAGACACTGATAGAAAAGGGAAGGATAATTACATTTCCCTCCCAGGAAGCACAAGAATGGCTGGAGGTAACATTTACATTCTTCTCATGGGCAGCTTGCTCACTGCTGGTTCTGTACATCTGCTTTCTGCTTCTCCCACCTTTTCCATTTCTCCCCCCTCAAGAGGATTACGCTCCTCCTCCAGCTGAGAAGCTCCAGGCTAGGAGACATGCAGCCAGAACAACACCTTGAGCACACAGCTATCTTCCTCTCCACAAAACCTTTCTCTCTCTGTTCACAGAATCACAGAATCACAGAATCACAGAATCGTAGGGGTTGGAAGGGACCTCCAGAGATCATCGAGTCCAACCCCCCTGCAAAGCAGGTTCCCTACACCAGGTCACACAGGTAGGCGTCCAGGCAGGTCTTGAATATCTCCAGAGAAGGAGACTCCACAACCTCCCTGGGCAGCCTGTTCCAGTGCTCCGTCACCCTCACTGTAAAGAAGTTCTTGCGCACATTGGTGCAGAACTTCCTATGCTCCACATGCTTTGTTCTCTCCTAATGCAGCAAAATTAAAAAACAACTGTTCACACTTTCACTGTAAATAGTCAAAATCCTCCACTGCACCATTTTTTTCCCTAAGTAAATCTTAAGACTCCACAATAACAAGGTCTGTTCTCCTTTCAGTAAGCCAGTTTGCATCTCCCCAGTCCAGAATATGCACCCCAGGGATTGGGCGAGTGGATGGTTCCAGACCTGCATATTAACTTTCAGGTCACAGGCAGTTTCACAGTTGCAGTTACATTTCCAGATGCCACACTGACGAAAAAAAATATCTCCCAGTCTGTAACCTGTGGCAGACAGGTTGAGTGACGTGAGTTTATTGGCACCACAAGACAAATGAAAATAGAAAGGCAGAACCCTCGGTGAAAACAGACTGACTCTTGGGATGTATTCATGCAAATGTTTATATAGAGAAGTAAGTGAGCAGAATATCTGAAAACAAAAGCTAAGGGGAAGCTGCCCAAAAAGTGTGAGGAGTAGAGTAGTATCGAATCATCAGGCTGTAGGGTAATGTGTCTCATTAGATTTAATTCAGTCAGCAATAGCAGAAGTCACTGGCTTTTTCATCAAAACTGGAGCTGGATATAGATCTAGGGGAAACATGGAATTTCCATTTTGCTGCATATTTGGTTACTTTTACATCATTTTGTTTTAATTCAAGATGAAGGTAAATTTGTAAGATTTTCACATTTAAAATACTTCTATGAGTTCTACATTAATTTTATGAATGGACATCTGTAATATAGCACATAAGCTGCTAGTTACATGTGTAACACTGAAATGAGTCATTCTTATTATTAAGAACCTCTACTTAATGCTGATTGAACAGTCTATTGTTCTGTATTCAGAGTAGAGTGTTTACTGTGCCACATCAGTTCCAGGAGAAACTCATTCAAGCATCAAAATCTTTCAATATTTGGACAAACAAGAGAACTTTGAAAGATAACTTGTTCCAATTGGAAATTAAGACATAAAGTAAAATATTTCAGCCATTACACTGAGTACTTTAACTGACATGCTGTATAACACTTCAACAGTGGTGTAAAAGTCAAATCCCTTTACAGGTCAAAGTGAAGCTTCAGAACTCAGAATTGGAATTCCTAAAGAAAATGTCTTTAAAAATGCCTGCTTTGAAATTTCTTTGTCCATGCTGAAATTTCATTTTATTTTACACTAAAAATATATTTAATCTCACTTTTCATTTTTAAAAAATTGCTTAATGATAATGAAAATATAAACATCTGCTACTTTATAATTCATATTTGAGCTGGCATATCCAGAGCTTCTGTAAAATGATGCAACCCATTTTCCTTGTAGCAATAAGGATGATCTGTATCTCATGTTTAAATACTAAATTTTACAGTTCTGCTCTGTGACTTAAGACAGTGTAAAACCCACAGCCAGGCAGAAGTGGCTAACCTGCAACCTGTCATGAAACTGTTTTCAGAGATAGTCACATAATCTGTCAGTGTGCAGTGAGGATTAGCTGGTCTACGGGGGATAAAAGACTGGGAGCTGAGCATGCTAAGGAAGACAACGAATGGTTTCAAGTTGTACCAGGGGGGGATCCACTCGTTGGATGAAGAATTGGCTGGATAGTCAGAGTTGCAATAAACAGCTCAATGTCCAAGTGGAGACCAGTGACGAGTGGTGCTCCTCAGGCTTTGGTGCTGGAACCAAGTGCAAGGTCCTGACCAGGGTCAGGCAAGCACAAACAAAAACTGAGCAGAGAATGACTTGAGAGCAGTCCTGAGGAAAAGGATCTTGGGAGTGTTGGTTGATGAAAGACTCAACATGAGCCATCAAAGTGTACTTGCAGTCCAGAAGGCTAACTGTATCCTGACTTGCATCAAGAGAAGCATGACCAGCAGGTCAAGGAAGGTGATTCTGTCACTCTACTCTGCTCTCATGAGACTCTACCTGGAGTACTGCGTTCAGTTCTGAGGCCCACAAGACAAGAAGGACATGGAGCTGTTGGAGCGGGTCCAGAGGAGGGCCACAAAGATGATTAGAGGGCTGGAGCACTTCCAATTCAAGGAGAGGCTGAGAGAGTATGATTTGAGGAGACTGGAGCGGCCTTCCAGTATCTGAAGGTGGCCTAGTAGAAAACTGGGATGGGGGTTTTTACAAAGGTAGGTAGTGACTAGACAAGGGCAAATGGCTTTAAACTGGAAGAGGGTAGATTTAGACTAGATATTAGGAAGAAATTCTTTACTGTGAGGGTGGTGAGACACTGGAACAGGCTGCCCAGAAAGGCTGTGGATGTCCCCTCCCTGGAAGCATTCAAGGTCAGGCTGGTTATGAGCAACCTGGTGTAGAAGGAGGTGTCCCTGCCTATAGCAGGGGGCTTGGAACCAGATTGTCTTTAAAGGTCTCTTCCAACCCAAACCATTCTATGATTCTATGATAAGGGTGAGGCATTATCTGGTGATCTGCTGGGAAGACGACAGTGACAAGGCAGCTTGATCCCTTGGCATACTTCACCAAGCTGGCTCTTAGAAGAGGAATGCACGCGTGGTTTGCCATCAGAAAACAACACAACCTTAGCATTTAAACATGCGGACTATAGGTGAAGAAAGTATATATTTTATGCAAAAAAGTCATTCAAGAGTCTGAATGGGTGACTGTATATATATTTTAAAAAGCTTTTATTGTTTCTTTCAAAGGCAAACTTTTAGGGTAAGAGTAAAGAACGTAAGAGCAGTTTGGGAAACCTGTCAGTACACGTTTTTGCCATACAGACACATTCAAAAAGCTTCTGTAGAGCCACACAGAATGAGTAATGATCTAACAAAGCAGGTTTTAATGCACATGGAAAATGCTCCAAACAAAACTAATTTATGATGTGATTTTTTCTGATAACAGTAGCTCCAAATTCTACTGAGAGCACCTTGCACTTCAGCAGGATTTGTGCAGTCTGAGAGCCGTACTGATCGTTGATTTCTGCCCCCAGCAATGGCCTGTCTATGTGGGTCAGCAACTGGAAGGTGAGAGAGATGATCAAGGGCTCCGTCACTTCCAAGCTCTCTTTCTTTCTTGCCCAGTTCCACACAGGGGTAAATATCAGATGTGTCATCTTCGCTTCTTGCAGGATAGCTAGACATCTTATGTAACAGTCTTCCACCCCACATCCAAACAGTGAAACCAGAACTGTGGCAGACAGGAGAATAAGAGAATATACAAACCTCTAACAACTCATTTCCTTTCCATGTTTCAAGATTTGCAAAAACATATCCTGGTCAACATGAAAACTGGGTGAAATAAATGTTTTTTACATTTCCTTTTTTTTTTTTTCATATTTTAATTGAAATTTGGACTGTCTTACATGTCAAGTCAATCATCACAAATTTGGTGTGGCTTTCAGAAGTAAAACAGAAGTTTTTGGCATCTGAAAAATCTTCCCACCTCCTCAAAAGGTCTGTTTTGATGTTTCTGAGGAAAGCAAATGTTACAGCAGAGACTTGCAAAGCCTGAGTGAAAAATGACTAGCATCTTCAGTAAGTGCATAATGAGGGAACTCCAGATATCTGTAACTCAGGCTTAGTCTTCTTAATATAGATGCAATTATTTGACAGAAGTATGCTTGAGATTTGAAGGGTTCCTGAGGATTTCTATAGCGGGCAGGATATAACCATGATATTCAAAAATTACTACTCTAACCAACTATTTTTTCCACTGTAAATTCTGTAAAGAGTCTTGAGTATTGGTGAAACATATTCATGTTACTAGATTTCAAAACACAGTCTGAAGAAAGCCTAATATATAGGAGTCATGCCTAGCTTCATAAGAAAGAAGGTGAAGCAGTCAAAGAACCATTTGTTTCTTAGAATGGTTGCTCTGGAGCTGAGATATTCAAAACCATAGGAATCTGCTACTGATCTTCAACACTGGTATCAAACATATGTATAATGGATTCAAATTCACAGAGTAAATATATCAAACAAAATAGTTTGTTTTATTAGGTATTTAATAATAGCATCACACCAAATATTGTTAGACTGTGGATATGAACAGAATTATCTGACTGCTGGTTATGTACCACGGCACTTTAGCGTTGATTTCAGTTGGTCTTGTCTTGCTGTGGAACCACAAGCAAGATCCAATCTGGATACTTTGTAGACCAATCCGCCATAATTATCAGATAAGTATACTGATTGCTATGTTATACAAAGGGACATTTCTCCTTAAAAAACAGCATAAAACATTGTGTAGGGTATTCCTGAAAAAAAAAGGTCTGAGATTTTGTAGTCATCTTTCTATGCCTAACAGTGAGAATAATATGTCATGCAACTGGCTCCTAGGAAGATCCAAAGTAATTCATTTCCTTTGTGAAATTATGTTGCTGACTTCTTAAAATATACATCACATTTTCCATCATATGCAATTGTAAATTGAATACATAAATTATTTGTGCAAAATCACATTATTGCTATATACATAAACAGGAGAATTTTGGACAATTTTGCTGCTTTTCAAGAGGTCACTCTCGCAATCTGAGTCACTATATAGGCTGTTTTCCTGCCAAAACAATTAGCTAAACCACTTCTGTGAGATTTGTTGTCCACTAATGTAATTTGCCTTAAATAGTGAAGGATCAGTGTTTTGTTTTGTAATATGATGTACCAAGATCATATTTAACAAATGGGAAACACTTAAAAAATTGAGGCCTTAAACAGTTCATTCACTGAATCATTTTCAACTAAAGATAGCAGAAAACCAAAATCTGTTACCTTTACCCAATCCCAAAGCACTCATCTGACATGGATCCGTCTTTCTGTACTGAATTACATGAAGTTAATCCTCTGCCAGCATTAAAACTGTTTACTGAAGGGCCTCCTCATGATATATCTGTGAATATTTTAATAAAGAAACTGTACAAAATTGGCAGGACTCTTGATTTGTTTACCAGGCTTGGCTACTTAAAAAAAAAAAAAAAAAAAAAAAAAAGAAATAGAGTTGTAACACCTTTACATCCAAAAAAACTTACAGAAATATTTGTGCTAATTAACTGGAGTATACAAATTATTCGCCTTCTTGCTGGAGAGTCCCTGTAGTGCTACAAGCAATTAACATTTATAACTATTAAATTTGCTAAGATAAAAGAATATTAAGAATCTATTTCTTCAAAAATGATCACTCTGAAAACTAGAGGCCAAATTCACACCATCACGTGTTAAATGCTTTGAGGGCAGAATTTAGCCCCAAACTACAGTTTTCTCTAAATACATACACTTTCCTACAGAAAAAAACAATCTATATCTTACTCATCAGTGCTCTTCCCTTCTGAAGGGTAAATACCGATATTTGAAATACCTAAATTGTATTTACAGCTGTACAATACTGATGTCACATATGTGTAAAATATTTCTTGTACTCTATAAACATGGGCTAACTTATTCAACCTGCTTAAAAACTTTTCTTAAAATAAAGAGCCAACAAGCTTACACATTCTCTTTATCGAATTCACACACAAAATACATGGTAATATGACATGCAACGTCATTCCACCCTCCAGATGCCACCATCTCCACACAGTCCTCCTCATCGTAGGCATTGTTGGGCTCCCCGCTGCGCCACTTGTTGAAGGTCTGCATGGGTGACCGGTCAGAATAGACAAAATTTCCCTCTTTCTCTAGGTCGTTAATCCCAATGAAAACTCTGGTGAGCCCAGCTTGGTTGATGTACGAGGCAATCAGATTGTTGGCATTCTCATCCTTGGGCATGCTCAGCGTCCCTCCTCTTCCATGGCAGTAGAGCTGGGCTTCCTTGTATCTTTTTTCTTCCTTCACCAGCAGATAAATCTTATTATCTGTCTCACGCACACCAGCAACAGCTGCGGGGGAGGGCAGTGCTGAAAAGTGAGCACTCGCATTTCTATAAACCAACTTACTGTACACCCCAAAATAGCTTCACAAATCCAATGCATGGTGATACTCTCTACGAGCAATTCCACCATTAAAATGTGGCAGTGAGAAAGGAAAATATATAAAGTTAGCCTACCATTTTTTATGAATTTTAGTTCTGTCGTCAGCTGGGCCACCTGGATATCCATTTCACCAATAGCCTTCCTTAGCTGGCTACACTCACAGGGGATGCCTATGAAATGAAACAGACATGCTGAAGTCAAAAAGCTGTCTAAATTCAGTAATTATCTAAATAACTTCATGAAAAGGCCCAGCTGGGCAGTCCTAGGGGACATCTGCTTCACAAATAATGGTCCGAAACCTGTAGCCTTTGCTAATACATGATTCTCATGATTCTCACAGTTGTCTGAACCTAACCATGACATCTCCTTTCCTCTGAAGCTTCAGTTCTGTGTAATTAGGGCTAATCTGAACACAGAGAGATATCCCCTGTCAAAAAAAAAAAAAAAAGAAAAGAAAAGAAAAGAAAAGAAAAGAAAAGAAAAGAAAAGAAAAGAAAAGAAAAGAAAAGAAAAGAAAAGAAAAGAAAAGAAAAGAAAAGAAAAGAAAAGAAAAGAAAAAAGAAAAAAGAAAAAAAGAAAAAACACTAAAAATGTTTGTCAAAACTTCACATTTGGGTGAAATTATCATCTTCAGTCTTTTCCAAAAAGCACTTTATCCAGAGCAAAAATCTACAGTTTCTTGTTCACCTGTTCCTCATAAGGAACAGTAGATCAGAAAGGCTAGCGTTCCAATCATGTAATGCTCACAATTAGCTGTAAAATGCAATTCTGTACTTTTCAAATACAGAAGTATTGTACCTTTTCCAGTCAAAGAATAGAAAGACATCTATTATGCCAAATTGATATTGATTTGACAAAGATAATTTGAACGAGAATACTAAAAGGATAATTGTTACTTCTATGAGTTCAGATCTCAAAAAGAGAATCAATTACAGTTTCCAGTTCTATATGTAATTATTCAAATCTGCATTTGACTACACAATTACTCAGTGTTGATAGCTAAGTCTATGTACGAAGTAGTTGGAATACAAGACTGTCCTTCAAGACAATGCCTGGCTCAAGAACTGGGTGACAAATTATGTTCTCATAAGAAAACTAACTGATGCACCTTTAGTGCGCTCTGCTAGGAAGGAACAAAAATGGGCAAAATCAGAAGCCACTTTTCTAAGGCTTACATTTCTTTTGCCACACTTCCACCTTTTCTTCTGGAGGATCAATATTCCTGGTAAGTTGCTGGAATGATACCTGTGGAGGGGCATGATCTTCTGACCTGTTCCTTTGTGTTGGCTGGAATTCTGAGCAGACTATGCAGGGATGTCCCTTTCCATCAGTGGTGAATGATACTGACAGTTGCACTTCATTCCCACTGTATTCATCAAACCTCTGAGTAGCTCTGAGACACTGTTTGAACAAATATTCTACATGTCCCGCAACTTCAATATTTTTTTTTTTAAGTAATTTGAAAATTACTGTGAGGAGTAGCTATCTAAATATTTATTTATCATGATTTTTCTCAGTATTTTAAAAGACACATTTTTGGTGACGATGCCTGCATGTTCTTAAATCCTTCACATTGTAGACAAATTATGTCTTAGATTACCTGGGTCACCATTAGGCCCTGGTGGTCCTATGTCACCATTATCTCCCTTTTCACCTAAAATATGAAAAAGAATATAAATTTAAGGAGGCTTTTTCACTAACAGTTAAACACTTTTTTTTTTTTTTTCCTCTAGTAACAAGCAAGTGTGAAAAGTAGAAAAATGCCCAAGGAAGAATAAAAATGTTTCTGTCCCAGTCAATCCACAAAAAAGGCAAGCCAAACCTATTGAACGAAAAGAATATGTACCGATATCGTTTTCTTTTTTGTGAACTTCACAGAAGCAATAAATTCAGATCTTGCAGATGAAAAGGGCTGTATACACTACATTGCAATCTAAATCTGGATTCATAACCTAGATGCTCTGGTAAACATGGTTGGTCCAAATGACCAAGCCTGTGGCGTATGCAAGAGTAGAATTCAAGTACTGTAGTTCCTAGAAATATACCAAAATACAGTGTGTCTTCCTATCTACTTCTCTTAAGTGTCCACACTTATCTGTTAGGATGTGAAGTTCTTTATTTAACCATAAACCAGGATGCTCAGATCTTAATGCTGCTATCAGAACAAAAAGTAACTGTTTGACAGATCTCAGTCAATAGGGAGGATCTCATACTGTAGTCAGCCAACTATGATGAAGTCAGAGAGTAGCTAACCAAACACAAATGATAACATTTTTTCATCTGAAACAAAAATGGAGAAGCAATAGCACGAAGCATACCTTTTGAACCAATAGGACCAATTTTTCCATGCCGTCCCATGCTGCCTTTCTGTCCCTTGTCTCCCATTTCTCCTATATGTACCGAAAGACAAAGCACATTAACAGTGTATTCTGATGAATTCAGATTCCAGAATATTTGCGATACTAGTTTTTTCAATGAATAATTTTTGCTATAAACCCAACATTCAATGAACTTCAGAAGTTCAATTCACTCCAGGTGACATTAAAGCAGTAAGCAGGTGCAAATGAAAACAGATCTTGGCTGAGATCCACTGGAAAAACGTTTTACAAACTTCTATCAGATGATCGTGCCAAAATAACATTGACAGTAAGGGAGGATCCCATCAAAAACATATGGATCAATGTATTATGGAGTTGAAAAGACCTAAGGGGTCCAAACACAACTAATAGTTTTAGCTAACACAGTAACTCCACTGCAGCTGAGTTATAGTAAGGCTGAATTTGGGCTTTGTTGCTTAATTTCACAGTAGCAGTCCATCTTCATTCTTTCTTCTTACATTTGAAGACTATATTAAAGAAAAATGAAAATGAATGGAAGTCATATTTGAGCACATACACATTCTTGTACAAATGTAAAGTCTGGTACAAAACAGAAATGTTAAATGTTACTAATTTTAAACATACTTCAGTAGAATACTTCAAACAGCACTTGTAGCAAAAAAGTGCCATTTGAAAATCATTTTTCTTAGCTGTGTTTTTACAAATTAAAACCAATCACCCCCCTCTTAAGGTGAATTGAAATTGTCAGCAAATCTGCTTGAACCAGCCACTGCTACCTATCTGTATATATCCCTGATGTATAGCCAGAAATCCGATGTAAGACAGCTTGATTCACTTACCTTGCCCGAATTCGCCTCTTTTCTATGAATTGTACCTTCCTTTGCAATATAAAGCAAATATTAGAATGGCTTCAGGAGAAACAGAATTTGCAGTGGAAGAGACAATTTCTTTGCCATCACTGTCTTTACAGACCAAGCAAGAGCATAAAATGTGTGCCACAGTCCAAGTACTGATGTAATAGAGCTGAGCTCCTCCAGAGCTCAAATGATAGAACAGATGAAACCTGCCTGTTACATCATGTAGCTTTTCTGTATGGCATTTCTCAAACATTATGAAAAATAATTATGTTAATGACGTAAATCTGAGAGAACTTAGCCTATAATAGCAAAGCCTCATTCTATCCTTTTTTTCTTGCTCTAGGTAGATTTTCTGAGACCCACAGAATGAGAACTGGCAGTCTGTTACACTCACTATTTTGTGAATTTGTCAGTTTGCCTGATTCTGCTGCTACTATAGCCCTGAAGAGACTCAGGAAACAATACTATATCTCCATGTATGTTGGTGATACACTTTCCTGAGTGAATCAATGCTCTGCCATCAGATTTAGGCCTCTTTGTATCATAACGTCAAGAAGAAACATGGCTTGGAGGCTGCAGAGCTGTACAACTACATCATATGAGGTAGATTCCCTACTGTACCACACAACATTAACAGAGAAAAGAGATGGAGGGACTACAGAGAGAAGACAAATCCCTCCTGAAGATCCCATGTGCAGAATCACAAGACTGAGATTGCTTTAGGAAATATGGAGGCAGTTATTTCAGTGATTGTTTCAGTTAAGACTGTTTTTTTTTGGTGTTTATTTTTTTCTTTTGCTCAAAGCAATGCCTGTTATGCACAATCCTGCTACACAAGACCAAGGAGACAATCAGATGTGTTCAGAGGAAAATCTACCACAAGGATCCAGTAACCGAAACACTGTAAACTGTCATTGCTCAGCCTCAGTTGTGGATCTACAACTGAAGATCTGTTGTCAGGATGTGGGATTCAATACAACAGGACAGACAACTACTTACTTTCAATACATTTAGAACTGGATAATTTTATGACTGACTTAATCATTACCTTTAACTTCATGACATGTTTCAGAACATAAATTGATTACCACTGGGAGATGTCTTCCTCATTACTACAAAAAGTCTTAAGCAGCCATCAGCTGAAGGCATATGTCTTAGAAAGAAGTAATTTCCTCTGAAGTGAGAGAAGTCAAATGAATATGGTGGATGAAAAACTGAACATGAACCAGCAGTGCACTCCTGCAGTTCAGAAGGCCAATGGTATCCTGGGCTCCATCAGACAAGGGGTGGCCAGCAGGTACAGGGAGGTGATTGCCCCTCTCTACTCTGCCCTCATGAGGCCCCATCTGGAGTACTGCATCCAGGCCTGGGGCTCCCAGTACAGAAAATGTGTGGAGTTGTCAGAGAGGGTCCAGAGGAGGGCCACTAAGATGATCAGAGGTCTGGAGCACCCCTCCTATGAAGACAGGCTGAGGGAGCTGGGCTTGTTCAGCCTGGAGATGGCTGCAATGAGATCGCCTCGCAGTCTTCCAGTATTTAAAATGGGATTATAAACGGAGGGGAATCACCTTTTTACAGGGATAAACAGTGACAGGACAAGGAGGAATGGTTTTAAGCTCAAGGAGGGAAGGTTTAGATCAGATGTCAGGGGGAAGTTCTTTACTATGAGAGTGGTAAGGTGCTGGAACAGGCTGCCCAGAGGAGCTTGTAGATGCCCCAGTCCTGGAGATGTTCAAGATCAGGTTGGATTGGACCCTGGGAAACCTGGTCTAGCACCAGATCTGGAGGTTGGTGGCCCTGCCTGTGGCAAGGGGGTTGGAACTGGATGATCCTTGAGGTCTCTTACAACCAAAGCCATTCTATGATTCTATGGCTTGCTGGTCTAATTCAACTGGCAAGTCCTACAATTGATTTTCCTTCATTTCCAAAAAGGACCAGATTCAGCCTCTAGTTGATGTGGACTCAATTCAGAAGTTTTATCTTCAAGACCACAAAACTGTTCTCTTATTCAGCATATTCTTACTGAAAGAAAGGAAATAACCCACTCAGCTGCTGATTTACTTTCTGGATATTGCTTCTATCTCAGAATAGATTCATGGTTTGCTTCAGAGACATATTTCCAAGGAATTGTGTAGATTATAAAAATACTGACTGCAATTAGTGGATATTTATCCAATATAGATAGCATACCCAGAAAGTATTTCTTTGAAAATCTCAAAAATATTAGCTTGCAATGACTCTATCAAAATTTCTCTGAAAGTGACCTTTCTTGCCTTGGACACTTCCAAATTGGGATTACAGTAGTAATGTCAGATGCTATATTTGAATGAAATAAACATATGTCTATAATGCATAAATGAAATATAATATATAAAAGGACATCACATTCTTATAAATACTGCCCAGAAGATGAACAACTTACAGAGTAATTGCCAATAAGAACTACATGATCTGCTCAGAAGTAAAAAGTATGCTACCTCAAACAACAAAGACATACATTAAGTCCCCTGTGCTCATTAAAGAGCTGTTTGGATTAGCTTTTCTCTTACAGTGAGTAACCCCAGCTTCTACTCCAGGGGCTTGCTTATTCTGCTTCTTCTGCAGAATAAATCAGATAGCTTCAAGAGAGACCCATCTGCCTTGAGGGTTTCAAAAGTTTTAAAACCTTTTAAAAAGTCTTTTTCAGTGGCCCTATGATTGCCAAAAATGCAGCCTAAAGAGTCTTAATGAAATCAGGAAGTGAGAGCTGGAAAGAAATGAGGACAATGAAAGAAATTAAGTCTCCATAGACCAAAAGTAGGAAACTTCACTGAGAGTTTGAATGGAGAATACGAAGCAAGTCATCTGTCATCTCTCAGATGAAGGTGATATACATTGGAACCAATTATAGAAGACTTAAAGGATTTTAGGGGGAACTGAAGAGAGAGGAATTCTAATTGATCTTCTTGTTGGCCTTGTCAGTCTCACAAACAAGAGAAGAAATAATAACCAGAGATGAATGGTGGGCTGCACAACCGGTGAAAAGATGAGGGCTTTGGCTCAGTGCAACACTATAAAAGGGGGTGTTCATACAGTATGGCCAATTTCTTCAGACAGAACTAATTGGAACAGAAAAGAGGGCATAAAACTACTTTTAAAAAAGAAGGTGCCAAAAAGAGAAATCTAGTAGAAACTCAAATTCACCATTTCACAGCTGAATTGAATTGAGTTGTGTCAAAGAGAAAAAGAGAATAGTAGTTTACTTCCCAAACTTGAGGGACAAATTCTTTATGATTTGACATAGCGAACATCACAGAGATCTACTTTGCAACATAAGTGTCCCAAGCCAGACCAAAAGTCTGTCAGCTCCAGTGCTATCTTTGACAGCAGTCAGCAGAAGATACTTATAAAAAGAATACAGAATAAAAAGAATAAATAAAATATAGAATAAAAAAAGAATAAAAGACACAGAGGTACAGTGTCTACCACAGCACATCATCTTAGTCTTGCAGCCAGTATTCCCATTGCAAATATTTAGCCTGACTTAAATGAGAATAAAAAGTATTTTTAAAAGATATAATGATGTTATGGCATAGTAGTTATTCAAGACTCTTCCCTTTTTAGAACTCCTGGCAACCAGAAATCCAAAAATTCTGAATACCTAAGTAGCATTTTATGTGGCTGGGACAAATTCATCTCACCCAGCATTAGCCACCTAAAAGTTAGTTTTTTAAGCTATTTATCTAAATTTCTCTTGTGAGTAATGGAGAAAAACATCTCTTAGCAGTGATCCACGCCACTCATGTGAGAGAGATAGTTTAGCAACAAAATGCACCTTTAAAAGCTCTGCAGAACAAATGGAGGTGGAGGAAAAGGAAACTGTTAACAGCTACCTATGCTGATGAGAAATTAGAAAGACTAGAAAATTTGTAAAGGAAGCTAAAGATAGTACAAAAAATAATAATACAGTAGAGGAAAGCAGTGGGAAAGTCTTAATCATTTTGAAGTTCTGCTGCTAAGGATTTCAGGGTAGTGTTTGAGTTTTAAGCAACAGTTCTGTTGTTTGGCATCTCATAAGTATACATTAAACGATGTATCCCTAAGGTCCCTATTCTATATATTTACTTACACTGAAGCCTATATTGAAGCCTGTTTTGTCCACTCCGTTTAGCATAGGTTTTCTCAAAATCCTACTGAGTTCAGTTGGATTTGGAAGATAGTTTAGAATTAGATACCCACTTTGTGAATCCATAGCTGCCAATGTCAGGCCTTTTATATGGAATTCTACCTGCAGCACTCCTTAGCGAGCAATAAATTCATGTAAAAGTTGACTCCAAAATGTAAGGGATTGATTGATTACATATTAATGAGCAATCAGTAATATTAAAATATAAATTAAGACATTATTACCTCTCTTTAGAATTTGATTATATAAATGACTGAGCACTCTGGATCCAATCCAGTTAAATTAATGACTCTTCTCTCATACTTAGAGGCTATGTCTACACTAGTAAACTAAATGCCTGGGACTGCTCCCCGGCACAGGGAACCAGCTGGCCGAGAATGGTGCAGTCCATAATCCTAAATCATCTTTCTCTTCAAACTAAGGTAATCAGTTGCAAGCTGTTCATTGTTTTAGTTCCCAAAACATGTCTGAGAATTGTCTGGAAAAGCATTAGTTGACACGCTGAAAAAGAGCCTAGAGCATCTCCCATATGAGGAAGGGCTGAGTAACCTGGGTCTGTTCAGCCTGGGGAAAAAAACAACTGAAGGAGGATCTGATAAATGTTTATAAATATCTAAAGGGAGGTGGGAGGCAAATGGATGAGGCCAGGCTCTTGGTGGTATGTGGCAACAGGACAAGGAGCAATGGTCTCAAGCCTGAACATAGGAAGTTCCATACCAACATGTGGGAGAACTTTTTTACAATAAAGGTGATGGAGCACTGGAACAGGATGCTCAGAGAGGTGCTAGAGTCTCCTGCTATGGAGATATTCAAGACCTGTCTGGATGCCTACCTGTGCGACCTACTGTAGGGAACCTACTTTAGTAAGGGGGTTGGACTCGATGACTCTTGAGGTCCCTTCCAACCCCTGCAATTCTGTGAAGTCACACCAGAGGCTGTGTTAACACTGCAGAGGTAGAGACTGTTGGGTCCCATCTCAAGAATATCATACAACTGTGCTTAACATTTTATTTGATCCAGTGCTCTACACTTTTCATAAGAACAACACAGTTTTATATTCTGCTGACACGCTATGGATCATAATTGACCTATACAATTAATTAAAAGCAATGGCAAAAGTAAGTGAATTTAACCTTAATCAGTGGCCAAAGACATCAGGATGTCTGATGTCACCCTGAAACATCAGGACACACAGAAACAGATTTATTTCAAGAAAGCATCAGAAAGTTTTAGTGTTTATGAGGGTCTGAATTACTAAAATATGACAATATTACAAAGAAAGAATATGATGAAAACATTTGCAGCACTTTCTAATTTTGAAGTGTTCATTTCAGGTCAAATATACCATAAAAAACCCTTTCTTATGTATTTTATTCATTCACTGACTATTGTATTTCTAAAGTCAAAGAAACTAAGCAAGTTCCCTTACAATGAACTTGCCTAAAAAACAAAACTAAGAAAGGGAAGTGAAAAAAAAAAAAAAATGCTGTGATTCTGATATTGTAAATTAACACCAAAACAGAAGAATTATAATCTTTCCCATGTGTAAACCAGCACTTATTCAAATAGTAATGACATACAATGAAATGTAGCAGTTTCTATCCATAGAAGGAGATGAATACTAGCCCAATATCAAGCTTCAATAAAAATATGCTTAAAAACTACAGGGGGCCATACGCATTAACATAGAGACTGAAGTTTAACAGCATACTGAACAGAAACAGAGCTTCTGTGATCATGCAAGTGTGCTCATAGAATGGGCAAATAGAATGTGAGACAACATCATTCATCTTTCATCATTCACTAAGCTATGTGTTAAGTACCTGGATCATGAGTCTAAGCTTATACCAACTGAGATTTTAAAATAGTTGGCCAAGACTATCAAGGGCATTAGTGTTATATGCCCAAGAGATCAAAAATAGTGCTAAAAGGCACAGCTAATAGCAGATCACAAATGGATATTCGATAATCTGCTCAGGAACAGATGCTGAACTGGTTATTTCTGATAAAACTATAGTGAAATTTCTTACTATACTAAAGTGAAGCATTTACTAAATATTACAAGACTATATACATGTCAAGTCAAATTTGGATGAGCAAAAGAAAAGCAGAAAAAACATGGCTACAGAAACAGTAAGAATTATTGTACTGAAAGCACTCCCTGGAAAAATGTGATATAGAATGCATTAATATTCAATTTTCTTTCATCTCTTTTCTGTTTCACGTACATTTCTCTTGCAGTGAATGTTCACTTCAATGTTTCTTCATCCCGTCACATCAATATTTTGGACATATTGACATATGAAAACTGGAAAACTGTTCTAATTATTAGAATTGAGCTTTCCTTAGAATGATTTTCCAAGTAAATGCAATATTATATATAAAATTATGTAAGTGAAATGTTACATCATGGAATTGATTCAACAAAATGCAAAGCTCAAAGAAATATTAAAGACTGTGCAATGGGAGAGATTCTCCAGTTCCCCATGAAAAGGTGATATGACCACTTGCCCATCTGAAATACCAGTGCAAAAATGGTCATATCCTGGGAAACAAACAAGGATCTGGAAGTCTACTTAATGACATCAGCCACTCAGATATGATGGGACAACAAGCACAATGGAAGCACACAAGTTTAGACTGGGCACAGAGAGAGGCTAATAAAGGATAATATGGAAGTATTCCCTAGGTATTCAGAGATGAAGTGAGAAAGGAAAAAATTCAGCAGGAATTGATCTTGGCTGGGTATATGAAAATAGCATGAAAGACAGTACAAGTAAAGCAGCAGTAAAAATCGAAGATTTACTGAGGATAGCACAGGCACTCTGATTGGAAGGAAACAATGATAAAATAGATGGACAATGCTGAGATACTTGGTACCTCCTTTACTTTTGTTTTTACTGGCAGTGTTCTACTGGATCTTCACATCTGGTGACAGAAAGTGGGGAGGAGATGCTACCCATGTTAGCCGACAATTGAGTATACTTAAGTTGGACATGCATCCATAGCACTGGTGAGAAGGCATCTAAGAGTGCTGAAAAATTCAGCTGAGCTGCTGCAAGGCTGACAAAATCTAATCAGTAGCTGACTATGAGTGCCATTCCTAAGGAAGCAGTCCTGGGACCAACAGTGTTTAAAATCTTCATCAGTGACAGGAAGGAGTGCAAGGCAGCCTCTATGAGTCTGCTGGCAATCCCAGGAGTGGTTAGCGTGCTGGAGAGTAGGGATGCCAGTCAGATGAGCTTGACAAGCTGCAAGAATTTGTTGACAGGAGAATCATGAAATTCAGTCAGACCCTGAAACACTCCACACTTGGGATGTATTGGCGCACTTTGGCCAATGGCTGCCTAGGAAATTGCTCTGCAGAAAAGGATTTTTTGCACCTTCAAACAAGAGAGAGAAAAAAAACTGGAGCCCAGCTGTAGAAAATCCTTTTATTTAGCCTGGAGAAGACAAAGGTAAGGGGAGAAACCTAATTTCATTCTTCCACTACAGGAAATTTGTAGAGAAGATGCACCTTTCTCTTCTGAGAGATGCATAGCAGAAGGACAAGAGGCAATGATCACACATTACAAGCAGGAAAATTTTGATTGGCCTTAAGGAAAATATATTTCACAATGAGACTGGAGAGCAAGCCAATCAAAAAGATTGTGGAAAAATCTCCATCCTTTGAGATTTTCAGAAGTCTACGAGACAAAAACCTTGAACAGTCTCATCTAAATTTGAAGCCTGCCCTGCTTTGAGCAGAAGGTTGGACTAGAGACTTCTATATGACCTTTTAACCAAAGTTATTCTGTAGTACTTTTACTTCTCCTCACACTGCATTATCTTGCAGGAATTAAAATTTTAGTTTCCAAAATTTTTTATGACAGTTGTCCTTGAAGGCTACATCTCCATAAGGAAAGTACACAGACTTAACACACACGCACCTCAAGGGAGTTGTAAGTTTCTCAATGAATTTCAATGGATGAGCTCTACCCATGGTTCTTGGGCTCAAGGGAGACTGCAGAAATAAGACTTCTATATCTGCCCAGAAGTACTGTGTAACAGAATACACATCATTGTAAGGAAATATAAATTACCACTGTGATGGCTTTGAAAAGAGGTTTGCAAATTCAGTTTGGTAAGAACTCCAACATTCTAATGATAGGAATGTCAAATGTTTCATTTTAATATTTAAATAAAAGGTTTTGACTAATCCTAATGTGATTTTTTTAGAATATGCATCTCCTGTTGTCTAAGAAATGTGAAATCAATGATGGCCAATGTCTTCCCACAATGGTTTTAATTAAGGTCCTGAGAGTGTTCACATGTACAAACAAAAGGAAACAAGGAAAGCGAACCTCGTGATTTCTTCCCTCTGCCTTAATTTGAGGACTGCATTTACAGAGGGCATTATGATACCTTTCTTCACAGAAACCCTACTTAAAAAAGAAGAAAAAAAAGAAAAAACATTTTTTTCCGAAACTTTTTACACCTGAAAGTAAAATTTAGTTTACAAATAAGCTTTATTTGTATTTACATCTAAGAATGACTTAGTCATCCAGCAGAGGATGCCCATCATCATTGCCTTACAAGAAAAGGCAGCATTTGGTAAGGAATTACTTTCAAAATATCTTCTTTAACAAAGTTACCTTTTTCTCCTGGAGGGCCAACTCTACCTGGACGACCTGGAGCACCTTTCTCCCCCTTTTCTCCAGCCTCCCCTATTGACATAAATAAAAAGAAGAACCATATTAAAAAAGAACTATTTTCTATTGGTGTTAGTGACAAGAGTGTCATTTTCTGTACTGAAAATACAAGCCTACTGAAGAGGAAAAAAATAAAAAAAAGTGAAACATATCTTGAGAGCTTTGAAGCACAGAGAATAGACTTTCCTGCAATGAACGTAGACACCGACAAAACCAAAGTCAATACGTTACCGAACCCTCACGGCTCTAGTCAACACTACAATAACAACACTACAGTTTAGTTAAGAAGAAGCCTCAGAATCAGGCCTCAACTCAACACATAACCTTCTGTTACCAAGCACGTCTTGAGTACACACCTAATAGTTCCTCTTTACAGTAAAGCATACCAAAGAACATGTTTAAGTCCCATGTGAAAATGGCACAGCCATAACTTAAAATTATATATATATATATATATATATATAAACAGATTTATATCAAGTACTGAGTGAGAATAAATCTATAGGATAGCACTGCTACATCCCTCATTTACTGGATCATTTTTAAGTGTGGAAAACTGTCTACTTAATCTGCATTCTCACTTATATATATATATCACACCTTCTGATCTTCGTGGTTTGAATCACCACAAAGTAATCACTAACTAATCACTAACTATATTCACAAGACTCATATCATATTATATGCATTGAGCATATTTAAACAGCAATTTCTGTAAATATGTGTGTAGCAATTGGACAGATCAATACAATGGGAAAGGCATTGCAACAAAAGTGTGACAATGAAAGGATCAGCATGATAGAAAGTTGCTATGAAGGAAGAAGATCGCTCATCTTTATCAGAAGACTCTAGGTTCACAGGGGAAAGCTTCACCAAGGAAGGATCTCCAACCAGAGAACCTCCCCCAGTGGCTGTCAGCCCTTAAATGGGGATCTAAGAGAGCTGCAGCCAGGCTCCACCCCTTCCAGTCACATAGGTGAATTGCCTTCACATGTGTCCCAGGGCTGACTGGGTCCTTTTCCTAGGTGATCAATCAGTGGTTCAGGTCAGGACTCAACAGTTCCCATACAATGTGCCTACCTGGTGTCTTTCATTGGAGTCACATAAATTGTTTTGTCCCCTACTATTGTTGTTTTCCATTTATATAAATTTAAAAAACTCTTAGGCAAATAGAAATTTAAAGAATGATTGCTGTGGTTTAACCTGGCAGGTGGTTCATCACTACACAGTTGTTTGCTCACTCACTCCTTCCCAGTGGAAAAGGGGAGAGAATTGGGAAAAAAAAAACAAAGTAGAACTTGCATGTTGAGATAAATCTATTTACTAAGATAGAGAAAAGGATAATAGTTATGACTACATATATATATATGTTTATACAAACGTATACAACTAGTGATACACAAGCAATTACTCATCATCACACAACCGATCCTCAGCTACCCACCCAAGAAGCAGAGGAGAAAAAGATGAGCTCCCGCTCCTTTCAAAACTCCTTCCATGTGATGTCACATGGGATATGCGTATGGGATATCCCAGTGGTCAGTTGAAAACAACTAAGCTAATTCCGTTCCCTGCCAGCAACCTGGGCCCCTTGCTGAGAATGGCCTTGGCTCTGTACAACATCGCTTAGCAGCAACTATAACCATCAGTGTGTTATCAACATTTTTTTTCTCCTAAAACAAGAACATAGCATCACACCAGACACTCTGAAGGAAACAGTTCTGTCCCAGCTGAAATTAAGACAACAATTTAAATAACTGTCTTTATTAAATAGACGTATGTGAAAGAACAGAAACTTCTACAGCTTCCACAGAAAAGAAAACATTAAGATCAAAAATCTGGAGCTAGCACAACAGCTCTGTAGTGCAGGAGAAGAGAGTGAGCATCAGCTGCCCTTCAGAAAGCCAAAGCAAGCACCATAACAAGAAAGTCAGTGGTTATCTTGTTCCCCTCAAGCTCTCTGACATAGCTGGAAGGTACATTTTAAAGAAGGACTGTAAAAATGACACATAAAAACAAGCTGAAATTGCACATTTCAGATTCGCAGCCTCCAGCACTCACTCCTTATTGTAGACATAGGTGGCTCAGCCCTCCATCTGTTTCCTTCTTCAGGCTGCCAGCAAGCTCCAGACTACCTCTCCTGTCTTCAGACATGCAAAAATAGGCCATTCTCTGACCTTAATGAGGACAAATTCCACATAATCCCCAGCGAATAATACTATTAGTAGGAAACAGGCTATTATTTGGCACATTTGGGAACACCACTTCTTTATTACCAAGTAACCAATAGGTTCTGTATGATTGTCTTTCCCTCCTCAGGGCTGGTTATGAGTTCTTTGCTTCCCAAAGATAAATCCTGACAATGACTTTTCCCAGCTCTCTGGAGGCTCAGAACAGGCTATTACAGCCTATTGCTTTACACGTTCTTCAGAGTGAAAGCTGCGCATTAGGGATCAATAAAATAGATCACTCTTGCTTCAGGCCATTACGCTTGCCTGCATTTATTCGTATAATAAGATGACACCGCATTCCTTAGTGAGAGTGTTTAAGAAACTTTGCTTGTGAGGAGATTACCCCATTACAGGTCCTGCTACAGACCACTTAGCAAGTTTTTGTTATCAGCTGTGTTAAGCAGCAAGACCTTTGCTATCAGGAACTGAGCAGTGGCCAGTTTAGCTTTGCAGTGCTTATGCCCTTGTTTTTGCTGTATGTGCACTGAGCATTGTGTTATGGGAAGAAAAAAAAAAAAAAAAAAAGGTTTTCAAATAACCAATTTTAAAAAAGAAATTATCTATCAGCGATTAACATCAACTTCTCACATTTGAATACTGATTTATGAAAATAAATAAACAAATAATTAAAATTTGAGAAAGATACCTAGTCTTCCCAGTCCCCTTTCTGGTTTCTGGACAGTCCCTGTTCCTTCAGTGCAAGAGGCTGGGGTCATGCAATTGTGCTTCCCACTCAGTAGCTGCAGTGTGGCTTCCTTCTCCAGCTGCAGCCATTGCTCCTGCTCAGCATTCTCCTTGCCCCTGCCTCCTGTGCCCCAGCCCCGCTAGACATACACACAGCTCATCTCCCAGTGCTTTGCAGTGACAGGAAAAGATGCCCAGCAGTGCTCCATGGTGCTGTGATGCCCCACAATCCCAGAAGAAATCTAGCCCTAGTGCTGAACTGAGGGGCAGCAGGACCTAGCTAGCAGATGCAAATCTGATACTGCACTGTACTGGCATTGCTGAGAGTGATCTCTGATAGTTCATACAGTGAATCTTACTATTGCTGTCATTTTGCTTTTGTGAATTCATTGAGACAGGGCTTGTCTCAGATTCTGTTTGCTTTCTTCCTACTTCAAGTGATACAATCTACTGTAATAAAAATAGCACACCAAATATTAACTACTTGAGCTGTTAAGCATTCCTCGGCTGATGATAACTGCCTTCCATTACTTCTGTGCGAGTAGTATCGTCAAGTAAGGGTGTAAAAAAGAATATTGTTTTTTATTTATGTAGCATTCACTATTTATGAATTGTATGTCATTGAGTAAGATAATTATTACAGAATGGCTTAGGTTGGAAAGGATCTTAAGGACCATCTAGTCCCAGTCTCCCTGCTGTGGGCCTGTTGCCACCCACCAGGGCCCCATCCAGCCTGGCCTTGAATTCCTCCAGGGATGGGGCATCCACAGCTTCTCTAGGCAGCCCATGCTAGGGCCACACCACTCTTTGAATGAAAAATGTCTTTCTAACATCTAAACTAAATTTCCACTCTTTTATTTTAAAACCATTCCCCCTTGTCCTATCACTATCAGAGTGCGTAAAAATTCAGTCCCCCTCCTGTTTATAAGCTCAGGAAGGCCACATGAGGTCCCCTCAGAGTCTTCTCTTCTCCAAACTAAACAAGCCCACTGGTCCCAAGATGGATGGGGGATGCCACTTGTTGAGTGACCTCCATCTGAACATAGAGCCCTTGACAACAACCCTCTGTCTATGACTGTCCCACCAACACTTTATCCACCAGTCCAGCCTTCAAATTCATATTTCTTCAATTTAGAGATAATTCCTGCTTTAGATTATGGAAAAGAGACAAAAGAAGATTGGGGGGGGGGAGAGAGGGGGAAGATTTAAAGGATTTTTCTGTGTAATGTTTTTTCTTTACAATGTAGAGAGCAATACATTAGGACACTGCTATCCATTCCTTCTTCACACAAAATACACCTTCACATTATTAATACTATTGGTTTTCTAAAAAACAGATCATTCCGTTGTCTGGATTCTCAGAGCCATGGTACTTTTCCCTCCTTCATTTCATCTTTCGCCTTTATAAAGCTGAAGTTTTAGGGGGAAAAAAGAAAAAATATATATATATATATCAGTCCCAGACCTAAGCTGCTGACCTTACTCTCATTTGTGCCTTTTTTCTATTCTGGGTGTCTCCACCGACTTTCTTCATCTTCCATTTCCACCTCCATTCTCATCTCATTCCCCTTCCGACATCCTTTGTTCTGTAGGGTCCTAATTGGCTTTGTGTTATTTTCTTATATCTTTTTTTTTTCCCCAGTTTCCAGTCTCTCTGCTCATTCTCATTCCCTGTGCCCTTCTTCTCTCTTTCCCTTTATCACTTCCCATTCTTCTAAAATTTCTTTATTTCACTGTCTTACTTTGGATGCTTTTTCCTGGTATCTTTCTCCTTCAGCTGCCAGTTGGGCTCCACTATCTGCATCACCTCCACCTTCTCCTTTTACTTTTCACACAATTCATGGTCTCCATCATTTCTTCCACAGGTTCCCAGCACCTTCTTTTTCCCAAATCCCATCTAGTTCATGCCTAGCAGTGGAGCAGGGTTCAGTTCCTCCATCTCTGCAGATCTTGCTCAGCCAAGAAGGAGCAGGGGCAAATCTAACAGCTGCAATGAGAAAACCCTGTTGTGTGGGAGCTGAAATTCGGGCACACAGCCACATCAATGCTCAGTTGAAAGGAAGGCTTGGCCACTGACATGGGTTGGAGTTGTGCCAGCAGGGGACAGCAGTATCTCATTACCAATGCTCAGAGCCAGGCCCCCTGACAGTGTAGCTGGGGCACTGATAGCTTTTTAGAGACTTCACATCAACTGGGGCTGCATCAAGCCATTTTGTGCTTCGCTGAATTTGTACATCAATCTCTCTCACTTCTGCAATGCCTTCAATGCATGAAGCAGAGTGAAATCATTGGCACATGATAGTTTTCAGCCTGCTTTGCTGTTTCCTTTTGGCAAAGGGCCAAGACTATTATTGTACTGCTTAAATGTTCTAAAAAAGACTATGCTGCATATAATAGCAAAAATGGCCTTTTCATACAAATCATAGTTAAAGTAGTTAATTTTGACAGATTACACAAATAGGGAAACTAAGGCAAAGTAGTCACAAAACTTGTCAAAGCCTCACAACTTCTCTGACCTGAAAAGCCATTTCAAAGCTCTGGTTCCCATTGCTGTGGTCACCATTTGAATGATGTGTCCAACTCTGGACAACATATATTTACCTTGGTTGTATTGTTCTTTGTGAATTATATAAAGATTTTATTATTTTACGCTTATTCCACGGCAAATATCTCAGTGAAACAAGTTTATTCAAGGCTTAGTCATACCTCAGAAGACTTAGATGTAACAGACCAGTGCTGTTCTTCTCAACTGGAACATTACACTCCAGTAGAAATACCACAGCCTTGATGATGGACATCCCTCTTATTGACTAATAACAGAACTGGGATTTCACGCCGTAGTGGATGCTATTGCTTTAAAATGCTAGTTCCTCCCAGATGTTGATTTCCTACCTAAGGTACTTCAATGCGTGTTTAATTGCAGAAGGATCAATAGTTTATAATACCATCTTTGTTGTACAATAGTTTGGGGGAATATTTTTGAAAAATGCTGCTTCACTCGACAGAAAATATAAAAGTGCCAAAACCTAACTTTAATTTTTGACTTTCTCTAAAAGGTAATTAGGCATTTAAAACCAATGGAAATTTAGCCCAAAGGAAGGCAAGTATAAGAGCAGAACATCCAAAATACTTCCCATTAGGACACTGCAAAATGGCAAGGAAAATCTCTCAAGGTGTAACACAGGGCCTGACTTTACAGTCTCTTTGTATCAGTCATGAGTATAAACAGAGAGAAAAAAAACTAGGCCACATATATCAGAAAAGCAAGCATTAATGATCAGGAGTAAGTTTGGGAAACTTTGGCATGCATTCTCTGTACCATGTTAATTTTAACAGACTAATTAATGTTAAGGACATTGAAACTTCATGTATAAGGAGGCTATAAACTGGACAAATAGAAAAGGTACTTTTTTTTGTCTTGTTTAGAAACTACCAGTGGTGCAGATGTGCCTGCTAGAAAGAAAGGATTAGCATTTGAACAATGAAGTAGATTTCCACATTACCTTTGAGGCCTGGGACAAGAATCTGAACAGAGCAGGACTCCTCTGCAATATGTTGAGGATATCCAGACCTTAGCAGTGACAGGAAGGCAAGGCTAATTAGAGTCACCAAGAAAACCAGATCTCTCTTCATAATGAGCACTTACAGGTCACTGACTCCTAAACAAAAGAATGAATAAACAATTATAAGAATTCCACAGACTTTCAACAGTTTTTGAATATATGCAACATCTTTCTATGAATACAATATATTTTTGCATGCTATAAACCACACAGCATGAGAAGGATGTGTCAGGTTGCATGTAACACAGGCATATGTGAAATATGTAGCATCACATTCAGCAGTTTGTTCTTGTGCTAGAGTGAGTAAGATCAAGCTCAGAATGAATTTAGTCAAGAAAGAAATTAAGTAAAGTCAGTGACTTTACTGCATTCACTATTTCTCACTGTAGGCAGGGAAAGGTCAAAGGAGAAAAATCTAGTACATGGGCTTGCAATGAAAAATGCCAGCACTTTGCTGCTGCTTAGGAGTGCATAGTGCTCTTAAGAGGCAATTCAGTAGGTGATGAGACCAACCTGAAGACATGAAATTTCACATCCCATCTGTCCAAGCACTGAAACTGTGCCCAGTAAATTGTCTGACACAATAGCCCTCACATAACTCAGTGAGAGTGGGATGGAGATGGTACTTCACTATATCATGCAGTGAAGTTACATCAGAGCCTTCCATAAATCCTGAGAAGATTCACATCTGAAACATACCCTCACCTAGGCTTACATGTCAAATGGCTTTCCTGGTATTGGGCTGAGAAGAAATCTCTTGAAAACAACAGTATAGAAATGGAATTTGAGTGAAAAGACTATCAAAAGCTGATTTTTAGGAGAGCTATAGAAATACTCTTAGACAAAAGTGTTATTTATGTACTTCTGGCATGTTTTTCCAGCCCTTCTTTCACCAAGGCTTTCTACTACACAAACAAGCCGAAAGTCATATCAGGGTTTCAAGAGAAAGCATTCATATATCACTTTTTATAGCCCTGACACAGCTGCATGCGTTTTACATCTAGAACAGGAAGACTGGCCTATATTACCCTCTAAGCCATGGGTCTCAGTGCCATATCTCCACGATTCTTCCACACCCCCAGGGAGACAGTAACTTCACCACCTCCCTGAGCAGCCTGTTCCAATACGTTACCACTCTTTCTGAGAAGAGAAAGAAAATTCCTTATTTCCAATATTTCAGCCTAAGCTGGCCAGAAAAGAGATACCAACTCTTCCCTCATCTGAACAGTCACAGATATAGTTACAATTAGCAATGAAGTACTGCTTCCCTAGCATTAAACTCACAGTAAGACTGCCACACAGCAGAAACTTAATTTCCTCGTAATGAAAAACTTAAAATGCTATATAGGATTAACTAATGCTATATTTTTTTTTTTTAAAAAAAAAAGGGAAGATGTTAATGTTGGCATTTTCACATGGATCAAGAGATTCAGGAGAATGTGGACCAAAAAAAAAAAAAAAAAAAAAGATTTTGCTAAACTCTAATGTAACAGTTTTATTTTTAAACTCTCTTTCTCAATTTTATATAAGCTATAATCTAGCAGACCGCAATACAGGCAATCTTACTAGAGAGATATGTTGTAACCTCACAACATTCTGCTCAGACTGCCAAGTACCAATGTCACCTACAGAAGTCTCCTCTCATAATTTAAGGTGCTGATTCTGGAGGGACAATACTCACACACACAGATGTAACATTTATAGTATGTTTTTCCTTTCAAGAGCGTTCGGCATACAGAATTTTGCTTATGCTACCATAGCAAGGATGACTGTAGATCATATCATACATACATGTCTGAATCAGCATTAAAATACCTAGCTCAGGTATGGGAGCACACACATCCACTGAAGTACAAATCTCAGCAGGGGCTGCTCGAATATTTAGACCATAATAAGTTTTGTCACAACTGCAGCAGCATCACTCAAGGGTTCTCCAGAGTGCAGGCAAAACTGAATTTTTCTGCCCCATGATGAAGATGAGGAAGCAGGGATGGAAGAGAAAGTATATCATAAAGGTGAACCTGAGAACAGAAATAGCAGAAGGTGGGAAAAAGTAGCAAAAGTAATGGAAATTTGTATATTGGATGGAAAGCCCTAGAGAAGCAGTAACAAGCACTGTACAAGCAGGTCTCTGACTGATAAAATCAGCAGGAAAACATTTGCTGTGCTGTTGTTCTCAGCTGTCTCAGACGATCACTTGCTTTGCCCATGCACACACCCAGTCCTGGCTGTCAGAAGCCAGGTCAGACCTGGCTTATAGCACATCAGAGCACTATGACAGCAACCTTCTCCCAGCTGCCTAAATTGTTTCACATACATTAAGCTGGAATCCAACCACATTTCCCCTAGAGGAAATTTCTAGCCACGGGATAGAAGGCACTACATCCTGATGAACTCGGCATCCCAGAGGAGCTCTTAGTGGATGGCCTTGCTTTTTATGATAAGTCCATGGTCCAAGTCACAACAGACAGCAAGTGAAATAGGGAGCAATAAAACATACTGAGGTGAGGCAAGGCAAATTCAGTTGGAAAGAATCTCCAGAGATTATTGATTTCAATTGCCTGACCACACCAGGACTAACTAAAAGTTAAAGCATATTATTTAGGGCATTCTCTAAACACCTCTTGAACACTGACAGGCATGGGGCAGGAAGACATGGCAGAGGCTTGTGCCTGGAAATCTCCTTCCAGCGCCTGAACATAGGTGTTTAACTATCAGCAACAGCATCACTGAGAGGTGATGGACCATCATAGGTAGTAACTGCAGGAAGAGAAGAAATGAGTCCTGCCTGACCCCACAGCTACAGCTTCACAGCCCAGGGATTGGAAGGGACCTCAAGAGATCGAGTCCAACCATTTCCCTACAATAGGTCACACAGGGACCATATGGGTCTTGAATATCCCATATAGTAGGAGAATCCACAACCTCTCTGGCCAACCTGTTCCAGTGCTCCATCACCCTTACTGTAAAGAAGTTCTTCCACATGTTAGTATGGAACTTCCTATGTTTAAGTTTTAGGTCATTGCTCCTTGTCCTATTACAACACATCACCAAGAAGAGCCTTGCCTCATCCAATGCACTCCCACCTCCCCCCTTAGATATTTATAAACATTTATCAGATCCCCTCTCAGTCTTCTTTTCCCCAGGCTGAACAGACCCAGGTTACTCAGCCTTTCCTCATATGGGAGATGCTCCAGACCCTTTATTTATTGTGGCCCTCTGCTAGACTCCTTCTAGGAGTCTTTTTTGAACTGGGGAACCCAGAACTGGACAAAGTATTCTAAACGTGGCCTCACCAGTGCAGAGTAAAAGGGGAGGATCACCTCGCTCCAACTACTGGCCATGATCTTTTTCATGCACTTTTCATGCACCCCCAATGCATCCAGAAGATCAGAGAAAGGCCTGTAAACCAAGTGGTTCAGATACTCAGCGCAAAGCCTGCAAATCCAGGCAATTTCAGCATGAGCATCCAGCATCCTGCTGATAAAGATTCTCAGTGATGAATTGAAAAGCCTGAGACAGAAGGAATTGAAATGAGGAAGGTGCTACAGTCTCTGCATTAGTGAATATAAAGGCAGCACTACCTCTGCTGGTTTCATTTTATGGGGCTTTTGACGCATCTAGACTACAACTGGAAGATCAAAGTCTGGGGATATGTTAAATATTCATCTACCTTTACAAACTCCCACGCAGCTCAGGCATAGGACAGGCTCTGTCAGGGCTGCTTGGTGGCTCTGCTCTTGACAGCTCGCCCGGCACAGAAATTGGGCTGTCACACCACCTTAGGGGAATCACAGCAGAGAGCAGAGCTCCTTGGTTTCAGGCAGGTCACAACACCCAGGCCCCTTGTGAACGCTTGGGAAATTACCTCAGTCTGAAAAGAGCCAGCAAGAGACGAAATCTCTGAAGAGGCTGCAGATAAAACTATAAAGTCTGCTGCTGCAGAAGAGGGACAAATTAATCGCAGAAACCAGACCAAAAACACTGTGGATATCACTTTCTCCACCTTTTCCTGTTATTAAAAAAAAAAAAAAAAAAACACCTCTTCTGCAGCTAAAATGGCCTTATGTGATTGAAATAACAGTTTGATCTCCAGCTATGCACTACAGAAATACCTTTCTTTTAAAATCCTGGAAAGTTCCTTGCCTTTCTGATCTATTATTAAGGCCTTTCAGATCCAGATTCATAAAGGCATTTAGAAAATTAAATTGCACTGAAAGCATTCCTGAGAAAAGGATGTCAGTGTCTCCCAAAACTCATTTTAGTCCTTGGTTTGGGGGTAATTTCAGCATAAAAATAACCAGTGTCAGGGAGAAACCTACAGATGTTCAGCACTTGCAGAAGTACAAATACTTCTGTGCTCTCTATACAAGGGTTATGAGACAAATTTGTTGTACCTACAATGGCCAGTACACCACAGCAGCTTGAAAGCTTTGAAATAAATGAAAAGGAGAAGGAAGAGAAAGAATTTGCATGGTTTTCCCTTAAAAAAATAAAAATAATAATAAAAAATCTCTAAGCATAATAATTTCAAAACAACTGTTGAGCTCTGTCGGCTCTAGGGAGTCTGCCTGGGCTGCTGGGAGATGAGGTTTCAAGTAACAACCCCCAGCAAAGTCACTGGGAAGCCCAGGGGCAGAACACATCCCAGGCTGGCTGGGAACAGCTTGGGACAGCCAGGCCAGCTGGCACCAGCACTGCTGAACCACACTGCTGCAGGTGGAAAGCATGGAGCTCACTTCCAGCCAGCTAATGGCTCAAATACAGGGACCCTGCAAGTGCCAGCAGCTGCTCTACAAGGGCCGATGGCTTAGTGGTTCTTTTGGACCTAAAAGCAACAAGATGGGTGACCTGCCTAGTTGAATCCAAATCAATGGAAAATGTAGAGGAAAAATGATGCTTGCTGGCATTAATGTCCAGCCACTCAGTAACCAAAGAAACAACAGCCCTCTATAATCCTACATGATTCTTCTTTGCGGTTACGATTCTAGCTCCTCTTTGAGATGTTTCTATTTTACTGGCTTATTTTCATTCTTGGGTTATAAAAAAAAATAAAACTGAAGATCTGTAATCATAGTCCGCTCTCAGTACTATCCGAATTCTCAGAATTATCTGTATTCTGAACTGCCTGTATTCCTGGTACAGACATACAGATCTGCAGAGGCATCCCACAGCTGGAAGCAGTACAGTGCATTTGGGGATGATTTCTCCAAGCAGGTTTGAGTCAGCACTACAGACACATCAGCACTCTTACACAGTTTTCACTTCCCTGACTCCTCAAGTCCTCGTTACCTGCATCCCAGTCCCGGAAGGTGTTACCTGGCAGCTTGTGAATCCTCAAATGCCCAAACAGGCTGCAAGCCACATCCCAATGGATGCAATTTGTACCCACAAAGTGATGTCATTGAAATGCTGGGCTGTAACACAGACCTCACACTGTTTCAAACACTTTGAAGAGATAAAAGCCAGAATACAGTTAGAAGGATGGTACCAGGGTCCTGCACAGCCTAGGGATAAGTTTCTGGGATAAGCAGTGCCCAGAGGCTATGGATAATTCCCTGACAGGGATGTCTTTCATACTGGAGATGAAACCTGTGCCACTGACCTTCCCTTTCCCCATTACAGCAGTGCTAATAATCCTAACCTACAGATGCCTTGTGTCACTCTGTTTTTACCTTATCTAAGTGTTCTCTCATTTGCCCTCCCTCCCAGCTCTGACATGTATTACCTTCGGTAATCAAGAGTTCTCCACTTAGGGAAAATATAAAATCTGAATCAATAATAAGGCTGTTGAAACATTAGGTGATCATTTTAGCATTTCATTTTAAAGCACTGCAATGTTGCAGAAATGTTGATTTAAAGGTTAAAGCAACAAGCTTGAAAGAGAAAAAAAGAATACCCAAACGTTAGTGCTGTTGGAATTGTAAAAACAGGGATTGTAACTGCTGTGGTGACAAAGTCTCTGTGAAATCTATGGCTCATGGAGAGGCATAAAGCAGCAACATAACACATTTCAGATCCTGATGATGCTGAAAAACAGTGAGGTTTGCTGCAGAGGACAAAAAAGCAAGGCTGAGCTGATGAGAAGCTAACGTTAACTAAAAGCCTAGCTGATGGGAAGTCATTGGTTACTCCCCAGTGTGCATTTAATTCTGGCTCAATAGAACCATTTCCTCAGCCAGTGTTTGTGAGGTATGAGGGACTATTAGCTCTGGCTGTACCATGTAGGTGCCCTTGTCGCAGGTAGGAATAGTTGCTTCACTTTTCATTGAGAATAATGTTTTTAAAAATTGTGAGACAAATTTCTTCCTGATGCAGTTGTGCAAAAGTCAGTGAGTTTAAGGCAGAGTTAACGTACCGTCATCTGTGCTGAAAACATAAAACTGGGGCTTCAGCAACAGTGTGAGAAAGACTGAGTATAGAAAGAGGCAGGTACTCTATCATAACGTACAGCCAGAGGGAGATGGGACCCTCCTGATTGCTTACACTGAGTGCCAAATGTCTCACAATGTCTCCATGGGGTGTTTTTAGATGGCAGACAGAACAACATTCAGGGAGGATCTTAGCTTTGTATTTGTCAAAAAAAGAAAAAAAAAAAACCAACAAGAAATAAAAGCCTCCGTTAAATGACAATCTCTCTGCCATAGCCTTGGTTGCAGCTGTAATTTGCAGAAATAGTTTGTGATTTTTGGTGCCATACTTAAAATACGTCAGAAACACTGAAAATTTGATCTAACTGCCCCCAGACCCGAAATATGAGGTTCACATGAGGAAAAACTTATTTGAGGGTTACAGAGCATTGGAACAGACTACACAGAGAGGTAGTGGATTCTCCTTCCCTGGAGATATTCAAGACCCACCTGGACACTTTCCTGTGCAACCTGCTATAGCAAATCTTCTTTAGCAGGGAGTTGGACCCAATGATCTCCAGAGGTCCCTTTCAACACCTTTGATTCTGCAATTCTCTGAAATACAGTTGTCAGTACTTTTAAAACTCGTATCTAAACTGTCTCAGCTCGGTCTTGATGCTATGCCCCACACATTTCTGTAAAACACCAAAGAGTCACCAAGAATATCAGTGAATATATAGAGAACACTATGGGAAACATTTCTGTACATAAATGAATACATATTGTTGACATATGCATTTTTCATTTTATTTCTGAAGCGTTAGGGCACTACTTTTCAACTCTCCGCATCCACATAAGCTCAGGACTGGCTGAACGAGTTGGCATGTTTGTGCAGTGTCTGAGTATTTAGTGCCTATTCAATCAACTTATGCTTTCCAACGTGTTCTTGGCCTCCAGACACCTAGAAGTTTTCCAGGAGGGCCTGACAGTTGTCTTCTTGAGGGCACTGAAGAGATTCGCAAGGCAAACTTAATCTGGGAAGCATGGTCCCAGTTCCCCAGATAAACTCTGAGGTGCAGAGATCAGGCAGAAAGACACCTCCATCATTCCAACACATCCACACTAGCGAGTGTCTTCTCCACAACAGAAATACCATTCAAGTATTGATCCAAAAATGAGAAATACCAGTTCTGGAACAGTCTTAAGTGAAAAAGATGGGAGCCCACTGCTCCTGAGGAAAGGAACTGCCCCCAGGAGATGGTTGCTACGAAAGTAGTATAAACTCAGGCACAACAGATTAAAAGATGAGAAGCAAGGGAAGAACCATGGTGAAGAAGCCAAATCAAACCTAGCAATAGGATACTGGAGGGGGGGAGGGGGAAGAACAAGAAAAAATGAGTGCTTTCTTTTACTTCTCAAAATTGACTTCTGTTAACCCAGGATAAAACAGATGGCACCACCCCAGAGCATACATGGACATGAGAAAGGTTTCCTTTCAGTTGCTCCAGCATCCTACCCCTCACTCCTCACTGAGGAGAAAGAACACAGCAGGGAAAATAGCTTTTGCCTCCATTTTCTCATGTATTTGATATTGCATCAGCTGAATTTAGGTGTGGTTCTAGGAACAATAGAAAGCTACCTGACTGCTGCTCAATCTTTCTGAACACAGCATGTACAGCACCTCAGAAAAGTGAGCGAGGAGATAGAACACAGCTGGCATTAAGGGATGCCTATTTATCAGGATCATTTTGCTACCAGATCTCAACCTAGCAGACCCTTGGGTGGGATTCAGTCATTCTGGGTGAGTTTCTGAGAAAAATCATCCTGAGCTCCCTGTATAATCAAGTCAGGGAAAAGCACCTTTCTGTGACAATTAATTTCACCCTAAAACAGATTGGATAATTGGCTCTCTAGAGGCGTGCATTCATCTCCCAACATTGTAGGTTCGTGAAGCTGGGTGAGAGAAGCCCCCACATCACTACTGGCTAAGTCTATCTGTATGAGGGCTAACAGCAGCCTGACTCCCCTGCTGCAGGTGCACATCACCCTCTCCATCATGCTGTCACCAATCGCAATCTGATCCCATACTGAGCTAGCATGGGTAGCTAAGCCAGCAGAAAACCATTCCTCTTTTTGCAGTGTTATTTTTCAGTTGATTTACTTGCTTGGCTCCTGGAGATGAAAAAATGGCCAACCATTCCTGTGAAAAAAATGTTGCCAGCCCTCAGCAAGAGCCAAGATAGCCTCCAGTGTGTTATAAAACTGTGCCCTCACATGCCAGAGGCATATAGAAAACAAAAAGACACATAAGTGAAAGAAATAATGGGACTGAATTCACAAAAATGTGGGAAAAAAAAAGAGTGGGTACATAATTAAAGATTGGGCTTTAAGATATGGCAAAATACCAGGCTGCAGTGGAAAATAACATCTTGCAAAAGATACGGAGCATTTGAGATACAGCAAGATGAGACATTTTGCAGTAGCATTCAAGCCAGAGTCATGGAAACGATCCAAGAATATTATCCTCAAATGACAAGGACATGCTTCTTGGAATGATATCCTCAATATAACAAATCACCATAGTACAAAATCTTGCATTTGAACTGGGGCAGCAGCATCAATGCAATTTCAACAAAATATTGTTTTTATTCTCAAGCTGAGAACCTGCAGGAATAAAATAACATTTGACATGTGAACCTATGGTGATACTTTCATAATCAGCTGGGATTTCATAATCCCAGATGCCTGGGAAAGGTGGGAAATAAATTATACTGGTGATACAAGGACTAAAAACACCTTCAGTAACATGGCCAAGTCTCTACATTGGAGAAAAAGCATCATGGGGAAAAAGCAAGCCTTGCAGGGAATACAGCCAAATGTCTTCACTGGATAAGTAAACAGAAAAGGATAAACTTAATACAATAGTGTTATTGAATAGGTTTTCACTGTTAAGACTTCTGAAACACTTTTCTAAGTGCAGATGCAGGAAAGAAAACAAAGGAAAGGAAACTCTACAAAAACAGGTCCCCAAATAAAGGAAAGTGATTTGTATATAGAAATAATTGTAGAAGCAAAAAATAGTGGGGAAAAAAATGTGCAAATCCGATGTGTCCTCTTAAAAGCATATGCTAAATAATGCTGTCCCTGCAGATGACTACACATTAATGAAGTCCTCAGAAGATAGAAGTATTCTTACGCTAGGATGCTACAGTAGACTGGCTAATCAGTCCACATCTTTGCCAACAGACATGATCCTCTTTAGAAGACATATCAAATAGAAGCCAGCTGAAAGAAGATCAGTGGTAAAAATTCCCAGTGCAGCTATTACACCACAGCAATTGCACTTCAAGTCCTCTGTCACACACAGAGATTTAAAGAATTAAAATACAAGTGATTGCATTCAGGCTAGAGGTGTTTTTGACAATTTGGTCTCATTCTGAAAAAGAAATGTGAATTCAGAAAGACATATAGAATGTGTATAAAAAAATTGCAAACAAAGCCATTTAAACTGAAGGTGTTACTTCCCTTACCCATATGCCAGGATGCTTCTTCTGCCAAGAGATTCCTCATGATGACAACTCCCTTTGGGAATTTTTTATTAAATTCCTTTCATCTAACCAACCACCCTGAGAGATTCCTCTCTATTAATAAGTATGTTTCTAGGGAGGGATATAACAACTCATTTTAAGTAAGTGATAACTACTGGCATTTCTACCTGCTTTTGAGCTCAGCAAATTCTCTAACAATAGCCACAGACGCATCTCACACAGCCAGAACGTGACCAGAGGCCATTCGTGCAAACATTAAAAAAGTGCACATCAGTTATGATCACTTGGACCTGCAGATACCTCTTTTGTGTATGTGTTCAGCATTTATAGGGCGTTAACAACAGCAGAAACTAATGCCAGAGCTCTGATTATGCAGCTACCAGCAAAAGAAAAGACTTCAGAGGAGGTAATAAAGGCAGTTCTAACCTTGTCCTGGCTGAAATCCCAACATCTGCCAGCTGACACAAGCAACAGAAAGATGAAAAACGACAACAGAGACTTGACACAAAATTACTCAGTGCTGCCAAAGGGGATGAAGGATCAACTCTGAACATATTATATCCATGTATCCATGCTGCAATGGTGACATTTAGCATCATCATTCCTAAAATCAAGGAACAACTTGATGCAATCACAAGTAAACTCAGTCTAGATGGACAAACACATTTAAAGAGGTTTGCTTAGAGGACAGTGTAAAGAAAATTATTACCAGGCTTATTAAGAAAGATTCTGACAGATTTCTTTGCCAACAGATTCACTTGACAGGCCAGCATGGACATGTGCTGTTGGAGCTGAGATAGTAACATTCATACTCACTGCATCATGATCCTTGCACAAGCTTGACACATGACATCCAGAAACTATATTCACTATTTGCAAGGAATGGAATGCCCAACTGTTCTCTTTTCAGGTGAAAGGTTTTCAAAATTAACAGTAAAACCTCCCTAACATTTATAGTACACTGTTGAAAGAGTGTTGTCTAAGATCTCACTGCACTCATTGCACTGCAAAAGTAGCAGTGGGCACTGTCTGCTTGAAATCACAAATGAAAATCAATGGTATTTAGAGCACTTCAGGAACATAACCCATTTACTTACCTTTCCAAAGCTTGTGAAGATAATATGGTTATCTCCATATTTGTCTCTTACGTTTTAAACTTAAATAGTCCAATCTAAATAATTCTGGAGACACATACTCATGACTCAAAGATATTTGGAAGCTGGTGAAAATGAGCACATTCTACCTAAGAACATCACAAAGACTTACTTAAATCAGGTTCCTCTCCACTATATATAAATAAAAAAAAAAAGATACCTGGGAATACTCTGTGAAGATATCTGTGTCATCCTTTTGAAGATTGCCCTTGATAATAAAAATAATAATAATTTAAAAAGTGCCATCTCACTTTTTCTCAATTGGTTTTGAATTGAGTTCAGTGCACAACTCCACAGAAACGTTGAAAATGCATCTGTGGATGCTGCTGAAAGCACAGTTGCACAGCACTTCTCTTGTTCAACATCTCTTTTGCTCCCAGTATGTTTCCATAACACTTTCTATTATCAAAATTCTACTAACCAGTCAGCTATCAGCTTTCTTGTTAATATCCTTCTGATAAAAGATCTCAGTGAGAGACATTCTTCTTCTATGCAGACTTTTTTTTTTTTGCTTCCTATGCTAGGCCTTTATTACATTCTTGTCCCATGATTTATTTTGACTAGTCCTAACTATCATGCCATCCAATATTGCCATTCATACAGACATTATTTAACAATTATTTTAGGAATATATAATGAAGACCTTTGTTTTGAATCCCAAGCAAGAGGTGATACCGTATAAATCCTTCTCTGATGACAAAGTCTTACATATATTAAAATGTCCTTAGAAATGAATGATTTATGAACCCTTGTCTTGTAAAAGAAAGCGTCATGTAGGGTGACAAGTACTACTTCAGACATGCTTTGTTGATCAGCCTTTGCCATTTGGACACTACCAAAATGTTCCCAGCATTCAGATCAGATGGAGATGAAATCAACTTGTGATTTGAGTTCTCTTAGACCTCTAAGGGGTCCACCAAGGACACTTAAATGCACAACTTTTATAAGTAAGTTTCAGCATCTGCTAAATACCCCACTCTCATCACAGGAGAATTCGAAGGAATCCACAACTAAGCCTGAAATCACTGAACAAATCAACCTAAAAATCGGAGAGATCTATCTGGATGATTTATTATTTGTGCTCATTCCACAATTACTGTATCATACTAACAGCATCGAGTCACAGAATCGGAGAATCATCTTGGTTGGCAAAGGTCTTCAAAATCATCGAGTTCAACCATCAGTCTATGCTACTGAGTCCTGTCTCTCAGCTACACCCCTTATTGTCGCATCTACACAACTCACATGTCTCCAAGGATGGGGATGCACCACTGCCCTGGACAGCCCCTTCCTGTGCTTGATCACACTTTTTATGAAGAAATTCTTTCTAAGGTCCAACTTAAACCTCTCCTGAAGTAACCTGACACTGTTTCCTCACGTCCATCCTTAAAACCAGGCAAAGAAAGATGGGCACCTGGAACCTAAACACAACTACAGACAACTTCATTCCTAATGGTTCCCACCCAAAAACAGGCAGAGCTGGAGCAGATCTTCTTTCTACTCTTCATCTATTATTCCCCTTCTTTCACCCCAAAAATTCCCAGATGAGACCTGATCAAGTCAACACTGGCACTGCTGCTAATGAGGCAAATCCTCTCAAACCTCCTCCAAACAAAAGACTGGGTCAGCAATGAAGAATTCGAGCAGCTGCAGGCCCACATACACCTTATGCTCCTAAAGGCAGATCACCCAGACCACAATTTGCTTGAAAAGGCAATTAGATGGAAGAGACATCTTCAATGATTTCTAAAGCATCAGGTTCCTATTGTTTTCCTCTTTTTTTTTTTTTTTTAAACAGTTTACTTACCTTACAAAACCCAGTCATACCCTGTAATTCCAACGCTCAGTTCCAAGTATGTAAAGTGCAACATTTTTAGTGCAAAAATTGGCAAAGTCTTGGAAATACTTTTAAATGTTCTCTCCCTTGTATGGGCTTTCGCGTGGCTAAAAACAACAGAAGATTTTTAAGCCTTTTACTGACACATCTAACCCTCTTGAAGGGTCACGCTTCCAAGGTCCACAGCAAATAGGGTGCTATGAAGTTCACACACAGCTACAAGAAAGCATTCAAATTTTAAACCAGCCATTACCTACTAGTAAGTGGGGGGGCTTCTCCTGCTTTTAATTCCCTATGAGTCCAGCCTGTGCCCCTTTCACTACAGTGCATCTGACAAAATACAGCACAGTGCTCCTTGCACCAAGGGACATCACAGCAGCAAGTCCCTGTGCATGGGGCCTATGGGAAGCATGGTTCAACCATAAAGGCCAGCCAGTAGTGAAAAGCAATGCAAAGCACTACAGCTCCCAGGAGACACTCTTGAGTATATTTTTGGCTAAACTCTTCTGGTTTTCAGCCAAAATACTTTGACAAAAGGACTAAACTACTCTGAAAAATTGACAGTCCTCTTCAAAAAACTGCTTCATCAAAAGCCTTTCCACTTCAAAATGATTCTAGCTGAAGTTTTGGGCAGCCCATAAGCTGACTAAATGGAGCTTTTGAAATAGTGTAAAATCACTCAAAAGTAATCAGAAAAACAGCTCTCAACATGACGTACAATCTGTAAACTACACTGTGCAATTCCCTGCTGGCTGCAGGACTACGCCATATTTAAAATGCCATTTTAACTATGACTTTAAGTTACATATTCTGTCTCCTTATGCCAATTTGCACATGACTGAAAAGCAAGTATATGGCCCTCTGTTTACTAAACTACTGCTTACTCTCACAGTCAAGCTCGTTTAGACCAAAATTTTGTATCTTTGCACATTCTTAATTTTCATTTAGGATTCTTTTACACTACTGCCACCAACTTGATCAGGTTTTAACTGTATTAACTCTTAATTACAGTGGTATAGTCCTTACTGAATCCACTGTCATCTGCTTCATTTCAGCAATGTCAGTCTTTATTCCCTGCCTTGCTGATGTATTAAAAATTCACTTTTTAAAGTGGAAAATAACAAGCTGCTGGGAAGTACAGCTACAAGGAAGGAGAAAAACACTGAGAACTTGCAAAAGTTAAACTGATATATCAATTATCTTTTATAGAAAATGATAACAACCCCTTAATAAACTGCAGTAAGTTTCATCACATGAAAAATTAAAATATACTGCTTTATCCTTTGTTACTCAAAGAAAGGAATTAACTCTTGCAATGGCATTTTTACATTTTCAATAGAAATACTGATCAGGAATTCCATGCTCTAACCCACATGGGTGCTTCCGAACAGAAAGGTCCAACATTATCAGCTTGTTCTGTTCTAGCAGATATTTCCCTTACCTTCCCCTGTCGTGTGGCCATTTCCAATCATGTTTTGCTGCTTACAAGACAGCCAGCCAACAAACATCCAAACTTTTTTCCTTTATATTTTTCTAAAGAATGAAAGTATAAAAGTCACTTACCTTACGGTTGCTGAGAAAACTGCAGAACACTCTGTGCCTGCAGGGACACTGCACAGATGAACCTCATTGCTGCTGTTTACAGAAGTCTGACAGTTTTTAATTTGAAAGAGGTTGTCTTTTGCTTTTCGACAGTTCAACAAATCAGACAACACAGTTGCAAGTGTTATCTGTAAACAGCTTCCTGTTTGAAATAGATCAGCTGTCCTGCAGGACAATAATTAGGAAAGAAGTGTGGGAAAGCTGAAGAGGTCCATGATGTAAGCTTTTTATTTTGGGAATGTACTTTTTTGGGAATGCACTCTTACTCTCCCCTCCTCCTCTCTAGCAGAGAACCCCTTTTTAACCATTTAGATCTATGCAGCTCTAAGTTATGCATGCACACTGCGCTTTTACAGTACTTTCCCTCCTTTGCTTAATTCCTAACAACTGATAGTAAAAACACACAGCATGCAGCACTGAATATGATCATGTTATGTGGATAATTAACATATTTTCCTTACTGACACTCTCCCTATTTTTGCAGTCGGCTGTAGCATCCTTGACTTGTTGAGTAAAAAACATGAAACTTTTAGAGCCCGCTCAACACTCCACAACATTAGCATTGTTACCCACATTGTTTTTTTTTTTTAAGAGTATCTTTTGATAGCATTTGGTATTAGTGCAAAAAGGAGGAAAAAAAAAAAAATCAGAAATCCTTCATTATAGCTTCTAAACATTTGTACAACTTTTTCTTCTTAATCAGCTGAACCATCTCATACATTCCCCAAAATAGAAATCAGAACATCAAAAAGATTTTGAAATGTGGAACCAGAGAAAGGTGTGATAGCATCATATGTGTGTGGTTATTGGCCTTCTGATTTGCTCTCAAGGAGTTACAGGTCCTCTCCATTGTAGATTTCATGTTGTGTGCAGGTTGCAACCCCAGTTGATATATTTCTCCCTCTCTCCCATAGGAGACCCCTCCCAGCACTCCTCTCCTAGCCCTGGGTACGCAGCTTCCTTCCCACCAGGGCTCCCATTTCAAGCTCCACCATCTCACAGCCGAGCAACTTTGTTGATGAGGGAAGAGTGCTACTGGCAGAACAATCCCTTGCTCTTCTGGAGGAGAAAATTTGTTCAACCAGCACATCCCCACCTCCATGGAGGCTGGAGCTTAACAGGCAGGAAGGACAGCAGTGCTGCAGCTGTCACAGCAGTGCAGAGGTAGCAGTGCCCCCCATTCAGGAATTGCCATAGTAAGGGCAGAGCCCTTCCTACACCACTCTGTTGTCAGTTCGGGCTGGAGCCTGGATAACTTTCCTTCATCACTATCAGCTTCTGTATTTTAACAACACCAAACAGTCACAAGATGTTAAGAGCTGATGCTCACTTCCAGATGACATCAATAAAAATGAGAAAATCATGGAATGAACTGCGTAAGCACTGCATAGCTCTAACCTGAAAGCACTTTCATGTGTACAAGCACTGTTAGTTGAGCAGGATCAGAAGGCAATTACCAGGACTGGGCCCTTGCAGCACTCTGTTGGCAGCAGCTTGCTGAGAGAAACGTTTGATGTAAAGAATGCAGCCAAGTGACTGCAGTCCAAGCCTTTGAAGATCATATTACGATGGCAAAGGCAACAGCTATTTACATACATATCTACTCTCCCTATATAAACAGGCAAATAACTGAGGCCAGAAACTGAATTCAAGGGAGAAAGAGCCATTTCAGGGAAAGTTAGAAAAGACAGAATTAAACACTATGCAAAGAGAACCGAAGAACAAATATAAATGCCCGGAGTAGAAAAGTGAAGGCCAAACACTATTTGTTAAAAAATGAGAAAATAAGTGTATTGTTTCAACTGCGAGAATAAAAGAGGTGTGCTCTTCTTACTGCTGGACAATAGCATCCCTCAGCCACAGAGATGTGACTGGAGGCTACAGAGCTAGGACCTCACCTGAGCTGGACTGCTATGGGTGGATTGGGGTGCTGCTTCCCAGGCTATGCCAGAGCAGCTTAAGTGTTCACCTTCCATCTTCTCCATCTAGCTCTGTCCCTTTCCATAGCTTAGCCAACCCAACAACAGCTATTAAGCCTCAGTAGGTCTCAGTAGCTGTTGGCAACTAAGCAAACATTAATAGGCCAGCCTGCAAACTATGGCAGTTCAAGAGCTGGCTCACAAGTTTTTCAGCCACCCTTGCTGGTGGAGGGACAACCCTCAGGCTTGTGTATATAAGAAATGCATGCAACTGTATGCAACCTAGATGAGCTATCTCAGCTCAGTCCACAAACAGACATTCACTCAGCCTTCAAAATCAGGTTATACACCATGCTGACACAGCTATGAGAATATTTGGATTGAAATAGTTCAAAAAAAAAAAAAAAAGAACTTTTTTTTTCTTGAAACAACAGGGAAAAATGCATTCATACATTCTCTGAGCCTTCAGGCAGATTCTTCTGCTCTCTCCACAGAGAAATTGCATTATCCCTGTCTGTAATAGGATTAAATATAATATTCATTGAAAAACATGGTATCCACTTGAAAACATTGTTTTGGAAAGACAAAGACCTAGAATTCTCTCCTCAGTTTGGCAAAACATGCAGGAGTGTCAAAGAATCACAGAACAGTTGAGAATGGAGTGGATCTCTAGAGGTGTTCTTGTTCAAACAAGACAAGTGACATCTAGTTCAGATTTTTAAAGGATGAAAATTGCCAATATCCAAACTCTTTAACAAAAAGTCAAAAATTTGAATTCAATTGCTAGATTTAAAGTGCATCACAAGTTGTCACAAACACTGTTCCACTTCTTGAAAACAAGAGCAGCCTCACTAACCAGCCCTTGGTAAGACTCCCAGGGCAAACTCCAAAAAGAGGCAAGAAAATGCAGCAGATCCACCTCTCCATGGTACAGATCTGCACATCAGAGTGCTGTGTGGACTCCTTTCTTTGTTCCTTACAACAAAGTGATGTTTCCCTTTTCCTTTGGCTTCACCTAACAATCATTTAGCTAAGAAAATAAGAAATAATTTCATTACATGTAAAAATGGGGAGAAAAAAGTCTGTAGTGCTGCCCCTATGAAGATATCCATACGTACCTCATTCCATTAATGGAGCCAGAAAGGGCAGACACCCCCACTCTAGTCTGAACAGAAGAGAAGAGAAACCATCATCCCTAATGTCTTAATGTCTTTTCTGTACAGCATAACAGATGTAGGTGGGAAAATTCAGCACAAAAGCAGCAACACAGGATGCTTTTTTTTTTTTTTTTTTTTTTTTAATACAGCAGTGTAAAATCTAGCTGTGTAAGCAACATTCACTGCAGAAGTTACAAGATGACCGCATTTTGTTATTCCCTTTCTCTTAATTTGAAATAATCTCTCCAATGCCTGGCTCTACTTTTATCTTTGTCTGTCCAGAAAAAGATCACATCTGAACCAAAAATGTAAACAAAGACCAAGTTCATGATCACCAGAGGAACCTAAATATCCATACATCTACTGGTCCCAATGAGATGCATCTTAGAGCCCTGAGGGAACACGCTGACATAGTTGCCAAGCCACTCTTGATGATATTTGAAAGGTTATGGCAGTCAGGTAAGGTCCCTGGTGACAAGAAAATACACAATATCGCACCCAATTTTAAGAATGGTAGAAAGGACGATCCAGGGAACTACCTGTCAGCCTCAGCTTGGTGTCTGTGAAGATGACTGAACAGATCCTCCTGGAAGTTTTGCTTAGACACATAACTTGAAGGTGATCAAAGACAACAAGCATGGTTACACCAGGGACAAGTTCTCCCTGACCAAGCTAGTGGCCTTCCAAAATGGCATAACAGCATCAGTGGACAGGGGAAGAGTCATCTATCCAAACTTCTGTAAGGCCTTGAACATGGTCCCCCACAGCATCCCTGTCTCCAAATTGGAAATACATGGATTTGATGAGATGACTGTTTGATGGATGAGGAACTGGCTGCAACACTGCACTCAGTGTGATGGTCAATAGCTCAATGACCAGATGGAGATAAGGAACAAGTGGTATCCATCAAGGATCAGTACTTGGACAAATGTTCTTTAATATCTTCATCAGTTACACCAATAGTGAGACCAAGCACATTCTCAGAAAGTCTGCAGATGATACAAGCTATATGGTATGGTTAACATGCCTAAGGGACAGGATACCATCCAGAGATCTAAACAGGCTCAAGCAGCAGGCCCAGAACCTAATGAAGTTCAACAAATCCATGTGGAAAGGTCTTGCACCTGCATCATGGCATCTCTTCCATCAGAACAAGCTGCAGATGAAAGGACTGAGCACAGCCCAAAAAGGACCTGGGGGTACTGATAGGTGGTAAGCTGGATATGAGCCAGCAACATGCCCTCATACACCAGAAAGCCAACCATATTCTGGGCTGCATCAAAAGAGGTGTGATCAGCAGGTTGAGAGATGTGATCCTGCCTCTCTGTGCTGGTGAGATCTCACCTGGAATACTACGTCTAGACGTGGATCATCAGTACAGCAGAAATGTAGATCTGTTGGATAGCATCCAGAGGAGGGGCACAAAAATGATCAAAGAGATGGAACAGCTCACAGGCTGTTTTTTTTTTTTGTTTGTTTGTTTTACAGTAAGTGTAGTGAAGCACTGGAATAGGTTCCGTGAGAGGTGGTGGTTGTCCCATCCCCAGAGACATTCAAAGTCAGGCTGGACAGGGCTCTGAGCAACCAGATCTAGCTGTAGTATCCCCGTTCATTGCAGAGAGGTTAGACTAGATGGACTTTAAACGTCACTTTCAACTCAAACAATTCTATGATTCTATGTCAACACAAAAATCCAAGCTGGTAACATTCTGTGGCCTATTAGCTATTAACTATTTAACACCTAGAAGCAGCAAGATTGTGGTAAGCTTACGAATGATTTTCCTGAAAAACAGAAAGGAATAGAAGTAATTGATAGGTAGAAGATGCAATATCTGCACTTGCAATCTGTAAAAAAGCCAAAGACTTTCTCCTCTTGATCACAAGAAATAAGATCAAGTATACACAATTTTCTGTACAGAACACTCACTCTTAGTGAATTTAACTTTTTACACACACACACACACACACACACACACACACACTCAAGGCCAGTGATAAGAAGCGTAGTAAAACCACTTACAGAGGGATCAATAATTTGCACTGTTCGATGCTGCAGTCAAGCTAGTATAGTGGAAAGAGATTCGCACTCCCCTAGTCTAGCCATAATGCTTCCTTTTCTGTGACTGTATGACTTTCCATTATCAAAAGTTGTTTTTTTTCTTATCATTGATACAGCTAATAGAAACTAGAAAGCCCATACCACAGAAGATCGAAGACAGCCTAGGGTAGTTTTTTGGGTTTTTTTTGGAATTGCTCTGGCGTTTAGATGTAACTCAAAATTATACTAAAGCTTCCTGCTTAGAAGTTTTAGGAAACATGCAGGCACAGGAAAAAAGATTCTTGAAGTTCATAATACAAGAGCAACAGTATTTCTTTTTAACACTGTTTGAAGGCTGAGAGAGCTGGGGTTGTTCAGCCTGGAGAAGAGAAGGCTTTAAGGTGACCCGAGAGTGGCCTTTCAGTATCTAAAGGAGGACTGTAAGAAAGAAGGGGATGGACTCTTTATCTGGGTCTGCTGAGGCACGACAAGGGGAAATGCTTTCAAACTGAAGGAGGGAGATTTCGATTGGATATAAGGAAGAAGTTTTTTGTTTGTTTGTTTGTTTTTTTGTTTGTTTTTTTGTTTTTTTTAAACAAGGGCAGTGATGCACTGGAACAGTTGTTCAGAGCAATGGTGGATGCCCCATGTCTGGAGACACCTAAGGTCAGGCTAAATGGGGCTCTGAGCACCTGACTGAGCTGTAGGTGTCCCACTTGCCAGATACTCCTACTTACATTCAAGAGGGGCCATGAGACGTGCTATAACGCATTAAAGTAACACATCAATAAAAGACAAGTCAAGCACTTCAAGCATAGTCCACACTAAACCAGTAACACATCTGTACACCTATTCCAATGGACATCAACCAGGAGCAACTTTCCTCAGATAAAAATATTTGAGGACATCACCCAAATTCAAATGGAAAGTCTTCTTATCAGGTTTAAGTCCTAAGAGCACCTAACAGCACATTGTCTTTGTTTCTCATTTTGCTTGACTGGGCTACTCTAGGCAAGAATCTGTTTTTCTATACTTATTAGTATGCAATCTGTCTCTCCACATTGACACTGTCCACATGCAATTGCTGCACAGGCCTTCATACAGAATGCTTCACTGCTTTTTCACAAGGACCAATAATAAACTCCTGAGGAATCATGCTTTCAGAGTTCAAATGTGACAGCACATGAAAGGTACAGGGAGTCTAGTATCATCTCATTTGGAGGCTCCTTTAGGTTAAGGTAACATTTGACATCAGTATTCCATCAGCCTCATTAGCACTTGACCAGATGGCATCTACTGACTTTCCAGATTGCAGGCATTCATTTCATGCACTTGTCAAGGGAGAAAGGGAGTTGTCTGACTGTATCACTGACACTAAGACACAAGGGAGTCCATGAATGAAGGTAAACTAGGACAAAAGTCTTTTGCTGAGCGTGCAGCCTGGTATTTTTATGCTACAAAAATTCACCTTTACTTGTAGCTTAGTTTATGTAAAAAGCATCATTTTATGTGTTACCATTTCAAGAAATTTGCGTATAGGACCATCACGGGCCTCTGCATTTCATGTAGTTCAAAGGGCTTACAATGACAGCCAAGAAAAAAAATCCACAGCCAGATGGCAATGCCTGCAAACATTTGCAATCTTTGTGTTCAGCTTACCTGATTTCCACACCAACCCCCCCCAGAGCTTCAAAACTAGAACTGCTACTGACATTTTCATTACTAAGAGAGCAAGCCTGTTTCACAGTGGAAAGAAATACTGCCTACCAAAGATTGCTGTCTGAGTACTACCTCTACCTGCAGATGTTACACAGCCCCAGTAGGCTCACCAACTTCTACCTAAATGTAGATAACATCTGCTAAGTCTCTATACAGTCCCTTAACTGCTTCTTCCAACCCATGCTAGCAAGTAACTATTTGCACACCATATCACCTCTGACTGTTGCAGAAGAAAGTTTAGTAACATGTCTGACTTGAGAGTAATTTCCTTCCCAAACCCCACGTCATCAACCTGACTAGTGCCCATTTTACTGATGAAAATCTGAATTCTATCACATCTTTTGCCGTACAATCTTCTGAAACTACTCCACCCAAACAGACAAAATTCAAGAAGGTACTCCAGAGACAGAAGGAGAGAGAAAATGGCCTTAAAATAAGTAAATTTCTTCAAATTACAGCCTGTTGTTTGTTTTTTTTTTTCAAAAATCAAGCTTTCTCAGTAAGTAGCTCAAAACTAGCTACTAATTACAATGGGGAATATACATTTTCTTCATTCTCTTTATATTGTCTGCATCAAAAACAGCCACCTACTACTATCTGCCCTGTGCTACTAAACAAAACTACAGCACAACTCAAATAGCTTCATTCCTGAAAAGAGCTATAAGGTAGGAAGTCAACAAAACCACAGTAAATGAGAAAAGGAAGTAAAGGTACAAATACTCACAGTAAGTGGCACTTGCTATTAGGAGCTTCTGGTATATGGTCCGTTACCTATTTATCTCTCCATCTATTAGGCCATCTCTGTAATGAGGTGCCTTTTATTATATTACCCACTTCCTCCTAAGTAGCAGAATAGTCAGTTCAGCAAGGGTAAGTACTAAATTAATATAAATTGCTCAGAACATTTACACACAAGTCCAAAGAGTCATTCTGCCACGAGCTAGAAAAAAATGCTGCTGCAGGTGTTTCCAGACATAGGTACAGATGTCAACTATGCATGGCTTTTGGAGCACTGTCACAGCTGCTATCATACAGCTAGTCCTCCACCACCTCTCCTCCCCATATGGCCAAAGATATCTGGAATTATGATAGAACACCATAAAGAGATACCATTCCAGAAGTCATTTCTTCACCATGGCCCATCTATCCCTGCCTTAAGTTATTAGAGATGGCCTGGCTACCTAAGTTACTCTGATACTTATATACATACTTGCTAATACATGGAAACAAAAATCCATGACTTCTGAGAGCAAGATCAAGTACTATAAAACTGTAATGTGCATCCAGAAAGATGGTTAATCCCTCAGAAATGAAAATGCCTTCCCATTTTAATCTTTTGGGAGCAGGAAGCCTCAAGAATTGCTTTTCGATAAGAGCCAGTAACATAGTTCTGTCATTTAATAAGCATGGAAGTTATTTCGAATTCAGTCTCTTTCTTCCCAAACACTTCCCAAAATATCAGACTCCTTTTTCAGGTATGTCATGCTTTATGTTTCAAAGGTCAACACCTGCTTTGCAGAACGCTACTAACATCAGGAACATATGAGTCTCCAACTGACGGTCTTACATGGAAAACTCAGGAGTACAACTACTCTAAAGTAAGTCTTCACATTCTCTCCAAAAAAGCAAGTATCAATATTTTTCTTTGTTTTTCTAAACTGATTCTCTGCTCGGACTAGACTCTTTCCTCCACAGTAGTGCTTTGACAGTGTCAAGAATAACCTAAGAAGGCCATGGAAAAACACTGGCAACTTCGTACTTTGGTACACAAACGCCATTCATTCAGAAAGTAGAGAAGTCCCATGAACCAGTTAATTCCCACCTAGGTTCATGGAGCTTGAACTTTAAATGAGATTACTCTTTTATATGAACAGTTGTTTATTCAGCCATCTTTTGTACTTTACAGCTGGAATTCTGGAAACTCAAACACCACATCTTTGCCTGTGAGCTTCTTGTAGACACCAGAAAATGTTTCCACCTGTGGAGACAGACAATCTTGTTTATATACACTGTATAGAAAGATAAAAGTCAATGTTAACAGTTTAGATACATTTTTTCCCCTCTGTACCATCACTATGAAGTGAATTCACAAGCTGATTATTTTCTCTATTTTTATTTTCAGATGAAGGTTATCGAGCATTTGCACAGAAGACAAAATTCTCTAAAAATATTTATAATCTCCCTGATTTGGAAGCAATGGAGATCCATACAGTTAAGTTACCCTACAAGTGTTCCCACAAAAACGAAAAATAAAAAAGCAAAGTGACTGGGAGCTTCAGGTTGTACAAAGCAAATCTGTTAAAGATCAAAACTGAATTCTCCACTAAAACAAGTCCCCCCCATGAGGAAACCAACATAGCTACTTTGCAATGAAGTTTTGGCAAGCTGAGCTAGACCTTCAGTTGAAAACTGTCTTGCCAAATCTGTAGCATCTTATTCTAGTGCCAAACAAGAACATCTCCATTGCCACTAGCCCTAAAACAGTCTTTTGCTTTAAGTTAGCCAAATCAGAACACCACCCCATCCTGCATAGCAATGTAAATTTGTTTACCTTGTGTTCAACATTATTCTGTTGTGCTTTGTCCAAATGGACTTTTATGAGTCTGCTGCCATCCAGTTTTACACGGATTCTCTTGCCCACAATTTCACTTGGGAAGACCAGATCTTCAAGAATGGCGTCGTGCACTGCAGTAAGCGTACGGCTGAAATGCCACATTTGTATCATTAAAATATGTTCTTTGGCCAGATTATCTTGTCTGCTAAATTTTCTAGTCAGCCAAGGCTTCAACCTTCCCTACTATGCCTCCACTGAAAATTCAGTGAAGTGCTATTTTTTTTTGTTTGGTAAATACTGCAATGGTGACAATTCCATCTCTTCACAAGTCATAGGAAAAAATAAAAGCTAAACTTCTGCAGACTGTGTAAATCTTAACAAGAGCATGAGGAAAAAAATAAGCAGACAGGTTTTTGACCTATGAGATCATATATTGCTCTGTCAAAAAACACTGAAGCAGTCTAACTCTACACATTTAAGGAATATTTTCTGTACTTCAGAACTAAGCTGTCCCATCTGCAATTTTGCCAGACAATCACCAGAAGAGTTTACATACTTGCATGCTTAAACTACACAGAACACATTCATAGAAGAGACAGTTTTGAAAACACTGCTTTCTCCATCTTCCTAAAGCCAAGTGGTCTACAGTGTATTACGGGAAAAGTCTAGTTGGCAAGCTTAGCCTTTGCTCAGAAAATACGGACAACACTTGTGCTCTTGCCCTTGAACTGTCTGAAAGTGAGCCAAAATTAGAAAAATAAATCCAGGTCATTCTGTTTATGAGTAGACGACTAATAAAATTACAAGCTTTCCTATCTGTGGTTTCAAGGCAATATCGCTAATAGCAAAGACCTATGTCTGCAACTGCATTTCAAGCTTCCAAAAATTAGCATAGATATGAGAAGACATACATCCATCAAGTTTCTGTAATTTGTAATACACATATCGTAGTTTTACTACCCTATTAGTCTGACCTAGCATCAGGCTACAAAAGGACAGTCTCTGCACACTCTCTTTCCCTCTTGCTAAGTATAGCAGCATGCTGACTGGGTACATAGAACTTCTCTAGCAATGGTGCAACACAAGTTGTAACAGAGACAAAGTCTTGCAAGGGCAGGATTGCAGGTAGGTAAGTTAATATGAAATTGCAACTTTAAAACCTTTGCCTAAAAATCTCAACACACAGTTTAGGCAGGACACAAGCGTAACACCAAGACTGAAAGAAGTTACAGGATCATGCTACCTGGGCTACATGCTGGCAAGGTAAGATACAGAACAGCACTGACACACTAGCATTGTCTATCTAGCAGTACCTCAGTGAGACCAAACAAGCAGTCACTATACTACTGCTGCTGAACTTACATCCAGGGAGAATTACTTATACCCTGCTTCAGCCACTCCCCCACTCACTGCATCGCTTCAGCATGACAGCCCTGCCTTTTGTACAGTCCACCATGCAATGCAACTCTTCATACAATTTAAAAAAAATCATAAAAATTCTTGTCAGCATGCTATGCTAAAAGAAGCAGCTGAACAGGTCACTTAGTCACTATTCTGAAGTCACTACTGCTAGCTACAAACTGACTAGAGCATTACTGAGAAATACAGATACATTTCCTAGGAAAAAAAACTTCAATACACTACCCAAAGACTGTCTATTCACTGTACCCTTTAGTAGTGAGTTTGCAAATACTACTTCAGCACTATTAAGCAGTAAGAAAAAGGATGAGACCACCAATCATTGAAGCCATTTCTCAAAAAAAAAAAAAAAGAATAAATTCAACTGGATGTTACTTGAATGAGCTATCAAGTTCTGATCAAAGGCTGACATTCTGCATTAATCTAATTTATTTACCTCCTGGGACGTTTTTGCTTGTTTTTTGTGCGGCTTTTTCTCGTTGGCTTGGGCAGAATCCTTCTCTGTAAAAAAAAAAAAGTAATAATAAATAATAATAATAAAAAAGGATGCAACTTCATAGTATGTAGCATTTGCACTACAATGCTTTTTTTTTTTTTTAATACAAGAAACAGAAGCACGAATCACCAAAAAAAAATGGACACTTAGGTATGCCCAAAGCTACTCTAGCATCAGAAATTGTTATTACTTGCTGAAATACTGGTATTGCTTTATTTCCCATCAATAAATGAGAAATTATTTTAGTGCTTTGAAATAAAAGATTCATATTTCATTATCCCCACCTTCCATGAATACAACAAGGGTAGCTTATTACAAAACATTAGTAATCTAAACATGATGCATCCTACACTAGGGCACCTGCTTCAGCTGAGGGATTGGACTAGATGATTTCTAGAAATCCCTTCCAAACCCTATGATTCTGTTTTTCACTCAGGGAATAAAAACCAAGGTTTCTCCTGGATTGAGGTTACTCCTCCTGTTTCAAACTAAATGCTATCTAAATCCCACATACACATAGAAGACATCTTAGACAGAAGCATCAGTATGAATTATGAGATATATTATATCATATATCCCTGATTTAAAAGTATTCTGATCCAAGAGCAGCCCCTACAGATATTTATAACAGCTTAGGTTAGTAAAAGTTATTTTCTACTTCCCTGTCTTCAAGAGTAGATATTTTAAAACCCTGAGTTTTAGATGTACTTGAAGACACTTACAGTATTTTCTACCAACACAGTACAGCTTCTTCATGACTGTATTTATGGGGTGGTACTATCATCCATACTATTGTGTCATGTTCAAAAACATTTCTCTTTCAGCAGAACTGTATGCTGCCTTATAAAATATGGATTGCTATGATGATAGTGAGCCAGAAGCACTTTAACAGAAAAAGTCTTCTTGTGAATAAAGATTCTGGGCAAGGTAATCTGGCTGTCTTAAAGTTACATTACAAAGAATTTTTGCTGAAGAGGTGAAGCCTAAAAAGTAGTTAATTGCCCACCTTGCAGACAGGTTTCTAAATCTGTTTTCCCCTCAGTACTCCCCACAGATACATCCATAACCTTTTGTGGCATAGCTTCTTCCATAAATTCAGAACTGTGATTAAATCACTTGATTCACATTTTCTTTCTCCCCCATCAACTTGAATGTTAAGTGCTTAGATTATGTAACTGTAGTAAGGCTATTCTTAGTATTAGCTCTATTTTCAAGTTTTGCTTCTCAAACTTCGAAAGGAGGAGAAGAGGCCAGAACAAAGAAGTTAGGTCATCTTCCTCAAAGAAAACTTTGCATTTCACAAAAAAAAGCCTTTACATAGCCTTGGCTGTTAGCATGTATAGAATGTAATCATTTCAGTTTACATTCACAGAGGAACTGTACTACATTTCCTGCCGGTACAAAAAACACACATTGTACTGCTATTATCTTGAATGGACAAAACAAGCAGGGTAGTGGAGCACTACAAGAGATTACCCAGAGACACTGTGGAATCTCAGTCTCTGGATGTTTTCAAGACTCCGCTAGACAAAACCATAGCTGACCTGACCTAACACTGGTAACAGTCCTGCTACATGCAGGAGACCAGACTACATCACCTCTAGGGACCCCTCCAAATTAACACTGCTGTGACTTCCAAGTGTTTTTACCTGAGCAATGAACACCACATGCTTTCCACTGAATTTCTTCTCCAGCTCTCGAACTAGCCGCACCTGAATCTTCTGGAAAGATTTCAGCTGAGGAACTGGTACGAAGATAATGATGGCTTTCCTGCCACCACCTACTTCAATTTCCTGAAACAGAAGTAGAAACTAAACATCATCTACGGATTGAGAAGAAACATTCACTTTGATCATGAATACCCTGAACGCAGACATTTGATAACCTAGTTTACAACTTTCTAAGAAAAGAGCACCAGGAGGTACCTATTTTAATACATTTAAGAGCAAGAATTAAACAGAGAAAACCTCTGTCAGAACTTGACAGAATATGCATTACAGCAAAACAAGATGAGACTCACAAGTGAGAATCCTAACCATACTGAATGCTTACTATCACACCTGAAATGTTACTCACATACTGATACCAAGTTTCAAGATTTGCTTCTAATGCAGACAAAGATTACAGCAATAACTGTTGGGTTTTGAGTAACTACCTCATGGCAGTCACCTTCTATTCAATATTTGCCAAGGTCTGCATCACTACTCAGAACACTTCCTCTTCACCTCCAATAAACAGGCTTGCATCATACCTACACAGATTATTCTTCCTGATTTTTTTCTTCAGCAGTTGTCCAAAAGGTAAGGAAATTGTAGAAGTTTACAAGGCATGAACCTAACCACAGGGACATGCTCATTCTCCAACACAGTGGAAAGTTGAGTTGTGTTTCACCAGCTATGCTCCCACATAAGCTAATTCAGATGCCCACAAAGTGTCTCCATAAGTAAGACCATGTAGCTAGAATAAGCTCGGTAAATTAAAACATTGTTTAAAAACTCACTTCAGACAGTACGAACCACTGTACTTCAGCAGCAGAACAGCTCTTCTGAAGGTCTATTCTAGGAAGTGAACTCATACACCAAGCTGACCCCTGCGTTCTTTCTCCCTAATTCAGCTCTGTGATCTTTCTGACTTTGTACATAAATGTCAGTGGGCTTGAGCAAAAACAAAACAGCAGCTTGCCTAACTCTGACTACAGCAATCAGCTTCAGATCCCATGCCATCTCCTTGCCTGACAAATTCTGTAAGTTTTCTTCCTACTTTTAGGATTCAGCTGGCTCTACAAACTAAACCTTAAACAAAACCAACCTACATCATCATGTCAGTCTACTACACTGACCCGTCCCTGATCTACTTTTTGTTGTCTAAAGCAGCACTTACTACAAGCTAACTTTACCAGAATTGTTACTGTTTATGCTCCTGACCAACATGAGATATGTCGAACATACCTACTAAGCATATATCCACACGAATAAGCCAGTTTAGATCTCAAGTCCAGGTTGCAGAGACACAACATAAAATTACTTAGTCTAAACATGCTTACTTAAAACAACAAACTGTCATTCAAGTTCTAATGGCTTCTCAAACCAACTCCTAAACAAGAAGCTATTACAAGATCCTCTGTATTAATAGCAAATATGTGAAGATATACTACAACAGCATATAGTAAAACAATTATAGGCCATGTACAACAAGAAGCACCATTCAACAAGTACGATAACATCTGCAAAAATTAACACAGAGAGCAAGCCACTAAGCAATTCTTTGCCAAGAACACCTGGCCTACCTTAGCTGCTGTGATGTTCAACTCCCGCAGCTGAGCCTTTAAGTCGGAGTTCATCTCCAACTCCAGGAGAGCCTGGAAAAAACAAAGTTGCAAAAAATCCAATCAGTTCAGTTCATAAATAATCCTTGAGAATAAAGTGTGTCCACAGTGACATAGCGGAACTATATATATTTTCTAAATCAAATATTCTTTCACTACAGGCCACTCTGACAGATGCAAAAAAACTCAACTGGTGGGAAGCATTATCTAGTGATGGCAACCCTGCCAATGGCGGGGGGGGGGGAACTGGATGGGCTTTAAGGTCCCCTTCAACCCAAGCCATTCTACAACATCCCACGGTTCCAGGAACACAAGGCAGACTACCAGTCAGGGCAGTAAGAGAAGAAATGCGTTTAGACAGCATCAGCATTGAAGTTTAAACTTTAGAGAGCTGTCAAAGCGCCAACTCAACAATCTGCACTGGGTTACTGAACAACAGAAGGAAAACACACATACCTGGGATATACCAGACTCGAACTCATCTGGCTTTTCACCATTAGGCTTCACAATCTTTGCACTTGAGCTGAACATGGCCTTTCTGCAATGCAAAAGAACGTTTCAATTGCCACTGGGAACGTACCCCCTGTTACAAGTACAGTAATGTACTGGATTTCCGCCACACGCTTTAAAGTGAAACTAAGGACAATCTCAGGGACCCAGCACGACACTCCAGCGTAAGCTGACCGCTGCCAGGCCAAAACCGGACGGGTAAGAAGAGGCCGGCCCACCGAGGCACCCCGCGTGTGCTCTACGCTCCAGGAAGGTCCAGCAGTGGGCCCACGTGCCGCCGAGCAAGGCGTCCTTCCCGGCACCGAGAATCCGCACCTCGGGCCAGCCCCCTGCTCCAGCCCTGCGGCCTGCCGCTCCGCCGCCGCGGCCTCCTTCAGGGCGCGACCAGGGGAGGGAGGCGGAGAACCCCGCCAGTTCCCTTCCCCGCGATCCGGGAGCCCCGCGACCATCGGGCCTCAGGCAGGCGGTAATCGGAAACATCCTCCTCCGACGGGGCCCCTAGACGCGCCACTCGACAGCCGGCGCCGTATTGCCGCGGCGGAAGGGTAAAAAGAACCGCCGGCACCCAGGCCCGAGAGAGGCCCGAGCACCTACCTCGCTCAGCGCCGGCCTAGGAAGAGGAAGAGCTCTCGCGAGAGCGCCTCAGATCGCGGCCCGGGAAAGCGTTCGCCCCGCCCACCGCAGGCTGAAGCCGAAGCAGGAAGTAGGGCAGAGCGGATCGTTTCGCGCGTTGCGGATTCTGTGCGGCTTCCGGCACCCTGACGCCGCAGAGGACTCTCCAAGTACTGGCACGGCGCCCACGGATGAGCTCATCACCAGCTGCTGGACAGCGAGGAGGGGAAGGAGCGTTGGTACTGCGCGTGCGCAGCGGTGGAGGCAGCTGGGGAACCTGCGCCCTGCAGTGGCTACATAGGAGCCGGTCCTTCCCGCTTGTCTCATAGGGTTTCTCCATGTTGAAGGTGCAGAAGAAGAGGAAGGAAAGCATCTTTCGCTCTGTCGTTCCCCCTTCACCCATGATCACAGAATCACAGAATGGCCAGGGTTGGAAGGGACTTCAAGGATCGTGAATCTCCAACCCCCCTGCCACATGCAGGGCCAACAACCTCCACATTCAATACCAGACTAGACTGCCCAGAGCCCCATCCAACCTGGCCTTGAACACCTCCAGGGATGGATGGGGCATCTACAACCTAAGTGATGTTCAGCCCTCAGGTGAGGGAGGATATCCTTGCTGGGTCTCTGTGCTTGGGTGTACGCAGCATAGGAATAATGTGTGAGTTGTCTGCTGTGTTCAGGTGCTAGCTCAGGATATGAGTCCTGGGCTCTGTATTCTCTCACCCCTGAAAGCACTTTTGTATATCATATTAATACAAAGGCAGCACTACTGCATTTCAATTACAGGTTGCTAAAACCAGGAGGGCAGAATACCCTGAGTTCAGAGGGACCCACAAGCATCACTGAGTCTACCTCTTGGCTCCACAAAAGACCACCAAAAATTCTAACCCTGTGTCTGAAAGTGATGCCTAAATACTCTTTAAACAGGCTTGGGGCTGTGCCCACTGCCATGGGGAGCCTGTTCCATGTACATCATCCTCTCTGGTGATGAACCCAGATAATTAAGAAATTAACACCCAGCTTGACCTTCCCATGGTATCAGCTGGCTTTTCTCCCCACAGCAGCAAATGGCATCTCTGTGGTCTTCCCATGTCACCTGACTTTGCTTCCTGTGGCCATACATATTCTTTTCCCACTTAAGCTCCAGAACAAGATTCCTGCTCAGCCAAGCCAGCCTTTTGGCCCACCTGCATGAGTTCTGATATTTTAAAATTGTCTGCTCTCATGCTTTTAACAGGTATTACTTAAAAAATGACCAGCACTCCTGAACCCTTCAAAAGCAGTTTCCCTGTGGACCTTGCTAACTAGTTCCCTGAGCAGCCTGAAGTCTGCTTTCCCCAAATGCAGGGTTGAAGTTGTGGTGACCGTCTTCCGCTCATCATCATAGATTTTAGGCTGGACTACTTCAGGGTCAATACGGCCATGAAATAAAGCCACCAGTCACCACTTCATCCACAAGACATTCTCTGCTTACAAGCAACAAATCTAGGAGTGTGCCTTTCCTAGTTGGCTGCCTTTTTACCTTTATCAGGAAGTTTTAGAAATCTCCTGGACCTGGTTGTCTGAGCTGTGTGGTATTCCCAGTTAATGTCTGGCAAGTTGAAGTCACCTAAAAGGACAGAGCATCTGATCCAGAGTTATCTCTTAGCACAGTCCTGCAACATCTGCTTGAGAAAGGTCTGTCTCAAACAAACTGCAGTCCTCTCTTGACTTCCATGTTGATTCATGTAAAAGTGCCTGGCTGTGCACCTAAAATGAAGTTGAGACCTTGCATTATGGGACCTGAGTCCTGTGGCAACTCCTGTTGGCAATCTAGATAGGTTGACTACTAAGGGGAAGTCCCACACTGAGGTAGGTTATGCGACTCACAGGAGTGTGGGTCAGAGCACTGGTTCAATGCTCAGATGCCATGAATAATCCTAACAACAGACAATTTTAATATCTTGTAATATCACATTCACTATCACTATATCATCTATTACTTAAGTAACTCTGGTAGTGGAGTGATGAGCTCCTGTTGTAAACAAAACATTACCAAGAATCCCCCCACTCTAATCATGCAAAGCATCTGCAGAAGACAGATAATATTTTCTATTATTTTCATTAGTAAGCTTTTTTACTAAACTTATAGTAGTCAGAAAATCAGATTGCTCAGCTACTATTTTTCCTTGCACTCTTTATTCCTTGCATGAATTCACAGAATGGGAAAAACTGCCCAACTCATACTCATGTTCAGGATTAGTATTTGTAGAGATGTGAAATTATCTAAACAGCAATGACGAGGATCTGACTGAAAAGTAGAAAAAGAAAGATAACAAGTGATTGTCTCAGCATTCTAGCAGTCCACATTCAGATTATACTGAGAAATCCTTTACAAGAGTAGGTAGTGTGCAGGTGGATCAAAACTGGACTATTCAAAGTGCTAATGAAGAAATAATGCAGCAATGTGACTTTCTACATCTTCCTGTTTCCATCATATTAGTGCTACTAAGCAGACCAGGATGCTACATGTGAGAAATGAGAGAACAAGAGGCAAAGAGTTGTTTCCTTTCTGTCACCCACTAATTAATGTGGTTTCCATGTTAAGCAGACTCAGAATGGGCAGGGAAAAGAAGTAGAAAGAATGAATTAGGTGTATTACAAAAGGATTCAAAAAGCAAGAGGACAGAATCTTATGATGCCATCCAAAAAATGATTGAATATATTAAACAAGAAACAGAGATAGGAGGCAAGATTGCTCAAGGTCATAGCAAACTCTAAAATCAGAAACAAAACTGAATATATTACTAGTTCACTTTACTGAAAGAGGCTTGTGTAACCATGCCAAATTTTCAGTGCTCATTGGTAGACTGTTTCTCTAGGGGTCTCTGAAGTTATGATGCTGGCAGGGTACTGCTTCTCAGCTGCATTGATGTAGTTTTACATGAAAGCATGGGCAGGTTCTTTTTCTGCAAGCTCTCAGTTCAGAAACATAATAAAAGCAATACCTCAATTTCTTCTTTTTTATTTTTTAATGAAGGTAATGATCTGGCATATAACTTATTCTTGTAAGGTGTGTTAGATGAATTGATTACTCAGTCACCTACCTACCTAAAAGCTTAATTTAAAATAGAAGATGCTTCCTTCATTCAGATCTCATCAAATTTGCTTTAAAAGCTTCTGTAGTGAAATATATATATATTTTAATTTAAGTATGTATGTTTCAAGCTAAAATATTTATCAAATTACATTAAAATGTTTAATTAATATATACCATTTATGCATTAAGGTGGGGCAAGCCAACTGTCATTTACAGTGAGTTTCAGTAAAAATGCCATACAGACACACTCCTACTTAGCGGTGTGTGTATTTTTGTATACATGAATTAATTCTTTCTTTTTTTTTTTTTTTTCCTTCAGAGTCTGTTATAAATACAGAAGTGGCTGCCAAGAAAATATGCTAATAAATGAATAAATCAAACAAATTTTGGTTGACTTATCTAGTGATAGGCAGCACTGTTAAAATGCCAGCTGCCACATGGGGAAAGAGGTCCAGCTGTCCTACTGCCACAATGCAGCAGAGCTAAAGGTAGAACTAGCTGATCATATGTAACTTTAGTTTTACCAAACGGGAGAAAAAGCAGTGAAGGTCATTTGTATGGTTCTAAGAGGACTTCAAAGTTACGTATTTTTGTTTGAATCTCAACTCTGGTTGTTAGTCATGACAGCAGAAGAGCTACTGTTCAGTCCTTGCCTGTAAACTGGATGCATGAATCTATCTGTTCAACCAAATAACAGATGAGTGTAATAGAAGGTCTTTTCTTTCTCTGTCATTTACTGCTGGCTGCTCTTTCATTATGTCCTGCCCAAAGAAGACTACAAGTTACATGAATATGTAAACCTGTAAGGAATAAGAAATACATCTGCTATAAAAATATATCATTAAAAAAAAAAAATCTATCCAAGACCAATAAAATAAAAATATCACAAATAAGAGGTAGTGAAAAACCTGGAAGTCTCAGTGGAAATCTTTCAGAAATAATTCATGGAAATAATCTTGATCTGAGAAAATCAGAAGTAAGCATTCTGTAAGTAATAATAAAATAAAGTCTCATCTATTTTTGTTGGAAGAAGAAAGAAAAATGCTGTAAATGTATTTTGATACCACTCTGACTAAATTGTTTTTGTATTCCCACAACATCTGTCAAATGATGCATCAGATCTTCTCACAGAACATGACACTGCTTGACATGAAGACACAAGACAGCAGGTTGTGTCTGAGCACTGTGCAGTACATGGCTCTGGGTGGCTGCAGGCAGCTCTGCTTCTCTAGAAGCCTCAATGACGGGGATGTGCACAGCTGCAAGTTCTTTTCTCCGTGACACCATATTCCCTCTGTGCAGTGAGCCATCACATTTCAAGTCAAGCTGGCCAGCACAAAAGGTCATGGAGCTGGAGAGAGGATGGGACATCTCTTCCCTGCTGACATACAGGGGATTTTTCAAAGCAGTTGAGTCCAATATATTGTGCTGTCAAGAGGTGCAACTGATGCTCAGTGTGTTAGTTTTCTAATTGAACAAGGCGGTTCTCATTGTTTCAGGGGCTATCCCTGTATGCAGTTCAGATGGAATGTGGGCTCTTGATTTAAATAGAAGGATGTCTAAGAAAACCAGTTTAATGATCTTCAGTTCTTATTAGTACCAAATAACAGGACTGCTCTGAAAGTAATGCCTCATATTTTATTATGAGGCAGAAGCAGATGCTGGTGGTATGATAGCAAAGGCTGAACCTTCCTGACAGCATCCTGCCCACTTTGTTGCCGTGCAACAGATGGCAGTAGAGGGGCAGTCTGACAAAATGGTATCTGATGTGGAAGTGCGTATGAAGCAAAAGTGTGGAATTCCTGCATGTATTAAAATTTGTAACCACTGACACTTGCTGATGCTTGCTGAACATTTATGGAAATCAAATGGTGCATATGAGCACAGTGAGGCAGAGGGTGGTGTATTTCAGCAGTGATGACAATGATCTGAAAAACAGGCCACATTCTGGGCAGCCATGCAGATTTTTACAAATATAGCATGCAGTTTTTGTTCATTGCTGGTGAAAATACATAGTTAGTGGTGATGACTATGTTGAAAATAAGTGTTTTCTAGATGAGAATTTATCAAATAGTGTTATTGTTCTCTTTGTATCTGTTGTAGTTTTCATGGAAGTAAGTAGGAGGCGTTATTTTTGGAGTGACCTATGTATATGGAAGTTTGCATCATTTTTTAGTAATGATCCTTCCCCAAATGCTTTTCAAGATAAGAAGGGTAAATGGGGATTTTGCAACAAGTTTGAGGGACTGGATGGTCCTCCATCAAGTTTAATGGCTTGTTAAAGATGAAGAGTCTACTGGAGCTCCTCACAGAACCAAGATCATCATTTAGGTGGGCAAGGATGTGCCAGTGAGCTTTTACTGTTTTTTTGTTGTTGTTGTTTGTTTGTGTTTCTGTTTGTTTTTTCTAGCTGAGGCTGTGATCTTTCACACAAGTGCATGGAGTTTTACTTGCAAGCAGAGCATGTTACGAAGTTCTTATTTTTGGAGGAAGGGTCGGTCCAATGCAGTGATTTAATCAAGCAGAAAAATGGTGTGATTCTCTCAAGCTGCATAGACAAAAATATCTTCAATGCTGCAAACACCACTTTCCAAGCAGACACTTGTGTCACCACAGAATCACAGACCAGCAGAGGTTGGCAGGGCCCTCTGGGCCCATCGGGCCTCCAGAAGGGACACACAGCAGGGTGCCCAGCATCAGGTTCAGGCAGCTTCTGAAGATCTGAGAGGAGACCCCGCAGCCTCTTGCCAGCCCGTGCTGCTGCTCTGTCATCTGCACAACACAGAAGTGCTCCCGGTGTTCAGAGGAGACCTCCTGTGTTCCAATCTGTATCCACCGTCTCTTGTCCTGACGCTGGGCACCTGTGAAATGAGTCCAGCTCTGTCGTCTTTGCACCCTCGATCAGCTATCTATGAACACTGTGAGATCCCCCTTTGCTTTCTGCACAGTCTCCCCCTCTGCAATATTCCACGCCCCACTTCCCAAGAAGTTTGACCCCAATCGCGGCCCGTAGCGAGGCGCTCCCTCCCTCCCCTCTGCGGCAGCCTCGCATGCGCAGAACAGGGGCGCGGGTGCAGCCGCTACGGCGCATGTGCGGCCGGCTGCGACGCCTGCGCAGTGCCGAACGGCGGCGGGTGTGCAGCCTGCCCGGGGCAGGGGCCGCGGGGCGGGGAGGGGGCGCGGATGGCGGCGGGGCTGCGCTATGTTGCGGTGGCTCGTCGCGTTCCTCAGCCACTCCTGTTTTGTCTCCAAGGGCGGCGGCATGTTCTACGCGGTGCGCAAGGGCCGGCAGACGGGTGTCTACCGCACCTGGTAAGGCCCGAGCGCGGCTTCGCTGCTGGGGATGCTCCGGGAAGCGCGCCGGGCCGGCCTCACTCCTCTCCCGCTGTGTTGCAGGGCGGAGTGCCAGCAGCAGGTGAACAGGTTCCCTTCCGCCAGCTTCAAGAAGTTCGCCACCGAGAAGGAAGCCTGGGCCTTCGTGGGCGCCGGGCCTCCGGGTGGGCAGCAGTCCGTGCCCGCAGGTAGCGTGTCCTCGGGGTGAGGAGGCAGGAAAGGAGGCCCGCAGGGTGCCGCTTCCCCTCGGCTGCTGGTGCAGGAATCCCAACACCAGTAGGGGTGTGTCTGTGCAAGAAAGAAGCATTTCCATAAGCGTATGGATTTGCTTGTGCCATGTCTGTATTTAAGGGCTGTTACGTGTGTCTCTGCTTTGAGATAAGGTAACTGGTGTGCTTGGCTTTTTTTTTTCTTTCCCATAGTTATTTTTCAGGCTTAGCTTAATAGACAAGTGTTACTAATCAGTGAAAGCAAAACTCTTGTCTTTATCACAGAACGATTGAGGTTGGAAAAGATCTCTGAGATCACATAGTCCAACTGTCTGCTCATCCTCACTGTGCTCAGTGCACCATGTCCTCAAGTGCCACAGAGTGTCACAGAAATCCCCAGTTGAAAGGGGCCTGTAAGGATCATTGAGTCCAATGGCTGTTTCTCTTACCTTGAAAAGCTTTCTTCATCTATATTTTCTTCTAGGATTTATTTTGAATAAAACTTGACCGTGTGTACGTAGGTGAACTTTCTTATTTTGTGTTTGTAGAAGAGACAAGTGGTGCTTCAAGTGTAACGCAGGGAAATGCTAGCCAGAGAGAGGAGCTGGAGGCAGATGTCTTGTGCTGCAACGCATGCAAAAGGCCATATGAACAGTCTACAAATGAAGAACATACTGTAAAGCGTGCAAAACACGATGAAGGGCACTCGACACCAATAGTTGGTGAAGATAAGTTTTCATATATGGGTAAGTTCTTTAGTTATTCCATTAATTCACTTGAGTTCTTTCTCCTCTTTGTATAAAACATTATCATTATTAGAAAGCTTTTAGGGAGGTTTGTGTATGACAACATCAGGCCAAATGCAACCTATCTTTTTAAAATTGAAATCTGACCCATGATGTGTGTTTTTCATTATTATCTTTCTTTGTAACATTAATTGGCTTTAACTGCTATCAAGGTATGGCTTGATTTGTTCACTATATTTGTGGTTTTACATGTGCCTAGGTTACAAACTTGATTTAAGTGCAGATGTAGCTGGAAAGTTTTAACACTGACTGAGGAGAGCAAGACTTATAGTGAGATTATGAAACTTGGCACAAAGATACCTTGTCAGCCTTACTGATCTGGAAGCAATGGGGGGGTGTAGTTGCAGTGGGACTTCTGGTGTTATGCATTACTAATTAAAATCGGTGGTACCTCTAGATGATGACATTTGAAGGGCTGCCCAGGGAAGGAAGTTTAGGCATTAATCTATTAGTAGGTGTTTCTTTCTGCTTGAAGAGCCTATGTTTGTGAAGGAATCCTTGAATTTCTGCTTTTGCTGATTCTTTTGTAGGTGAATTTGCAGTTGTTTATACAGATGGCTGTTGCTCAGGTAATGGACGTAACAGGGCACGTGCTGGAATAGGTGTCTACTGGGGACCAGGCCACCCCTTGTAAGTAATTCACTGGGTTCTTTTCTTAGATAGATATGCTGATGTTTGTTTTGGATGTGCTTCACCATGCCGGCCTCTTTTTGAATGTGAAGCCCTGCTGTTGAAACTCGTGTTAATGATAGTGCTATTAGAATAACAACTTACCAAGGAAAAACAGAAATCAAATTTTCTAGGAAGTAAGGATGTGGGGAAAAAATGATTGGAAATAATATTTTTAAGTTGCTGAAGCAGATTCAAGGAGTGCAGAAAGTTAAAATAGTTTTGTATGTGTACAAAAGGCAGCAAAAGTAGCTGCATGTTTATGGCGGGTCCAGATATGCAGGTTGTGCTGCGTGGGTGGAAGTTAGACCTTGAATCTCCATTCATCCTTCTTTATAAAAAGAAAATCATCTCTGTTTTATTTATGATTCTAATGTGTAGTGAATCAGCACTGATATTTTTGAGTAACTACTGTGTGTTCTTTGGATATAGAAATATCAGTGAAAGACTTCCTGGACGGCAAACTAATCAAAGAGCTGAAATACACGTAAGTAGCAAATGTCCTAAAATACTTCCACATGTAGAAGGCGTTATTATACTCAAGTATTTCAAGTCTGGACTTCAGAAGCCAAGTATGGAGCTGTGAGAGAAGTACACAAAATACCAGTTGTAACTTCAGACAAATTGTTTTCTTTAGGTTTTATTGTTCTTTGTTGCTTTCAAATAAGCAATATCTTGAGTATTCCCAGATGTCATCAGGCCAAGCACAGATATTTAAGATTGTCTTGCATTAGGAAAGCCCCGTTCTCAAATCTTTGTATTTTTAATGTCTATGTCTTAGACTTCAGGGAAAGGGCTACTTTTATTGTGGTTAAAAGGATGATTGCCTTCTTACTGTGATAGGGTCAGAATATCATCGTTCTTTGATTATACATAATAAATAATTCTATGCTTAACTTTTGTTACTTTGGAAATAAAGTCTTAACAGCAGATTTAGTTTTCCTTCCCATCTAATCTTAATTCTGGTACTGCAGCTTCCCTGCACTGTGTCTTTGGAGGTAAAATTAGGTGGGAAGCTGACTTGCTTAAAAATTGCAAGAAATTCCTTTCAATGAGGGCCAAGCAGAAGCAATGGAGGTCAGACTTGCTGCTGGAGAGCTTTTCAGTGCAAAGCTGAGGCTATGCCACTTGTCTCTCTCTAATTATTCTATTTCGTGGCACCACTAAAGAATGATTGGAAACAGTTCCAAACATTTGGAGCTGATAGGAATCTTTGCCCTCCAAAGTTATGGAGAAGATGCCTGGAAGCTGATGTGCTGTTAAGAGCCTTGGAGAGCTGAGCAAATGGGCAGAGAGCTGCTCCTGCACTGAGGAACTGAACAACAGATTTTACTTTATTTAACATGTTGGAAACTTAAGTTGCTCTCTGTCTTTCTGATTCATCTCTATTCTAAAACATCTTTGTACTCACTGATGGAGAGACTACAATAATATTCTTCGTAGTTTTTCTGTATTAACATTGGGTACTTTGCTGGTATTTTAGTTACATGTTCCAAATACTGTACTGAACTGTGATTCTATTGAAATGTTCTTAAGGCAGCCTGCAAAGCAATTGAGCAAGCGAAGAGTCAAAATATCAAGAAATTAATTATCTACACTGACAGCAAGTTCACTATTAATGGTAAGTTGATTATTTTAGAGTTCCTGATCCTTGAAGACACATTAAACACAGTTTCATTACATAAGGCACATAGAACATACTGGGTTTGTGGAGACTTCTTATATAAGGAGGAGAACGTATAACTCAATTCTCAAGACTTTTTGGTGAAAAACTTGCAGAATACTGCAAGAATTACCTTCTGTCTGCATGAGATACAGTTAGAGACGATTGCATATAACGGTGAAGAATGACAGAAGTAAATGATTTTTTGTCTTAATGTATCCAGTATGACACATACAGTCTAGAAAAAAATGTTGTTTGTGGGCCTTCTGTTAAGGAAGTCTTCAAGAGTACTCAGAAGTTGGTGTAGTGACCTCGCAGTTTCATTTTGGTTTGTTTTGACTTCTTGGGTTGGATAAACTATCTATACACAAATATGAGCTATATTTGAGGTTTCCCTCCTTTCCACATATGGATGGCCAGAATGTTAGATTTTGTTCTCTAGAAATCTGCTTATGTGTTCCTTCTCTAAAGTATTCTGTTTAGCCAACAAAAATCTTAAAATATGTGGTCATCTGTTTCTCCTCTGTGCATTTATGTCTTCAGTTTCTAAAAACAAATTTGTTCTAGTTTGTTGTACAATTGAGCAAATCTTTAGCTTCAGTTTGTTGAAGTGTTCATGTCAAAATTATGCATGGAATGTGTATATAAAAATGTAATCTTTAAATATCTGTTCAGGAAAACGCTGTTGGTATTTCAAGTAATAATGGGAAAATATAATCGTGAAGACCAAATAAGAATATTTTCTGTTTTTTTGCCTGAGACTTTGTATGGAGTTAATGTATTAACTTGTGAAACAGTTGTTCTTTCATAGCACATTTTATGGTAATACTCTCTTTGCGTAGGCATTACGAGCTGGGTTGAAAACTGGAAAACAAATGGCTGGAGAACAAGTTCAGGAGGAAGCGTGATAAATAAAGAAGATTTTCAAAAACTTGATAGTCTATCAAAAGGCATAGAAATTCAGTGGGTGAGCACCTCATTTCTTTTTCCTAATGACATCCTAAATACTCTTGTAAACTCTCACCGAGTAGGACCATGGCAATGAATTTTATAGGGTATAAGCTGTACATCTATAATTACAATGAATTTAAAGCAAGTGAAATTATCACTTCAGTGTAAGCTAGTCTCTTGTAACCACTATGTGATCTGTTAAAATGCATGTTTGTTTTTTATTGTTTCTTGTTACTACTAAGGAACTGTCTAATAATTATTTCAATTTCTGAAAATGTAAGCTTGGAACATAATAGTGTCTTTTTGAATTGTAACTCCTAAAGTTGCTTATCATAGCTTTTAAGGCTCTTTTGTGCAACTTAATCATACGTCTGCCTTTAAACTGGGAAAACTAAGATTATAAACCCAAATCAACTTAACTCTGGTTGTCTGTACCTTAATGTCTTTTTCCAAGGAAACTGAGCACATAAGGGTCTTTAATGTAAAAAACTGGAAAAACAGATATTTAAGTGAGTGATGTGTTACACAGCTATGGGTTTTAATGGTGTAGCTTTCTGGGAAAAGTTGGAGACTGAATGTCAGAGAAGTTTTTTTCTTTCTGAAAAAGATCTGAAGGTATGACTTCTGAGTTAGTAACTAAGTGTTAGTGCTGTTTTCTGCGTTTTTTTTTAAAGGCTAAGTTAGGTGCTCCTTAGACAGCTCACTACTTTTTATAAAGATGATTTTCACAATCTGGTGATCCAGTTCTTGATCTTTGAAGAGATCTTTCATTACTGGAAAGAACACGTAAGGACTTAATGTGAGCTCCTCTACGAAGCTGCTACTATGCTATGAATAGAAGGGCATTATGTGCTCATTTTCTGGATTTCTTTCATGTCTAACACTCCTGTACTTTTGTCCTAACAGATGCATATTCCTGGTCATGCTGGTTTCCAAGGAAATGAGGAAGCTGACAGACTAGCAAGAGAAGGCGCTAGTAAACAAAAGTTGTGACATACTGGGACCAGAGACTGTTGCAATTGGAGGAAAAGGACTAATGTAGCAGTGACAGTTTGAACTGCTGTTGCTTCAGAATTGAACTTTGATCTGTGCTTATTTCTAGCTCAAAGTGCTAAATGTATAACCAACTTTGGGGAGAAAAAAATGCGTTTTCATCTATGCTGTTTGTTTTACAATCAGGTCAATATTTAGTTGATAAACTGCTTTTTTCCTTCATTTTACTGAAGTGCTGCTGTCAGTGTTTTTGAGCGGTCTTATAGACTTTTGAATTCACCGTAAAAACAGACTTCAGAAGAAATGATACTAAATCTTTATCCTGTGTGTTCTTTTATTTCCTTCTTATGAAATAAATTATTATTTCTTTTGTACAGAAGTATATATTAATGATGCAAAATTGTTAAGGGAGTGAAGTTGGTTGGATGATTTGATAAGAGATCAATGGCGTGGCATGAAGATGTTTATTAATAAGCTTTGGCATTCTGACAGTAGTATCCTCTTCTCAGATGTCCCAATGAAGACATTTGGGCATTTTATTTGAGATGGAACTGGGAGATCTGGAGAAGCTGATCATCCAGGTTGTCAAGCATTTGATTTCATTTTTTCTAGTCAGTGATGAGTGGAATGGCTAGTGTGCACTTGAATTAGACAGTAAATACTGCTGCTCAACAAGTGTTATTTTTTACGTATCTATGCAGGAAAGGGAAACGTGCTATATTGTCTTTGTCAACTATTTTGTAAGGAACCTGAATGTTACTGACAGTAGTGCTTAAGTTAGAAGTCATTGAGGGTTTTTTTTTGTTGTATTTGTTAATGGCTGTATAGATTGTTGGAGCTGCTGAAGCTTGATTTCTTAATGGTTCTCATTCCTTTTAATATCCTTACCCGTGGAAAAATGCATGCTTTTAGGTATTTAGTGTCACGTGAATTGCGATGGAGCTAGGAAACTAGTTAGTCTATTTACTAATAGATGAGAGAGATTTTGTTTTGTCATCCAAAATTGTATGGTAATTGCACCTGAAAGGATGAGGTAGTACATTGACAAAATTTTGTTCTCTGGGTCTTGTCTATGTATGTATGTATATATATATGTATGTGTATATATATATAGAGAGAGAGAGAGAGAGACATGTACATCTCTACATATGTACATGTGTGTATATCTATGTGCATATACATGTGTGTATATACATGCATTTGCTAGGGTTGCTCTGGAGGCGATACCTTCTATTTTATTGTGTTGGCCCACAGCGTCAGAGATGGATGTTGGTATTATGGCAGTAAAAGCTGAGCCTTTCCGACAGTATTGTTACATTTTGTTGCTGTATGACTGATGGCAGCAAGGAGCAGTCTGACAAAATGATGTCTGATGTGGAAGTGAGAGTGAAGCATAGGTGTGGAATTGAATCTCTTCATGTGGAAAAAGTTGCACCTATTTACATTCACTGACACTTGCTGAACATTCATGGAGACCAAACAGTGGGTGTGAGCAGAGTGAGGTTGTGGGTTGTGCATTTCAGCAGTGGTGGCAGTGATGTAAAAGAGAAACATTCAGATAACTTTGAGCGTAGTATGGAGGCTGTCAAAAATGCAGAACTAATGGTGGCAATTATATTGAAAAACAGCATTTTGTAGCTGAGAATTTGCTTTATCAAGTAGTGTTATTGTGCTCTTTGTATCAGTTGTAGTTTCTGTGAAAATATATAGGAGATGTTACTTTCAGAGCAACCTATGTATACACATACACAACTGTTTTTTCTTTCTTTAGAAGTTTGACTTGGAGGAAAGCACGTAGTGATCTTGATCAGATCGCTAGCTGAAACAGTTAAACAGCGTGACAGACAATGTGCTGAAGAGGGTCACAATCTGCAGATCATACCTCTTATGTTAAATGTGCAGATCTTACTTACTGCATGGAAATCTGTTATTTGAAGCAGCAATTTTGAGGAAACTGTGAAGGTCATAGTGGGTAAGTGGTAGCAGCAGTGTCACACTATTTAAGTTACCTCACTGACTGAAGGACTTCTGCAGTGTGGAAACAAGAAATTTAATAGGAAACAGTTTTGTTCTAGTTGTTACTAACATTTATTTCTCATTCTGGAAATGAAGAAAGAAGAATGTCCATAGGGCTATGAGCAGATTGAAGGGTGGAAAGTGAATAATATTTCTAAAGCAGGCTTAAGAGAGGCTTGAGATCGAGAAGAGAACGTTGGCTGTTCAAGCCATTCTTCATGGGCAACTGAAACTTCAGATGGTACTTCATTTAACAAACAGCCTTCAGCGGATAGGAGTTAAAGTTCTGGCAGCGTTCGTGCTTGTTTTTGAAAAAGAAAGTAACTGGAGGCCTCCGGGAGCTGCCAGAGGTCTCGGCGCTCTCCCCGTAGGCCGGGCCCCAGCTGCAGGGCGGGCCGCTGCCGCCCAGCCCCGCAGAAGCTGCCGGCGCCGCCATGGTGGAGGCCTGGTATATGGACGAGTCCCAGGAGGACCAGCGGGCTCCCCACAGGCTGGAGCCCAACCGCGCCGTCAGCCTGGAGCAGCTGCGCCGCCTCGGCGTCGCCTACCGTAGAGTAAGCGGCGGGGGCGGGCAGCGCGGTCCAGGGGTCTGTGCCCCGGCACGCGGCCGAGGGGCGCCGCGCGGCGCCGGGCAGCGGTGCGCTGCCGCCGGGAGGCGGGCGGGCGCCGGCGGTGCGCGTCATGGCGCCGTGCCCCTGAGGCGGGAGGCGGCTGCGGGGTGGGCTGCGCCGGGGCCTTTTCTCACGTTGTCTGCCAGCGGTCCTCAGGGCTGCCTTACCCCGCTTGATTCCCACCCGAGATGGCGGCAGTGCCGCCACAAACGTGCGGGTTGGCGCTGAATCCTGAGGCGCAGCGCCCACCAGGGTGAACTGTGTTTTATACCAGACGTCTCCAAATGGTGGGATGGTTTGGTTGGGCATCACATATACCAGTACCGGTCAGCAGCTGACCCCCTGGAGAGAAGCTCTGTAGAGCAGGACTTACAGGTCCTTTAGCATGCCATTGTGGCCAAGGCCAGTGGTACCACAGAATGGCCAGGATTGGAAGGGACCTCAAGGATCATGAATCTCCAACCCCCCTGACACATGCAGGGCCACCAACCTCCTCATTTAATGCTAGACCAGGCTGCCCAGGGCCCCATCCAATCTGGCCTTGAACACCTCCAGGGACGGGGCATCCACAACCTCTCTGGGCAGCCTGTTCCAGCACCCCACCACTCTCTGTAGAGAATTTCCCCCTGACATCCAGCCTAAATCTTCCCTCTCTCACCTGAAAACCATTTCCCATTGTCCTGCTGTTATCAACCCTTTCAAAGAGTTGACTCCCCTCCTGTTTATAGGCTCCCTTTAGGTACTGAAAGGATGCAGTGAGGTCACCCCTCAGTCTTCTTTTCTCCAAGCTGAACAAGCCCAGCTCCCTCATTCTGTCTTTGTAGGAGAGGTGCTCCAGCCCCCTGATCATCTTTGTGGCTCTCCTCTGGACCCTGTCCAACAGCTCTCTGTCTTTCTTGTACTGGGGACTCCAGACCTGGACGCAGTACTCCAGATGGGGCCTCACAAGAGCAGAGTAGAGGGGGACAATCACCTCCTTGTCCCTGCTGGCCACCCCTCTTTTGATGGAGCCCAGGATCCCATTTGCTTTCTGAGCTGCAAGAGCACACTGCTGGCTCATGTTAAGTTTTTCATCCATCAGGACCTCCAAGTCTTTCTCTGCAGGTATCCTGGTTTGCGTTAAAAAGAGTGCAACTAGCAGGTTTAAGGATCCCACTCCTCTGCTCTGGTGAGGCCACATCTGGAACACTGCATCCGGTTCTGAACTCCCCAGTCCAAGAAAGACAGGGAACTTCTAGGAGTCCAGAGGAGAGACACAAAGATGGTTGGGGCCTGGAGCATCTCCTTTATGAATGAAGGATGAGAGGCCTGGGGCTGTTCGGCCTGGAAAAAACTGAGAGGTGATCACATTAATGTTTATAAATTTCTGAAGTGCAGGAGTCAATTGGATGGGGCCAATCTTGTTTCAGTGTGCAGCAACAGGGTAAGGGGCAAAGGGCACAAATCCAACAGAGTTCCATCTAAACACGTGGAAGATTTTTACTGTGAAAGTGATTGGAGCACTGGAACAGTCTGCCCATACAAGTTGTGGAATCTTCTCTGGCTATATTCAAGATCTGCCTGAATGTCTACCTGTGTGACCTATTGTAGGGAACCTGCTTTAGCAGACAGATTGGACTTGATAGTCCCCACTGGTCCTTTCCAGCCCTTATGATTCAGTGATTTGTAAGAGACATTTCAAAGTATACTTCTTGGGGTGGTTCAAACAGAAGAGCTACGTGATGGATAATTTCTGGTACAAACCATAAATCAGCCATGCCTCAGCTGTAAAATGTATTCATTAAGAGCTCAGGATTTCTCTCGCCGATAATCATACCTCCTGGGCTTGAGGAGTGCAGCACAAGCAGTGCTGCAGAGTGGCAGTGCCTTGTGGGGATGGGGATGTGTGTTGGCGGTTGAGGCTCCAGCCTTTGAAGTTCTCTGCAGGCTGTGCAAGGTAAGGACATGCTGCAAGAGTTAACAAACCATAGCAAATCTTGCCATTCTGAAACCTCAGGTAACCTTCTGCTTGTCTGTTTTTAGCATCTCTCCCAGTTTCATAAATTTGGCATGAGAGCAGAAAAAGTGAAGTGTATCCAGAGCAGTTTATTAATTTCTGACACAATCAGCAAAGACCTCAAACCTATTACTTTCTAATTTAATCTTATTTGTTGCTGCTGTGCTGCTGCTGCTGGTGTGTGTGTGACAATAAGCTTGTGTGCTTGGCAGGTGAGTGATGCTGGGTGAGGAAGCAGTGCTGAAAGAACTGGTACCAATCCATATGTGTCTGCCAGCACTTCTGAACCTCAGAAATGGCTGCAGCAGCAGCAGGAAGGCTTCCCAGATGGCTTCAGTGGGGCTGATATAGGTAAATGCAGTGAATCTGGTGCCTGAATGAGAATCAAGTTGTTGAAGCATTATGGGAAGACAGGTGTGGTTTTCAGTGACAAGCTGACATGGGATGTCTGTGCTGGTTTTGAAAGCTCAGGTTTTTATCATTTTTGGCCTTCCTATGATAACTAAATAGTGATTTCTAGACTTATTAGTATCTGGTACATTACTGAGCATGCAGTAGTTGTGCTTTTGTGCGTTCACCTTTCTGTCTTGAAAGGCATTGGTATGTGCCTTGTGTACCTATAAGGAGCTAACGTAGCCACCCAGGTTATCTGCCTGCCCATTGACAACAACTTTGTTTTTCCACATTAGTATATTGAATTGTGTTTTAAATGATTGTGTTTGAATGCATTTTTTCCTGCCTATTTTTCAGTTGGATGCTGATAACTATGAGACTGACCCACGTCTGAAAGAGATTCGGGAAGCAGAAAATTATTCTTGGATGGATATAATAACTATACATAAAGACAAGCTGCCAAATTATGAAGAAAAGGTATGCAGGCCTTTACTTTGAATGAGGATTTGCACTCTGAATTCTGCTGCTAGAGTGCACAGTCAGCTTTTTAACGTGTGTTTATTGCATATGCTCTCAGAGATTAAATTCATGTTTAAAATACATCTTGTACTAAAGTCCTTAACTTTAGTAAAATAAATGCTGATACTATTTCTAGAACAAGGAAGGGGTAGGCCTTTTGTTTCTGTAGGTTGTCTGCAAAGTTTTTAGGCTACTTTCCATTGCTGTGCCATTTTGAAACTCAGAGCCCTGCAGATAGTTAGATACCCTAACGAGGGTGAAGGCAGGCTGTTGCCAGCTGTGCATGGGCTTTGAAGGCTGAGACATCCTGCTGGCTGTTGCAAAATATGTCTTCTCAAAATGAATGTTAACATCATGGAATTTGAGGGATATGTTTCCCTTACAAGATGATTTGTTAAGTTGGGAAGCAAACAGCTTGGCTATTTTGAAGCAGATGAACACAAGCAGTGCCAGGCCTTGAGCCTTCTAGAAGGAGTGTATTTTTCCCTGCCTCAGGGCACTGGACTGCTGTTCTGATCTGAATACGGCAGCCTGGTGACATTTCCATATTTCCGTTAAATCTGTCCTCTTACCAGTTTGTTTGAGGCCCATTATGTTACACTGACTTCAGATTTTTTACAAGGTGATTTACATAGTAACTTAAGTGCCCTGGATAAGTTCAGCATTATGCAAAGATAGGGTACTGCCATGCTGAATCAGTAAAGGCTGAGATGCGTTTCAGGCACGCCTGTGCTAGCATGGATAAAAAGTACCCGGACCCCTGGGTCTGGCTGACTGCATTGGCCGTTTTAACCCTGCTGGTTTCATCTGTTAGTTAAATCACTGCATCGCTGAAAGCCTTTGTCTGCTTTGCCAAATGTTTCAGCTAGATTCCTTTTCAGTTTTCCTATATTTGGTATTAATAGATACCTCCTATCCCCAGATAAAAACATTTTATGAAGAGCATTTACACCTAGACGATGAAATTCGTTACATCTTAGATGGATCTGGCTATTTTGATGTTCGAGACAAGGATGACAAATGGATCCGGATTTCCATGGAGAAAGGAGACATGATAACCCTCCCTGCTGGCATATATCACCGATTTACACTGGATGAGAATGTATGTTATCATAAATTACCCTAAATTTTGATGACAAATAGATGTGAGTATATATCTTATTGGTAACTGCATGCCCTGAGACTTGCAGCTCGTTAGCAAAGCATATTAAATATGAAGTAGGAATATGAAAAATACTAAATAATTCATAGCATTTGAACCTATCATCTCCAGATCACAAATTCAGCTTAATCTCATCAGCTGGAACTGCAAGTCATTGCCACGTGGTATCCATAGCATACCTTGTGTGACAGTGGCCTGAGAGCCAAAGCCTGCAGCTGTCCCTCGCACAATTGCCCCCACTGTCAGCTGCAGTGTGGAGATCAATCCCTCTGTGTTGCGTGCCTTTGTAGGTCCAGACAGAGCATATCTTTGTACGGCAGTGGCATTCTTCATAAGTGCTAAATTCACCTTCAGGGAAAGAATGATTTAAGGCTGCAGAGCCACTGCATGCTGCTAGCGTATGCTAGATTGAATGCTGACTTCACAGGAGGTGACCTGCTTTTGGAGAGTATTTTGGCAGATGGATTGTGAGATTGCACACGTAGTCCTGATCTGTGTGCCTGCCCTTGTGGACTCTTACAAATACATTTTTAATCTTAGCATTAGCCCTGGTAGATAGGGAAATGTGTACTGTTGTCTCATGTGTGGCAGAAGTCCCTTTCTGGTATAGTCCTGAGTGTGGTATGATTTCAAATCTGATGTCTAGATAATGTTTGTTGTTTATGTAAATAATAATAATAAAGATTTTTAAAAAAGATGCTGTTTTGGTGATGTACCCAAGATTTCCTGTCTACATTTTGAGGTCTGTAGTGAATCTGCTATAATTGCTAGTTTAAGGCTTTTACTTTACATAGACAAAATATGAGGGATTATGCAGTGAATCTACAAGACATTACAAATGTTTATGTTCACTTTGGGAACTTTAGTCTAGAAATGTTACTTTCAAAATCTCCCATAAATTCTTTAGGTACTTCTAAACCCTTGAATTTTGAGGCTAAATTTTTTAGGTGCCTAATTTTATTCTTGACACTGCTGAGTATACAAATGCAAGATAAGCACTTAGCAGCGTTTACAATATAGGTAAGGCTTAAACCTATAGTGTAGCTGGCAGTAGAGGAGAGATGAGTTCCCCATAACTTAGTGGTTGGAGCATTTCTGTGGGATGTAGTCCTCCATTCTGCTACCACAGCTTCACATTCCTACCTGACATGCTTCTGGCTGACTGGTGGCCTACTTCTTCTTTTGAAATCCGGAGAGTTTCGCTTTCTGCAGTGTTGTTTTTTGGCTGGTTTATGCATTGAGCTTTTTGTGGCCCTCATTATGAAGCTTTTGATATTCCTCAGTCATTTTGTAGAGATCTTGGGTCTTCTGATTTTTTGTTGTTTAACTGAGCAAGTAGGAATTAGATGCTGCTCTGCTTGGTGCTGTGGATCTAGTGCAAAGTGATTTGCATAAAACAGGATTTATTTGGTTTCTTTTATCAGGTGTAAGTACTGTCTGCCCACTCTGAAGGCATTGGTTGTGATACAATATATATCCCTGCATAGGTGCAGTATCTTGCTGCAGAAGATGGCAACAGCAGCATCATGCTACAATGTTCTGGGGCACATGAAGTTTTCAGTCCATCTTGAAATGGATTAAGAAATTGCTGCATAAATGCAAATTAAAACATTAATTTCAGGATTTGCCACAGAAAGGAAATCTGAAATTACCTGTGACTTCTTGTTCTTTGACAGAACTATGTGAAAGCAATGAGGCTATTTGTTGGAGAACCAGTCTGGACAGCGTACAACAGACCAGCTGATGATTTTCCTTCTCGAAAACAGTATATGAAGTTTTTGGCTGAAGAAGCACAGTAATGATGTCTGAGACCTGACAGGTGGAACAGCCTGAAGCCAAATAGAATAAATGTGATTGGTGTTCTTTCAACTGATTACACTACTAGTTGCATATACACTTAGAATCACAGAATCATAGAAAAATTTAGGTTGAAAGGTCATTTGGAGGCCATCTAGTCCAGTCCACTTTGAAGCATGGAGCCAACTTCAAAATTGGATATATAGCCTCTTGGGTTTTGAAAACCTCTGGTGCAGGAGACTCCACAGCCTGTCCAGGCACCTCTTCCAGTGCTCGGCCACTCTCACAGTCAGGAAGTTTGTTTTTTTTTTTTGGCCAAATCCCCTGGCACAGCTTATGATTGTTTTTTTTTTTTGCCTTGGAAAGAATCTGGCTCTGCCTTCTTTGCAGTCCCTTCTCTAGTGGGAAACTCTGGTTATGTCTCCTCTCAGCCTTCTCATCTCCAGGCTAGACAAACAAGTATCCTAACTGGAGTTTGGCAATCCAAATTGTTTATGAAGATAAACATGATTTTCTCTGTTTCTGACTACTGAGGAATGTCACTTGTAACTAGCTGACAGTTAAACTTGAATGATTGACTATTCCTAGTCCAATGGCCCAGAATTTTTTCACCCACTGCGCAGTCGATATCCTCAGCCTGACTACAATGCTACAGTGGGAAACAGTTGAAAGCCTTACTGCAATACACTGTTTTCCTCTGCTGCAGAGCCAGTTATTTTCTCTGAGAGGGCCCATGGGATAGTCAGGCAGAATGTGCCTCTGGTAAATTGGTGCTGACCTTATGTTTTCAATCTCCTATCTCGTGTGCCTAAAATGGCTTCTGTAATGGCTTGTTATAGAATCACAGAATCATTAACAGTGGAAAAAACTACTGAGATCATCAAGTCCTACCACTGACCCACCACCATTGTGCCCCTCTGTGCCATGTCTACCCTTTTCTTGAACAGCTTCAGAGTCGGTGACTCCACCACCTCCCTGGACAGTCTGTTCTAATGCCTCACCACTCTGAGAAGAAATGTTTCCTGACATCCAACCTGAACCTCTCCTGGCCTTTGAGGCCATTATCTGTCAACCTATCACTGGTTACCTGGGAGAAGAGGCCAATTCCCACCTCGCTACAACCTCCTTTCAGGTGCTTGTAGAAAGTGAGGTTTCCTCTGAGTCTCTTCCAGATTATTATTTCATAGTTTGAATGAGGACTGAAGTAAGGCTGGCCAGCCTCTATTCCCCCACATCCTATTATTCTCCTATTTGAAGATGGCAGTAACAGTTGCCTTTTTTGGGCCAAGATGATCTCCATGATCTCTAGGACCTTTCAGAGATGCCTTGCAGTGCCATTAGCCATCTACATTTACAGTTGCTCAGGAATCCATTTTCTGACCTTTTTGGCACGTAGACTTGGGAGAGCTGGGCTCCATTAATATTCATTCTGCTCTGAATCGGTGCTAATGAACTACGTAGGATTCTGTTTTTAATTAAAGAGAATAAGCCCTACTTCATTCTTGTCTAAAAATGTTCATAAGATAAATTTACATAATCAGCATTTTAGCATGCAGCCTCCCTCATTCTGACCTAGTACATAAAGCTTTGGTTTTCTCTCAGCAAAATGTAGCAGTTTTCTCCTGTGATTTATTAATAAAATTAATTTGACTTTGGGGTATGTGGTTTTCTTTCTTTTTTTTTTTTTTTTTGTCTTATGCTGGTATTAAGGACACATGAGCAGCACTGTTACTGCAGCTGTTATTCAGCATTTATTTTCCTTGGTCATGTTTCTCTATAGCACTGGATGAGTCACTAATTGTGTGCCTCAGTTTCTTCAGCTGTGAAATGGAGTGGACTTAAACCTGCAGGTCTATCTTTCAGTAGATGCCTTGCAGTTATGCAAGATGTGCTGCTCCTCAGCAACGGGCACAGAGTGGTTTTGGGATGAGTGCTCACCCATTTTTGAAGGGAAATGGTAAAAGCTTTTATTTTAAAAGTTGAGTAAAAAAAGAATAGTTCTGCCTTTGGATTTTGGACTGCAAGGTAGCAAAAGAGGCAGGTGCACCATGTGTTTATGTTGGCAGCGTTGGGCTCAGTTTGTGTAGTAGGGTGCATGCACAACTCACATTTACAAAGTGAAAGCCTGGATTAGCTTTTGTGCCGGCTTTCCTAAGCCTGGCTGAAAACTGAGTTACCAGCACATACAAATTTTAATTAGAGTCAAGTCCTTTGGTTAAACTTGTATGGTTGCATGTATGAACCATGCCATGTGGTTCAGGGATCTGTGTGCCATGGCCGTGGTACTGGAGTGTCACTCCAGGTACTGGAGTACCCTCTTGTACAGCACTAAATGCACTGAGGCACCCTGGACCTGGGATAAACGTATGGGATTTTTCTAGATACAGGTACAGGATTAAACAACGATGATTGCCAGCAACAGATTTTATTTATTTGTCTCATATGCCACAGGAAGTCATATTTCTGAACACAATGTAAAAATGACTCCTTTCTCCTGGTGCTGCTCTTAATTCATGGTATCCAATCAAACTTCTCTTCCCCTTAAACAGAAGTCCGCACAAGACTGTTCATTCCTCCTCCACATACAGCACCATTACCCCACAGCAGAACAGAGCCACCAGAAAGAGACCAGGCAATGCCCTCTGCTCGTGAGAGACTTACAGTGTGGGAATGAGGGGATAGATACAGGAAAGGAGCTGCCCACTGCAATTGCTTTCAACATCCCACTGATATAGAGTGTGACCTCGGAAACAGGGCTGAACCACCTTGTTTTGTTGCCTCTCTGGAGGAATATAAACACCCAGTACAGCTCCCATCTCCGAGCTGTCAGGAATAACACACGATAACACCACCAAACACCATTCATCATTTTCATAGCACAATGCATTCTGTCACTGAGGGGTGGCTGTGACTGTGAGAGTCTCACTGTGAGCGCTTTTAAACACATGCCCTTTAGTGCTGTAGGTGTTCTTGAAAGGCTGAAAGCTTTGCTATCCAGAAGTATTTTTGTCAGCCAGGAAAAAAGCAATTTGGGGCCAGTAAAAGGATCCTGTGAAGAGCTTGCATGGGAGATTACACTGGGGGGAAAAATGTTAATATTAATAGAAAACACTCCAGGGAGTGGAGGGAGAACATGCAGTTCCTTTAGATGAGAAATGCTGTTTATTTTTATAGCATTTTTTCCCCACATACTACATATCTAAAAGTGAGAAGTGAAATCAATACTTTTTGGTCCAAAGACATGAGTCTGTTTACTGCAGTTAGTGGAAAATCTCAGTGCATTGAAGTAGTATTAAAATTTATGTAAGTGTTTCCAGCCACGTCATATTGGCAGCAGTAACACAGATGAGGGGAATATTTCAGCTGCTTCAGGATTAAAGAAAAAAAAGGTAGGATAAATGGTTCTGCATTGAGGGGTTGGAGGATAGTTTGTAGGGTATCTGTGTATTATTTTTCACATTAATGCAGACTTGTTCCTAAGTGGCATGTACATAACTTTATCATGACCAGCTTGTGAGAGCTTAGCCTTGTTTTCTGCCATAAACTCAAGGAAAGCTGGTCAAACTAAATTAGATGGGCAAACAGGTGGCCACAGAATCCATGACTTTGGCCTCCTTTGTTATGTATCCCCAGGTAGGTGTCTTTGGCTGAGATAAGAGAGACATGGACCTGTTGGAGCTTGTCCAGAGGAGGGCCCCCAAAATGATCCAAGAGATGGAACACCTCTCCTACAAAGACAGGCTGAGGTCTGGGGCTGTTCATTCTGGAGAAGAGAAGGTACTGAGGAGACCTGAGAGTGGCCTTTCAGTATCTACAGGGGAGCTGTAAAAAAATAGAGAGCGCTTTTTATCAGAATCTATTGAGATAGAACAAGGGGAAATGTTTTTTAACTAAGAGAAAAGTGAATAGATTGGATATAAGGAAAAGGTTTTTTCTTACGATAAGGGTAGATAGGCACTGGAAAGGGATGCCAGGTGAGGTGGTGGTTGCCCCATGTTTGGAGACACTTGAGGTCAGGCTGGATGAGGCTCTGAGCAACCTGATCTAGCTGTAGGTGTCCCTGTTCATTGCAGGGAAGTTGGCCTGGATGGCCTTTAAAGGTCCCTTCCAACTCAAACGATTCTGTGATTCACTTGGCGTAGCTGGAAGCCTTAGTGCTGGGACATGTCACAGCCAGTCGGCAGTTACCTAACAGAATCCACACCAGGTACTCAGTCCTGTGCATGCTGCCTGTAGGTACGTACAGATGAGATCTTCAGTCAGCTGGCTGAAGGAAGTGCTGATGGAAGGGCTGTCCCAGCCTGCGCTGCAGGGTGCAGAGGCTATACTGCTTTCTGTGATTGCAGGGCTTGCGGATGGCTGTTGGCTGCTGAGCTTGAAGAGAAAAAATCTTCATGTATTCAGAGTATTGAGCTCTGCCAGCAGAGTAGGCACTTTCCTGCCTAGTTTCTGACTCCAGATTTAGCTTGAGATAAAAATCTATTGGAAGGGACAGTTTCACGACAAAGGTGATCATTTAATATTGGCTGGAAGAGAGAGAAGCATATAAAGGCTGAGGTGGCAGCTGAGCAACACACTGGAAAATGTCCCTCGTTGCCGAACAGTGGATTTATATGTAGGTCAGACAGACACTGGGAACCTGTTCTGTTCTATGTTCAGAAATTACATCATCTGTTTGGGATTTTGTCTTCTGAAAATGATAGAAACTCTCAAAATCCCCTCTCTCCCCAAAACAAGGTCACTGTCAGTTGTCTTGTTTCCTGAAGCCAAATAAGCGCACCAAGACAATGGGGAATGAGGCAGTGTTACCATTTAAATATTCCTCGCTCGGAGATCTGTATTTGATCTGAATTGCTGCACTCACTGTGACTTTACGATTTGATTCCCCAAACATTTTGCATTTGCAAAAATGTACTCAGATATACTTGTAACTTGAAAAACCTGTGATTCTATGCAAGTCTCAAGCTCTCATTTTGGTAAGTGTGTTAATACCCAGACAAGACAAAGAAAGAAAACGCTGAAAATTAAAAAGCTTGGGCAAAGATTCAGCAGTTAAAGGGATGAGGACATCTTTTAATAGTGGCTTCTCCTGCTGTTGCTCTCTGTGGGATACTCCCACTAATTTTGAGAAGTTCCCTGCCATTTAATTACCCTCTATTCTGCTTGTCAGAGTACCAGTAAGTAAGTTGTGCTTATCAATGAGCCGCATCTACTGGTGGAAAGTTGGACTAAGTCTGCTTCTGGTGGTGGCTGTATGGTCCTGCCACCCTGAACCTAAATAACAGCCCATTTTCTCCCTCCCTTTGTGGGTAAATTGTGAGCTGTTGTTGCTGGCTTTCAGCTTTTTCATTTATTTATTTATTTATTTTTATTATAATGATGGGCACTCTCATATATATATAACAGAGGATTGTCTGCAAGTATGCCCAAAGCTAGGATAGGATGAGGTGGTGTCAATCCAGAACAGCCAGGATAACAGCTGCCCACCGTTTTACACACTTATTGTAGATGAGAATCGAAATTTGTAGTTCCCAAGCAGACTTGTAGAATAGCAACTTTCCACAATCATTGCTGTCTGTCAAGCCAGTGCTGGTGCTGGTTTGCATTCAGTACCACAGAACCACTGTTCAGGTGCTAAAACCTCCATGCAGGTTTCTACAGAGTGAAGTGCCTCCCTGTTAAAATACGTGTTTTCCAATCAAGCAGGTAGAAATCAGGGAGGAAAGTGGCGCCTTCCTTGGAGGTCATTTTGTATGGAGGAGCTCATGTATAGAAAAGACTTAACATCTTTAGAGTTTCATTGGCCTTCATGACATTGAGCAACTTGATTGGTTCTGGCTGTTGTGCTTCTACCTATCTGCAATGTATTTAAATCTTTGTGTGATGATTTGGTCCTGCTTTCAGCATGCTGCTTTTAGACTGATTGCATGCTGAAGCAGAGAAGTGTGTTTCTCACTACAGTAAATATGACTGGAGATGGGGCACTGAGTATCTTGCAGAATTCTGCTGGGTGGCTGCAAAGTGTGTCAATGATGAAGTGCATTAGGTGGCACACAAGTGAAATGGATGTAACTTACCTGTGCACACTTTATTTATTCCCTTGTTTTGACATGGAAGACACTTGCAGCAAAGGCTAGTGTGTCTTACACCACTATCCTGCAGAAAACCTGCCAGTCCCCCGGGTGGGTGGTCAGTCCTGTTACATCCTTTTCTGTAACCCTCCGGATGCACATCAGACTGAGGAAGGCTTTGGCTGCCAGGTCAGTGTTTCTGCAGTCACGAGCTCAGCTTGTGTGCAGCTGCATGAGTATTCATACTGACATGAAGGATGGGGCAGGAAGAGGAGCAGTCACCCTGCGCAGTATTCAGCAGTCACAGAATCATAGAATCACAGAATGGCCAGGGTTGGAAGGGACTTCAAGGATCATGAATCTCCAACCCCCCTGCCACATGCAGGGTCATCAACCTCCCCATTTAATATTAGACCAGGCTGCCCAGGGTCCCATCCAACCTGGCCTTGAACACCTCTAGGGTGATGGGGCATCTACAACCTCTCCGGGCAGCCTGTTCCAAAGCATTAGATGACAGCATTTTTATGTATAAATTTAAACGTATATTTATATACATACACAAGTACACATATATATTGCATATATTCCTAGTAAAATACATTCCACAAGTCTCAGCACAAGACTCTGAGACATAGCTCCAACTGGAAGAGAAATTGACAGAGGTCATCTGCAAGCCCAAGAGCAAAAGTAGCTCCACACCCTTAAAATAATCTTCTATGCACACATTTTGAGTTCAGCATTTCTCCAATGCAGACCACTGCAGGCTGAGGGCACAGGCATGTCTGCATGTTCCTTTTGGGAACATATCGTGTGTCCAGTCTGAAAGCTGAAGCATGAGAAACATCTCAGTGAGCAGCTGGTCGGAGGATGCTGCTATCACCTGAACTGCAGCTGGGTACTAGAAATTGCAGAGAGCTGCTTATGTGCTTTGGAGGATCAAGGTCTCTGTGCATAATGTAATTATCTGAATGTCTGAAGTACAGCTTATTTGCTCTTTTAATAAAAGAGGAAATTTAAATGCAGAACTTCTGGTAAGGCACATTAAGCTTTAAGGCTCGCATACAACAATCAGCTCATTCAGGCTATGCTTTCCCCAGCTCTTCTCACTTAGACAGATGACACCTGCACGCTGTGTGTTAGAACTGAGCTCTGCCCTCATTTACACCAGGAACCCTCATTAAGTTCAGTGGAATTCACTGAATTTAACAGGATTGCCTGGTGTAATTAATGTTTTGAGGACAAATTTTGTCTTTAAGATACATATATAGCATTTACATACACAACTGCCTGAATATAGGAAATTCAAGCACTTCTATATATGTTACACCCAAACCATACAGCCACATCAACACAATTTCTTGCATTTTACAAACAGTTAACAATTTGCATACACCCAGTGATGGTAGTATGCTTTTGCATTTAAATTTTAATTATTCTGCAAGTCTACCAAGATGTCACTTGTTTAATGGCCTGCTGAGCTTGGAGGTCACTCAGTCCAAGTCTCCTCTACCATGCTTTTATCTGTGTAAAAGCCTCTACTAATAAGAACACAGCAAACATACCAAAATAAGCCCTATGTAGTAATACATATGTATTAGAATTTAAAAAAACTTGGAGAACAGGGGATTATGTTTTCAGGGTGTTTTTTTTTTTTTTTTTTTTTTTTAATTTGACTCTGACTGGGATCATAAATTTTTATTCTCCAAGATCTGAACACAGACTGTTATTTGCACACACACTGAGCTTAAGGCACTACTGAATGCAGCTTCAAAGGAAGCGTTTTTATCCCTTGATTGTAAAGAAGCAAAGTGACTTCTGCCTCCTGGGTGATAGTGACTGAGGCTACTTTCACTTACAACTGGAAAAGGCTAATCAAGTTTACCAAAGTGTCATAGGAGTTGCAGAGGTGAGAAGATCACATAACAAAGTAGTAAGACACCTGACCTTAAGCAGAATGCATAGGGATCTCTATGTTGTTAAATGAAATGCCATTATAAAACTGTTTAACTGGACTCGTTCAGTGCTTTGAGTCTCTGGATACAACGAAGGCTGTTACATACTGGGATTTCTTCCTATCTCTAAGAAATCCCCCCAGATGAAAAAGTGACCTATGCAGGAGATGACAGAACACTAAAATTACTTACAATGAACAATCTGTTGACAGACAGGCATCTCCAGAGGTCCCTTCCAACAACAACCACTTTGTGATTGTGTACAATGGTTATCTAACAACCTCACTGGAGAGCAATAGGTACACAGAGGTACAGTAGTCAATATTTGGATTGAGGGAAATGACACATGCTATTAAAGCAACTGAATAAATGTGCTTTCAAAATTGCCTTTTCCATAATATACTTTGTCAGTAACTTTTAGCTGATGAAATTAGCTCAGGTCATTTACTCATTAATTACTAGAAAACAGTCATCGAAACAAATAAGGTCAAATGCTTTTTTTTTCATATAAAAATAAGAGTCTGAGTAATTGAGTGTATGTATATATGCACTGTAACAAGGAATAACTAAGCAGGAATGAAGCTGGCTGTAGGTCAGCACAAAGTCTTCACAATTACATGATTTTATTAAGAGACAGCACAATAATGCCATTGCTTATTTATAACTGAATAGATTTTATTTCACATTTACACAGTAGCAAGAGTATATACAACTTTTAAAATCAGTCCTGCAGGGAAATACTTAGTTGGAAATGATCTAACCTAACTTGAGACACTGAGTATTAAAGCTGTCACCCTCTTTAACAGCCACGGCCTCTAATAGAGCCTGCTTCTTCTGCATACTGCGAGATGACTCCAACTCGTACATAGTTGTTAAGTTGAAGAGAACACTCTCGTGTAGGTAGTGTTTAGGGTCCTGCTGAACCATTCCTTCCAACTGGCGAAGGGAATCCTTCAGTTTTCCCAGATAAAGAAGACAAACAGCAGCGTTGTTATTAGCCTAAAGAAAACCAAATTGTAAATAAGTATCTGTATATATACATATACATATATATGTATGTATGTATTCCTAAATGACGAATGAGAAGGGAAAAAAGAAGTCTGGAGTAACAACAAATTTACCATCTGCTAAGAACTATTTTCTGTGCATGCTCAAGTAATGTGAATAGATTGTCACTCATCTTTTTCGTCTTTTCACAAGGTTTATCCTATGCCAGTAGGACATCCTGACTTCTGTGAGCTCACTCTAAAATATAACAGTCTAAAATATAACTACGTAGGTTACTCTGAAAGTAATGCCTCCTTTTTTTTTTTCCATGGAAACTACAACAGATTAAAAAAAAAAAAAAGCACAATAATGCTCTTCTACAGAGTGAATTCTTGGCTACAAAACTCTTTTTCAACAGTCACCACCATTAGCTGTGCCTTTTCACCAGAGATGAACAAGAACCTGCATGATGCACTCATAAGCATCTGCACCAGCAGAAGTGACCCACTGCTGAAATGCAGCACCCTCTGCTTCTCTGTGCTCACATCCACTGTTTGGTCTCCATAAACTTTCAGCAAGTGCTGATGAATGTCGATGGGTGTAATTTTTTCTACATGGAAGAATTCAAAGCCACACCTTTGCTTCACTCACACTTCCACATCAGACTGTGACTTTCTGTGCCTACATATTAAATAGGAGATATTTCTTTCGGAGCAGCCTTTGTAATACAGGACATTAGATAGTTAATTTGTTGAATCAGTTGTATCAGATTTCAGAAACTACACAGGCCTCTGCATATTGCCATTTTCATAGCTTTTTTAACATTTTCACTATATCTTTCAATACATTTTCTCTCTGGCTTATGTATGGAAGTTCCACACAAGCAACAGGAAAAAATGATCCTATCACAAAGATACCTACAACCGACTTCTGTTAAGTTCAGCAAACAGGGCAGTCTAATATATTTTAAATGATAATATCAGGTTCCATATTTTCTTTTCCTAACATCAGGTTTTATGAGTTACCAAAAGATTCCACCACACAGTCATATAATTTGTTTAGTAGCAGAAACTTTCATATTTCATAGCTGTAGATAACGGAATAATACACCCTTTCAAATGTTCTTTTTCACTCTCCTCAGGAACCCTTACTAGTAGATTTCTCACAGTTTATCATACGTACTGTTTTACACCTGCAAAATGAAGTAATTCATGAGCTACTTAAACTCAGTCCTCTCGGTCCTTATGTGGCCTTGGATGAGGCTGTAGGTTTAAGCTGTGTGAGTTCTTATGAACCACTCACAAGAAGTTGCCACATATAAATAAAAAATGTAAATAACCTGCTCTTCTTTAATCTCCTTTTGTGATGGAACCCGAGGCTGTGATGTGCAAAATGTTAAAAATGTCAGGTTTAAAATGACAATATCCCTTCAATGCTATGTATAATCAAGTTAATCTTACATACACTGGCAGCTGCCATTTCTTTTCCTAACGTACACATCTATGCTAAAAACGAGTGAAAAAAAAAAAAAAGCATTTTTGCAAAGATCCCATAAAACATAATGTTTTGGAATGCCTATATGCATGACTAAGTATAAACCAGTTCTTTATTTCCCATTCTTGTCTGCACCTTATCCTTTCGTATGCTAAAAACTCTGGCACAAAGGGTACACTTAATTTTTCTATCAAGCTCTGAGCATTCTTATTAAGTACTCTGGGTACTTATTAAATACATGTATGAAGGTATTACACCAATAATAAAGGTGTTCATAATAAATGTAGCAATTTAGAGATTTACCACAGCATTTGATGAGTCGATCCTTAAAATTTCTGTGAAAAATCGATGAGCTTCTGCAAAATTATTTTGACCGAGGTGGAGAAATGCTCTAGAAAGTAAGTGACACATGAATGAGTTCTCCTGAAAAACCCAAGGTGATAATATATTTTAAAAAGAATGGACATCATTTTTTATTTTTCCTATTATAGATGTGAGAGTTTCTGACATTTGTTCTTCACGGTGTAATCTTAAACCCGCAAGGAGACACTGATTTACAGACAAATGGAATGACAACTCGGATCATTTGCTTATTATATATTCTGCCTACCAAAGCAAGAGTCTTCACTGTGTTTTCATTAATTCAAATGAAGATACTCTCTTCCTGGAATTATTTCTCTTTATGAAATTAGCTACGCGATATCATTTTCAGAGCACTTTTGAATTGTATTTTCTAAATATATTAGGCCAACATGTTAAACATTCCAAATGGAGCCGCCCATTGTGCAGCTCAATTACTGCTTTGTCTTCCATCACTCCTTGAAACTAACAAACAGTAGCTTTACTAGCAGATCTGATTTTAGAATAAGGGCTCCAAATCGCTTCTCCTTTCCTAAGTGTTGTTACTGTACCATGCAATACAGACCTTGTGGGTCTATATTCCATTAATTCTGATTTAAGACAGATGTAGTTACATAAAAGAGAGAAAGAGAGCAGAATTGTCTCAAAGGTAGCTTAATACTCATAATGTATACTTCACAAAACTGTATTTTCAAGCTTTCATTTAGCCATTAAGTTATCTACCTGTTCATTAAAACCATAATTTGGCTCTGTAGTCCATCCAATTTGTGAGTCACTTTCTCAACATCCTGAAAATACTTTTCTGCAGTTTTTATGTCTCCAATCTAAAGAATAAAGAGAACACATTAGAAGATATCCAAACTGATGACTTCTCTTACAAAGGATAAGAACATGAAATCCTGTCAAAGGCCATTATCTAATTGTTTGGTACCACACTGACTGGTTAACGTTTTTATCAAACCAGATGTTTGAAGAACCACATTAAGATTATGAGAAAGAACATCCAAATCAAATACAGTTTTACCAAGGCAGTGATTTTCAGCAATGTTTGAGGAGCATTCCTGTACTATAGAGCAGTGGTGCCCCACCTCCTCATTTTTGTAAAATTAGCTGAAATTGAGCTGAGGTCAGAATTACTTCCAGTAAGACTTGATGTTAGGCCACAGGAAATGATAGCAAATGCTCACTGCTCACAACCAGAAGCTGCAATACACTGAAATAAGCATGAAAATTGGAATGCAATAGCTTGGTAGCTGGCACAGAATCTGTGCTCAGTCAACACACCACTTTTGGGTCATGACCACTTGAGTGCATCAGACCAAAAATGTCAGAAAACAGACCCAGTGCAATGGGTCACTGAGGAGAGGCAGTCCATCTGCAGACTGAAAAACACTGGCTAGTGGTTAATGCAAGCTGAAGGAAAGAAGGATTTGCAAGTTGGCATTCCAGAACTCTAAAACAGTCTTAGTATTAGTAATCACACTCTGCCCTGCTGCACTCTTATGCCACCTTTTGTTCTGTTCACAGTGGTCAGGGAGAACAGCACAACTCTTTTAACAGGAGCCTGCAACCACCGTGTGCTTAAGTCTACAGTTTGTCTGGAAACCCAGATTATTTTTCTGAAGTACTCCTAGGATTTATTTGCTGCTTTTAACTCTGTATTTGTGACAACATTGTAGAGGGTAAGGTCAGACAGCTTTCCACTTTTGAAATTCTTTAATGCTGTTACTTAAATGGCAATTTTGGATAGGTGAGCCAGCAAGCAGTCTATTAAAAACATACAATAAATACTAGAGACTAAAATGCAGTCACTGTTTCTTCATTACATGTCAATTTCTGCTTAACAGGTCAGGTAACTCTTGACAGAATTATGGTGCTTCTTACAATTTCAGTGTGGTAGCCTCTGTCTTCTCCTGAATTCTCTGCTTCTCTTAACTCCCTTTCCCACTTATATGAAGGCGTCTGCTCATGGCTGGCAGTATATCAGATCAAGGCCTCTTAACATCAGTTTTAAGTGTGGAATGTTGATTTTGATTAAATCATTAGCATAATTTTGTACACCATCTTTTTTGTTCGCCAATGTACATACATGCAATTTTAAAACTACAGGTGCTTTGTATTTCCTCGCATTACCTAATGCCACATAGTGATCTTTTCTGTTTTTGTCCACTGCCTCTACCATATGATAGTTTTAGCTATAGTTTTAAATGCAACAATTATTCATTACACAGCTGTCAACAGCAGTATTACCTAGCAGATTTAGAACAAAGTGCATACCTGAAGGAAAATCCTTCCAATTCCACTCAACATCTGAGGCTCTTGCTGTGGGTAATATTTGATGACAGTGTGATAAGCATCGACAGCAAGCACGTAATCCTAAGGGGTGAAAAGCACACAACCAAATATTTAAGCTCAGCATTCTTTAGCCTTTATGTAGCCTTCTTTTCAAAGATACTGGTAAAAAGGAGCAAAATAATAGCAACTTGTGAATGGGACAAAATTCCTGCCTATCACTGAAGGCTAACTGGATTCTCTCTCTCTTTTTTTTTTTTTTTGAAACTGAATCATATTCTGTAGTTAAATGCCAGGATGAACATTTACTCTCTATCTTATTAAGGATGAAAGTCAAAAGCTTTGTGTGGAAAGTATTGTGAAATATATTTAAGTATCTCAGGGTTCAGATATAAGTTTAATTAATATAGTTTAATAAACTCTTCTGAGAAGCTTTGGGAACTGTGCACATGCTTTTGCCTCGTGAAAAACACAACATAATGTGACAGAAGCTGCAATTTCCTCCATGTTTTCAGGTGACCTCAAGCAAGCAGACATTTCCCATCTTTCCACCCAAGCCCTTGTCTCCTCTTCTCCTACCATGTAAAAACAAAACGAGCACTTAAGCCAAACAGAAATTGTTTTGGTTTAAGACAGAATGAGAGGTGGGCTGGTTTTTATCTCACACAGACACACACGGAGAATGTGGGCAGGTTGGCACTCAGTGGCTCTGAGACCTGCTGCAGGTCACTGCTCCTGCACCCTCTGCACCGTCACCAGTGGCGGGAGTTGGATACATTTGTGTTTCCATTGCTCACATGAAAGAAATGCACATGTGATCAGTTATTGTGCTCCAGCTTATTCACAGTAAAATTCCATGAACTATCTACTTGGGCAGTAAAGTAGAGCCTGTCTACATGGCCTCTGGCAGATACACACGAGAAATTCCGCATGTGCTCTAAGGGAAGACATGCAGCAGCCACATTCCCAGGGTAAGGGTTCCACCAACCTCAGCTCTAGCTTCCGTCATCAATTCAGACCAGAGGCAAAGAGCCTGTATTTGCTTATAAAAACCAGGCAAGAGCAAAGACAGAAGACACTGCTGTACTAACCTGGTGCTTCCTAACAGTTCTGCCTTCAACTTCATATAAAAATTTTCTGGTGGGCATTCAGAAGCAAAGATATAAAAGAATAATATTTCAAAACTGCACAGACATCTTGGCATACTCTGTACCATACAGTTTTTTGGTCAAATTATAGTGCTCATTAAACTTCTCCCTAATGTGATCACAGATACTGCTTGAGGTACTTATTCTTCACCTCCTCCTCAGTCTAAGGAGGACATGTGCCCCAGGTACAATGTGTTTCTTTTCCTAAGATCGTACTTTAAATGACCGAGCCCCATTTGACCCATACACTGGGTCATCATTTGGAACACACTGACTTCTTTCACACACAAAAAAAACCAAAACAACAAGAGAAGTCTTTGGAGTCTCATCTGCATATGAGACAAATTGCTCAGCCTGCAATAGCAGAGATGGACTTAACACTGGAGGCACTTTGTAGGACCTTTATCTTGCAGACAACTTGTACACTGCATGTATTAAACTATTAGACTTGAACATACAACAATTAACAATTAGAGTTTATTCCAATTCTAGTGTGCAAAACCATGCTTATTCATTGAATCACAGAATGGTTTGGGTTGGAAGGGACCTTCAAGATCACCTAGTTCCAACTCCCCCTGCCATAGGCAGGAATACCTCCCACCAGACCAGGCTGCTCACAGCTCCATCCAGCCTGGCCTTGGATGCTTCTTGGGAGGGGGCATTCACAACCTCCACACTGGCAATAGCAAGAGTTCAGAGCAAAGAAAACAGGCCATGTATGTAAAATATATGTTTAAATTCTGATTCATTCAGCGTTCACAACTCAAGCACTCAAGCATGATGGAATTTATACTACCATATTTCTCATAAGTTTATAACTTAAGAAAAGCTCATTTTTTCTCCACATCAGCTCTCACTACAGGACTTTCTTGATTGTAGAGTGCCCCTGTGTTGGGTTCTGCATAACATTCTTGAAACTGATTCTTTAGAGCAACCCCAGCCATACTTGCGTTAGCTATTAATCCCCACAAGAGTGGGATTTATACAAACTGAAAGATTATCCAAGACTCTGAATTTTACCTCTTTGAGAAAAAAAAGGTGCTTAATGAAGCCTGAAGGAAGCCTTGGCTGCAGCAGCTGCCTGAGGGGGCCCTGTCTGACCAGCTCAAAGCCACAGCTTGCAGTGCAGGTGGGCACCAGCCCAGGCAGAAACAAGCAGGCAAACAACATTCTAGAGGCCCCTGCCTCAGGGGCTGCATAGCTTTGGCCTAGTCAGGCAAACAAATTGCCTTCCCCTTTTTCGTTCCCTATTAAATACTGTCTTATTTGCATTCTGTATGTATGTTAACTAGATAAGATTCACACCTCCTAAAAACTGAGAGTAGAGGTGAGGTATTAAGAGTCTACGCCCTGTATTTATGGATCAGGAAACACATCACATCCTGTTTCTATACGATGGCACAGCACGTAGCACCTGTGCTTATTTACCCCCCTGCCCTGCAGCACCTGTCAAAGAACAGGACCTATTTCTTCCAGGAGATGACAAGAGGTTAAGCCATGTGTGCTTAAAGCCACTGCTGAGCACAGGCAAGGCTGGGCCCAGCACGAAACAGCAACAACGCACAGTCACAGTATCCAGACTCACTTCCAACTACAATCTCATTTTGTAGCTGCTTCAGTACACGCATGCAAAACTTATCACCTATAGTAAGTTTCATATGCTTGTACTTCCCCATACACCCACTACTGTGGAGGCAGCAGTAGGATTTAGAGAGTACCCCATATACTGCCAGAACTATCCTATTTGTGGTGTGTTGTAAAAACACCCTATCTGACAATCCCTTCTGAAGGAGCATTTGTAAAGCAGATGAGATGTTGTGCTATGTACTAGAAGCCAGATCTTAATTCCCAGCTTTGCTAATAAGACATGGTAAAAAAACAGCTATCTGTGAGAATGATAAATGAGAGGCCCTCCAAGGAATGAGGAGCCTTGCTTAATACATGTTTCAGTATTCAGTAGTAGTATTCAGTACCAGCACTAAAAAACCCAGCAATGCAGTTTGTGATCTTAAAACGTAACGGTGGAGTTGATAGATTATCACTGTCCTGTCCTTTACCCTCTACAAACAGCGACCTTTCAGATTTTCCACACCTTTCATAGGAAATCTCAAAAGAAGAAAAGTTACACAGTTCAGGATATGAATGAGAGTGGGCCTGTTGCTCTATAATTCAATAAACTCATCCAAAGAAAGTTCAGTCAAGGCACTGGACCCACTTCACAAGAACGGCACGCGGGGCTGGTTTTCCTCTGATGCACTGTAGTGTAACTATTTCCTTTAATGGTCACCACATTTTACATTTTTGTGTTTTTCCAACCTCACTTCAAGCACTTAAATTATTGATTATAAGATATTTAAAAACAAGTATAAATGATCATGATATGCAGAATGCTGGTATTAGGTTCAGAAACCACAGACTAAAATCAGCTTTAGTTATACAAACTCTGCAGTTTGTAAAGTGTATTTTGGGAAAAGAGGGCAGGGATAACTTATCTTTCCTCTCTATCTGGTGCACTTGGGGAAGAGTTATGAAAGCAGAGATTCATAGCGTTGTGAACCCAGAGAGTCATACTGCAGCAGTCAGGCAAAATACACGATTCTTGCAGTCTTCTTACTTTATATCATAAAGAAAACAAAGTCCTCATGCATCAGTCCTTTGCATCATCGGTACAAGGTGCTATCGCCTCCTTTGCACAGTTTTAATTGTATTTAGACCCAAATTAAAAATGATTCCAAGGCTTTTTACAAAAGCAAAGACAACACTGACAAAAGATCCTGACAAAATGCAAAACATGCCTTTAATTAGAGTGCATTTATAATATATATGGAAAGTACTTAAGTATTTATTCCTCTGAGAGGTAGAAGTCTGATAAGATAATGTCAAAAGCAATTTTAGCTCAGATGAAAAGAACTTTAAAAAGTTCTTAAAACACTTCCATGGTGATTTACTAAAATGACAGACATTTTGCAATTACATTGTTGAAATGAAGCAATGCACATCATCAGCTGCATTTTAAATGAATGTTCTCTCACGTTGCTATATTCAGGGAACAGTTCCATAGCGACTTAAGCCCACAGTTCTTGTAAATGAAAGTCTACAGTGATGCACTTTAACTTGTCTCTCCTTGCCTTCCTGCTGTATTTCCACCTCTTAATTTTCCCCCTGTACATGAGCATGTATAAGCTGATTTAGTTGCCATGACTGACAACCACCATTTCTTTAACTTGTCACTTACTTAAGTCACCACACTAAGTTGTGTACAGAAGGATGCTAGAATATGTCTAAGAAATGTTGTTCAAAGGAAAGGGGGTGAACAGAAAATCTACGTATAGTCTTACATGCAGTGAGACTGCCTTAAACTGCTACTGAATCTACACAGGTAGAGGGCTAAGCAGGTAGAATTCAGTGCCTAGAAGATATGGCCCCAGGGCAAAGGAGGCTTGTGATTAGAAAGAAGACTTGTGATTCGTTGGTTTGTGGGCAAGCCTGGTTAAATTGGATTTGCACCTCATACATAGCTTTCAAAACAATGTACCACCTCAACAATTAAATGAGATGTTTAGCTATGAAACTAAAGAGGCCAAATAACATATTTTAATAGATAAAAAATACTGTGCTATATAACCAGAATTCCTTGACTCAGATAAGTAACACAAAAGACAGAAGACATGAAATAAACCTAATTGGCTTTGAGGAGAAGAGGAACAGATTTAAAGAGCCATAGGTCCAACATCTGGTCTGATTTGTTTGCTCTGTTTAATTTTGAAGAGTCAGTTCTGACAAGACTGTTCCCTACTTAATATACTTAATACTACTGAAGTTTGCTGGACAAAGAAAAAAGATCAATAAAAATAATCAGATTCTTTAAATACAACTGTTCTAATTGTTTTATCTTTAAATAATGATTCTTACTAATCTAATAGCACAAGCTACTCAATAGTACTTGCAGATCAAATATGACCACGCTGCAGTTTCATAAACATTCACTAGATGGCAATAGATGGCACTGACTTGGAGAATGAATACCATTTTTTTCACATTATAACATATACTTGAATAAAATGCTCAGTTTTTAAAGTGTCTTACACAAGCAAAAATAAATGGTAGAGGTGGAATGCCGTTCAATTAATATAATTGTTCATGGGAGAATTAAAAGAATTGTGTTAAAAGATTATTTGAAGAAATTGTTTTAAACTGAACACTGAACACTCCGGAAGGTGGAGAAGATGATTGCAGTATTGCTGGTTGTTAGAATGGTCTTAAAATTAGTAAGTTCATAATTAGGCAATACAATTATTTCACTGAAGATCTGTCACACAGGCAGAATAAATTAAGTTGATGCCCTGCTGTGATTTTAAATGCAACATGGCTGTGTACAAAAATCTTTAAGACTCTCTACCTGCCCTTACAGTGATATGCCTAAAAACTGTGATACTCACAACTGCTCCACAGCCAACACTGAGATGCAAATTTCAGAGGGGAGTAATTACACCTAAACATGCAGTCGTAGGTAATCTGGAGGTTACAGCTGAAATGTCATTTTCTAAATTGACATCTGTGAGACCCTAAATAAAACCGACCTCAGGAAGAATCTGAGCTGCAGTATTTCTGAAGTACCATTTACAAAAAGGTGCTAACTGGTATTCACAAATGTATTTATATTGCTAGCAGAAAACAGCACTAAAAGGATCAAATTGGAAGGAAGATGAGGACAGTGCATGCACTTGCATTGGTGTGTACACAGAAAGACAAGCAGTGAAAACATTAGAAAGAAATCACAGCCAAGAGTAAAGTGAAATTGAAACAACTTGTTACCAATATTTTCTTATTTCTGCACTCTGCTTTGTTTGAGATGGCAACTTGTGCTTTTTTCCACTTGCCTAATGAAAAAGGACGTTCCTTAAGAACTGAACCTATGTCAAGTGCCTACTTCAAAACAAATGCTTATCGATTCATTAAAATACTTCAAGGTTTAATGGACAATTGCATCTGTTCAAGACAGAAATCATTTGATTACAATGTAACTACAAATAGAAATTTCCTTTTTTTCTCTAATTCACACAAAAAGCATATTACAATTCATGTAAGGGAGTATTTGGTAATTGTATCTAACCTGAAAAACGTGTGCTTTCTGAGTTGCTACATTCATATTATGAATGGAGCATCAAGGAAGCCTAGTTTGGAAAGCAGCTTAGTGAACGTCAGATTTGGCATGACCTTGGGCAATCAAACAACAGGGGGCAGGGAGTGCAAATTGTGGTCTGTGAAGATTATAGTGCTGACAGTACTGCTCTGAGTCTGTGCTGTTAATTAATTTGTGAAGCACAGTTAAGCTCTGCATAACAGCAGTTTGTTGCAAGCCTAGGATGGTGATAAACCTATTTCCCTGAGCATGAGGTGAATGGCAGAAATGGTTTTATTTCTTCTGCTTGCTGAACACAAGGAGAAGCTTGTGCTCCACCAAATGCACCAGAAGGGTCTTAAAGAGTAAGGGGGAGTCAAGAGAGAAACAAAACAAAACAGTGCTAGCCAGCTACTTTTCCTTTTATTCCCTTCTTTTTCCTTCCACCTATTAGTAAGGATTTAAACTTGAAAGAAGGTATCTTACAGCTGAGATAGGAAAGATGTATTTAGATGTTCTGGATCTCATCATATACAATGTCTATAGTATTAATAATGCACACAAACAGAGCAATGTTATTAGTGCACACTTTGAAAAAGAGCACATAATTGCTTTTAATTACAGCATTTAGTTAAGTGTTTGAAAAATTCAATTTAAAAATGCAAATTTTCTACTGTTATTGCACACTCTCCAGGATGATTTTGGGAGAAATAAGTAGATATGTTCCCAAAGAGCATTACTGCAAATAGCTATCTATTAAATAAGGCATTATTAAGTCTAATTAATTCTTCACTATGCAAAGCCTCCAAGTACAGTCAGGTAGTCTTCCCTTATCTACACACCAGTAATTCTCCGGCACTTTCTCCAACGTTCTATTCTGGAATATACGGTACCTCTGCAGCTGCTGCCACCCACGTACCTTCATCATTAGCAGACAGTTTGCCATGGAGTACATCACCCGGCCCAGACGTGACCTCCACAGCTGAACAGAGGCTGCAAAATAAGAGCAGCTTGTGAATTTGCACAAATAAATTAGAGGTTCTTTTCTGCAATCAATTATCGGTCCCATGAATTACGATTCTGAAAGATTCCCCTTGTTAACATCACTGGGTTTTAGCCTAGAATTTACAATTCTCAGCTATGCTGCATCATCAGACAGAAATGCTGCATCTCTCTGAGGGAATTACTCACACGGTTCTGGGGACCGTACACGATGGCACAATGCAGAGCAACAGACAGCCACTCAGCCTTGAGCTCAAGCCAAGCATTAAGCACTGCAAGAAGCCACGTATTTTCCAATTCAAGAACAAAAGGTGCATAAAAAGATTAAATCGATAATGAGCATCAATTTAAAAACACATCATCTACAGGACTAAATGTGATAAACTCAAAAATCAAACAAAGCTAATGGCATTTCAGAGCCAAAGCGTGCAGGGTGAGAACTGTCTGGATCTGGGACTGTTTGTGCTTGCCTCTGGCTTAGAGCTATGCAGGAAGAAATCTGCCAAGCCTGTCTGCTTTCCCTATGCTCCTGGAGCTTGCAGGCATTAAAAACTGCAGCAGCAGGTTTTTCTCTCTTGCTCTGCAGACAGACTCCTGATGTTTTAAGAGAACAGTCCATAAAAATCCCTATTATTCTTGATCTATTTCACTAGATCAATGCTAGAAATATTCCTCTAACCCTCAAAATAAACATCAGGAGCCTTCATTCAGTGCATTTGGAAAATAAATGGGTCTCAGTCAATCAGCTGTCAAGGTCACTATAATGATTTGAGGAGGGAAAGGGCGAAAGGGCATTTTCTATGAGATTGGGATAACGGAGACCACTCGTCTGCATCCATACTGCAGCCTAGGCAGCTTGCACAGATACATTTTTTTAACACACGTAAGTGCCATTACAAATAAGAAGAAAATTTGGTGGCATGTCCACTCTTCTTTGCTTCCCATTCTAAAAACTCCTTTAGGACTGGCAGAAGGGGGCTAAGGAAAACCTGTGAAGCAGTAAACAAAATTGAAAACCCAACACCAGTTCATTGTGCAATGCCTGAAAAATGCCTGAAAACCACTCTGCAGGTCCTTTCAGGCACACTTACAATCCAAACGTTTATTTTTGTTATTTATGGAGGACTCTGTACTTCATACTGCCATTCATTTCAACAGGATTTCTGTGTGCTAACTTGTAAAACTGGCATCTTATAGAACGCACTATCAGGCAGGCAATGCAATGGTCTATCTCTGTTGTAAAACTGCCAGATGAGGTGCTTTGTTTCAGACCAGAGGAGATGTATATGATGAACTGACTGGTGTGGCACCTTCTTACACTGGCAGTAAGGAAACTAGTCACTAAGCATAATCCCCATAAAAAAGTATGGCTGCGTTCAAACAAATTTCCTAAGTTTTGCTTCAGCTTGGCCTTGCATTGAAAAAAAAGTAACAAAAAAAAAAAAACGTTATCAGCCTCCTGTAGCTTCAAATGCAGTAAAGGAGTAGACAGGGAGCAGACATGGCTTTCATTGACAACAGCAGTCAGCAGTCCCAACAAACAGGACAGCTTCAGCAGCCTTGTCCCTGGCAACCAGCAGCTCCTGCCTTTCACCTCATCCCTTCTTCTGAGCTCTTCACAGCTCTGAAGCAGCAGCACTGAGGAGCCAGAAACTCACTTGCCTGCAGGACACAGGATTATGACACAGCTAAGAAAAAATTCCCTGTGCCCTAAAAGGGGATCTGACTCTTGATTTTAAAATCACAGAGAAAAAAAAAAAAGAAAAAAATATGAGGATATAAGAGACAAAATTGGAGTAGAAAGGTAATAGGAAAATGAGGTAAGCACACATAGGCAAGAAGATTAGCAGATACAGGGAAAGAAAAACAGACTGATACTGCGCATTAACATTAAATATCAGATTCTCTCTCTGCTTTTTCCTAACTCTTTTTGAGAAGAGTAAAAGCCTTTGTGACATACACTGCTCACACATGCAGCAACTTTCTCAGGGCATAACTAGATGGTGTTTTAGTGGAGTACAATAACACACTGAAAGAGCTTTATATCCAGCCAAACGTAAAGGCCAGAACTTGAAGAAAGGACTGCACCACTCCATGCAGACACAGTTTTAGGGATTTGTTCATAATAAATTATTACTCTGCTAACAGCTATATCTGGCCACTTCCCACTTCAGAGGCAAACCTTAACTTCTCACATTCTTCAAGTTATTTCCATGTGTCATGTTATCACAGAAAGAAGTTGGTAAGATCTCTTCAGACTGTTAGCAGAAGCTGAACGGTATGATATTTTTAATGTCCCTATTGCTAAGTACCGTGAGTGGTTTATCTAATCCATTAACTATGCCTAAAATGTCATCTTGTCTTCAATTCTTAAGCACACGCAAATTACCTCATTAGTATAAATTCCATTAAAAAAAGAAAAAAAGATGCTTGGACAACCAATTTATCCAGATGACCTTTATGCAGTATTGAAGTTAAACAGCTAAGATAGAAGGAATAGGAAAAAAAAAATCCACATAATTTCATAAAAAATGATGAAAATAATATAGACGTAGATCTGAAACTGTAGATCTCAAAATAATGTAGATCTGAAATTCATTTTAATAAGTGACAGGCTTGACTCACTAACTACCACACAATTGCACTGAGATTAGACACCTGTACAGCAACATCCCAGGCAAGCATAGCCAATGCATGACAGCAGGAAAAGTAGAGAAATTCCCTAAATTTTAGATATGAGGACTGAGAGGAGCCAATGAGGCAACAATGAATATGAAACACTGATCTAACTGTGACAGTAATATGCTTGTATATACTAAAGAATGGTAGCCATCTTCTCTGTTTCTCCTAAATGGGAAAAAAGAAACTGATTTAGTGCATCAGTTTGATCATGGGTAAAAGTGTGAAATTAATTCCAGCAAATAAAAGTAAAAGTGTATCATTTTAGATGCTGAATATGCCACGAGGTAACAAAACTACTGTTTTAACAACTCTGGGGCAGTCTTGTGAAAACTTTCGGCATGCTTAGGCAAGTGATAAAACCATACTGCCTGTGAAAAAATGTTTAAAGAATACATACCTTGTCTGTTCTCCTGTGTAATGTTAGTCATACTTCCATCTTCAGCTAAGCCTTGTTCCAAATTTTCTAGTATCTGTAGTAAATTTTTTAAAGTAACTAACATGAGTTTTAGCAGTGCTATGTATTAAATGCAAATTATCTACAAATGACAGTCGACATGAAAACCAATTCAAGCAGGAATGTTTCACCTAGATGCAGTTCAAAATTACTGATTATTACCATAGCTAGATAAATTGCACAAAGAAAGCCATTGTATGGTAGAAGGATGTTAGAGTTCAGGTTTATGATTCTTGCAGAACATTAAATGTCAGCACGCTCAAGGAACATACATATTTTGTTAAACAAAAACACGAAATATGTTTCACCAGAGTATGAATGTTAAAGACCAGAAAGAACAAGTTGATTTTTCTAAGAAAGCCATCTTCTCTTAGCTCTCCCACTCTAACTGTGGGCTCTGGTTTCAGAAACAGCTTGTTCCTTTTGTCCTTAACGAAGTATTATGTCTTATTCTATTTCCCTTCTCAAAATTTGGGTTTCATTGCTTCCCTTTATTTACTATGGATTTTAAATCATCCAAATTGTTGAGTGAATGAAACATTTGTTACATTATTGGGAGAAAGAGAGTGTGCACTTAATGAAGCTTGTGACTTACACACTTAAAAAACGCATATGTAAAGTTCCATTTGAAATGCAAGTCAGCTTTCCATTTTGTAATTCCATTGCAGTTTCTCCAAATCTGTTCTCTCGTTTTCCACAAACCACTCCATTTGTCCTTCTAGAGATTTATAACTTTGGTTGTAGAACTCTGCTTGAGATTTCTTTCAAAAACCCATTAAAGCCATTGCTATTTAATCAGCCACTGTGGATAGGCGATTAGTGAAATATAAGACATATCCTTCTCTGGGGCCAAGCTCACTTTCAAAAACAGAGCTTCCATCAGGATAAGAAAAATTGTTGTTTTCCTCACCAGCAAAACACTCCAGTTATGCTCAGTGGTTTGTAAACAAACACTTAAAAAAACCAGAGGAAACACTCAAAAACAAAAAGAGGCAGAATTAATCTGGCCTCAGACAGTGTGTTGGTACTTTCTGTAGTGAATGGAGAGCAATCCGGACCTCCAGGAAGTGAGTTGATGCCACCTTAAGGTGGAAAGGAATTGCTCTGAGAGATACCAACCTCTTTTCAGAGACCAGAGTGAAAGCCCAGTTAGGTGCCATAAAATCAGATTTTGAGAGCCTACAAGCAACCAATTGCACAGACACCACTGTGCAGTTGATAGGTGGCAAATTATGAGATCATAGTGGCATATCTCTAAGACTGAATCCCAGACCCAATCTGTCTAACAGCGTAGAAACTTGGACAACACTTAAAATTGAAACACCAAGTGCATAAATAAGACGATCTTGTCTTCTACAGGCCACAAACATCCTGCCATCTATTTTCCCCCAAAAAACATCCACTGCCTCTTTCCCTGGAAAAAACCTGGTGATCAGGTCTCCTTCTCAATAAGACTTGGTGTTCTTACTCTTGAGATGGTCTTAATATAACAAGGTGCCTCCAACAATGAAACGTATTTTCTTGTTTAAAAAGACAATAGGTTTGTTTGAGAAAGCTTTATCTGAAAATGCCCTGACTAATATCATCAGAAAAGAAATAATTAGATATTAACATACAATTAGAATACTACATTAAACATTCAGTGATATTACCTGGGGATATCTGGCTGTCACCTCAAGCTCAACGTAATTAAAACAGAACTCGGGGCTGATTTGAGGCTAATTGGTTTATTCCCTAGGTTTTTCTCCTTTTGCCTTTCCTTACGTGTAGGAAATCATCTGCAGTCTTTCAGTATTAGGGCATTTCCTCAATTTTCCATGAGTTGTTTAATAACAACATTAATGATTCAGGTAGTTTCTTATTGTAAGTTGTCCAGGTTAGATGACATGAAATCTTTAATTTTAACAGATACCCTCATCCTTTTCCATAGATGGAGAACTGTTTACTCTAGCTGTATCTTATGGTCTATTCCAAACATCCTTGTTTCAAATGTAAAGACATAGCTTTGAACAGTTCTACTATTAACTTTAAACAAGACATATACATGACCTATGGTTTTATGTTTGAAATATTTATGAACACACACTCATTAGTTTCACTGGCCAGGACTGTTCCACCGAGACTTCTGTTCCATCCCCCATCAATACTGTATGCTGCAACCACTAATCTATACACACTATCATCTGCATTCCTACCTTCCTGTCCTACATATCTCCTTTCAATAATTTCTTCCTTCTTCTACAAGTTTTCATCAGCATTTGCTTCTTACTCAAAATAATCTTTTTTAGGGTGCTTCTGGAATTGTGTTTTGGGTATTCAGCCTCTTTATTTCTACAAACTCATCAAACAAGGGATCGAGAAACACTCCCCAGACTGAAATTATATATGAGACACAGAATACTTATGTATTCAAAGTAACTGAACCAGAACTGGAAGCTGAATGAAAATAAAGAGGAAAAGCAATCTGTACTTAAAAAACTGAAAATTCATCAACCTACATTAAAACAAAGGGTGGGAGATACGTGGAGTGTGTGCAGGAAGGGACACAACTCCTCATAAAGAAGAGTAGTGGATCTGCAGGGGGAGTGGCAGATGGCTGAGTGGCATTTTGGATTTTGGAAAGTTTTGCAAGGATAACAGTTGCAGAGGCTTTTTCAGGAAGCAAGACTGTTAACCCACCTGCCACTCCTCCACCCAGCTGGTAGAGAGCACAGTACAGCCCTGTCACTTCAAGGATTAGGGTTAAAATCAAAATACATCACCCTGTGGGATACACGTAATTTATGGAGCTCTCCCTCATTCAGTTAGGAAGACAGGCACAAAAAAAGGAAGAGTTTAGTTCAAGCCTGACTGTTGTTCTTTTCACATTTTGGTCTCTGGGTAAGCATTTATTAGCATGTCCTCAGCAGAATTAGCATTTAAATAATTGTATCTATGTTTTAAAATGAACACTGGAAAAGAACAACATTTTCTGTGACCTGAATTACTATTGTTACTCTTACTGTTTGGACTGTCTGGAGTCCATTTACTTCAAGACATACTTGTAAGGTCAACAACTCACTGTGGCAATCCACATCAGGGAGACCAACAATAACACAGGACAAAAACTATTTCACTTAATTCCTCCCCTAAAATGTATTAGGCCTTCTGCATTACAGATTTTTTCACTCTTAAATGTTGAACCTATAAGCAAGAGATGTAAAATATCAGATCAGATCATGATCACAAATTTGCAGGGATACTGGAAAAAATAAAAACGTTATTGCCTTTACAGGGAAAACAAAAATTATGTTTTTCATTTCAGCTTCCAATTTGGTTCAGAAATATATAAGTAGGATGGGGGCTGAAGAGACTGAGTTACCAAAATAGTGACAAAGGAAATATGGTTAGATCTTAAAGTTGAATAGCTAATCAAGCATCTGCAGCACATGTACAACAAAAAGCAGGAGGGAATTTAGGAGGTTAAAAAGAGGTATCATGTAGGAATAACACAATCACATTAAGGAAGAGAAACAAAATAGGAAGACAAATTTTCTTACGATAAGAATGCATTAGCATTAGCCTGGAATAGCCTCCCAGGGGAAGTGGCCTCAGCTCCACAGGCTGGCTCATTAAAAACTGGAAAACAACCTTGCATTGCACAGAGACAGACTAGGTGAGCTAATAGGTCTTTTCTCTCTCTCAATTTTTATGACTCCAAGATCATCTCATTTACATAATGACTATTCCTATGCCCTTCTGTAAATAAGGATGACCGAAGATTATTTTTCCACTTTTTAAAGTAGGGAAGTAAAACACTAGAGGTTTTTGGTTGAAAGCTCCCCAATTAATTCTGTTACAACCCAAATGGTTCCCAAGCATCATATTTAAATATTAAGATTAATGTGTACATTCTTTATATTATTTTCTTGGTTATGCCATGGGTTTTCGTGAGCTTTATTCTTGTGCTTTATTCTTGAACATTCCTGGTGAGATCTCGTTTATTAGACAAATAGCATTTTATATATTAAAAAAAAACAACAAAACAACAAAGCATATATCTAAACAATGGGTTTTCCAGATAACCCTACATGATTTGGAATGGTTAAATAATCACCAATTATTTTATAAAAATCTATTTTTATTTATAAACTGTCCTTTTTCACACTCTGATTTCTATAGTAGTCTTTTAAAACAAAAAAAAACAATCCCAAAACCAAGCTCAGCAGTTTGACTTATACTCCCAAATGACTACCGTCTCCAAAATCAGCTATCCAGTTTATTTCTGAAGAATGGAGCTGAGATTTTGATCATTCCTGCACTTCATTCTTGTGAGCCCCAACTTGGAGTACTATCTAGGATGCCTAGAACAAAAAAGACATGGAGCTGCTGGAGCAGGTCCAGAGGAGGGCTGTAAATATGATCAGAGTGCTCGTGCACTTCTCCTATGAAGAAAGGCTGAGGGAGATGGGCTTGTTCAGTCTGGAGAGGAGAAGGCTCCAGGGAGACCTTATAGCGGCCATAAAGATGTCTACATGAAAACTAGGAAGACTCTTTATGTGTAGTGGCACACAAGAGTGTAGTAATGGCACAAGGAGTAACAGTTTTAAACTAAAAAAAAGGTAGCCGTAGACATAAGGAAGAAATTCTTTACTGCAAAGAGTGGTGAGGCACTGGAACTGGTTGCCCAGAGAAGCTGTGGATGCCCCATCCATGAAGGCCAGGTTGGATGGGGCCCCATGGCAGCCTGATCTTGTAGTTGCCAGCTTTCCCCACAGCAGGGGTTTGGAACTAGATGTTCTTTAAGATCCGTTCCAACCCAAAACATCTCATAATTTTATGATTAACAACTGTTTTGAGCTAGCTAGATGCTGCTAAGTGAAGGAATAAACTCTCCTACTTGTCCTTGAACATATCTGCATACTGTTCTTTGTGTCATGTCTGGCAAAAGAAAGAAAGCAAGAGAACTCCACTTTCCATTGTTCTATCAAGCAAAGGAGAGAATGATGCTGTATCGTAAAATAGAAGAGACTTAATTACTTCTATTATTGAGTTCCTTATTTGTATCAAGATGCATTCAAAAATGTCAGAGTTGAAACAATGTTCTTTGCAAGGACAAGGAAATATACTTCCTAAATATCAAGAAAGGCCAGTGCACAGAGAATCTGTTACCTTGGTGCAGATTATCTTCATACTGTGCAGTCTATCAAGTGATTCCTGAGGATTACCGAGGTACTGAGGAAGTTCAGCATGTAAAATCCGCATCGAGAAAGGAACCATGGAACCTAGAATCATAATTAACTTCATTAAATGTGTTTGCTATAATAAGCAGCACACAATTTGCCTACATCACAAAGGTATTTCTTACAAGTATACATGACACAAAGTCTATTTTCCTTCATATTATTTTCTGTTCCTGATGAAAGAAGAGAAAATAACAACTTTTTTCCTAGCTTTAACATGCAATGTTATGTTTTAAATATTATATAAATGTATATATTTACATATTCATTTTTATTTAAATACATTTAAAATGATACATGTTTTAAGAGTGTAAACACTTATATAACCACTAGTAAGAAGGCAAGAAAAGAGTGTACCTCATTCAAATTTTCAAGAACAAGATATACATGGAAGTAAAATGCTTAGTACAGAATTTAATAAACCAAGTAAAATAAAGGACTGAAAAAATGGAACTTAAGTTTCAGCTACAACTGAAACTACAACTACTATCGCTGCAAACATCAATTATTACACATATCTTACAATTAATGCAAAGGAACGAAGGTGGAGTTGTAGGTCTTAAAAGAATTAGGCTAAAAAGTCATAATATGCAGGCATGTAAAAGCCTTATACACTTGTCATAATAGAAATGTCTTTATTTTAATATTAGTTTGCTTTAATATTTATTATTCTATTTACCAAAGACAGTAATCTTGGAGGTTACAAGCATCCTGGCTGACTTCAGTTTTAGGAACTTAAGGGAATCCCAGTACCTTATTTTTCAGATAACTGCATAACTCCTTTACACAGAGAGTAACGTTGAACATGATCATAAACTGCTACTAACAACAACAACAAAAATCAACAACAACAAAATAGGAGCAAGTATAATTGGGGGAAAAAGCCTTGCAAAATTGCATGCTACCATTGTAATATTTTAATGTAATACATTTGCTTACTTTAGACATATTCTAAGGGGATTTCCTTCTCAACTCACCCCTTGCCTCATCTTTCCTCACAAATAGGACTCAGGAGCTTTTAAAAAGATTTTTGCACCTGTTCTTAACGGGCTTATATGTCAAAGAGGTAAATGCTATGTACAGTGAGTAACTGCCTCTAGACATTTTTTGAAAGGTTGACAAAATTTTCATCACAAACCTCTTTCACTAATTATGACCTTCAGAGTACGCCAATTACATCTACATAAATTCTCTTTTTCCACAGCTAACTATTCCCAGTGGCTTCCATGCCTGCTGTGTTCCCTTAAGGAAGTACACACAAGTTGCATGCATCATCATATGTGGAACAGAGATTAAGAAAACAAAACTGCCTTTCTTTCTGGAAACATTAAAAAGGTTATTGAAGAAGTAAAAAAGAATGTGAACTGTTTTACATATTTATCTCAACTTAGACTTAGCATGACACAAGTGAAGGGACAGTGTGCACGTGTGTGTGTCTGTTGTGGGAAAACAAAGGAAAGTATAAATTCTGAGCCAGAAAACCATAGTAAAATTGCTTGGCAGACATAAGCTGTGAATCTGCATGGTAAATCTATGGAAGCAAACTTGACCCCAGGCTTGTTACTTTCATTGCCACACTTACTGTTGACCAAATTCTAATTCCGCCATCCTGCTAATAAGCAATGCCCAAATCCAGCTATTTTGGTACTGTTCTTCTGGAGAAAGTAGATTTAATTTACCACTGACATGTGAATATGCATATATTGCTATGCTTTGCAGGATTTTTAAGTAAAAGTTAAAAAAAAAAAAAAAAAAAAAAGTTTTGTTGAAGTAGTAAAGCTTTGGATAATGTGATGTACAGAATGTAAAGAATCTTAAGTTTTAGCAACATTTTTTATTAATGACTGTGTTCCAGCACTCTCAACTCTGAAAAAGGCTGTAACGTTCTGTTCTCTTGTAAAATGTGGCAAAAGGTCAACTCAATAAACACTCATACAGAAAATGTGAATTGGTAACAGAACAGCTCAACATACAGATAGATGAATATTTAATGGAGTGCAGATGAAATGTCTCACATTATCCATTTTAATAAAACTTATGCATTTTTTTTGTAAAGCACTTTTTGGGATCGCATATTTTGTGAAGTACTGATCTCATATATTGCTGAATGAAGCCATGCGATTATGAGCCAGGCAATGGGAAGGAATAACCCATTATCAACCTACATCACCCAAATTGGTGCCAGAGGATGTGAGAATAATAAATGGAACTCCAGACCAACCAGACATCACAGGAATCTGATTTATTCCCTATTGCAACTAAGACCTCAGCTGCGATAAGAATTCAGAACTGTATCATCGTTTATTTCTGAACCACTGAATATTTTCCTTTAAAGTACGTGACTAAAAAGCATCCCAGTGTGCCCCTTAGTATGTATGTCGAGTGTGATGAGAGGTCTCACCAAACAATACCACAAAGAAGCTGACCCACGCTGTAAAGGGTAGGCAGTGTAATGATTTCTCAAACTAGAATTTATGACTGCTTCATGCAGAAGGAATTAAAGCTGTAGAATCCATTTCTTCTGTTTCTTTTTGAAACTCGTGACATAACTAGTACCCTAGTAATTTAGTGTGTAAGCATCCACCATATCCAACCACTCAATTTCTGTTGCTTACTGCCTGATTAGAGAGGCTGCTGAAATGATATTTAACACCATTTCTGTCCTCTTCCCCAGTTTCCTTATAATCCTTCTGAATAGCAGAATATTCTATCAGAGAACACACAAAACTGTTCTGCATGTTCTCACAAAAGTGCAGTAATGGAAAAAAAAAAAAAAAAAAAAAGAAATGAAACTACCAGTTACCACTGTTCCCATCTCCAAGTAAGCTCTGTTTTAGCAAAATTATCTAAGGTATGGATTATACACCTCATTTAGTTCCTACATTAGTAGGGCAAATCACTATTTAAATGAATGATCCTAAATTTACTTTAGATTTGATAAAGCTTTCAATAAGTAGTACTTATTTAAAGTGTCAATAACACTTCATAGATCTCTTGGGAAAAACTATACAGCTTTAATACAAAACACATGTGAAGAGATCCATTCATCAAAATAGCTCTGTTACTTCTGGTTACAGCTTTGTAAAAACTAGGAAAAAAAACACAGAAAATAGTGTGTACTCATGTATTCTATCACTACATTGCTTAGATCTATTATTGTACTCTATTACTGTATTCAGAGAAGGATCAGCCAGCTACCAAAAACCTTTTCAGAAGGTGGATGATTATGAACCTCTGCTATCAAAAGACTCAGCAAGGTGACCTGTGTGTGCACCATGGTGGAAGAGAAGACAGAGCACAACGGGTTTGAAAAAAAGCTCAGCAGTTTCATGGGGTGAATGGGAAATGAAAAAGGCAAAGGTAAACCGTAATAGGTCTCTTGTGAATCTTCACCAGTGCCTCTTCAGCTCAGCGATAAAATGGACAGAACAATCAAATAAGAGTGCTGACTTCAACACTTTAATTTAAGAATTTAACAGATCTCATAAGAATTAACAATACTTCAATTTGTTGTCTCTAATGCCATTATACCATGTGGCAAAGGCACATCTTTTGGCCTCTTTTTTGCTTAAGAGACAACTGAAGAAGCCCACTCCTTTTGTTAAAAATATATATTAAGAAGAAAGAAAAAAGAAACTGCACCCAAATCTACCAAAACAGAGCTTGCACTCTGTCTTGCAAGGCACAGAATTCAATCCTTCTGATTTAAAAAACTCCACAGTATTTCCAGTATTTTTCATCTGAATAAGGTGACAGATGAAACAGAGTTGAAACTTATAAAAGTAACTGTCACAAATTCTGCTTAAAAAAGCACAACTATACATATTCAAGACAGAATGTGAGAAATTGAATTACTAAATAAAAATACTTAGCATTTAAGTGAAACATGCATATGTTTTTAAAGGTGACCAAACAATAATTTCATTTGTTCAGTACATAGGTACTTAGTCTTCTAACAGATTATTCTTCCTGCATGTTTTTCATATAACAGTGACATTAAGTACTACATGGAGACACTGCTAAAAAACCATAGACGCACAGCAAACATATTTTGCTGAATGACATTCCAGAATGGTAAAATCTGAACTCTGTTGAAAAGCATTTGATATTTTGGACTGATATCTTGCTCTTGGAAAGCAAGAAGAAAATGTGCAGGCAGTGGAAACAGAGACAGTTATTGCGGGAAGAATATAAGTAAGCTGCTAGGCTTGTAGGGATGGAGTCAAGAAAGCTAAGGCCCAGCTTGAACTAAACTTGGCAAGGGGTGCCAAGAAGAACAAGAAAGCCTTGTACAGTTACCTCAACCAGAAAACAAAAGTCCAAGAGGGTGCATCCCCATTGAGTGACATGGGCAAGCTGGTAACAAGAAAAAGAAGGCTGAGGTACTCAACAACTTTTTTGCCTTGGTCTTCCCTGGTAACTGCTCATCACACAGCCTGCAAACAAGGGGTTCAGAAGGAGGTGATTAAGAAAGCAATGTCCCTCCCGCTATGAGTGAAGATCAGGTTCATGACCACTTGAGGAACCTGATCATCCACAAGTCTATGGATCCCAATGAGATGCATTCCAGAGTCCTGAGGGAACTGGTTGGTGTAGTCACCAAACCACTCTAAGTGATATTTGAAAAGTCATGGCAATCAGGTGAAGTCTCTGGTGACTGGAATAAAATGCATCATTGCACTCATTTTTAAGAAGGGTAAAAAGGATGACCCTGTGAACTACTGACTTATCAGTCTCACCTCTGTGCTGGGAAAGATCATAGAGCAAATCCTCCTGGAAGTTATGCTACGGCACTTGTCAGACAGTGAGGTGATACAGGATAATGAGCATGGCTTCACTAATTCCTATTTGACCAACCTATTGGCAAATTTTGTCAAGATAAGGGCTTTTAGGTCTCATCTCGTATACCGAAATCTGAAGGAATTTTATACTGACTACATCAGCCTATGATCTCTGCCAGAACCTATCAAACAATGCCATCTGTAAGGCTGGGAGACAGTGCTGACAAAACTACTAGCATTAACTCATTGTCTTTCAGATAGCAATTTATGTTGCTATGGTACTGCCACCTATCAAACTAGAAAATCTGAATATTTACACTAGGAAATCAGCAAATTACCACAGGCGAAGCATGCACACATTCATGCAACACGATCCTCTTCAAGACCTGATCCAACAACTCCAGCCATTTAAGCTGACGGATTTGTTTAGTTGAAGCGCTGGATTAAAAGCATTTTACTCCATCTAATCTTTTTACTACTGTGTTACAAACACTTAAATACTTCAGCTAGCTACATGCATGATGAGCCCAATAATTTATTTGCTTAAGCCTAAATCAAAAGTTTCAGAACACATTAATGAAATAGTGAACAGGAAAAATACCAAAAATTTTAGAACAAAATTGTAAAAAAGTGAGTAGCTGAAAAAAGTTTAGAATAGAAACTGTTTCCTGACTCCTTCTTTGCTATAACTGAAATCTCATTATAATTAATAATCAAAGTACCATGGAAGTAAATTTGTGTTGATATTTGGCTCGGAAAAAAAAAAAAAAAAAAAAAAGACATACTGTAGCCACATGTTACTATCAAGACTGTTTTAAGATTGTATCATGAACTATAAAAACATACAGTAAGAGACAAAGCCTTCTACAAAATAATGAAGAACTAAGGACATACTTTTCAGACTGCAAGAAGATAGCAGTATTTCTTTTTTCTCCCACCTCCTTTTCTGATCCTGAGAAAGAGAATTTGCTCAGCTTACTTAGAGATGAGAAGAAATTCAAAGGCCCAAATACCAGCTCCTCTCTAAAGTCCTAATTGCTCAAGTAGAACATAAATATTTTACCGCAACTAAGACAGAAAAGGAAGAAAAAGTTAATAGATGAAACAATAATATGCATATCAAAGAAACTGTTTCTGATTGGAATGGATGCATTCCAGATGGAAGGAGCAGACCGTAAACCATGTCTGAGAGTCAATAGAACACTGTAATTTTCACTTTACATCACCTAGTTAACAAGAGAACAGTCGAGGAGCAGTATGCCATTTGTTGATGACCCTAGTTGATCAATAACAATAGTGTTATGAAGGTCAAAATGGAAGGTTGTATAATTCAGTACAAAATTTAATTAAAAAGCAGATTAACAGCAGGGAAAAAGAAACTATACTTGCTTCAGTAGACACAGTCGCAATGGGAACAAACAAAACAAGAAAGAAAGATTGAGTACATTAGCAACAAGCTATTACAGAAATAAATATGCTTACCAGAGTAAGTAATTTGAGGGGAAAAAAATAATATTATATCGTCTGAAAGTTTTTCACCTGCTTGGTTTCTGGTAGGCTACATAATTATGGCACAGAGTGTAACACAAATTTCTTTCCAAAAGGTTCCTGTGTAAGTGCACATGTAATACATGTAGTAGCCCACTGGGGTTAAGAGGATTTTAGCACGGGATGACATTCGCAAAGCTAATTTAAATTGAAACTTCTACTCTATTTTACTCAATACTAAATTAAACAAGGCAATACAGCTTTTATGTATACTACCTCAAGGAAATATTTTAAACAAGCTGAATAGCCTACAATTAAAATGTTTACCTGCAACTACTGGAGAATGGATTTTTGCTCTTTTTCATGCCTCAGATCTCTCAAAGAAGTAACGCTTTCTTATATAGCAAAACCATATTGACTGAGTTTAGATGATTCCAACAAAGGCACTACTCTCTAATTACTAGTATGTATTGAAATTTCATTTTTGAAGTTTAATACATTTCTATCTTGATGTTTTACACTTGACCTCTGGTGACCATGCTTAGGAATTCATGGTAATTTTATCCATTATAATTAATAATGGAAAAATAGTGTCTTTTTAAGACAATTCTTTTTTTTAGCTATCCATTCCAACTACAGTGAATCATTTTTTTTTTTCCCAAAGAATATGACATCTGATTGCCACTTTGGTATGAATTACTCTCGTTCATACATATATTATCCTGGAGCACAGGTCTTATGAGGAGCAGCTGAGGGAGCTGGGATTGTTTAGTCTGGAGAAGAGGAGGCTCAGGGGAGACCTTATTGCTCTCTATAACTACCTGAAGGGAGGTTGTGGTGAAGGGGGGTTTGGCTTCTTCTCCCAGGCAACAAACAGGAGCCGGGGAAATGGCCGCAAGTTGTACCAGAGGAGGTTTAGGTTAGACATGAGGAAAAACTTTTTCTCTCAGAGAGTGGTCAGGCACTGGAATGGCTGCCCAGGGAGGTGGTGGAGTCGCCATCCCTGGCAGTGTTCAAGAGGTGCCTGGATGAGGAAAGTCTTCAAAAATACTTCTTCAGCAATCTGGAGTTGTTATTTACTTTGAAGCGAGGAATACTTAAGAGAAATAATATTTTAAAAAAAGCTAAAAAACAATGCAAATCAAAACCTGAAATAGTTGTCTTATGACAAAGGGTTGTCCTACCCCTTACCCATTCAAAACTGTATTCAGGCAGAACTGTGAAATGAGGTACTTCGTCCTTCTTAAGGAATAACTCTATAAAGCTGGTACTGCCTATAATGAGACTATGTAGCCTTAGGAAGGGAAGCACAATTAAATATTTTCGCAGTACTCTATGCTCTTAAGATTATACATGTAATTCTTAGTTCCAAATTATCTATATTGTCTTAGAAAAAAAATTGCATTTGTAAGTTTGACTACTCTAAATATCCATCTGGAACCACAACACTTGAGTGGTGTTTATTTAATCTGTATTAGCTGATTTTATAGCTGGAAGGTAACTCTGGAACAACAGAACAGATTGCTTTTAAAGAAACTTAGGAGATGTACAGGGAAACTATTCCACATCATTATTACATACCATAAATATTAAAACCATTAAGCTGGAAAAAAATACAACCACTGTCTCAGTTCATATTTAAGATGAACATACCAACCTGGAAAATTATCTGATCACCTGTGAGGAAAATAAGGTCAAAGTTGGTTGGAATCAGCCTGCTGGTTGCATGTATCTTACATAAATACAGTGTCATTAAGATGTGGAACAGCTTCCTCATACATCCTTGAGGGGGGAGAGGGAGAGGGAGATGTTGCTCCCAAGGATGTAAGAGAGAGAAAGCAATTGTATTCTGGCTAGCAGTAAACTATGCAGTACAGACCACAGAATCACCAAGGTTGGAAACAGAAAAAGGAAATGACTATAAATGCATCTATAAATTAACTAGCTAATTAAAATAATAAAATATACATAAATCATCCATATATTTTGGTTGAAATATATTAGTATGAATCCAGAATCCACAGATGTTTGGTAAGACCATGTATCATTTTGTGGTGTAACAAGCATAAAAGGAAGAGATTCAGCATTTTAACTTTGAATCACGGTATATAAATGAAGTAAGCACTTAAGAAAGAATCTGAGAAATGAGACTATAGATAGAAACAATGTACACATTAATTGTAATATATATACTATTTTGCATCATTTCTTTATATTCAAAATATCCACAATATGGGATGTAATAAATCATATTTTTTTTTCCGTGTTTTCTGTGTGAAGTAAGGAAAAGAGCTTCTTATAGCAGTGAAGATAGTCCCTTATTCATTCATCACAGAGGAGCATCCCTCAAAGAATTTAAATTCCAAGTAAGAACAAGAGGTGTGGAAGATGTTCTCATATCATTTCAACTTAACATGGTGAGCAGGGTTGGTTTAATTTTTCTCTGAAGCTCTTCCAGGACTCCTTTCTTTTCCTTTTGGCAATGCTGCCAGCCTCTCTTATTGTCCTGACGTTTTATATGGCACTTGCAGTCATACCGTGCAGAGATTCCACTACTGTTTTCTTTATCATGATTCTAATATCAAATATTTTTTAAAAAAATCTTCCTTTCCCAATTTCTGCAGTCTCTTCCTTTTGTCATCTCTGTCACCTGTAGGTGCACAACATTCTGGGAGGGCAGGGGGAGAATCTACTATGATTAGCCAGCTAAATTAGTTAATTCACTCCTCAATCTTTCCTGCTTGATCCAGAGATTAAGCTAGTCTTATTTCCTATTGAAATCTTCAATTGCTTCGTTAGGGATTTAAATCTTCCAAATTCCATTTTCTCTGTTCCCTATATTTAACTTTTTCTGCTTGAATGAGAGTGTACATTTTATAGTAAAGGCAGCCATCACTCATCAACATCTGTAAGAAAGGATCAGCCCTAATTTTAACAGGGAGAATTCTTGCTAGCAAGTCTTGCATTTTTGTTTTTCTAGGTAGGAATTCCAAACAGGAAAAAAGGACACTGCGGTTTGGCCCATATGATTACCCAATTCTGTGCCTGACTGCAAGAATTATTGATGATAGTATTTTGTATCAGATTAAAATATCAAAAATACCTGTCTGGAGTCAGCACAGTAGCCATTTTCTCAACAGTAAGCATCTGGGCAGGGCAAGAGAGGGGTCACTGTTGTAGTGGTTTTTTGTGCAGCAAGCTTAAATTCAGTTTGTAATGCACATGCATCCTTATTTCCAGAATTTTTTTTGCAGAGAGAAGAAAAAAAATTCTGATTTCACTTCTTTTAAAATGTGACTTTTTATTCATCTTTTGCTTCTGCGCTCCTTGTGATACTTTATAAACTCTCTCTTATGCCCTACCAGCTAATCTAACATGCCCATTCCACTGATAATGCTGTGTGCCTCTGAAAGAGCCAAGGATTAAAAGGAAACATTAAAATGGCATTTCATTTTTTATGAGATAATTTGGACTTGTTTCTGGTTAATAGACGAGTAAGTTACAGAAAAGTTAACGCTACCAAAATGAGTGTTCTAAAAACTACAATAGTTGAGAATAATCTAAGAACTAAAAAAAAAAATGTGGACTAGTAAAGACATGGCTTTTATCCCCCTTACCAGAACTCTGTATGTATAAGGTTTATTGGTTGTTTTTTTAAGTTTTTCCTCTTTTCCCATTTTCTTTCTGATTGTGATGATACAGTATCATATTTACTCTATTAACATGCAATCAGTCTTTTGTCTTCTGGTAGAAAATGCCTGAACTACTAATGTATTGTTCAATATTTAGTTGTATGAGCTCTAAAAACTGCCTTCATACTCTCTATCTTCCTGTGTTAGTGATCCTAGTACAATTTTTTTTTAATACATGACCATAGGGATACACCAGTGTGTGCTGCAACAGGCTGACATCCCAGAATTATCAGCCCAGAGATGCACCCCAGAGTCTTGAGGGAATTCACTGACACAGTCACCAAGCCACTCTCAATGATCCTTTTAAGTCATAGCAGTCAAGTGAATTCCCTAGAGACTGGAAAGAAGGCAATATCACATCCATTTTTAAGAAGAGTAAAAAGGATGACCTGATGATCTACCGAACTTTTAGTCTCACCTCAGTGCCAGAGAAGATCACGGAACAGATCCTCCTGGAAGCCACAACAAGGACATCAAAGAGAGGGAGGTGATACAGGATAACAAGCGTGGTTTCACCAAAGGCAGGTTCTGCTTAACCAACTGTGTCACTTTTTATAATGGCATAACTGCATCAATGGGCAAGGGAAAAGCCACTGATGTCATCTACCTGGACTTCAGTAAGGCCTTTAATATCCTTCTCTCCAAATTCAGAAGATATAGCTTTTATGGGTGGATTGCTTGATGGACGAGAAACTGGGTGCAAGAAACAGAGAGCAGTGATCAATGGCTCAGTGGTGTCCCTTAAGGGTCCAGATGTGAAGTCTTCAGAACCAGAGAGACATGGACCTGTTAGAGTATGGCCAAAGAAAAGCCACAAAAATGATCCAAGGGATGGAATATCTCCCCTACAGGGACAGGCTGAGAGCTGGGTCTGTTCAACCTGAAGTAAAGAAGCCTCCAGGGTGACTTGATATTGGCCTTTCAATATCTAAAGGGAGGCTATAAAGAAGAAGGGGACAGATGCTTTAGCAGGGTCTGTTGTATAGGTCAAGGGGAAATGTTTAAAAACTAAGGGAGGAGAGATTTAGATTGGACATAAGGAAGAAGTTTTTTTATGATAAACTGAAACAGGTTGCCCAGAGAGGTGGTGGAAGCCCCATTCCTGATGACATTCAAGGTCAGGCTGGATGGAGCTCTAATCAACCTAATCTAGCTGTAGATGTCCCTGTTCACTGCAGGGCAGTTGGGCTAGATGACGTTTAAAGGTCCCTTCCAACTCAAACAATTCTATGACTCCATGACAAATAGAATAGAGAAAGATTTATTTTTATACTTATTTATTCCCTTGGAATACAGTGTGACTAGACATCATTCAACTATTGGTTTAACATATTTTATAAGTCTACACTACCTTTCTGACCTTACTGTGGTCCACTGTAGCTTGATGTTTCAGTGGAACGAAATGAAGAAATTAATACCAAAAACAGTTGATTCTGTGAGATTTTAAGTGTCTTATTTACTCAGGTATAGATCTTAATTTATTCTTATTTTTAATACTGAAAAAGATACAAACACTTCTCTTTCTTAGGATGAAAGAAGACTTTTAAAGTGTGAAAATATTGAATAGTTGGGAAGAAAATTGAAGTATAGAGGAAAAGATAAAGAATTTACTCCAAGGCAATACGTGGAATAGAAGGAACAGTGTGTCAGAGATCCCAGGAGCCCCTCAGTCTATTTATGGAAGAAAGCAAAGACTGCTGTTGCTACTCAAACAGCCAGGGAAACCAGGAAATTTTTGCCTGCAATTGCTTAAAAGATGCTGACTCTTTGGTCATTTCTAATTCAAAATAAAAAAAACTACTGAGGCTGGTGGTGCATTTTTTTCTGTTCATCAACAAGTTACATAATAAATTCTTATTCTTCTATTTAGTTTAAATTATTTTGCAATTTTTACATTCAAGTTTTAATTTTATCCAAAAAAATTATCATAGTCAAATTCTCCAAGTTCTTTTTAGCCTTGAAATCAGGAACCTAAGAAAATTACCTGGATTATCAATGTACACCGCCATGTGAGTGTCCATTGTCTATTTGTAACTTTGGAATCTATGGGCCAATGATACCTAAGGCTCAAGAAATAATACTAGTAATCTACAGTTTTGTGGCTGGTAAAAAACAAAAAAAACAAAAAAAAAAAACAAAAAAAAACAACATCAAACAGCTGCTGGATGGAAGAGAAAGATTCTGCTTTCTTTCCCTTTTTCACTATCTGGAAAGATATAAACAGTTCAAATCTTTATGAAATATCATACAGAAAATGGAAAGAGGAGGAAAGCCTATAGATTCTACATGTATAAACTTTCATCTTTAACAGTTGGTTCTGGCTAGAATTAACTATTAAAATTCAAAAAGATTAATAAGTTTGAACTACAACACTTTTACATTTACTTGTTAAAAAAATTCCTCTCTCAAATCAGTGTTGTAACACCAGCACAAAACACACTGACCACCCATACTGTGATGGAGTAACTTTACTTCTTTGTACTTCTTTTTACTTCTTACTAACAACTCTGTAACACAAATTATCATTTAACTTCATAGTTAATCACACTCTCCTTGGGGAGATTTTGAAAGCAAAAAAAACCCAGAATCACCATGATAATAATAAAAACAGGGCAAGAACTCATGGTTAAAACAGATATTTCATAAATTGAGTATCTTACCTTTTCGTCCAGGGTATACATGAGGGTAATATTCATAATAAAGATCAGGCTGGTCTAAATTTCCAAATGGTTCAAATTCCATTTCTGCATTTTGGAAGAGATTCAGTTTTACGAGCAGTGCTAGTCTCACAAACCACAGCTACAAATGAATACACATAAAAAGTAAAAGATAAAGTTTGTTATTAGCTTCAATCACAAGCCACATCCAAATAAAATTTCAACTTTCTAAGTTTTTCTGATAAAGTTAAGAGTTTCTGTGTTACTTGCAGATAAGAATTGGGATTTACATGATTTTTCATAGAATAGTTTCCTCAGAACATTAAAACAAAACTTAGAGACTGATGCTTTATTTACTTATAAAGGTACTGAAATATTGAAGATGATTGTAATAAATAGGCTGTTTCAAAATTAAAACATCTCCCTTTAATTGATTTAGCATATAAGATACATCATTCCAACTTCTATTTTTCCAAATTTGTGTAAGTTTTAAGATCTAAAATGATTTTGGTAAAACTCCATTAATTTGATAGTTCCTAGGGTCAGGCTCTGACCTGTCAACTGGTCACATCTGTAGATGCTCCAGGCATGAAGCAAAAGTTTCCTGTGGCCCAGGAGAGGCCTACAGAGGAGCAGGCTGTCCTCCTACAGCCCCTGGGCACTATGTGGAGCAGATCTTCGTGTGCAGCCATTGAGGTGCCCACAGTGCAGTAGTGGAAGTGGCCTGAAGGACATCCCTGCAGGAGCAGCATGGGCAGAGCTGCAGCCCGAGGAGAGTGGCCCATGGTGGGGCAGGAGGGCTGAGAGGACATCCTGTTGGGACAGTGCTGGAATTGTTCCTGTAGGATGGGCACTATGATATAGAGCTGCACTATGGCAGTGCTGGGAGACATGCAGTCTGTGAGAAACCCATATGCGATCAGCTGGGGAAGGACAGCATTCTATAGGATGGACTTCACGTGGAGCTGGGGCAGAGAGTGAGCACAAAGGAGAGGCAGAGATAAAACATTATGGACTGACTGCAGCCCTGATTTCTCATTCCCCTGTGCTACACAGGGAAGTAGAAGAAGGTGGATGGAAGGAAGTGTTTTTAGTTTGCTTTTAGTACTCACTGCTTGTCTGTTATCAACAGACAATAAATTACATTAATCTCCTTATGCTGAGTATGTTTTGCCTTATGCTGAGTATCTTTCAGCTTACCTGCAAAGAATCTGTTGTATGGTTTGTAGGTAGTCCACTTTTTTTATAGCCTTGACCATGAGCAGTTAAGAGACGCCCACACAAATCAACTGCTGCCCTCCAATTTTTACTGCTCTGGGAAGAAGAAAAGAGTAAATAGCAAGAATGCATAAGCAAAACCCCCTAAAATGCACTATTGCTTATTTTATCTGAAGGAACTACATTTACTCATCAGGAAAAAAATACGTCAGGTGTTAAGAAGCACAATGTCATTTGTCAAAGCTCCAGGTGTAATTAGGGAAAAAGTGAAGCAAAGCATGAGAGAAAGCAGTATTATCAGATCACTAAACCAGAAGAATACATTCTTAAGTATATTTTTTCTTTCATTAAACAAAATCCTGCCCAGCTATACAAGTCTCACTGCACTGTCACACTGTCATCCTACTACGGCTTCTGCTAGTGTATGCAAATGCAGCTGTGTAAATATCTAATACAATGAAAAAATGATTAAAAAAGACTAAGGCTTCATGAGTTTGGAGAATGTGCCAACAGAGCAACCAGTTGGATGGAAAAACACCTAGTAAAACGTATGATGAGGTTCCATACTCTGACCTGTTTTACAGCCACATTCATTCAAAGAGCAGCTGAGCTATCACAGTGCACTGAATACCATCTTTTCTCTGCACTGCCATAACCTAGACAAAAAATGGAGTTCCACTGGAAATGTAGAATTTGGTTGACAACATGATCATGAAGCAGCACAGAAGCTTCTGAGATGTCTACACAAAAGCATGAATCAATCCACATTTCTAACAGTCTTAAACAGAAATGTTCATCATCTACTCCTCTTCTGCAGAGACAAATTATTTTCTTATTGTCCTCAGAGCAGAAGCAGACTCAGACTCTCAAACTGCTTAGCTTTTCTTCCCAAATGAGAGTTAATATCTAGAAGTAATAGTGGAACACTGCTGAGAAATTAAGACGCTACAATTTTAAAAATCCTATTCTGGACACAAACAAAAACCAGTTTTTTTGTACAGTAGGAGACAGCCAGAAAAAGTCAGATGACCACTGTAAAAGAAGTCTTTGCTAGAAAATGAAACATAGCATTCCTTATGATTCCAAAAGAAGAGTTGTCTGCTGGTCACGGATTGTAGCTCCCCTGTGGAAGCTTAACTAGAATGCTACAATAGTTCAAGTACGAGAGTAATACTTAGGCATTATATTTTTTAGAATGAGAAACGGAAAAAAAAACCCACCTTCCAATTGAGTAAAATGACCCAATCCAAGCCAAAAAGGAAAATATTTTTATCATTTTTCTCTTCAGTTAAGTGTCCAAAGAACTTTAATTACCAGAATTTTCACGGTATGTGAAAGACCGTGTTTTCATTCTGTTGTGAACATATTCATATATTCACATTAAAAAAACTGAAAAAAAAACACCCAAACCTGCCAAATAGCTACCATCCTCTCACAGGTAACTGCTCCCTAGAAGATTTCTCCTCTAGGCCAATTTTGCTTGATGTTTTGAACTCCAGTTGAACAAAGAGAGCATATGACTACAGAAGTACTCTAATTTATTCTTTGTATACAACACTACATTGTTTTCCTGAATGAAAGCAGTGAAGCTGAGGTGATGCAACAACAAAGACTAATACCCACGTGGAATTCTACTGTCAAGCAAAGAAAGTCATGTAAAAGAGAGAGAACAAATGGTAAAACTATGAAAGAAGATATAAACCGGTTATTTGCAGAATATGTATTCAATGACAAGTAAACTCACCTGACAGAGAAAGAGAATTTATAACATTATGCAGGCTATAAGGAAAACAACTGTGAGTCAGAGGTAAGCCACTGAAATTTTATCCAACAAATAGATATTTTTTAGTGGTAGAAATCCAACTTCCCTCCTTAATCCTCTCAAGCCCCCAGCTAGTGTTTGCACTGTTTGTGGAGACACTGATCTTTTCTTCAATCAGCTACAAAAATGTTGTAAATTACTGACTGATTTAGAAATAGAGGAGTACAAAACCCCTTTATTTTTAAGGAGAGTTTCTAACTTATTAAATATGTATGCCATACTACTGCATCCAAGTTTGTTATAATTGAAAATATATGCAAGAACACAACATAAATCACATGCAAAAGTAACTCTATATGTTTTTTTTCTTTTGAAAATAGACTCAAAGGGAGTCATTAACTCTACATGTAACACCATTAAAGTGATTAAAATGTCCTCCTCCACTAGCTATGACATTCTTCTCCCCTGTAAATTACATTGGTAGAACACTTTCACATCAGTTAAGAAAATGTAGTTAGTAACCCTTTCCTGGTCTAGCATCTTGAAGAAATTACTGCATACTTAGAGCAATCATTGCATATTTATTGCAGCAAAATGCACAAGTTTTATTTTAAGTTTGTTTAGTGCAAACACCTTACAGCTCAAAATATCAGAGAGGTCTCTAGTAAGAAACACCATGCTATTTGTTCAAACAAGGGTAAAAAACTTACTCTAAAATATGGAATAAGAACTGACATAATCACAACTTGCTTCCGTATGCACAATTTTTATTTGCTGGTGCAAAACAAAGCAAGGCTGTGAAGACAGGCTACTACATGTACTTCTGTCAGAGGTAAATGCCTTTTCCTATACCAAATTAATAACCATTTCAGGAATTAAAAACTCATATTTTTGTTTTTCATCTGCAGCCTTTAAAGCCTCAGAGTTGCAAAACTGCTTCAAGTGCAGATCATCTCTACCATAACTCTACTAGGAGCACGTTTTCAGTTATTTGTTAAATTGTCAAAGTGCAACTGTTCAACAAAGCAGCTATACAGCAAACAACCAGAAACCAAATTCATACCAAACAAACACTTTTGCTAGCCCGATTTTACAAGTGGAGCTCAGTTGGTGGTGAACAGCTATTTGCCTCAGAAACAACACTGCTGTTGTTGGTGCACCTTTGGAAATTCAGCCAACTACCTTCTAGATTGTATTAATCATCTGACAACTAGCTGTCCTTAAAGCAACTTTTGCAGTTTATATTATGACCCACCCAAAACAACCTCAGTCATCAATATTCTTTGCTGCAAACACTAATTTCACTGCATCCACAAATTTATCTTTTAACTTGTAGAAGTTTTTCATTAGATCTTTTATATGGAAGGTTAAGAAATTATGTATACATTACATGATGAATACTGGAACCAATCTAAGGAATTCTCCTGTGATCCTGGTGAATGGAGCAGGTATCTCTATTTGCAGATGTAATACAGAAAGTATTGTCAATATAAAGAAGGATATCACTACTCATGGATCACAAAGTTTATAGTATCAGAATACTTATTAACATGTAAAAAACATGTACGTGAACATGTACAGTATACTGCTCTGAGTTCCAGACAGTCACAGTGAGACAATGCTAGTTTCAATAGGAAGAGATACCAAGAAGAGCTGTAGGATAGTTAAGCCAGTGTACCTATTACGGGATAACTGGAAGAAATCAGGAAATTTTGCCTTTAAAAATAAGATATAAAAAAAACCTGAGAAATAGAAATGTCACTGCTATCTCAGGAAACATCAAAAAAATAATTTAAAAAGCAACACGAAACAGAAGTCACAATCGTCACAACACTGAGTGAATGCCATCACTGGGGCATTTTACCTAGCAAACCTAACAGGATACAGCATTTACTTTTAGTTCCAATGGCTACTGGTGCCTTTTTACAGCATCTTCCTACAGTTCTTGGGCGTGCTAGATGGGACTTCACACTTACATATCTAAGTTTAGATGTTTCCAGTACCTGTATTAATTAGATCTCTTTTGACTTCAGAGTTCAGACAATAGCTCACGTGTACACATTTAAATAATAGGATAGAATTTAGCTCCATACTCACACATAAGTCTATGTTTCTCCTTCCTGTGCTGTGGACCGCTTTGAAACAGACCCTACTACATGGTTGTCCATTGTAGAAAGGAATTGAATGATACGACAGAAGTGATCTCACTAATTTGTATGTTGATGTGTAATTCATATGGATACTAAACAGGTAAGGAAAAATCCTGTTTTTGTGAGAACTGCATAGCAGTATTCCAAATTGCAACAGCCTGAATTCAGGCTCCCGATTTTATCCAGATGTTAATTAGAATATTCCCTGTAAGCGGCCCTTCATACGAAAACATAACATTCCCTGAATATATTTTGTCAGGAATTCACTCAAAGACAGTAAAATTGGGGGTTGCTAAAGGAGCACTTCTTATACTTATTCTGGCCTGGCATTCAGCTTTCTAGGTAATATAATCTATTTTAATGGTTCTAAGAAAGTTCAAAATACCTATTATCTTTAAGACTGCTGCCAGACAAAAATAAGTTTTCTACATTAAGAATTTCAGAAAACAAAAAGAGAAAAAATAACACAGTCATATTAGCAAGGAACAAATAAACTAAATTAATTCTTATAATAAAAACCAAAGTTCTACAAACAAAACTGAGAACTCATTATATTCCATACTCCAGCCATCAGCTAACAGTTGGGAGCCCAGAAAATTGAAGAACACTGACTTCTGGTTGAATGGCTGGTTTCAATTTTACAAAACAAAAACCAAAACACCATCAAATGAGATAAGTTTTAAAAGAAATCTGCTGCAGGTAGCAAAAGATGTGACAGCAACACAACACTTCCTGTACTCTCTGCTTTAATTCCAAAGTCATAATAATGCTCTTATGAAGCTTAAGTGCAACTCAAAGCTAAAATGATACCCATGGCAGCACTGTACTTAAGGTATAAGATAGTTTGCAGCACAAAACAATTTGCATGGACAAAGCTACTGGGCCAAATAGAGAAAGATTTGTTTCTCCCTGTATATCAAACTGACTCTTACGAAAGAGCAAATGTGGGGAAAAAAGCCCTTTCCTTCTCTGGCACAGATGGAGACAAGATTTCTTAATGACATTTTTTTTTTTTTTCTCTGAACTCTCCAGTTAAGCAGAAGATGGAGAGAGACAGAAAAATCATCTCTATGATGGAGACCACAGTATGTTTTTCCAGGTTTGGTTTCAAAAATTAACTCTGAATTCATTTGAAGAGACTATCTAGAATCTTCTAAACGTGACAAAAAGTCTCCTTTGGAGCTTTTACATATAATGTAGCACAACTAAACTATGAAATGTTAAATGCTAAATACAAATTGTTATAACACGATTCTTAAGTGCTTTTCCTCAGTAATTTTTCATTCATTTTTTTCAGAAATAAAATAAGCCTGAAACGTTTTGACATCTCAAGAGATTAAGTTCAGCTCAGCCATTTAATAGTGATGAGTTTCACATGGAACATAGTGGTTGAAAGAACAAGGCAAAGCTCACAAGGCTGCTGGACGCAGCTATTTAAAGGTCTGAAAGAACCTTTCATTACAGAAAAATAAACCTTCATTTGGAAGCATTTTAGTGTAGTTTTCCTGCTATGAAATAAAAAATAAAAGCAGCTGAAACTACCACTTCAGCTTTGCTTACCATTTTAATGGTACATCTTAACCTTCTGCAAAACAGTGCTGCGAAAACATCAAGAACGCATATGGAAATGAACAAAAAAAGCTATTAAAATCTATTTTGAAATCATTTACACCATGTAAATATTAACAGCTGATAAAACTCACAGTATCTTAAAACTGCCTTGTTTCTAACTTTTGCATACAAAGAAAAAATTACTACACCCATTAATACCAGTATTTAAATACCAGTTTCATTCCCATTAAGAAAATTACTGTACTTTGGCTAGTACTTCTGCAGGACCACAAAGAGATTAATATACACTTTTCAATTTCCTTCTCACAGTCATTAGCTATCAGTAATGTTGAGGGAAGCATGACATTCAATATATATTAAATTATGAACTTTTGTACTTACAATTAGCTGTTTCAAGCCTACAAATGACTGTTCTACAGAGTTGGCATTTAGAACTTGTCTCTTCACTGCAGCTTGCTCCCCCAGAAAGCGGACCATTAAGTCTTTTACTGCATCTCCCTTTGTGTTCATGGCAGAAAAAAAGAAAAAACACAATGAGATGCTTTCAAACATTATTTTGGTAAAACAAAATATCGAAATGAAGGCCAGCAACATATCTTTCTCACTTGAGAAATAGCAATCTTCTAGTACTTTCTGTATGAAATGAACATAAATGTATAGTACCTATTTGCAGTAATTTAGTTAAAATTTCTCAGTTTACTATGCGTTCTTGATTAGATTCTTTTTTTCTAATATTTAGGTTCCAATTAGCATGAAAATACCCACACTTATTTGTTTCCTTCAGATTATTAACCTTCAAATCACTATATTAACTATACATATATACATGCCCTCCGGTGCCAGCAACGAAGGGCTGGTACATAATTCTATATACATAACATGCATGGTACACCTTTCACATAACTTACAAAATGCCTTTCAGAAATATTACAGATCAAAGTTTTACCTGATATTTGATAAAGTGACACACAATCAATTGACTTTAAATATCCACAGGAAAAAAAAAAAAAAAAAAAATCACAGAACCAATTAAACAAGCATTTTTGATTCCAGAAGAACTAGACAATAACAATATATAACTATTGGAATTAGAGAAATTGGGCTATTGAAGCAGCTCAGTAATTTGAAGAAATGAGACTAGCTGAGACAGACATTTAACATACAGATTTCTGAAGTCAAAAAGATTAATTCTATATTTTGCACAATGGAGCAGCTAGGAGGAAGACTGTCCAAATATATGGTCTACTTCCAGCTTTGCTAGCAATAAACTGAGTAATTCTGTATGTGGTACTCTTGTGCCTCAATTTCACATTCTATTTCTGCTCAGCTATCTATTTCTCAACATCTTCCTAACTGCAGCCCAAGACCATTGCAGTTCTGTGTACTACTTTTGGAGATTTCAGAAGCTAATCAAGAAACTCAAATACGCTTAATTCATAGAATGGCTTGGGTTAGAAGGGAACTTAAAGACCACCCAGTTGAAAACGCCCTGCCATGGGCAGGGTTGCCACCCACCAGCTCAGGATGCCCAGGGCCCCATCCAACGTGGCCTTGAGGGCCTTCAGGGATGGGGCATCCACAGCTTCTCTGGGCAGCTGTACCAGTGCCTGACCACCCATGGAATGAAACATTTCCTCCTAACTTCTAATTTAAATCGCCTCTCTGTTAGTTTAAAACCATTCCCCTTTGTCCTATCCCTTTCTGCTCCTTTTAAAATTTGGAGTCCCTCCTGTTTACAAATGCATATTCATACCAAAACTTTAATGCCTGTTATTGGAAACTGATTTAACATTAAAAACATGTCTCCCAAAATGCTTTAGCTGGCATTTTGAGTACTTTGTAATTATAGTTTCAGTTAAATGTGCGATTCAAAGCCCCACAATCATACAGAACAATGACAGCAAACCAAGGGATGTCTGGCCAATGGAAGAGAACAATTAGGCCACTGAAAACCAGTAACTGGATGTGATGCAATTCATGTAGTCATAGAGAACCCCAAAAGTGGACTATGCTGACATGTTTGCTTATAAATAATAACAAAGAAAGCAGGAGGGAGCCCCTTTGATCCCCTTGCTGATTTTGCATCAGGTCTTACCATAGAAATGTGTTACACTGACATACTGTAATGTCTTCTTTCCACTTACGTGCTTTTGTACATGTGGATTTATACGTGGATCCAGCTTTGGATTTTATGTATGCTGTTAATACTGTTTTCCAATATACCAAATAAATTTAACTCAGCTTACGTTTTAGCCCTTACAGGTACTAGTAGGCAGTGACATTAGATTTTCTGGTAAGGATGAGAGTAGTACAAGAGAGCAGTTGGCAACAAAGCACTACACTAAACACGTTCTTGGAGAGCTCTTATTCAGTATTTCTAAAATACAATGAACAACCAAAGTACAACCACAGACTCTTACCTGGATATTATCAAATTTTAATCCAGGCATGGTGAGATTCTCTTTGTCTATGAATACAGTGCTGTATTGTTGTGTGGCAACTGAGATGAGAACATTTCTGGTTTCCTCACTGGGAAGCCATGCATCATTTCTTCTGTCCAGTTCACTCATATTCAAGGCTGTGGCAAATGGGTCATCACTCCCAGCAAATACAGCCTGGATTTGTGAGAACGGTTTGGGTGACTGCGCTGTTTCTAGGGATGCTTGAGGACCATTTCCTTCAGGCCTCCCATTCCCCACAGAGAAAGTAGGGTTGGACTGAGCACAGGAACTTTCTCCACCATTTGACAGAGAGGACATCTGTTCTGAAACTGAAGAGCTTGCATTGGGATTACTGACAGAAATAAAATTGGATGTAGTAAACGAGTCAAAAAAATCTGAAGCTAAAGTATTAGTGTTAACAGTATCACCAAAGAACTTGCTTAGACTAGGACTGGGCTGAACCACCTGTGGATTAGACTTCACTGGAGTCTCAATGATACTACTGAAACTGGGAGATTTCACCATCTGAGGTTCGAAGCCATCAGGCAGGAACAACTGTGGCTGAGCATTAGCATTGTTTGCTTGGCTGAAAATAGTACACACAGGGATAGGCTCAGCCTCAGCAGATGGTCTGCTAGTACTGGGTGATGATATCTGGTCATCTGGTTTGCTTTCATCAATACCATTTGGCTTTGTTTCAACGGGAATGTTGTTTCCCAACTTTGGTTCATCTTTCTCTGTTTCCTGAATTGACTCTTCCTTTAAAGATGACTGATCATCAGTTCCAATCTCAGAGATGTCTCTGGGCGTCTCTTCATGCTCAGTTTCACTCTCATTACTTAAAAGCTCTTCTTTACCCACTTCCGCTTGAGTATTTTCATTATCCTTAGCTTCCATTTGCTCTACAATCTCCTGCAGACAACCAAGTTCACCGGTGTCATCTTCACTGTTGTTTGGAGAGTCTGAAATAATGACACTCTCCATCATTTGTTCGTTAAGCTTATCTATAAAGTTATTTGAATCTTCTGATACCGTTTCATTCCCTTCAGACTCATCACCAAGATCAATGGTTTCCTCGTGAAACAGGATTTCTTCCTGAGTTTTCTGCTGAGTTGTATTTCCTCTGTCCTCTTCATCCAAGGTGCTCCGAGCATCCTTAGCATCGCTTGCACTATTCTCCATAGCAGCTGAAGGGAGAAACCACATGCAAGAATTAGTTTGGTCACTCCAAATAACTACATATCAAACAAACACTGTAATTCTTGCTTTAAAAGCACAGTCATTTCACCATTTGACATTCTTCCTTCAAGACCTGCCCACGGAATAAAATCACAAAAAGGCTCTCTTCAGCCCGCGGCGTTCTGAGCAAGCCCCAACCGCTGGGATTCGCTGGCAGATGCCTCCACCTAAGCACACGCAGCAGGACAGCCGCAAGGACTAATCCGGCGCAGGCAGGCAGGGAGGCAGCGAGCGGCTCAGCCCGGCCGTCACCGCGGAGCGCTGCTTCCGCCCCTCCCGGTTCGGGGCCTCCGCGGGGTCCCCCCGGCGCTGCGAGGTGGGCGCGGCCAGCCCGCTGCCTTTATCGGCGCAGCGCCGCGGGCACATACATACCCCACACAGCGGCACGTACCCTCCTCCTCGGCGTCTGCGCCCTCCTGCAGGCCCGCGCCCCACTGCCGTCCCACCGTCCAGCCCGGCTCCCCTAAGCCCGCCCGCCGCCCCCGCTGCCTTTCCCCACTGCGCCTGCGCCGGGCGGCAGTGCGGCTGCGCCGGGTCCGCTCCGGGAAGCGGCGGACGGGCAGCGCCGAGGGCCAGAAAGGAGCGGCGGGGAGAGGCGGGCGTTGCGTGCCGACATGGAGGACGACGCGCCGGTGATCTACGGGCTGGAGTTCCAGGTGGGTGCGGGCGGAGGAGGAGGGTCGGTTCGCTGTGGTTCGCTGTCGGTAGCTGCGGGAGCCGCTGTGCCGCTCCCTAGGCCGCCGGTGGGCTGGAGGCCCCGCTGGGGCTGCTGCTCTGCCGCGTCCCTCCGCCGCGCTGCTCGGCGGTGTGCCCGGCGTGCCCTGGGCAGACGTGCTCCACCGGGCTGCCGGGTCTTCTGCTTCCTTGTCAGCTTCTTGTCTGCTTCTCTAGCAGCCTCTTCTTTTTTTGTGCCGGGCCGGTAAGATGCTAGCAGTCTCCAGTAGGTTCTTCTAGCTGTTTCTTTCCTTTCAGAATTTATTTTTTTTTCAATTTTTTTTTTTTTTTTCCCCAAATGGCCTTCTGAGGGTAGAGCATGGAACTTCATAAGAAGTTGTGAGTTGTACTCGGTTATATCTAACTGCGAAGCAACATGGTGTATGTAGGTGTCTCTTGCTGTTTCCCTCTCCCTGTGCCTGTTTCCCATCACAGATTAACCTGTAGCCTTACAGCTGTTTCCAGGGCTGGGAAGCCACACGACAAGGCAAAAACTGCAACACAGGAAGTTCTGTAGCACCATGAGGAAGAGCTTACTGCATGGTGACAGTGCTGGAACAGGCGACACAGGAAGGTGGTGGAGTTTCTTTCTTTGGAGATATTCAGGACCTGCCTGGATGTCTGCCTGTGTCACCTGCTGTAGGGAACGAGCTTCAGCAGGGGGTTGAGCTAGGTGGTCTCCAGAGGACCCTTCTAACTACTGCAGTTCTGTGATTTTAGCTATAAGGATGGAGCCTCTTCCTGGACTGCCCTACGCTGCCTTATGAACCTACTGATCATAATGGAGGAATACAGTCTCATAGTGCAGTTCCTGCAAGTTGTAAGGGAACACCCAGTGAGGTAACCAGGTGGATGAGAGTGATGCTGTCCCATTATTCCTTCCCCCAATAAGATTTTACTCAGCTGCTCTCTTTAGCAACAACTACCCTACTCCTATTGCTGTTACAGCACTAATAGGAGAGGCTGTATTTCTTCTGCAGCTCACAGAGCAAAGTCTTCATTCTACAGTTGATTCAGTAATATAAAGTAACCATAAATGCATGCCTACGTGCATTTTTTTCATTACTAAAATGCTTATGGAAAGTGTTCTGGAAGTGTATGAAGGTTCTGTTTATGAAGTTTGGTGCTTTGTCTACTGGAGTGCATGCTCTATAATGTTGACTACACAAATAGGTCTGTCTTAGAAGAAAATCTGTTTGGTTTTCCTCTCATATAAGAGCTGATGTGTAGCACTGACCTGCACCACAAGTTAAATCTACTGAAGTCTGATAATATGCCACTGCTTTGTGTGTAGATTGTACTTAACGAGTAACAAAACTCAAATCTTTCTTGTAGAATAGAATATGAATTTTACTAAATAGAAGATATACCTTCTTTCTAGGAGATCTTATAATGACAGATTTCTCAGAAATATAGGAAATTTAGCCTGTCTGCTGCCTGCACTGTTCAGCCTTTCACATCACACATCTCTTGTGGACCTCTTCCCTTCTGCAACCTGTGTAACAGCTCTGATGGGACTGGGAAGCAAAAGCACTAAGGTGGTGGTAATCAAAAAGAGTTGCACTTAATTCAGAGTGTTTAGAGAGGGGATGGGGAATAAGAAAGATCATTTATAACTGCTTCTTTCCAGTGTATGTGTCAGCAATACTATAACTTCAGAATAACTTTTCAGCCTGTTTAAAGAATATTTCTTTTGTTGCTTAAGTCTGGCTTTTTATTTTTTTACTTTTGGTTACTGGTAATCTTTCCTCCAACTCTATGACAAGCTTACTCAAAGCTGAGATTTGAAATGATAAAGCGTTTATAGAGAGGAAGAAATCTTTCTACTTCTATTGTAAATAATTATATGTCACAAACCCAGGGTATCTAGAAGCTGCATTAGAGATTGGAGATTAGTCCAACCTGTGTTTGGCTCCAGAAGTCAATAACATTTTAAATAGGTGTATATCTGGTTTGGGCTACTGCCTGAGGAAATGTGGTTGTTGTAAGTATGTGTTTGATCTGATTCAATGTAGCATGGCTTTAAGTTTAAGACTGTGAAGCTAATTCCTTCTATCCATCAAAGTAAGCAGATATGCTAACTTGCTTGCAATAAGAATATTTCTGCATAATTTCTGGTCAGTTTTTTATTTATTGTTTAGGTATCAGTATAAGTAAGATAGATTAGAACGATGTGCAAATGCTACTTTTTTTTTTTTTGGTTTTCATGAAAATATGACCTAATGGAATAAGAATATCTTAGTTGGCAGAGCCATATCACTCATGTTTCAGACACATGAAAATGTAAATGAAATATACAAATCCTGAGCCTTTGTACTAGTATATAAGCACTTGCTATTTGAAACTATTGAAGAACTTTGATCAAGTAAATTGTTGAATTCCATTTTGTGCAGGATTAGTTTAATTTTCAACCTATTTTATTTCCCTTGTTTTATCAGATGACTGCAGATTTTTTTTCTTGTGCTATTTATACTGTTCGTATTGCCCTCAAAATGTGGTCTGTTTTTTCTTTGCTGTATCTGTGAGCTACATGAACATTGCATAAACATGAAAAGTATACATCAGTTTTAGGATGTGTGATTCTTTCATGATTTTTTTTTCATCTGACAATGACTCACCATAGTTGTTCTATGCTCCAACTGTAGTCAAAATGAAAATAAATGCAGAGGAATAGATAACAGGTGAGAAGCCACATGAATTGAGGACTAAGTGATGTGGCTGTGAATCTTTATGATGAATATGAGGCAACAACAGTAGCTGCAGAACATTTCAGTACAGAAGGGTTGTGCTTCTGAAAGGAATCTTAGCAAGCTAATAACCTAAATTATGAGTGTGGTAAATGGGATCCCAGCAGGAAATGCTTCTGTGCTATTTCAGTGGCAGAGCACTGGCACAAGTTGCCCAGAGGCAGTGCAGTTTTTCCTTGTTGATCTTCGAAAGCCACCTGAACGTAATGCTGGGCACTGTGCTCTGAATGTCCCTGCTGGAGCAGGGGCTGGACCAGGTGAACTTCAAGGCTCCCTTCCCACCTCAGCCGTTCTGTGACCTTTTTTGTTACTGAAATGATCTACTTCATATATTTCCAGGTTAGAGTTAACTTATTTTTGCTCTCTACCCTGGAGTACACAATGTGCTTACTGTTTGTTGAATGTTTCATTTTCAGGTGATCCATAGTTTCTTTCAGTTTCCTATTTTTTGAGTATTTCAACGCTGACATTTTAAATAGGTGTATAAGCACTATTGAGCGCCTGGAAGTACTTTACAGGCCTTACTTTAAGGTTGGCTGGATGTGCTTATAGCCTGGATATGAGGTTTGTGGTGGTTACTTTTCAGGACTGAAGTGTGGCACAGTTTCAATGCCAACTGTGATTCTGGAGGAAGAACCTGTATCTTGCTTTGTTCTGTAATGATAAGCAATCCTTGGTCCATATTTTAATTTTCAGTTAGTTGTTGGTCATATTTGTACAGCCTGCTAAGACTATTGGTTTAGGGTTTTTGCCTGTTTGATGAAGTAAGGTGGCTCTTAATTTCCGTAAAGTAAAATGAGACTTTACAATAGATCTTAAAGCAGTACAAGATGCTAACTGGCATGGAGTTGGCCAGGGGTCTTGCACAGTATGTGTATATGTTTAAAATTAGTATGTACTGAGAATAGCTGAAATGATTTAGTAGAAAGCAGGTATAGATTCATAGAAGAAGAAGGAGGGGAAGGGGCTTTCCAGGGAGTTGCGTGCCACTTTTGCAGTACCCAGGGAACCTCTGCATCCTCTCAGGCTCAGCGATGCTGCCATTATGGGAGGTGCAGAGGTTATGGCTTGTGTTTGCAGTAAGGTTTTCTTCTTGGTAGAGCCTTTCAATCCCTTGTGGGATAGAAGAAAGTTGCCTAAACAGAACTAAGACAATAATTTGATTATAGCATTAGTGATGCCTTTGGAGAATTTAGTTTGAAAATTCTATTGATTCAAGAAACTGAATGATTATGGCTTAGTAAAATTCCTACTGTTTTCCTCAGTCTTTTTTCTTTCCCAATGTTATTTGCCTCATGAGCACCATCCTGTATATTGTAGTCCAGGCTGGAAAGATGTTCTCTCATGAGTTTTTGTATCTGCTTCCCCCTTCATGTCCTTTCTTGAGGGCAGCATTTCACCTGAGAGGGCATCATATACAACTCCAGCCAAATATATTATTAGATTCAAAGACTCAATGGAGAGGAAGAAAAAAAAAATAATGTGCATGACAAAGCTCTCTTAAGTAATCTTCCAAAGATCTTAATGCTTGAAGGGATACTACTTCTTTTAAGAGCCTTAAGCAATTAGCAGGATCGAAGTAATATTAGGTATGGTACGACCTAATGACAGTATGAAGCTGTAGTTATGTGAGCTTGAAGAACTCCTAAAGATATTTACCTTTAAGCTTTGTTACAAGTGTACAGTGACAGTGTGAAAGTGGGATTTCTAAGGATGATTGTACTATGCAAGATTTTGTGCAAGGGTTGTTTTTGTAGCTGGGAAGGTTTACAGAACCTGTCAGCCTGTGCAATAGGGTCAGTGCACTAAATGCATTTGTGGTGGGAATTGTTATGCTATGAACGAGTTTGAGAAAGCAGCTGTCAGAGCACTGAGGGTCACCTGGGCATGTGTGCTGCCAACCTCTTCAGTGATGGATTTGCTGCAGCTTTTTGCAGCTGATGGTTGGAGAGTCTCCTGCTGGGAAGGGAGAAACAAGGCTGTCCTATCTAGGTAAAGATCAAAGTGTACCTACTTGAAAATGGAAAATAGGCCAGAAGGCAGGCATAATATTTATGCTGTTATCATCCTGGGGCTTTCTTGAGGAGGGAGAAAAAACTCTTGATTTTTCTTTTCCTCCTGATTGGGACGTCAGCAAAGCCAACCTTTTTCTCTCCTGCCCTTGCAAGGAGCCCTATATTTCTGGGTTTTGAGCACAAGCAGGTGGTCAGATGGCTGCCTTCAGATTTGGGGACTGCAAGCCAAATGTGATGTACATCTTTTATTGTAAATTCACTGCTTAATAGTTACAGACTGACTATATTGTTTTCAAATGGCACCTGTAATACAACAAAAAGAATTTTTGAAGCTTATTTAATGCAGATATTCAATATTCAGGGCTGTATTTTTGTTTGCTGCTATCAGACCAGTGCAGTGTATCAACTAGAAGTATATGCAGCAGTAGTATTGAGATTACTCAAGCCACTTTTTTCTTGGCACATTAACATCCTAAATAGTAACAGTCTAATTCAGAAAGTGACTTTGTGGATTTGGTTAACAGAGAAAGAGGAACTGAAAAAGTTTTGAGATAGGTTACGTATAAAGTGCAGATTGGGTGCATTATGGTTCCAAAACAGCCTTCTTTAGTCTTAGACCAGGCATATCCAACCTGCAGCCTGGCACAGTCCATGCTGTGGCCATTCCATACCATCATGGCGGTTGCTTAGCTTTGGGCATGCACCCATTGCTCAACAACAAAAAAACCATCAGTGCACTATTAATGCTGTCCAACCAGGGCACAGGGAGGAGTGGTGCAGTGCCAGCACTAGTTGTGGCAAACAATTTTATGCATGTTGATACACTGGCTAAGCACAGTCCTGTGAACAGTGAAAAATATGCAGCCTTCCCTTTTTGTAGAGGAATTTAAGAATAGGTTTCAAGATTGAAAAAAAAAAAAAATCATCAATTTTTGGTATATTTGCAATTACATTTTTATTTGACATGCATTCTATTTTAAAATGTATTTATAGAGTTGCAATCAGATATTCAACTCCAAAATCTGACCATGTCTCAGTACCAGACTTTTATAAGAGAAAAATATCCCTCAGTCCACAGTCATACCTTATTTATATCACTGATTTCTGTCAATGAAGAAGTTTATGAGCAACTGTTGTCAAGGATGAAGAACAGGAGAAGTAAAGTTTCATAAGTCTCTGAGCACCTTGAGAATTGCGAACACTTCCATCAGAGCAGCCTGGTACATGTATTAGTTTCATAAAAACAAGGTCAAATATCCCACTAGTTTTGTTTTTATTGCTTTTTTTTTTTACTGTTTTAATGAAAATATTAAAAATTAGAATCAATTTTTTTTTACTTATATATGTTAATTATGTAATATAGTTAATAAAGGCTGCTCTGAAAGTAATGCTGCCTATTTTATTATGTTGCCCCATGACATCAGAGGCAGATGATGGTGGTATGGCAGTAGAGGTTGAACCATCTCACCTGTATTCCATTACATTTTGTTACTGGGCGACGGATTGTAGCAGAGGGGCAGTCTGACAAAATGGTGTCTGACATGGAAGCGTGGAGTGTGCAATTGAAACCTCCATGCGGAAAAAATGGCATCCACTAACATTTATCTGTGCTTGTTGAATGTTTATGGAGACCAAACAGTAGATGTGAGCACAGTGAAGTGGTGGATGGTGTTTCAGCAGTGGTGACAGCAACAATGGGTCATCTCCACTGGTGCAGGTTTTGATGAGCATGGCACGCATGCTCTTGTTTATTGCTGGTGAAAATGCATAGCTAATAATGATGACTGTGTTGAATAATCTAGCATATCCATTGAGTAATGCTAGAACTGGATTTCAGATAATGTGTGAAATTAGTTAGCTAAGTTTCTGTTTTCTAGAAAAAAACTTCTTATGCCTATCTTTAAATAACTTGTTTCTACCCCATCCTCTCTTTTTGTCTCTGTCCAAGGTGCTGATCTTTCTTGCTGTAGGTTTGTTTTTTTTTTCCTTTCTGCTTCTGTAAATTTATAATTTTTGTTCAGAGTTCATTCAGAGCTTGCACTTCTGCTGCTAAAAGCATAATAGCTTTACTGTCTTGGGGACAAATGGTGCATTATGAGTGCATTTTATAATTTTTATTTTTGTGTACACTTATGTAGTTTTCTCTCTCCACATGTGTAATTTTTGGCTCTGTAAAGCACTTCAAGATGTGATAGATGAAAATGCCAGTTCGTTATGTTTGACTAGATTTTTTTTGTCTCTGACCCACACTGAAATTCAGTGTGACCATTGCTATAGTCTATTCAGTTGTATATATGAGTTCACTCCTTACTTAGTCAAAATTCCTTTTTTTTTTTCCCCTGTACTATAGCAGGTGCTCTTTTTTTTTAAATATGCTATGGAAATGATGTTTCTAATTTATGCACAAAATAGCATGTTATATTATTCTGTACAGTATTCCTTGCACTGGAGTCTTAAGGTTGTTTTCCTTTGTTCCTTCTCCAAACCCCTCGGTCTTTCACGCACTCTCTACCTCAACTTCATTTTTTTTTTTTTTTCAGAATGTTTTTGTTACCTTGAGAGACTTTGTGTAGTCAGAATAGCCTGTCCTAGACGTAGGAAGTAAAGGACGCTGTTTGGGAACCCCTCTGGAGTGTAGTGGTGCTGTGTCATGGATCACCACAACTATTGCTCACATCTCTCATCATCCATAGATACTTCTGTTTTCAGAGAACACAAGGTGGAATTGAAAAAATCATTTGGAGAAGCTATACATAGGTGTGGAGGCCACTGGTTTCTTCAGCTTCCTTGGCTGATAGTATTGAGAAGTCTTTGTTTACTTTTCAAAAGCAGATACTGCTTTTGTTAGCTGGGTGGGATTTTTGGCTGTATGTTTATGAACTTCCTTTAGGCTGTTAAAATATTTGGGAAAGTTCATTACAGTCAGGTTGCTGCAGTATTGCACCAAATTTCTAAAACTCTACCTGGTTTAAGCCATGCAGGTTTCAGGTTTCTTCACAGAGATTGTGACTGAGGTTTACAGTGAATGTGAAGTTTGAATGTGTAACCAGAAGGTTCTTCATAGATCACAGTTTTTTACTCTTTCCTTGATTTTTTTTTTTTTCCTTAGTCTTAGATGTTCTTTAAAAATGAAGCTAATTGCTTCATGTAATGCCATGCAGCATGTCAATTTCCTTGGTAAATAAAATTTTAGTGTTTTCAGTAGTAGACTACTTTTAGATCTATATGCGACTTAGTGTTCTGTGGATAACTAGCTTTGTATAAAAGGTTTTTATTGGTTTAGATTAATGGATACTCATTCTACTCTGCTTTTTATTTTCAAATTGCTGCGATCATGAGGAAGGATACTTTTGTGTAAGATACTGGGTGCTCTTCTTGACTCTGCTCAGCAGTCCAAATGCAGAGACTTTATTCATCACAAGACTTCTATTGTTGAAAAAACATTTTGTTTTTCTAAATGTAACTCAGAGTAGACAAAATTAAACATATTTGTCCAGGAAGTATGTGACAGTCCATCGTAATGCTACTTATTTCAAGATTCAGATTTTCCTTATTTGACGACAACTGATGAGTTTGAACTCTGTGTTCTGTGGAAGCTGTAGTTCTTTATGACAGACAATAAACGGACAGACAATAAAAAAGCGTATTCGTTGACTGACTTCTAATGTTCAAAATAATTGAAAGGAGTTCTGAAATGAAAAGCAGCTCTTTGCTAGAGATCTGCAAGTGTAAATTCTGTTTAAGGCAGAAGCTTTTCTGCAATCTTTTTGGTGAACTCTTCTTGTTTTTGTCAATTGGAAACATTGTCTAGGCTTGTTGGAGATGAATGCTGCATAAGAAGGAGAGCTCAAACAAATCAGTATAGGTTCATACTGATCTCTGATCAACGTTTGAGTATGTTTTGAACACAAACTGCATGCTGAATTGTGTTCACTAGTGCTTTTTTCCACTCATGTAAGTGTTGATCTACTAGCTTACACTTCTTAAGCTCGTTATGTTTTTTTAACCTCTTCTGCTTGATCTGAAACAAAATGTTGTCTAAATCATTTTTTTTGTCTTGCATATCATATATGAACTGTGTATGCTGTTTCCGGAGTCTGGAGTACTTTTACGATAAATGATTTTGCTCTTATTGTTGCTGCTAGACAAGGACTTAGACTGTTTTTGCCTTATGTAAGGAAAATCTTTGAGTTGCTATTCTAGCACTATATTGTTATTTTAAATTTATGCATTGTAATCTAGAGTTGAAAAAGAAAAGATTTTTGCTTTTTAATTTTTTTAAGCTTAATGCTCAATGGTGAGGAGAAGAATTCCTTCATTTCTATGCAAGCATCTTCAGTCTGAATTGTTTGAAGAGAGTTTGAATTCTTTGATAGGGGGGAAACTTTCAGCTTTTTTTTTTTTAATATTATATCCAATACACCTAAGAATAAAGTTCAGTGTTTCTTTTTTCTATTTTTGTCTTTTTGCAATTCATGAAGGAGAATTAATTTGGAGGAATTGCTCTTGCAATGATGGCCAGTCAAGTGTTTAGGACCTATGTCTTCCATGTATTTTACAAATGTGAGAAATTGTAGAAACGTGTATTAAGCAAAATAAACATAAATGACAAAAAGTTATTACAGTTGTAAAATATGATGCTTAAAAATATTGATACATAAGCTTAAATATTTTTGCTGAAATCAATGGATTGTAATAATTGGACTTCTCTAATGGCTTTCTCTTTCCCTAGGCACGAGCCTTAACACCTCAGACAGCAGAAACAGATGCTATAAGATTTTTGGTTGGAACACAGTCTCTTAGATATGACAATCAGGTAACTTATTTGGTCAAATGTCAGTTTTTTGGGCTTTTTGTTTGTTTGCTTTAACACTGTTCAAATATCTTTCTTCTTCCTGCCCCCTAGTTCTGTTTGAAGTTTAAATGATAGTTAAGTTGTAGATTTACATTAATTATTTGCAGATGTATTGATAAGAAATATAAGTGAGAGTGTGTATTTCTGGAAAATTAAACTGTTCTAAATTGTATTGCTAAACCAGTTTGGCTTAGTGAAGCAGTTGTTGTTTTTTCATTAATTTAAATCTTTAGATTTTCTGGAGCTGTCTTTAAACCTTGGAAGATGTATGTAGTAAAACAAAATTCTTTAGTCCTTGATTGTCTTTAATATGATTCCTGGCATATGCATAGCTGTCTATCTGAAACTACATGAAATGGATTTTTTCCACCTATAATTATTGGTAGTCAATTGTGTCTTTACTGATCACAAATATGGCAAGTTAAAAATTTCAGGGACTATCACAGCTTAATTTCTTTTGGGCTGTTTCCTGTGTGGTTAAGAGTACAGCACCTAAAATTTTACAGTACTTTTATTTTTATGATTAAACTTCTGTACATGTGTTCACAGTGAAAGAAGATCTTGAGGGCAGAACAGTTAGAAAGCTGCATTGGGTGTAGGCTTCAGGTGGGTGTAGCAGAGGTGCTGCATAGGTTTTCTGTTGGAAGATGCCAGATGCTACCCTGTGCAGTTTGCAGCTGCTTATGCAAGAAGGGCACAGTTGAGGCCAACAGAATGGTGGAACCTCTGTGAAAACTTTTGGAATGGGAGAAAATACTGCATGGGGGAGAAAAGGGAACAAAAAAGAGAAAGAAACAGAATAAACCATAGGTGGAATGTCAAGGTCAAAGGAGGAAGAGGCAGTGTTCTGTGGTGGAGCAGATATCCACATGCAGGAACAGGTTCTCCACAGGGAACTAGGATATTTGTAAAGGAACTGGGTCTGTGGAGAGCACATGCTGGAGTGGAAAAAAAGTGAGAGATGGAGAGTGGCAGAGAAGACCCTATATACTGAGTGCAATCCCAGTGCCCCATGCTCTCGTGCCACGTAAAGCCTCCAGATTGAAGGAGTTAATTCAGAGAATGGGGAGAGAGAAGGATTTTAAGGTTTGTCTTTTTGATTTCTCACAATCCAAATTAGTCACTAAATTTATTTATTGCCAATAAAAATACAATTTCCCCCCAGTGAACAATAGTAATTGTACATAATAAGGCATTGAGTTTGGTACCAAATGTTAATGCTGGTTAAGACTCAAGGGGAAAAAGTATTCAAAGGTACGAGGATATGGAGTATTCAGTTTCTTTACTTTTCAGGTAATACTTGTGAGACCAGTAACAAAAGATGTGGCATAACAAACTTAGTTAAAAAAAAAAAAGGTGATCAAAAAGATCACTGTGTACATTTGTCCTGGATGCTCTTCAGACATTTGGTTTTAAGGTGCTTTTATACTGAAGAAATAGCTTTAACAGGTTAAAGTTGAATCTATCTTTTACTTCTTGGTTTGATTAATTAAATTCAAGGCCAAATTTGGAGTTAGAGGGTGATTCTTGCTTATTGATTGGTGTCCAGCAGATCTTCAATAATTTAAACGTTCTGATTTAGGTAAATTTTTTGGCATAGAATACTTATTTTAGAAATATTTCCATATACATGTTTCAGCCTCATTGAACATATTTTTTTTCTTTTTCCAGTGAATAGCGTTAATAATTGATGTGCAAGCCACTTCCTAGGGTATTAACGAATCTTTGGGGGTTATTGGCCTTTAGCTGTGCCTCGGGCCATCAGCTCCATCAGCTGGTTGCTAATCCCTAAGAAATGCCTTAGGCCTCAAGTAATTATGGTTTAATTCAGCACTATGTTCTCTAGATTTGCTTAAACTTTCTTGGTTACCTGACCTAACTTATGAACTGGCTTGCAGCCTTTAGTGCTTGACCAAGTGCTGCGTGGTTAGATATTCCTTATGCAGCTCCATCACATGCAGAATGTTTCTTCCCTTCCAGTTCCAAACCAGGTGTGTTGCAGGTAAGAGAACAATAGTCATGCAGCTGGCAAGGTAATTTCTTCCTTAGTGAGATTTATTTCTGTACAAATAATTCATAGGAGATCTGGTGCAAATACTTTGCTGTTAATGCTTTCCTTATGGGGCCAAGGAAAGTATTTTTAAATGTTGTATTCTGACAGTACTTGAGATATTAACAATGTCAAGTACTTGGTTTTTGATCTGCATAACTTCGTGGAAGTTAAGTAGTTCCTTTTTACTGGAGGTCTGTCATCTGCTCCTGTAGAACAACTTTGCTACATACTTTCGGAATGTGAATGGAATTAGGAAACCTGGATACATGCAGCTAGTGAAGAAAACAAATGTGGTGGTTTATTCACTTTTGTGAGGTTTGGAGATCTTGTATAAGAATAAAAGTATTGGAGAAAGAAGGAAGGAGAACGGCGTGTTCTTGATGGAGTGTTGTGGAAGTGGAGAGTAAAACTGGCAACATGAAGTGTGTTGCCAAACAGAAGAGAGACAGAAAACTCTCCAGTGAAATACCACTTGAGGGAAGGTGATAATTGAAGAGAACAGTCTAGGCTTCTGGTCTGTATTGTAATCTTACTGTTTAGTGCTTCAGAGGTGATCTCTGAAAATCTACACTTACTGTCCAGGTATCCGTCACCTGATGTAAGCATCTGCTGCTGAGCTGGGGGCTTGGGTGCTTTCTTTTCTAAAGGAATTCTCTAAACCAAAACAAACATTTCATATCTTTGAATGTAGTTTTTGGTTTTTTAAACTATGTTCACTGTGACTTCTGAGAAATTATTCCTGCAGTTGCATACTTGTTCTCTGACAGTATTTTACATGGTCCTTAAAAACCTGGCCTTTTGGAAGCTTTTGTGTTTCTGCTGCTCTTAGTTTAATGCATTTACTGCGTGTTTTTGGAAGCATACGCAATAAGCGTACTTCACCTAATGTTTTTGGATCTCTCTGAGAACTGAGTTATCTTCAGTCTTGTGTTAGAATCCAACATAATTGTTTTCATGCATGGTGTTACATAGGCAAAGAACATGGCAGTGGCCACTAAAACTGAAACATTTCCCACATCTCCAACTCTGTACCCTGTTAGCCTCTGATGTATGGAAACAAATTACAGAGTTTGTGTAATGGAAGAAAGAGTAATTTTGTTCTGAAAGTGTTTGTCTCCCTGCCTTAGTCACTTCCATAGCAATTAGTGATTTCTCCAGATTTCTTTAGTAAAGTCAAATAATTGTTTGCCTTCAGATTTCTATTTTTTTTTTTTTCCCCTCTCTATTTAGACTTGTATGTGTTCAGTCTTCAGGGAGTCTTCAGCATAATTACAGCAGCTAGGTAACTCCTTAGTGTTGCTACTGATGATAAGAGTGATTTTCCACTAAGATTGTGTTCCACGAGAGCTCTGGTTATGCATACCATTGCTCAGGACAGTGCATTCATGTTGAGAAGATTCTCTGAGTGAACCTATGCTTACCATTGCTGTCATCCTCTTCTGTAGCATCTATATGCTGCTCTTGTTTATCCAAGTTGAAAATCATTTCCCTACTCCACTGGAAAAAGCTAGAAAGATAGTAATTGAGCAGATGAAAATAGCAACCTGTGCAAAATGGGGCTTGTGTTAGGACAGTTGTAGCTGAATGTTTTTCTGCTAGTATTTCTTTTCATGGCATCACGCTGGTACTATATTTGGTACTTCTGTATTTTCTGTGAGAACTGTTTTGTCCTTTGATATTTAGCATAGTTACAGCAGAGGTTTCCAGGTATCTGTGATGTCAGATAAAGCAAAGACATGACAGCAGTGCAGGAATTGGATATCTGTGATTTCAAAAGGCTTCAGATGGGGTAAAGAGCTTTCCAGCAGTTTGTGTTGAATGACCCTCCTAACCTGGCCAGCGCAGGTGCAGTATATGTGCAATTGGGGTAAATAGAGTTTTGATTTGTGGTTCACCTCTAGGGACTTCAGTGAAGCTGCCAAATGAGTCTTCAGTGACTCCAGTGGAAGGTTTCCTTCCCTCTCCTTTTTTTTCCCTTTTTTTTTCTTTTGAGATAACAGAACAAGCAAATAAAGCAGATCTGTTTGTGCCTTTCAAGCTATTATTTCTGAATATTTTCCTGTATTTCACATTAGTTATCTGTTAAACATCTAATTCAGTAATTTTGAGGGATCTGCTTTTTGTTGGAGATCCAAAAGCCAATTATTGTTTTTTTTATGTTTAAAAATAGTAGTAGGAATTATTGTTCTTGAGCCTGTTGAAAGTTTTACTTTAGGGTTGTAAACATGTTGTAGCTTATCTCCAACCTGTTGTACTTATGAACAGTTTCAGTTGCGAGTTGATTCAGAACATCAAAATACATCTTATGAGAGCAGTGCAGGGGGCTGAGTATATGGTGTCTGATAAAGTTGATCAATGATTTAAACCACTTGAATGAGGAAGTGTTCTCTTCAGAGACAGTAGCACTTGATTTAGGACAAAGGGAGTAGGTCAGGAGGGGATATACAGAGCACCAAAGTAAAGGGCAGCTGTAGATAAGTCCAAGGAGTGTGACTCTGGAGAGTTATAAAAGACAGGAAGGTGACTTCCTTAAGTTGGACAGGAAGATGGCTGTGCAATTGCTGCAAGCAAATGGATGTTGTCCTGATGCCTGGGCAACAAATGAAGTCAAGTTTGAAAGGACAGCATGCTCATCAACTGCAGGACTGCTTATGTGCCCTGGATGACTGAGTTAAGAACACTACAGGTGATGAGGTCCTGCATTATATTTGAAGAAGTTGCTGATGACTGCATTCAGCAGTTAAGTGTTTGAAGGAGAAGTACAAAAAAGAAAAGGTAACACATCAGCCATTTCGTAAAGTAATATACAGTATTGCCAATATAGCTTGAGTTGATATCTATCTAGTTTCTCTATTTTATGAAAAAATTTCTGTAATATCTTGTATGTAAGACTTCTGCAGTGGTTTAGTAGATGACTTTTGTTTCTCTCTTCATTGTTGACACAACTTTACTAATGAATCTTAAATGAGATTACCTAGAAGAAAAGCAGGAATGAGATATAGATTTATTAAGACATGGTTAGTATTTTTTGAAAGAATCTTTCAGTTAAGTATTTTATCTTTGCTTGTAGTCTAAAATGTATTGTATTTCCAAGTGTTTTAGTAATAGATAGTTTTATGTATGGATACATATATAGGATTGCTTGCTTGAGGAGAACTCTAGAAGTTTCAGTTATTTCTGTTTCAAAACAAAGTCTCTCTCTCCCATTCTTTCTTCAAAAGATACTTAGATTTGATGGCTTGTATACAGAGTTAATGCAGACATCTTGACTGAAAATTGTGATGTTATTTTTGTTTATTGCTGGAAGAAGTGTTCAAATGCAGTACTAGTGGCTTATTACCATTAACTATAATATGAAAAATCACCTTCAAGCTTTAAGCTGCAGAACTGAGAAGAATAAATACTGTACTTCATCAAAATAGAGAGATGGCTTGTTTTTCTAGAAAAGTCTATCTTGATGAAATCAATGATATAGTAAACTGTTAGTATAACAATTAATTAAAGTAGATATCAGTTATAAAATCCTCATTAAATTGTTCTGTGCAGTCATTGTGTATAATTAAGACCCACAGGAAAACATTTGAAAACCTAATGTTCTCTTTTATTGTATTTGCAGATCCACATCATAGATTTTGATGATGAAAATAACATCATAAACAAAAATGTGCTTCTTCATCAAGTGGGTGAGATCTGGCACATTAGTGCCAGTCCTGCAGATAAAGGTGTACTAGCAACTTGCTACAATAAAAGTAAGTCCTTTCCAACAATTTTAAACTTTAAGTTCTTTGATGTTTTTGAAAGTGCAAGGATTGAATATCTGGCTATGTGTAAAACCTTAAAAATAGGAGTTATCAACACGGGTATTTTTTTCAAAGGTCTTCTGTACCATTAATTATACCTCATCCTTCTTCTATCCTTAGATCATCTTGATTAGAAGTCTGTTTGCATTCATATCAAAGAAACCAACAAAACCAAAGTATTGCTTACCTGATTAATGCCAAACAGGTCAAATAAATTATTCCTGTTATTTTAGGCTTCATTCTTTTTATTGTTTTATGTTTGATTTTTAAAGTGAAAGCAAATGTCTTTCAAAATTTCTTGCCAGCATCAAGCTCCCTTTAAAACTGCAGATTAAGTCTGCATATAGTGTTATTTGTCATATGTATAGTGCAGATATGCCCACAGAGAACTATAAATTGTCTAAATATCTCATCAAAACCAGTAGGAGTGCTCCTTGTGTACCCTTAACACTAAGTGCACAGCTGTTTAGGTTAAGAATATTTGTGCCTTTCCTAGGTAAGGCAGATGTGAAGATTTTCTGTTCTAAAGCTTGGAAAATCTTGCATCATTGGAGGAGGGGGGTCATTTTTCTCTCTGACAAGTAAGAAATCTGTGCTGTCAATTTGAATAAATATGTTTATTCTCATACGTTCTAGTGTGTTCTTTCCTGGAAATACAGCCTAAGTGTACAAGTGTAAGACAGTGAGTTTCGGACTTAATGCATCTGTCAGCTGTAGAGCTGTGAATTCCTAATGTTCATCCTTTTGGTAAAAAAAAAAAAAAAAAAGTTGTTCCAGGGTACTTGGTTCTTTTATTTCAGTCCAGAAGTCCTATGGCATTAATTTCTTTTGTGAGTCAGTTGTGAATCTTTAAAAACAATTATAAAAGTAATGGAGAGCTTTACTGGGCATCCTGGCTGAGAGTTCACTGAAATGGTATTGATGTGATGTGTTTTTTGTTTTTATTTTATTTTTACTTTTTACTGTCTTGTTGACTTCCTGGACATAACTTCTCCATTGATCACTGCCAAGGCAAAGAATATCCCAAAGTTTTCACCAGGAATTTCTGATGAAGTTTACTTTGCAGAAAACCAAATGAAGTTTATACATTACGTTTCTCTAGCCTTCCTGAGTTCTTTTGTTGATGTGATGGGATAGGGGAGATGAGGAAGGAGTGTTGTTTGTTTTCTTTTGTTTTCTAAGAATACTGTGCTCTATAGAATATTGTGAAACACTTTACGGAGTTTATGTACCTCTTTTTTCCCCTGTATAACTGAGCAACAAGTTGTTGAGAGATTATCAATTCTAGTACTTCATTTATGTAATGTCCTATTTAATGAAATATTCTGAGTTGAAAGGGACCCACAAAGTTCCCTGAGTAATATTAACTACTTTTAATTTATTCAATTTGTATCTATTTTTGAAGTCAAATATTATTTTAGCTGGTATGATGACCGTATGTAACTTCATATTGCTTTTTAAGAAAGAAATATATTTAAGACTTGTTACTCTAACATGCTACAAGGGACATTCCTTACAACAGTATGCATTTTAATTGCTATATCCTCTTTGAAAGAGAGCTTATTGAGCGAATATGTCTGCAAAGCACAACGCGTCACATTTCTGTGATATTTCTAATCTCCATTATTGGGCCTATTAATTCATATGTATGCTTTCTATTCTAGATTCTTTGTGTTCTAGATTTGGTTTGCTTTATCTCGTTTAGAAACATTAAGCATTATCATTTGTACTTTGTGCATCTTCATTTAGAACCAGCCATTAGCATTTTGTAGAAAACAAGATCTGATTCTCAAATGATTATTGATGAATCTAAATAGCAAAACATGTAACAGAAAGCACACAGCATAGGGGTTCTAATAATAAAGAATACTGGGTTTAGCAGACAACTTAATTCAAGTAGTAATGCAACCAAATTAAGCATTCAAAATGTTTAAAACTCTTCTATGTACTGCACTTGTTCTGCTGTTTTAAAGAGATGCTGTTTTTCCTTACTGAAGTACCAGGCAAATGACATCCAGTCAGAGGTATTGTGACCACCTCTTGTTGTCTGAGCGCTGTATGTTAGACAACTCTTTACTCCTGTTGAAACTCAGAAAATGAATTTATGTGATAGACACATGTGATGTTATGTTTTAGTGTTTGTTTTTATTGAAAATGAGTTTGGCAGCTGTTTGGTTCTGTGAGCACTAAGAATTATGGAAGCTATATTTTATCCTGGATTGCCAAACTGGATGAAGAAAAATGTGTGAGTATGTGAAAGAAGCTGGGTATAGGAGGAAAAGCTATGGTAAGACATGGGTGAATATTTTGAGGATGGGGGGAGAAGACATTGTAAAACTAATACTTATCTAGATAAAATATGCACTGCTAGTCAGCTTTGTGACATGTTGATGCATAATCTTTTCACTCTATTGTGGCAAGTCAACTGAATTAAAAATAAAAAACAAGTAGTGGGCTCTTTTCTTGAACAAGATTTGGATTTCTATTGACAGCTTTAAAGTAGGTGAACATTAAAGGGAGAAATGATTTTAGTAGTCTTCTGACTTTAAAAGTTCATTAAATTTCAATGTGATACAGATTAAGTTTTCTTAAGATGGTTTGTTGTCTGAACAAAATAAAGTGTGCATAGGGTTTTGAGCTACAGTAATAAAGGTGGCAAAAAGCTGGCATGTTGCGTTTGCGTTTTGACTGGCTAATGCTGCTTCTCAGAAAACTTACATATGCTTATTTGTATGTAAAGTTTGTTTCTCAAAGTTACCTTACTTGTAATGTTGAAGTTGCATTGCTTTGTTTGTTGTGGCCCAGTAATAAAAGGGGAATGTAGAATTTAACAAAAAATCTGTCAGAACTATTCTAGAATTCTTACTTTTTTTTCTTTTTGTTGTTATGACGAGTTCCAATCAGTTGCCTGTAAATTTCTAATTTTCTCTAAAGTACTGCAGTAATGACACTTTTAAAAGCATGGACGAGAAAGGTAACAAAGTAATTAAGGAGATAGAAATAGACTTTTAAATATTAGAAAAGAATAATAGCGGGGTGGGATGAGGGTCAGGATTGTACTCTCCAAGTAATGGTATAAACCAATAAGTATAGTGATACATGATATAAAATGAATATAAAAATGAAGGTAAATTAATCTTTAGATTTGCAAGAGGTTGATAGCTATCTGAGAGCTCTATTCATCTTTTAAGGGAAAATATTATGTGAAGTTAGAAGTTTTTCAGTATTTTTCAGTATTTGAAAGAGCATTATATAGGGTAATTTTTTCACTGTGATGAGCTAAAATGCCAGGAAGGTTGTAGATAGAGGAGACTAGCTTGGAAAACTGAACAATGAAAAGCAGACAAAGCCTACACCCAGTTGAAGTTCAATTTACAGTTCTTTATTGCTGGAGATAAAGAAAACAGGGAGGCAGGAAAGCGTTTAAATGGGCTTATAAAATCATGCAGAATGTCAGGGATTGGAATGAGGGACCTCAAAAGATGGTCCAGTCCTCCTGCCAAAGCAGGGCCACCTAGATTAGGTGACACAGGAACTTGTCCAGGTGACTTGAAGCAGTGTTCTGAGGTAGGGAAAGCTACTGTGCATCTAATCTATTTTTTGTATGTAAGTGGATAGTAATAGCCTCAACTAGAGCTGGCTGAGGAAAGTGGGATCTCTGGGTTAAGATGAGGCTGAATGATGTCCTCTCTATCAGTACAGTTCATAATACGCTGTCGTGGGATGTGTGAAACATTCAGCAGCTCGGTGGTGCAGGGGGAGCTATCATAGAATATTCCAGGTTGCCAGAGTCCCACAAGGACACTTGTGTCCAGCTCCTGGCTCTGCACAGGATCACCCCAAATTCTGATGTCAGAGTGTTGTCCAAACACTCCTTGAACTCCCTCTGCATGGGACTGTCACCACTGCTCTGTGAAGTCTGTTCCATACCCACTGCCCTCTGAAGAACCTTTTCCTAACACCCAACCTGACCCTCCCCTGACTCTGCTCCATGCCATTCTATGGGGTTCTGACACTGTCACTACAGAGTGTGTGTCAACACTGAAAATTATTTAAGAACAAAACAATGGTTAGCTGCTAGTTTGTGAGGAGCAAAAACTGCTGACCATAACAATCTTAACATGGAATAAACAGTTTTTGACAGGCAGTTGTCTGTTTCTTGTTTTTCTGGTTACATCAGTATTTCTGACAGTGGTCATTTCTTCTGGAATTTATAACTTATAGTGTAAATGGAATAGTTTCAGGACATCAGGCTAAGACTTTAAGGTTGTGTGTGTTCCAGTTACTTGTACAGGGCTGTAGTGTTGCACTGGGTCATAACAGGGCAACCACAGCACGCTGCCAAGTTAATAGAATACACACTATAGTAATAAAATAAAATGTGAGTAAAATTGCTTAAAACCAAGAGAATGGTTCTCCACTAAGGTATATATCCTGAAGCCCAGGGGCCTGGGTTTTTTGAAAAATTTAAGACTGAAGAGAAGTGTTCTTTCAAATCAACTTATCAGATAGTTAAGCTATATGATTGTTCTTTCAATTTGTTTGTACTTTGAGAGGTGTACATGCATGCTTATGGAAATGAAAATTTATTACATACTCCTGTAGATTCTCAGGCAGATGTTAACATGAATAAACATCTATTATGCTGTTGATGTTGGTATATGCCATTATGTGTGTTCTAACTGCTACTCAGCATGAAACTAGAGATCTCTTTCAAAGGAGGGGAAACGTGACTGCTGCATATGAGTTGAGGAGCTGTTTAAAACAGCTATCACTGAAGATCTCCTTTGTGCTTTTTAAATGTAGAAAACTTGAAATCCATTTTGCGAAAACTATTTTTGGTGAAAGGAAAACTATTTTTTTTTTCCCGTCTCCTTCCATTATCTCCCTAATGGCAAACAAACCAAATCTTAGTTTACTTTTTCTTGATTTTTTTTTTTTAATGTTTTTAAACAAATTGAGTCACCTTGTCTTGACTGGATAACCAAGGAAACTAGCAACCCAGGATATGTGCTGTTGATCATTCTGCTTTCAGACTTTTCATTTTTGCTGAACACCTACTTAGCCATAATGACTAAAAAAAATTTGGAGTTGTCTTTTGATTTTTTTTTTGGAATGCAGCACCATTTTCCATAGGATGAAAAAATTTCAGTTCACTATAAACAAGCTGTAGTCTCAATTTTATGCTCCTTCATAACTGATTATTTGCAGTTCACCTGAATGTTGTAGTAAGACTGTGAACTTCAAGAAAAGTAAGAATGTAAATTAATCAGTGCACGCATTCAGTTCTCTGTTTATATTTTCCTTATGTTTTGAAATGTAGATTGTTTGAAGACCTTATCACAAAGCATCACAGTACGTACTTCCTATTCATTTCTGCTTTGGGAGCTAGGGGCAACAGATAAAGAGCTACTAAGAGGTGATTCCTACTTACCTCCAAAATAGATCAGGAAAAATGGGAACCTAATGTGGTTTTAAGAAGGCAGAGGTCAGAATTGGTTATCAAGATTATCTTTGCATGTGTAGAATTAAACATTTGCTTGGGCATAACTATTAGTTCTGGCAGGAAACCTACAGGGGTGGAAAAAAACAATAACACTATCATCTCTTGTCTTTAGTGAAAGCTGTTGTGTGGAGTGGATTGATGAGGTACAGTACTATTTTACCTTTGATCTGCTGTTCTGTGAAACTTAACTTTAAGGATGTTAGATGTTCTTTTTCTTTTTCCTTCCAAATTGAGTAGTCTCAGCCTGTTGATCAAACCAAGGGTTGGTTCATCTGTACAAATAGTGTGACTTCCACAGCAGCAAGAGCAGATCCTGTGTAGGAAGAGTGTGAACGGCTGTCTAATCCCTTTTTGAAGAGATTAGACCATCTTCCTCAATTAACTTTAGTCTACTTCTCATGGCCCAAGATCCCTGCCCTTTGTGGCTTATCCTGTTTTCTGCTATTTTGGTGAGTGGCACTTAGGCAAAATGTTGCAGTACTTGAACTGTAATGGATTATTAAATAAACTTTGCCACTGTTTTCTGTAAACTTAGTTCTTTCCAGGACATTTTTCTTCCTAATGAAGTAGTTTCAACCTGTTGAACGTTTCCATCCTCTTTATTTATGTTGCCCCTACCAGTTCTGCTGTGCCCTACTTTAGTTAAAAACATCAGAATTGCATTCTCTACTTGACATGTGGGCATACCAAAACTTCATGGAGCTGTAAAATAATTCTTTGTTTTATTCTTTTTGCCTTTTATTAAGTTGGCCAATGTTTTACTGGCTTATGTGATTCCTATTGCACGTTACCTTCAGAGAATTGTCAGTAGAGACACTGAAAACCTTTTTCAGAATTGTATCTACCAGTCTGAGTGTAACATTGTGTCGGGATGACTTAAGATATTTTTCTTCTATTCTTCTATTATAATTAGTCTGATGTCAATCCTTGTGAAGAAAACTGTTAATGATGAAGTTCATCTGTTGCTTTTTTGACCACCAGGTTTTCAGGAATTCTTCAGAAGTTCCTTCCTTTTGCATGGCATGGAGCAGCCTGAAATGATACTGATGGTAGACTACGTGTTTACATTTCCATGGTAGTAATTCTCTTAAAGAAGCTCATAATGAAATGCCTGTTCTGTTTCTGGCTTTTCAGAACCTTGTTATAAATTCATTGGGATTAAGTTTCATGAATTAAAACAAGAAACAACAAAATCTTTCTCAAATATAACAATTCAGAGATTTTTTTTTAATCAGTTTGTTACCACTGCCAGAAAAGTATTCTTTGTGTAACGTGAATGACAAAAGAAAGCAACACTCATAAAGTTGGTTAAAACTTTCAGATCGTTTTGAAATTAAATACTTGAAAAATAATTTTGTATCATCTTGTTTGTGCTTGCTTCTGTTAGCTTTAAGAATTTAGTTTTTTAATCAAATGTATTGATGCATATTTGGAGAAGTTTGTTTTCCCAGTGCAAATGTATTTTTCTACTCATATAATTAGGATTTAACTTCAGTTACATGTAGGAACACACAAAGCCACCAGAGGGCAAAAGGAAGTGCAAATGGAGAAGGCTGTTATCTGAGTTTTTGCACATGCGGGCGTGCACATGAACAAACATTCTCTTTGTTTTTGTTGTGCAAACAAGATAGATGCCACTGTGCAGCAATTATGGAGGTTCTGTATACATAGAGTGTTTTTGTAAATTCAGAGCCTATGCACATACAGAACCGGTGTCTAATTTTGATTTTAAGAAGGAAAATAAAATCCGTTACTTTCAAGCATCGGATCTGCTTTGAGTGTAACATATCACGCTTCTAACACAGTTTTATGGTGTGAGATTTCCAGCAGAAAAATCTCACCGGTAGGGGTGGTTGGAAAAATGCTCCTGGTGATGTTCTCAACTGCTTCATAGTGAAGAAAGCAGCTTACATAGATCTCTGGCTTCACTGCCCTTTTCTGTAAAGAGAATACTCTGTGTAGGGAAATTTTTGAACAGCACTGTGACAAAGTTAGAGCCACAATGCAGAGGTGGGCTGGGATCTAGTGAAATTGAATGAATCTCACAAAATATTGTCTGGTGCTCTCCATAGCACTACTGGAGAATGGTACAGAAAAAAAGCTGCTTGTAGTTTGGTAACTACAGTAACAGATCCGCTTGTGGTTTTTGTTTTTGTTGTTGCTCTCTGTGCTCTTTTTAGGTTGTACCTACTGTTTTTCTAGGAATTCTAGTTATATGACACTTGTAGCATTCCTATCTAAGTACTTTGTGGTGTTAAGTGAAATAGTTGACTATCTGATTCACATGATGGAAAACCAGTATGGAAATATTAGAGTATTACAGAATGGTCGTAATATTGAAAAGAATGCTTTTAAAATATAGAAAGTAAATATACTGCTGCTAAACTAGAACTTGCACTGAGAGATAATCTGAGTTATCCTTTGGCTCTAGAAGATGTTGTTGTATTCATTTTCTTTTTTATTTTGAAAGCAGACTAAGAAAAACTGTTTTCTGGATCCAATCTCCAAGTATTTTTTAGCTCAGTTTTCAAATATTGAACTGATTCAGTGTAGTAACTGAAAAAAAAGGCGTGTTCTTTCTGCATATCCAGTCAGCACACTGCTGCAGTAAGTAACGTTTGGTGTATAACACGTATTTTGTTGTAGTACATTTAAGCACTCTTGTCCACTGTCTTGTCAGTAAGTGAAATCTAGAAGCTAGATTTTCCTTTGGTGTGTATTAGACTTCAGAGTTATTCCTGAATTATGCAAGTAAAACCAGGTATTCTGTGCAAGTTCCATCAGTTAAACATTAAGAGATTTAGTAACTTCATTTTTTTCACATTTCATTCTGTGGTTCTTTTTCTACAATGAAAACATAGCCTGCTTTTGCTGAAGAGATTCACTTGCTTGCTGGACTCTTGAAAGAACACAGAGGATCATTTTTTTTTTCCTTCTCCTGCTGACCTAATAAGTGTTGCAATTGATGTCCTGAGCATCTCGTAACAAATCTAGTTTTAGATTTAACCACCTGATAATATTAAATTATACTGAAACATAAGTTTCAGTTTATATTTTAAAGTGAAAATTGTTTCTGCAGAATCTTCTATTCCCTATGTCACTTTCATGAAAACTAGTTAAAATACTTAGAAAGTGACTGTAATTCTGTTTTTTTTTTTCCTAGTTTTTAGTTTGTATCTTACAACTTTAAGCATTTCTGACTAATTGACATGAAAGTGAAGAACCATCACAGATATTTCTGCTACTGAAGTAGCAGACGACTACAGGGAATAACAGAACTTGATGTTAACGTCTTTTTGCCTTTTCTGGCATTGTGAAGACTCTTGCAGCTCAGCACTGTTTATGATGTCTACTGTGTATGTGCATGTCCATCTAGTAGACAAGAAGCACTTTTTCATAGTTTAAGAATTGCACAGTGATTTATCAAGGATGCCAGAGGGCCTCTAGTTCAACATCCTTCATGAAGCAGAGTTCATAGTGAGATCAGACCAGGTTTTTCAGGTTCTTACATGGTTCTGGAAAATCTTCAGGAATGAAATTTGCACAAGCTCACTGAGTGACTGCAACTCCACTGCTTGGCTGTCTTAATGATGGGGGAAAAATTGTTGGCTTGTATCCAGTCAGGATCTCTCTTGTTTCAGCTTGCTCCTCGTTGGCCTGGACTTCCTGATTCTAGACTAGTCCTTTTATTTTCTCTTGCTGAGTTCTTAATCAAACAGAAGTCTGAAAGACTTTTTTTTTTAAATGCTAATGTCCGTTGTCAACAAATAAAATGTTTTCTGTCTTGATTTAGTGGATCTGTCTGTCTCCTGAGGTCATGTGTGTTTTAGTTCAATTTTACTAGGCTTGTTTCCTCAGACTTGCTCTTGTTTCCTGTCCTGATCACTGAGTGTGTCTTCATCTTGCTGTCCATCAGTGTCACAAAATGAGATTTATGGTTCTTTTGGGTACCTGGGTCTAGGCTAATGTTTTGCAGCTTAATTCCTTTCAGATTATAAAGTGTATGTCTGCCTGTTGCAATCCTATACATCTTTTTTTTTCTTTAATCTTAAGCAATTCAGTCTTGTTGTAACCATGTTTGTTCAGAGAAATATCATGGAGGTGGTTTTCCTAGTCTCTGACTTCAACTAAGTCAGCCCGCTTCTCATCTGTGTACTTGATTAAACTTTTACAACTGCTTAGCCCACTCCTACCATTTATTCATAACATCTAATCAATGTTACTTCACATTCTTAGGGGAAAAAAGAATTACTCCTCCCCCCCCATGTTTGCACTGCATTTGATAGGACTCACCTCAAAGGTATTTTATTCTTCAAATTCCTTCTGTCTGATTCCCTCCTTTGCTGCTATACCTGCCAAAATATAAACATAAGCATAATGTTGCACTGAAATTGCCATCTGTTATTATGATGAAAAACAGTTGTCTTTTTTTCCTTTGTTATACCACTATACATTAGCTGTTGTCTGCCTTATACATGAGATGGCTTGTGCAAAGCATAGCATGAGTCCTCAAGGGCTGGCATTATTAGCTAGAGAAATTTTACATTCCGTTGAAACATTTAAGAGGGTTCATTTTAAAGCTATTCAGAGAATATTAGAATGTTGCGTTTGAACATGAGAAAAAACTTCTATGCTTTGAGGTTTACAGAGCACTGAAACAAGCTGCCCACACAGGTTATGGAGAGTACTTTCTTTGGATGTTCTCAAAGACTCCTTGAGCACTTTCCTGTGCAACCTGTTCTAAGTAACTTGCCACTAGCAGTGGTGTTGGGTCTGATGATCTTCAGAGGTCCCTTCCAGTCCCTATGGGTCTGTGGTGATTCTATGTAACTTTCATGTCTCTGAACATGATTTTCTTGTGGCTCTGTCATTGTGAGGTCCAGCAGAACACCTCCCTCATGTAATCTCATGGATCATCGTTAGATACGATCTTCCTGAATTGCTTGTATCCTGCTCTGCTTTCCCAGCAGGCACTGAGGTGGTTGAAGTTCTACATAAATAGGAAGCTCCTTCTTGTTATCTGAAGATTGTCTTTTCTTCAGGAGAGATGACACCTGCCACAATGTCGCTACTTTGGTTTGCTCTGTTCCTAAACTGTTAACACTCAGCTGGCTCTGATCCATCCATTGATAGATCTCCATTCTATCTGCTGTTCTTTATAGAGGACAGTTTTCCATTTAAGCCTTTCTGATCTGTACTTCCTGAAGAGCCTGTGTTTGTGAGTTTGCAATCCCAGTGAAATTGTAGATATGCCATAAAGTGTATTTGGTCAGTAACAGCAAAGACATTACCTTGACTGTACACTGAAAATTTGACCATGGGATGGCTTTTACAGGTTTGTTTTTAATTTGTTATATTTTGACTTTTCTTTTTAGAATTTAAGCTACTTAGGGAAGAGCTGTGTAACTCTCCACTCTGTTTTTATTAAAAAGTTATGTTGGGATTTCTCTCCTATGAGCACTTCTGAGTCGTAAACAAATGAGAACTGAATAGCCTGCTCCATTAAAAGTGTCTGACTAGTGTAGGACAAGATTTATTCTTTGACCTTTCTGGACTTCCTGGATGCACTAGCTGTTAATATCTTGAGGCATCAGGTAAATGGAATTCAAATGATAAAAGCTTTAGTAATTAATGTTTCTGATTTTAGCAAAATAAATTTTCTTAACCTAGTATTCATACTTCATGTCAGAAAATGATGTGATATTGCATCTTGCTGTGTCCTAGTTTTGGCTTGGATAGGGTTAATGTTCTTTTAGTAGCTGGTATGGTGCTGTATTTCAGATTTTTGATGAAAACAGAGATGATAGCATACAGATGTTTTAGTTGTTTCTGAGCAGTGTTACACAGAGCCAAGGACATTTTCAGCTTCTTGTGCTGCCCTGCCAGTGAGGAGCTGGGGGTGCATAAGGAGCAGGAGAGGACAGAACCAGGACACTGATTCAAAGTTGCCGAATGAATGTTCCATACCAGGGTGGTGTCATGCTGAACCATAAAAGCTGGGGGAAAGAAGGAGGAAATGGAACAAGTAGTGGCATTTATGTTCCCAAGAAACCATTGTGCGATGAGCCTTGCATTCCTAGGAGTGACTGAATGTCCGCCTGCTGATGGGAAGTAGTGAATTAATTCCTTAGGCTGCTTTACTTGTGTGCTCAGCTTTTTCTTTGCCTAGTAAACTGTGTTTATCTTGACCCATGACTTTTTTGTGTATTGATCTTTGTGATTCTCTCCCTTATCTCTTTGTGGGGCAGCAAGTGAGTGCCTGTGTGATGCCTAGCTCCTACCAGAGTTGAAGCACGATGACCTACTAGCTTCTCAATAACAATTATGTGGTTATATTTTGAACTGTACTCAGTTTAATTTTTTGCTTCCATTGACTAGTTTTGCTCAGTGTGGGAGCACATCTGGAAGTTATCTGCCCAAATCAGCCAGGTAACGTGAAGACTTAGCAAATTATGACTCTGAGGTCTATAATTTCAGTCACAAGCCATTGCTGGAAGGAAGTTTGTGTATGTTGATAGAGTGGCTACACTTCTAGATCTCTATTAAGATTAGGTACAAAGTGGAAACTGCAGAAGTCTTATGTAAGGGGTAGTAAACCTATCTTTTCAAATCAAGGTATTAGTTAAACTTGATCCTGGGAATTTGAGATAGCCACATAAACAACTGATTTTGGATGTACTGACATCTGTCCCGTTTGAATTAGATTTCCGTGAACTGTCAAGTCATCTTTATTTGTCTTTGGAGCTTGCATGCAGTAAAATTGTAGGCTAAAGACTACTTAAATAGAGCACTGAATGTGCAACTGTCTGGTGATGGCCTGATTCAGTGGAGGGGATAAGTGGTTCTCAGTTGCCATTAAATTGTTAAGGAGTGTAGAGTTTTAATATCTCACAAAACATCGAGTGGGAACGTTAATGCATTGCTATCATCTAGCCCTACTTAACTGACAGCTGCTGTGGCTTTGGTGGTGATGCAAGTGAGTGCCTCTGAGATTGCAGCTTTCTCTTTGGTACTTCTGCATGCGAAAAAGAGCAATGTTGATAATAGTGTTCTGCTTCACTAGCCTTAGTGATGGAAGCCAATGTGTATGCTTCATTGGCTTTTATTGGTGTGTTGTGCAGATCTCCTCAGCCCGGGGTAAACTCAAACAGTGCTTTTTGTATGGCCAGCTGATACCTTGCTTCATGTATGCCTCCTGATGCTGCAGTTATGGTGTGCTGGTGGTAACAATACCAGGAAGATCATCGCAAACAAACAAAAGCAAGTTGGTAGAGCTAGTTTCTTCATTTTCTGCTTCCTAGAAAAGAAACTTGATGGATCAAAGATACCATAAGTCACACTTGTGACTGTTCTCTGAAGAGATCCGGTTCTCTGAAGTTTCAGAAAGCAAGCATGCCTGTTAGTGCTGCTAAGCAGCTTTTACAGTGCTGTAGCCTAATTTTGCCTGAAGAGTAAAGTTTGGCTCATGAATGTAGTGAGGGTTATAGTTCGTCTTCTCAGGCTGTCCATCAATGGCAGAATTCCTGAGGTGCAGTGAGTAAATCTTGAGCTCCCTCAGACAGATATATAAAGACCTGCACATCCCAGAGAAAAAAGCATGTGCTGAAATATTGTCTCAAATCACCTCTGGATAGCATGAGAAACAGCAGACTGTAAGAGAGTTCAGTTTATGCTTTTTCCAGTTTTTTAACCTGCTGACTGTGTGCTTTCTGCAGGCTCTGTCTCACAGACCAATATTATATTATTGGTTTACCTGTTTCTTCAAAGCATACCCACTGCTATGCACACTTTTAGATTGTTATGTGTTCTCTCCAGGATGCAAGGGTTTTAAAGCTTCCTTATACACTTGTAAATACAGTGCAAATATGAGAGCCTGGTGTCTAGCGCCTAAGTCATGTTGGTGTTGTGTGAATTTATGGTTACCTGTGGTTTGCATGCTAACAGCAGAGCTTTGTGCAGCGCTTTCCACATGTTAGAGTTATGAGACACCAGGTAGGCGTGGAAGATGTCCTCTGTGTGAATATATGTCTGAGCTAGACCTGACTGGAGTGTTTCTATTAATTCTTTCTTCAGCTCCTCTTGGGAACATACTTCTATTAGGATAAATAGACAGCTGCTATATTTCTGCTTTGTTTCTGTGTACACATTTACAAAATGAGAAGCTGCATGTTGGTAGCTTAAAAATGCATTTCAATGATTAAAAGAGAAATTAAGCAGCTTACAATTTTTTATTCTTATCTTTACCTCAGCCCATGTATTTGTGAAAAATGTAAAATGAAAAGCTATGTGGGCTTGGAGTACTATGATTGGAATTCTTAACCCAGAGACATTCTGTGTTTTTTTTTTCCTTCCTCATCTTCTTTTGCCTGTAAAAGACAAGTTGATTAAAGAGAATATGGTTTATCTTTTTATGAATCAACTGAAAAGGTTATTCTTTAGAAAGGTTATTCTTTAGAAAGAGGTGTACTTAAATCATGTTGGTTTTGATTTTTTTTCTTTTTATTAGGAGAAGGATGTTTACATTCATTAATAAGGAAGAGTGATAACTCTGTTTGTCAGCGGTGAGAAGGAGGCTTCTGCACACTCGCTGCTTGTTCCTGTCATACTGAGAGCACTAATGGGCACCAGCTGGGCTGCAGCTATAGCAGCTTCACCACTTCAGCCTTGCACAGCAAGAGCTGCTGTGGCAGAGCTGCAGAAGGGCCGCCTGTGCGGATTTAGGAAGTATACACTTGAGTTGTTGTTCCCTGGGCAACAGAATAACTGCAGCCAGCTGGCTCTGCACCACCTGAGCTGATCAAAGAGCAAACCCTGTCAGGCACTGATACTTCAGCTCCTCTAGCTTCAGCGGGAATGTCTGCAGGCAATGATGTAGGGAGCATTGTCATTTGGATTTCAAGGTTAAACACAGGGGAATGAAGCAGAATGACAGCAGAAATAAAATGTAAACATTTTTCCAGTAGGTGATACCATCTTGTGTATGTAGTTATTGATTCTAAAAAATCAATGTAAAAATATTTCATTGCTAATATACATATAAAATGTGTTTCAGAAGGATTTTAAAAGAAAGCAGGAGGCTAGCAATAACTGCCTTTGTTTTCCTTCTTCCAGAAGGATACATTAATTGGAGTGATTTGGCACATACGTAAGGAAAACGGTAAAGAATGGGTGAACATAAAGATTGGAATGCTTAGTAAAATGATATAATTAGGGAGAGCTGTGCAGAGTTGGACTTCTGCTTTACATGACTGATGCAAGCCAATGACAAGTGCAGACTGTGGTTGTTACATATGTCAGAGCATACTTCAGTGACATGGGGGCGGTTATTCTGCAGGTGGTGGCAGAAGAATGAGAGGTGGATGATTGAGCAGCTGTCTTGTAATATTGGCTGGTGTGTTCCCTGTATAATTGGGATCAGACTCCACTTACAGGATGGGTTGTGGGTGATGATGCTTCCTGAATGTCCATTTGCCTGTCTTACGTTTTGGCCTTTATGTTATACCATTACCTGTAAGCATCACTTTGCTTAAGAGTTTTAGGAAGTTTCGCATCTTAAAATCCTGTATTAAACACTGTTATAAAACGGTGAAGATTGAAATTGTGTTTTATTACTCTCCTTGAAATATGTTTATTTATATTTTTCAATATATCTATTGCCTCTGAAAGATAATAACTTCAATTCTGGAAAGGTAATTGTGGTGGGTGAACTGGAGGCAGGCAGAATATGGACAAATGATAGTATAGGTTAACTTTTATTGAGCTTAGGGTGTCTTCAATTCACACCTGATTGTGTAAGGCAAAAGCAGGATTGGTGGATCTCTACATGTGCTCAAACCTCTTTTCTACTGAAACTGCTGAGTACTGATTAGCATCTGTACTTGTCCTTTTTTATACATTGCAGGTGTTCTTGTTCTGCTTTGTCTTTGTTTTAGTAATATTTGACTAATGAAAGTGTTTCCATAGACGTAGTAGTTCCAGGTGGATTTTTAGGTTTTTTTTCCTATTAAACCTTAGACCTTTAGACCATTTAAAAATTTCTAAGTGGAATTTTTTTTGTCCCTATCAAAAATCAACATGGGGAGGGAGAGTTTGAGTAAAGGAATAAAGTTTGAGAAAACAGTTGTTTGCTTCTGACTGCAAAATCATTTACATCTCTGGTATCTCTCATCTACATTTCATTCTACTCTGCTCTGGTGAGGCCTCACCTGGGGGTACTGCATCAGATTTGGTGTCCTCAGTACAGGAGAGAGACAGACCTGTTAGAGTACATCCAGAGAAGGACCACAAAAATGATTCAAGGGGTGGAACACTTCCTCCGAGGACAGGCTGAGAAGGCTGAGGCTGTTCAACCTGGAGAAGAGAAGGCTCTGGAGAGACCTGAGTGCAGGCTTTGAGTATCTAAAGAGGGGCTGTAAGAAAGGAGGAGACAGACTCTATATCAGTCTGTTTTGATAAGATGAGGAAATGGGAGATTTAGATTAGATACTAGGAAATTTCTTCTTACAATAAGCACTGAAGCAAGCTCCCTAGAGTTGTGGTGGATGCTCTCTGTCTGTGGAGACATTCAGAGTCCAGCTGGAAAGGGCTCTGACTAACGTGATCTAGCTTTAGGTGTCCCTCTTAATTGCAGGGGAGTTTGATTAGATGGCCTTTAAAGGTCCCTTCCAATTCTCAATGATTCTGTGTAAAAGTATGGCTTTTTGTACTCAGTAATACAAAAACAAATAGAGGTCTAATTGAGACTGATTGCCGTCTATGGTGATTACAGAGACTTCATCTCTTCTTTCTGCATTTATTCTTATTTATTGTGTCAGTAATCTGGATATCAATTGATTTCTTAGCGTTTTTACTGGGGTTGCAGATTGTCTTTTCTAAAGTGGCTATTTATTAAATAGAATAAATTATATTTTTGGAGAAGTCTGTGTAAATGGACTTCTGTGACTGCACCTGATTTTCGGTTGAATTTTTGTGGTTTCCCAGGCTATGGAATTTCCTGAATAAATATTTGTAAAAAAAAATTCGGAATGACTTTTGAATCTGGAGACCTGATATGGCTCACTTCTTTGATTATGGCAGTCTCTAGAAATTGCTGAATCAAAGTCAAGGGTTGTTTAAAGAGCTTAGACAATTCCTTCTGGCTTAAAAATCTGAATATGTGCAAAAGTTGAAATTTTTGCAAGGATGGGACTGACTTTTAGTGTCATAAGCAAATGCATCACATCTGGAATCAGCAGTCTGTGTTCTTACATTTGCTTTCTTCTTTTATCTTCTAGTCTTGAAATGATTGCATGGTTTTTGAGGAATGTCAGATGGTTACTGCATTCCAGCTAGCCATGATTTAATGAATCGATCTGCTGTATATGACACAATTCTATAAGGGAGTAACAAGTACTTGTAGTTGAGATTAAATGTGTGCTTCTTTTTGTACTGCCATTAGTAGCTTCCTGATAACTTTACCTGTCAGATTTTTTTTTTTGAGGGGCTTATTTTCTCTCTAAGGTGATTAAGCAGGAACAACTCTTTAAGGAGAGCACTGTTTGGAGATAGGTAGATAAGCAGGATGTTTTACCTGTCTACAACATCTCTTTTTCAGTGTTGAAACTGCTAGTAGTGGAAATCTGAAAATTGTCATGGAAGTAGCCCTCATCGCGAAGCTCTTTCAAGTGCTGTAGTGAAAATTGGTATTGATTTGACCAAGTTGTGACCTTTTCAAATTGCACACTCTGTATGCAGAGGGTTTTCTCACTTGCTTAACTTGCAAAGTAGGCATCTGAAGAAGGCTGTGAGCTCTGTGACTCTCTATGGCTTTGGACAAACTTGCTGAAGTTTTATTTCTTGCATTTTGTTCCTGCACCCTCAGAGCTGCCAGATCAACTATGTGTGCAGTTTCTTTCTATCTCAGTTCTGTCAAAGTATGGGACTGTTTGCTTATTCCTGACTTCTTGCCTGCTTTCTTTTTAAGCTTGGATCATTTCAACAGAACTAGGTAGAAGGAACTGTGTATAGTCACTCTTGCAGATCTGAGAGTATGGCGGCCTCAGCCCAGGAGGTCGTTAATGAGTGTGAGGAAGCAATGCTTTCCAACAGTTGTTGCTGTTGGAAAAGTGTGTTTAACTCCAGCCATAACTAATGAGAGGTATACTAAAGGTGCACAGTGAATTAGGCAAGGGACTTTGCTTGAATGGTAAGGAATGAAAGTGACAGCAGTCTAAGAATTTGTTGTCTTAATCTTGGATCACTGTTTTGAACAGTTTTTTTAGGAGTACTACAGGACTCTCTTCTGCAAAACTTTAACTTATGCTTTATGAAGGTATAACTTAAAGGTTATTTAATGCTTAGTTAAACCCACTAACAACTTGCTTAATACACTAGCTTGTCAATTCTTTTCTGCATTGGTGCTGTGTAATAAAAATTCTGGTTTAAGCATGAGGTAACATTAGAAAAGTAGTTTCCAATTGTATAAATAGCTTTAAGATACACACGTATGACTTAATTGAAAGACAAAATATCTTTTTATTTTTTGGCAGGTAACTGGCATGGTAATTTAAATATTCCAGTCATTTGTATGGGTCTCTTACTAGTTTTAGGGAAACAATATGAGAAGTTATAGGTAAGAACCAAGTTTTTACCAATGTATATGTGCATATACATGTGACATAATGTAGGGGAAAATTTGGGGTTTCTATGTTAATTTTTTCTGTCCTTAGAGAAAATAATTGATGATTACTATCAAGAAAGATTAGTGGTGTAATTAAAAAATATATGTTTTTTTTATTTCTACTTCTCTAAATATGGACAGAAAAAGATAACAATTGTGAGGAAGAATAAATGACTGCTATGCTGTTGAGATCTGGAGGAGGTCTAATAGGTAAAACTGTATTTAAACAATGTATGCTAACGTAGTTCTTAATTCAGTTTTTATCATAAAAAATTCCTTATGAAAGAAAATTTCCATAAGTCCTACAAAGCTGTGACCATTAATAAATCTAGCATGGTTAAATTGTATTTCAAAAGTAGAGTATTCTCTTCAATTTGGAAAAGCAAATGGCATCTGATGTACATGATAGCATCAGAGCAGCTTTCCAGAAAGCACAGTATTTCCTGGAAACCAAGGAATGGTAAGTTCTGCAAGATATGGAAACCTGATGATTTTTTTCTACTGCTCAAGGAAATGTCTTCTGCCTAAAATATCAAAGTGCACTTCCACTTGCTTCTTAAAAGCATCTTGTAGGTGTGTGCAATTTGAAAAAAATATATATATGAAATTTTATATAATTACTGCATACATAAAAAAAAAAAAAAAATTCAAGCAGATCTGTTTCACTGGTGGATTTTAACAAATTTTCAAAGCATCAGTGCTAAAAGAGCCCAAATTATATCAGAATTCAGGGAGACTTCACTATATTTTCTTCAGCTTCAACCAGTCCTCAAAATGCTGCTTGTTTACTTGTTTTTAGGTTTCTAACATGGAAATCTGATTGTGCATGACACTCTACACCTTTATTATTATTATTATTAATACTGTTGTTATCCTTTCTCATAAGAATGCACCACCACAGTGCCAAAATGTTTATGTTCTGGAAAATTAAAATGACGTTTCAAGGCTTCCTTAAACTTCTTGTGCTATCTGAGAGGAAAGATGGCTTCTGAAATGTTCTGTTAACTTTTCACGATTGGCGTTGTGGTTCCTTGTGTAGGTCATGGTGATAGCAGAAAAGCTGAAGCTTTATATCCATGATACAGACCTTTTGGTAATTCTAATCCACCAGAAACTTCTTCGCTTTGTTCTTAACATTCTGTCATATATTGACTTATTTAGGCAAAGCATTCAATAAATCTTAATTTCTCAAACTACTTTGTGCATTCTGTTCAGGTTATTTATTATTTGTATAGAGTAGAAGGCATGCTGTGCATTGACTTGCCCTTTGCTAGGAAAGGTAGCCATCTGCTGTTGCTTCCTCATCTTTCAGTGGCACATTGATTTAAAGTGAAGGATTTTCCTCAAATGGTTTGGAAATAGCTGTTTAGCATGCACTGTAATTATTAAAAGCTCAATTATGTGCTAATAAATAAGGGATTTTCCCTTATTTATCTTTAGATAATGGTATGGCCTCTTTATACTATATTCAATTTGTGTACAACTTCCAATTACAGTCAAACAGTTACACAATTGTATTTCATATTTAGTGCTTTTTGTCAAGTACCCAGTGCTCGTGCATTCTGAATTCTGTGCCTTTAAGTTCTTCTCTTACTCTTGTTTTTTTCTATCAGAAATGGACATTGAAAAACAATGTCTGTCATTCTGTTGTTTGTTGTAAGAGTGGCTCTTTTGTGTGTATAATATCCAAATTGGTCACCTTGGTAGTGGAGACATTTCTGTTGGAATGAGTCTGAGAAAGCCTTTCTCTGATTTACAATCCTTCATCTTGAAAACACTCTCGTTACACTTGTTCCAAAATAGGAACATACCTCTAAGTTGGTCACATCTGTTCATGGGTCTTTAATCAGGTACTGTAGACTAAAATCAGTACTTTAAGATAGAAAATTAAGAGAGAGGCGTGTGATATTACCTGATTACTTCTCATCCTCGGGACTTCGTATTGAACACATCTTCCAGTAGGTAGTGGCACCCAAAGCTTTCACTCCCCAGTATCACTGTGGCTGGTTTCTTTGTTCCTGCTGCAGCAGACACATTCTTCTGCTTTGAACCCTGGACCAGTAGCTATTGCAATGTGGACACATTCAGTGCTGCTCTGGTCTCATCACATTCTGCAATGATGCAAATTCTGATTATTTTTGGGTAGTGGGCAATGCTGTATGTGCAGAAACCATATGGTATTTGTTCCCCTTGATTACAGTTCCCCTTGATTACAGTTAGCTTCTTTCTCATATGTTGTGATATTTTGCTATGCACATCTGAGTTCTGTTTAACTTCTGGAAGTTGCTTTTGTTCACTAGAGTTAGAGGAGCGTACTTGGGTGGAATACTGAAGTTTTGTAATAAGCTTATTAGTAGCAAAGGGTATGGCATAATGCAGTAGGTTAAACTGAAGATTGCTTTTGAAAGGAAAATAGTAAAACTGTCTCAATTGTTATTGTTAAGGGTTCAAGTAACATAAATTGTGGGTCTTTTTCATTAACATCATTTTGGGGGTTGAAACTTGGAAAAATTGCCTTTAAAAACACTTACGATTTCATGAGCACTGACTTCTACCTTTCAAACAGGGAAAGCTGGATTGCATGCATGCTAGTTATGAGTTTTGCAGTAACTTGACTACTAGCTTGAGTTCTGACTGTACCCATATTTTGTGTACTTTCCATTCAACTTAGAATCTTTTTAAATTTTTTAAACAGCAGGTGTGCATTGCTTATAGATTTGTGTAAATGTCAATGCACTGTATACAAAATGTCTCCCATACGATGATCTGTTGACATTATTCTCTATTGCTTAGCTTCAGACACTAAAGTCGTGACATGTGCTGCTGTTTGGAGGATGCCGAAGGAATTGGAATCAGGCAGTCATGAATCCCCTGATGATTCATCAAGCAACACTCAAACCCTGGAGCTACTCTGTCACCTTGACAACACAGCCCATGGCAATATGGCCTGGTAGGATTCTGCATATTTTATAGTCCTAGAAAAAGCCTACAGGAAAGACCTGTGCTGTTAGTTTTGTGCAAATATATTTTGTAGAAGCTATGCTATACGTTTTAAAATCATAGTCTTTAAAGAATAAGTACAAATTGGATTTTTGTCCCATAGATAAAAAAAAAAAAACAAAAACATTCATTGTAGTACTACAATCACATATGGAGTATCATCCTGTACAGTTTTAATGTGCTTCTCCTCACTTGCTCTCATCGAAAAGTGCAAAGGTATAATACTTAGCACTTCACTGTCTTTGTGGAATGTAAATTTGACGTTGTGTCAGCTGAGTAAGTACTGTAAAATGAAGACTGATTTGGCATAATTGTAAGCCATTTAATAGGCATAAGAATTCATTGTATTATTTGATTCTTGTTAAACTACTCTTTTCTGTGGCCTAAGAAAAGACAAGGAGAGCTGCAGTATTGGAGAGAGAATTACAGAGGTTTGATTTCCTTTCTGTTCTTTGAAACATCCTTTGTATATTAGCAAGTCCTTTGCTTTGTAGGTATATGACATGTTCCAGCTGCTTCCTGAACAAACATGCTAACACATTTGGTTCATATTTTACCAACTGCATTTACCAACTATTTTCTTACATGTTTGTGGGACTACAAAGCCATCTTCCATTAGCAAGAACAATTGAAATTATGAGAACGTGGTTTCTAGTGGTCTCAGGAATTCCTGTCTGTCTGTTGATAGAGTGGAGTAGAAGTTGATTGTGCAAGTTGCACAGTCCCCTTCACAATTTTAAGAGAATTTTAAGCAGACTGGAATAAGACAGTAGATTCTTGTTGCATTTAATTTACATTTTTGAACTGAAATTAGGCAAGGATAAAACAGCATCAGTGTTGGGCCTGTTGTAAGTGTCTTAAAGGAGTGGAAGGGACATCTTGTGTTTGAATTTGGACACCTGATGTGTGAGGTATATCCACTGTAATCTTATTATACTTAGATACATACATGTAAGAGTAATTTTAAATTGTATCAAAAGGGAAAGATAGTTAAAATCAGTCTCAGTTCCTTTTCAAAATCTGGTTTTGTGAAAATTTCATTAACTAGTCAGTAAGAAAAAAAATGTAGAATTTCTAAATGATAGCTAAATCAGTTGATTTCTTTAAATCATGTACATTTTACTCTGAGTTCTACAACTCTGTTTATAGATTGGAACTGAAATTTCAACGTCGAAAAAAAGGTAAATAGAATGTAATATTTTTTTAGGGTCTTCTTTAGAAAAGATTGGTCACAGTGTATTTAAGTGTACGTTGTTGTTAAGGCTACTTTATGCTAAAATCTCAATTTAGCTAATCTTAAATTTCTTTCATGATAGCAACTTCAGTGCCTTGCTCATTTTAACATGAATACTTTTCTTTCTAACGCTTTGATAAGCAATTCCATTCTTTATTGTTGAAAAATTCTGATAATTAGTTTCCAATGTAGTTGAGAACACTGAGAGTCTTTTGGTATTTTTATCTTCACATTTTGCCCCTTAAAATTTGTTTTGTCATTTGAATTTTCTAAAATCTATTTCTCTCTTTCTGTTTCATCAGAGGAGAAGGATGGAGGGACATATAATGCTTTATATCAGGATGTTGATTTCTTTAAAGACAAGAAATCTACTGTACTTGGTAATAAGTTCATGAGAAATTCTGTCTCCTGTCCTGTGATTGTTTTTTTTTTTTTTCTTCACTATTAATGCTTACAAATATCTGCTACTCATTATCTGTGTAGGTTTTCTTCAAGGCATGTCTCCATTACATTTATTCAGTATTCTCTGGATTCTCATTTTATATTCAGACTTCATTGTTCATCTCTGTAGATCTGTCTTATCTCTATCAATTTAATATTGCAAAATTTCTGTGTATATAGTTTGTTGAAATTTCATTTAATGTTTTTATTTCCACTCTTTAAAACAGTATGTATTTATGTGACTGAATGCTGTTCTTATTAGGTTACATACCTGCATGCATCTTAGCTGGTACTTTTGAGGTCAGATCATCATACGGACAATACAGGTGCAGTCGTAAAAGGAAAATGAAAAAATTACAGAAATAAGTAAAGTGGAAGGCCTGAAAGAGGAGGAATGAAAAATTCAGTTAAGTAGCAAACAACTCACAGTTGCTATAGAAATTTGGAAAGGGATGAATACATTAGGAAAATATATAATTTGCAAATATATATAATGTATTATACGTATGTAATGTAGGTAAAGCCAGTAACATCATTAAGCTTCTTTACATACTGAAGTTGAGTTTTTTGTGTCCCACTCAATAAATCCTAAATATAGACTTGCAAATATTATCAAATCTGAAAGATAGGAAATGATTTTCTTCTGTGAAGTCTCTGTTTCAAGAACTTGGAGATGTCTGTCATTGAAACATGAAACTAAATCTTTGAATTCACAGAAGAGAAAGCTACAAGTGAGCATTCCCATAATTTTTTTTTGAGTCTACAAGTAAAGTACTGACAAATACCATCTTTTCTTTAAATGTGTGATTGCACAGTACAGAGCAGCCTCATAGAAACTAGTTTATTGTAAAGGTCCAAATTTGCTATAGCAGCCTTTTCAGCTTGAGTGTGAGTTTACTTAAGACACCGCATGCAGAATGTGTTGCACTCCAATTTTGTCGTTCCATTAATGAGCACCATCACCTGGTGCAAATTAAGCATTTTTGTACGTGATGCCCTGAAGACAAATGGGTATGATCAAGAAGTGAGGTTCAGAAATGTTTTACTTATTTTCTTTTGGAGGAGGAAAAAAAAAAAGCCAAGTAAGAGAATCAGAAATATGTATGAAGAAAAGGGAAATTGGTGGCTTTAGTAACTTTAGCACTATCAGGCTGTATTCAGGTAACACTTGCATTTGCTGTCATATTGGTAACATTAATTCTTCTGTAGTGAGCAACTTTGTTAGCAATCAGGATCTATATATTAAAATTCTACCTTACTATTTATTTCATTACGAAAAAGTGTCCAAAACAATTCAGTGATCTGTATCTGATAAATTGAAACTTGGAAGTAATGTGTCTTTTAGGAGGATCACGTTTGTTTTTGTTTAAGTATTGTTTCTTTTGAAGTAAATACTTCATTTTAATACTTGATGTATCACTGTACCAGAAACATAATTGTGAGAAAGGAGCTCCCTCTGATATTTGTGTAGAGTCTTAATGAGTACCAGGACTGTCAGTCAAATGGTATAGGGTATAAAATACTGTTTTTCAGGCTTTTTTTTTTTTAAGTAGTTGCCTAGCTGATAGTAACTGTTTGTGTCATAGGTCTTTCATTTCTTAACATAATGCAAAAACAAATGAGAGCTATCAGATGCTGCATATCAGTGCAGCTGATGATTACAGGCAGATTCAAATAGTTGCCAGCCTGTTAGAATTGCTGTTCCACAACTGTTTAATTCCACATGCTTACTATATTCTCTATCACCCACCGCTGGTTTTACATAGCAATGAAGTATATGGATTTTTTTTTAAACTTTCTCTATGATAAAAGATTTCTCTAAGAATGTAACTTACAGCTGAGTTGCTTTTCTTTATTGTTCTCTCCTTTTTATTCTGTTCCTTTCTGAAAATGTGAAAGCTTTAACTTCATTCTGTTACTTTTTCCTTTCTTCCTTAATTGTTTACAGAATTTGCTCTCTTGAGTCTTTATCTTTTATTGTAAATAAATCCATAAAATATACGTCAATTGAAGTGATGGAACACTTTTTTTTCCTATATTCATCATCTCATTCTCCACCTTTCCAATATATAAAAATGTGACCAGAACTAGTAGAAGAACTGATAACCCAGGAGTCTCTTTCATCCCTTTGATTTTTTTCAGTTAATTTTCAGTCATTATAACTGTGCAAGTTTAAAGCACTAAGCTATTTATGTAGTAATGTATACTAGGGAATAATTGTAATTCATTAGCTGGCTACTGAAATAATAAAATGTTGTGTGTCCAGTTTATAACATTGGTTTTTGATCAGGATTTGGCTCCAGTCTGGCAGAGCACAGGAAATCATAATGAAAAAGAGATCTGATAGTGAAGTGAATGCTGGGGGAAATACAGTAAGCTCACGGAGTATGGCCTGTAGGGCTTGTGAGGTGTATTCAGTTAAGTTTTTACCACTTGTGATTAATTCAGTAGATTTCGTTTTGTTGAAGTCTTTGCAGTTTGTTTACCATAGATTTGTAACTCATGGTATGGAAAGTAGTATAGAAATACTGTTACTGTAAAACAATGAATGCACGTAGTACCATTTCACTTTTCCTTCTTAACTTTGAAAATAGTTCTTCCATTTCAGTTTTTGCTGTCACTTTCCCTAGTTTAACTGCTGAATAAGTTGAGACTTTACCCAACTGAAAGAAAGATGACACTTTATAAAAAGAATTTTTTAGTTAGCCATTCTCAGCACTAAGTAAAGTCTCTTAGGTTATATCTCTCAAGTTACTGCATTCTGAAGAACTGTAAACTCTTCAGTAAGAGCTCTTACTGTACTCCACAAGAACTGTCCTTGTGTAGAGCTTGTGTATTTTATTGCTGAAAAATGAATGTAGTAGAGTATGGCTACTTAATGTCTTCAGTCTGTTAATCTCTGCTTCCTTTCTATTTAGAGAAGATCTTGCTGTTGAATATTTCATAAATTGTTGCATAGGCTGGTTCTGTTTTATTTCTACCAGTATATGAAGGATATAGGTAAACCAATCAAGCTACTGACTGGAGATGTTGATTCATATCTTTAATTGTTGATGACTGCTTTGATCAGTTTAGTTCATATGTACAATCTCTATAATCAGTTCACTCAATTTTTCTTTGCTTTTTTAAGCTTTAATAACATTAAAATGCACTAATTTGTCATGTAATGCACAGATTGTCCATATGGAAACTTGAGATTGTTAATCAGCTATAGTGGCGTTCATTTTTGATCATCACTTCCAATCACAAATAGTTCAGTAGAAATTTAATATTATTTTAATGTTAGCATTTTTTCTTTCTTTTCTTTTTTAAGTAGGTGAAAACAGTTCCTGTGAATTGATTTAATGCAACAAATTCACTACCATGCCTCCTGCTAGATTGTGAACTTCTGGAATTCAGACTGTCTTTATTATTTATTTTCAGAAATACCTACTCAGTGCTGAAAGTGTGACTCTTATTGAGGAGAGGCCAGTCGGTTCTTTTTCTTGCTATAAACTTGTCTAATTGCACAGCTGCAGTAAATGGACATGCAGTGAGATAAATGCGGACACTGAGGCCAACCCTTTGTTATTTTGCACTCACAGAGTCGCAGAATGGCCGGGGTTGGAAGGGACCTCAAGGATCATGAATCTCCAACCCCCCTGCCACATGCAGGGCTACCAGCCTCCCCATTTAATACTAGACCAGGCTGCTCAAGACCCCATCCAACTTGGCCTTGAACACCTCCAGGGACGGGGCATCCACAACCTCTCTGGGCAGCCTGTTCCAGCACCTCACCACTCTCTCTGTAAAGAACTTCCCCCTGACGTCCAACCTAAATCTTCCCTCCTTCTTAAAGCCATTTCCCTTTGTTCTGCAGTTATCTACCCTTTCAAAGAGTTGATTCCCCTCCTGTTTGTAGGCTCCCTTCAGGTACTGAAAGGCTGCAATGAGGTCACCCCGCAGCCTTCTTTTCTCCAGGCTGAACAAGCCCGGCTCCCTCAGCCTGTCTTTGTAGGGGAGGTACTCCAGCCCTTTGATCATCTCTGTGGCCCTCCTCTGGACCCTCTCCAACAGCTCCCTGTCTCTTTTGTACTGGGGGCTCCACACTTGGACGCAGTACTTCAGATGGGGCCTCACAAGAGCAGAGTAGAGGGGGACAATCACCTCCTTGTCCCTGCTGGCCACCCGTCTTTTGATGGAGCCGTGGATACCATTTGCTTTCCGAGCTGCAAGAGCACACTGCTGGCTCATGTTAAGTGTTTCATCTATCGAGACCTCCAGATCCTTCTCCTCAGGGCTGCTCTCATGGACTGTTCCTTCCAGTCTGTATGGATGCCTGGGATTCCTCTGGCCCAAGTGCACTTTGCGCTTTGTTGTGTTGAATGAACCTCATCAGGTTCACCCGGGCCCACCTTTCAAACCTGTTGAGGTCCCTCTGAATGGCATCCTTTCCTTCCACCAATGTCAACTGCACCTCTCATCTTGGTGTCACTCTGCTTTTCCTTTTTAAAAGGTCTTCTGGGGTCACCAACATTTTGATGATTGAAGGGGAAAGTTAACAGTTTAGAGTATGTACTTTTCTTGTGTCATTAGAACACTCTTGCATTCATGCAAAAATTTTGTTTTTCCAAATGTAAAAATAATTTCTGGAACCAGAGTGAAGTGCAAGGTAGGTGTCTTGGGGTCTAGTCTAAATGAACCTTTAACTTTTTCATTCTTCTTAGCAGTGTCTTAACCAGAAAAGGTACCTAAATTTCTCCATCTTAACTTTCAAGTTTTTCTAGGTAGTGGTGTTTTTTGTTTTACTGTGTTTTGAGCGCTTGAACACCAACATATACTTTGCTGGATGAGAATTTTGAGACAAAGTATAGCTTTTATGTACTAAACATTTCCTTCTAACAACATGGATGTCAACAGAACCAAAAAACAGCCAGAACTATTTTAATTTAAAAAACATGGCCTCTATGTAGAGAATTTGAGTAAGGCATAAGAATGGTGGATCCCAGGCTGTGCTCTCTGACCCTTCTTAGGAAAAATATCCTAGTCATCAGATAACCACCTTTAACTTTGAATTATTGTATTGTGAAAAAGGTAGGATATTTGGATGCGTAATACATTAACTTTTCTGATGGACTACATGGAGGCTGCAGGATGTTCTGCTGAATAATAGTATGTTTGCATATATATTCTGCTTTGCAGTGCATGAGAATTTTCAGTTGAACAAAATTTTTCTACTTTATAAAAACAAATAGTTGTCGCTTCTGTAACTACATTTAAGCAACAGTGAAAGCTTTCTTCCTCCAAGATATTATGGCTGACTTCAGTTCACACTGACAAAAATGTACACATGTTGCTTTATTTTTCATTAGGCTATAGTGGATAACTTTGAGTTCTTCATTTGTAAAAGCTCGTTGAGTTAATAAAAGATGGTGTTAACTATCTTTTTAGGATAAGAAGACTGCATTGTCTGTTTTATTTGTACATTTGAGTGAATATTTTAAATTCTTTCTTCATCGTTAGGAAAGTGTTCTCTACAGAATTTAATTTTAATTTTTAAATTTATTTAAGCCAAAAACTACTAGCTAAAAGCTAATCTGAAGCGTCAGGCATTAGATGATAACTAAACAAGGTAAAAGAAAACACACAATTCCTTTTATGCTGCTTACACAGTCTCTAAAGAGTAGTGGTGAAGTTGGCACTCAATTTCTAGTGGCAGCTATGATTTTTACAAGCATCTTGTCCATTTCTGAAAACTGTAAGCATCAGCAGCTGTTATCACGTTCAGGAAAATGGTATTGCCCAGTTTATCTCTTTTCTTTTTTTTAAAGATTATCATTACTTCTGCTGTGTCAAAAAATTAAAAAAAAAAAAAAAAATCTAGAATGTATATGTTGTTTTGAGGGTAAGTTGGTTTTTTCAGAGTATTTTTTTCCCCGTTATTTCATGTTTTAACATGCAGTCCATTAATGCTTAGTATATCTGAACATGTTATGAAGAGTCATTTGAATAATCACTTAAATTATAAAATGTGAATGATCACTGCAACCACACTCTTAAAACAATGAACTTTCATAACTGATAAATTAAATAGGAGTGAAATGGGCATCTCACAAGGACAGTGTTTGTGCAGAGACCTTTTCATTCTAAGGAATGTCAGCTGGATTATAATTGGCTCTAATTAGCACACTGTTCAACTATAAAAATTCTTTACCTTGAAGCTCCTTGACACTCACAGATGTGAAATTTCTTCCCACCTTTGAAAACATCAAAGAAACTGCTTTCACTATAGCTTTTATAATTGAAGACTGAGTGGTCAGTGTAGGAAAGAAGCAAATATGTCAACAGGTATCAAGAATATTGATCTCTGGCTAGAAGAATTCTTTAAGAGTTAATTAGTGAAATCTAATTTTATTGTGTTTAATTGAAAGAATATCTACATATAATGACACCAAATACTAATATTTCCAGCAATATACAAGAGAAATGGGGGGGAAGGCGGGGAAGAGAAGGTATAACTAAAAATAATAATTACTAGAATCTTTAAGATTTCTTAGCTATTCATTCAAAATGATGATTCCAATGTCTTTTAATAATCCCAAAGCTGTCTTTTTTTTTTTTGCGTGGTTCTGTCTTCTCAGTCTGGCTTCTTTTTATTGTTTCATTCATCTGTCTGTAAATCCAAATACTTGTTTCACTAAAAATACTGCATTATAAGTAATGAAACTGTTTGTGGAAGAAACAAAGAGAATTTTGAGTGGAAAATCATAGCTGAGGTTGTGACTGAGGTTGTGTATCACTTTTTTCCATTTCTTATTCTTTGCTATTCCCTTTGCTATTATTTTGTATGTTAAGCTTGGATGGAGTCCCATGGGTTGGATCTGGGGCCATCTGGGTCTTAGGAACGTAGAAGTGATACAGGTTTGGAGATTACACTAAGAATGCTCCTGTATTAAGTGCCAAGCTAGGAATGTAGCCAGTGGCTGCCTCGTCACCTGCTTATCCAGGAGTGCATCTACTCATGTAACCCTGTTCCATCTTTTCAATCCAAAGTCTGGCCTGATTCATGCAAGAAGTTAGACAAGAAAATTTATGTCTAGTGATATTCTAATGATCTCTTGAAGTTCATCAGGAATTTTTCTTCATGTGTGCCCTGAAGATGAGAACAGCATGTCAAACACTGTTAGACCAAAGCCTTAAGTTATTTGGAGATTGGAGAAAGTTTCTCCGTGATATTCTCTACTTGATATCAGTTGCAATTTCTGTCTTTTGCTCAACTTTTAGAATTATTGAGTAAAGAAGCCTGTTCTCATCAAATGACAAGTATTATCCTTTTGACCTTTCTGTTATCTCCAGCAAAATGTTAGGGTTTTTGTGTATGTACTTAGCTGTACTTCCTATACTCACTGGCAGAGCGTGCTGCTTCTCGTAGCTAGAAATAGAGGACTAATGATTTCTTCCGTTCCTTCATGTATAGCACAGAGGTGGAGAATCGCATGTAAAATGTATGTTAGAACTGTGGTGACAGCCTCAAAGTGCGAGAGGTTTGCATCAGAGCTCTATGGTTTGGGATCTTTGATGCACTTCATGGTTTTGAGCTAAATTACTTGTATTAAGTGCATGTCAAACCCTTTGTTTTGTTCTCTGCGTATGCAATGTGATTTGTGTTACATTGTGTTACAATGACAAAATCATTTTTCATGAATCAGTATGTGGGACAGATAGCAAGTGAAGTATGGATTTCAAAAAACTCTTACAGGTAGGCTAGCATCTAAGGAAGCTGGATGACATGACGTTCCTTTTCCAGACAAATTTTGATCAAAGGTCTCTCAAGAGAAAAAGGGAAGGATGCATATGCGAGAGCTGACAAAAATTCCATAATCAAACCTTATTTTGTATCATGCAGGTTAAGTAAATGACACTGCAATAGTGTACATCTATGATGTGTAAAAGTTGCAGGTTTTGCAGTTAAAGTATGAGCCAGTTTCAGCTGAAGGAAACAGTTGTTAAAATCATTTAGGTGTCGAATATGATTGGATCCACAAAATTAAAATGTCTTTCCAGTTCAGATTTCAATTGGTTCTAATGCTTGATTTGTTTGTTTTTTTTTTTTAAATTTTATTACTTTATTATTATTTTGTTTTACAGTGTTATGTGGGAGCCAATGGGAGATGGTAAAAAGATAATTTCTCTGGCTGATAACAACATATTACTGTGGGATTTGCAGGAAAGTTCAGCCAAAGCTGTGGTAAGAATTTTATTTTTTTAAGAAACGATAATATAGTTGAATGTAGCATGAACAGAACTCGCCAACCCCAAATTTGCTCTTTTAACTACTTGTTCCCTGATGACTTCAAAAGTATCTTGTCTTCAGTGGTGTTGGGGGAAATGAATGCAGTGTCAATTGACTTGATAGTTTTTAAGAGGAGAGGTAACTGAGTATTTTTATCCGTTGCTAATGGTTAATTATTTCCTTTTTACTAGAGTTGCCCTTTCATTCTGCTTCTGAGGTAAAGCAGTGCTGATCTGATAAACATGTATCGGGGAATGCTGATGATAATAAATTCAAGGATTTTCTAATTCAGATGATAATAGATTAACTAATGTCAATATCTCACAGTCCTCTGTTTTATATTTAACTTAAAACCCTTGGATGTAGATGTCACTTAAATTCCCACGCTTACTTTGCACTGCTTTGAGTTCTCAGTTCTAAACAACAATGTCCATTCAAATTGATTAACTCAATATTTTTTTTTTTGAAAACTGTTTTGTCTGATATTCAGGTATGTAACTAGTAAGGTTGGTATGGATTTGTCTCATTTGATGCCTCTTGTTCTGGAAGAGTGAATGAGCAGTTAGTCTGTTGCACTCATGCTCTTACTGATTTTTTTTCTGGATAGTTTCTGTACCTGCCTAGAGGTTAATGATTTTTATTTTTAAATGAACTATCCTTTTCTGTGTCCAGATCAGTCCTTATGAGATCAGAATTCAAAGTAGAAGATGGTGTCTTAGTCCTTACTAATGTTTCAATAAAGTACTGTAACTGGGAGTTTCATTAGAGTTCACTGAAATCATTTCTTCAAGGCTAGGACAGGCTTTTTTCAGATTTATTTCTTTTGTAAAAATATTTCATTCACTGAGGATAAAAATATGCAGTTCTGTTCTGATCATATGGCATTGCTTAACTATTCTTTTTTTTTTTTTTGAATCTATTTTTTATTTCAAGTCATTGTTCTTCTGTAATTCTAATATTTTATCATACTTCCCTTTTACAGCCATTAGTGCCTTTACTCACTGATCACTTAAGAACGTTGAATCCAACTATATACTGATAACCATTTTACATTCTTCTAGATTTTTTTTGTCCAGATTTTTTTCCAAAGTCTTATGTATTTTCCTTGAGCTAATTCTGTTGTCTGAAAATGGACAGCAGTCTTAATCACTTTCTCATTACCTACCATAAATCACTTATCTGTGTTTTTAAAATACTGCAATGAAGCAGTATGCTGTCTTCTACTAGGCAGAATAAATCATGTGAGATTGGTGGTGCCTAAAATATGCCTTTGTCATGTTTTCCCTTACTTCAGATAGTTACATAGTCAACTTTTCTGCCTTTAAAGAAGTGAGATGGGTTATGTTCATGCTCATTTGGGATTTTACAGAAGGATTCTTGCTGGCTTCCTTCTGTTACACAAGGATCATTTATGTGTGAAAGTTCCTCTCATTTCTTCTCTGTCCTTAGCTCTCCATGTTTTCTGTTGCCCGCACATAACAACAACAAAAAAAAAGTATGTATTCTGTGTTAGTAGCTGGGTGGAGATCCAACAAGAATCCAGTGCTTTAATCTGCTTGCATGGAATGCCTTGCAGTGGAACACTTGTAAATATGAATATCACATACAATATGACCAAATATATCTGTTGTCTGCTCAGGCACTTTAAATTTGTGTAAGTTTTAATCAGATTAAAATGTAGTTATTCTGCTTTTCTAACTCCCCCTTCCTCCCCCCCCCAGCTTCTGTACATTACTAGAAATGCAGCTAATTTGCAGTGACTACATATTGGGTTTTTCCCCATGTTCACATGAAGTTAGAAGGATGACAATTTTCTTTACAACTTCAAGATGAAGTTGATTATTTTATACCTTCTTTTATTAACTGTATGAAGATGTGCAGATGTCTGTTCATGGTATACAAGCCTTGTTTTGCAGCTGAAACCTTTTAACTCTTACAGATTGCAGATTTGTGATCTACTGGCTTCTATTATGACATGAGTACATGTGCCTTGATTTTTGTTTTAATGCTGCTGTACATTTATTCAAGAGCTTTTGATGCTAATTCTTTTCTTACAGATAAAATGTGGCAATTTGACATGGAAAAACACATTTCATGAGTCTCTTATAGCTGATTATGAAACTGAAAGCATACACTCATTTGCCAATTTAAGACAGCTACAAATGACTGCAGTATGTCCATATTGTCTGTACAAAGTTTCAACATGTACAGATATAAAACTGTTTAGTTTAGGTTATCAAGAAGCATAGTACTACTTAAGACATTGCAATGTGTAAGCCTTTGTAAAAATTACTTTAAGATACAAAATCAATTCTATCTTCCTAGTTTTCTCCACTTTTATACTGAGATTTTGAAATTCTGCTATGCCTGAAATGTTAGGCTGTTGTTCATTGTTCTATCCTTAGTGGAACTAATTTCACTTTAAATTTAGAAACATTGCTAATTTCTGTTTTTTGTGTTAGCTCTCTAGTTCTGCAGCCTTAGAAGGGAAAGGACAATTAAGATTTACTTCAGGACGATGGAGTCCACACCACAATTGTACACAGATTGCAACAGCCAATGATACCACTGTTCGGGGATGGGATACACGAAGCATGAGGTAAAGAGCAATAGAGACAAAAAAAATTTTCATTAGGAGGTGGATTTTTTTGTTGCTCCTAACTTTTTTTTTAAAAAAGCTATCAATTGTAGATGGAATGTTTCGGATTGCATAGCTGGTGTATTCACAGTTCAGTAAAGGGTTTTCAGTTTTTCCCCTCAGTTCCAATTCTGACTTGGATATTGTATTTTACTTAACTATGTACTAGTCTGGAGATTGTTTGTTCAGTGCATAGGCATTACCTGAATGAAGAGTTCTGTATATCAACCTGAAAACCAGGATGCAACATCAGTCCTGAGTATGCTGTGAGTTGTCTTCATAGCATACTATGTAAAGCTAACTTTAATCCCTGAAGGTATTTCACAGAGTGATTTCACTCTTCATTTTTCTGATTTTAACTATAATGTACTATACTGTATTGAAGACTGTAGCACACCAGTCACATGAAACTACAGAATCTATCAAAATCATATCAATATCAATTAATGCTTTGAATCTACCTGTGTTTTCTTTCCTATTTGGTTGTGATTTTGATAAGTAAAGGAGTGATGTTGCGCACATTTGTTGTCATGACAACTGAAGTCTCTGCAAAGTTTTTTTTAAGATACACTTTGTCCCTTAGCACATAGTAATTTATCACTAAACTGAGAAGACTGATGTCTTCTAATAACTTTTGTTGCCTTACAGTGGGATGACTTTAAATTTGGTTCTGATTCCTGCCAGCTCAGGGGTGTTGCAATAAATCCCTATATTTGCCAGCTTTGTATGTTTCTGCCTTACAGATTTGTTTAATTTAATAAACAAAAGTTAAAAATACAAATATAATGATTAAATTTTTGAATGCCTGTTCTTGTATTTGAAAGTTCTGTTCTTCGTCCTGCAAAAAGGTATAACGGTATAACTTGATACATATGTGTGTGTTCTCATTTATGAAGAGGTAGGGTCTAAGGAGAAAGGTGAGGTTGTTCATTTGTTTGTAACATGGAGCATGCAGGACCCTAAGATTAAACCCTGTATTTCTAATTAGATAGTATTAAATGTTGTGAAGTCTGCTTCATGTTCTGTCTTGTTAGAGAATAACATCTCTATCTTGTTTTAAATGACTTCTCTGAGTGACTTGTAGCAAAGATAGTCCAGACATTACCAAGATCTGCAAAGAAAGGGTAGTTTGGTTAACAAAAGCACACCCTGGAATTCTAGTTGCTTTAACTGAAGGTCATATTTCACTGCCCTTGAAGAAATTCAAGAGAACTAGGCTGTGTCAAAGAGCTTTTTGCAGTGTGCTTGAAAAAAACATGCAGGATTGTCTCATCTTCAATCACACTGTAATATGACTAGAATTATGTGAATATTTGATGAGTACTAGCTTGGCTAGAAGTTGGAGTTTAAAGCCGGAGATATATAAACCATGGCAGTATAAAACAGACAAAAGAAATCAAGGTCAGAAAACTGCTATACCAGCAAAGACGGGAAAGGAGCTTCTAAAGCATCTTGAATAGCTACTTCTGTAAGAGTACAGTTAAGATAACTGTAGGTGAGAGTAAATAGCATTGAATGTAGCAAAGAAGTAAAGGAAAAAACAAAAGGTTGGCAAGAAAAGTGTTGGACTAGACTACGAAGCAGTTGATCATTAGGAAACTTAACCAGGCAAAACATCATGAAGCAGAGGGGAATAACAACTAGGTTGAATGAATTTGTAGAGAGAATTATATCAGGGAAATTCGGAGTCCATAAATAATTTCTAAAAAAAAAAAAAAGTGTAAGAATATGAGAAGAGAGCGTAACTAGTTGGAGAAAATGTTTGTGTGGCCATCCTACTAATTTATGGTGTAAGTGGGAAATTGAATACGTGCTATATTGCTGTAGGTAAGAAGATGGAGTGAAAAAGAATATTTGGATTTGGAAGGAAAGGGATTGATCAAGTGGTCAAACTAACAGTTCAGTTAGCATAAAGGCTTTCATGGTAAGCACAACTGAATGCAGGGTAGGCAGAGAATGGAATTTCTTTTTAAAACTTCACACATTGCCATGAGCAGTGCAGTCAAGAACAAAATTTTTTTTTAAAAAAAAGTGTTAATAATGAAGGGGAAAGTATTTTATATTTGAAAAAAAAAATCTCATACAGATGTTTTAGGAAATGAAGAGGAAGTGTAAAATTCTGATGCCAGAGTAGCTGGTAGAAAGACATACCTGAGCAATATTGTTGATCTCTCAAAATTTGAGCAGAGTTTTGAAGTTGGTTATCTGGATGATATCATTTATCCCAGGTGACTGCAGCAGCTGTTGGGAGAAGGATTACTATATGTAATATACTTTGAGTTGCTTCTTATGGATCTTCTTGAGGGTGGGAAAGCTTTGCAGAGGGATCTGGATAGGCTGGATCGATGGGCCAAGTCCAGTTGCATGATATTCAAGACATTCAACAGAGCTGATGCCAAGTTCTTCATTTGATTCATAGCAACTCCATGCAGTGGTACAGACTTGTGGAAGAGAGACAGAAAGCTGCCCAGCAGAAAATGACCTGGGGATACTGGTTGACAGCTGGCTGAACATGAGCCAGCATTGTACCCAGGTGGCCAAAAAGGCCAGTGTCGTCCTGGCCTGTGTCAGAAATCATGTGTTGAGCTGCATTAGGGAGCAGACTGCCCCTTACATGCAGCACTGATGAGACTACACTTGAAGTACTGTGTTCAGTTTTGGGCTTGTCACCACAAGAAGGATATTGAATTGCTCAAGCATGTGTAGAAAAGAGCACCAAAGCTGGTGAAGGGTCTAGAAAACAAGACCTGTGAGGACTGACTTAGGGAGTTGAGGTGGTTTAGTCATGGAGAAGTGGAGGCTGAGGGGAGATCTCATCATTCTCTGCAACTACTTTAGAGGAGGCTGCAGTGGAAAGGGTATTATTTCTTTACTCAGGAGGTAGGTAATGAGATTTGAGAAAACCATCTCTTACAGCAGCTGAGGTTTGTGTTGGATATTTCGAAGTATTTCTTCACAAAAAGAGTGGTGAAGCATTGGAGTGAGCTGCCTATTGAAGTGTTGGAGTCCCCATCCCTGGAGGTATTTAAAAGGCACGTGGATGTGGTAGTAGGGGAAGTTGGTTCAGTGATAGGACTTGATAGGATCAGTTTGATGGTTGGACTTGATGATCTTGAAGGTCTTTTCTAACATAGATGATAGTGTGATTCTAAGAGCTAGACATAATAAATATAGAAATGGTATAGAAACAACTTGGGGGTGGAGAAGGTGTAATGTGAACATATTGTGGGTTAGTAACAGATATTTCTTATGGTTGCTACAGTGCTATGCTAGAATCATCTGGATCTAATATTTATTTTTAGCTCCAGAAGATCTCAGTACAAATAAGAAAAAAGGGAAACTTCAAAGCATGCTGAGAAATCTACACAAGTCTCTGCAGTTAACAGCTGGGGTTTCCCCAGACTGTGTACTAGCAGTGAGAACTTGAGGTCTGCGGGTGTTAAGGGCATTATGCAAGTTTCCAGGGAAACAGATTCTTGTCAGTGGAATACAGTTAGCTTTTTATAGACCATTTAATTTTTTTAAAATGTCTTTTACAGGCAGATATATTCCATAGAAAATGCACATGGACAGCTGGTACGAGACCTTGACTTTAATCCCAATAAACAGTACTACCTGGCTAGCTGTGGAGATGACTGCAAGGTGAAATTCTGGGACACAAGAAATGTCACTGAACCAGTGAAGACGCTAGAGGAGCATTCCCACTGGTAGAACAAATTATCTGCATGCTGTGTTGTGGGTGGATAGCTTACATAATTTATTCAGCTAATTATTTTACAGTCTAGGAACAATGCAAGCTATGTTTCTGCTACTCTGGATAACATTTTTCTGCACATAGATGTTACTTGTGTGATTGTAAATAACAAGTTTAGGCAATCTTATTGTCTAATTGGGAAGAAGCTGCTGTTAGTGCTGGGGGGATTGGGTATACTTTTTGAGAAGCACAGCACAGAAGTTGGCTTGTGGGGTCCAGACAAGATGCAGCTGTGTCTGCCCAACTTCAGCATGATCTGCTGCACCTGACATGCGGAAAAGCACCTGAGCTGTTTTGGTTGCAGCAGCTGCCATCTGTCCTTCCAGTGTGGAGTAGTAGATATGTCAGCCTCACTTTTTTCACACTCTTGGCATCCTATAAGCCAGAGCAAGTCGGTCATTTTTTTCTCAAATTATATATTGTGTATATTACATATATTCTGTATACCCTTTGGCCTGTCATTGGAGCCAAGAGAGAGTAGATGAACAGTTAATATCTATGAAATATGAGTTACTCTAACTCTTGCCAAATAGATCTGAACCCTGAAGCTACTTTGAGGGGAACGAAGATGAGAATTAACAGGAAGAGTACTTATGTGCTGTTTTTTTCCTAGACAATTGAAAGGAAAATAATGAAACAAGAACTATAAAACATCTAGCATTAATTTATTATATAAAGTATCAAAATTGAAGATGAATATAAGCCTTTTCTTTTAAAGTCTATTTTAAAATTTATTGTGAAAATGTTTGAGTTTTTTGTCTAATGGGTAATTTCTGATCAGTATTTTGCTTGATTTTATATTTTTAGAACCTATTTTTCTGATATAGCCTTGCACATACCCTCAGGGAACGGTTATCACTGAATGGTGTGTTTTTGGGATTTTTTTCCTTAAAATTTAGTTCTTGGATTTTGAAGGTACTCCAAAGAAAACAAATGATAAAGAAGCTTAAAAGCCAAATGAAAACATAAAATACTATAATGTCTTATATAAAATACATAAAATACATTTTAATATCTTTTAGTATTTCACTTGTTTTAGTATTTCACTTGTTTGTACTTAGCACGTTCAAATCAAAGATGAATTTTTAATCCTCTTTTTAAAATGGAAATCTTTTTAAACAACATTGATGCACTTACAACCTGCCAAACATGGCCTCTTGTTCTTTCTGATTTATCTTCTTAGGGTCTGGAATGTCAGATACAATCATTCTCATGATCAGCTGATCCTTACGGGAAGCAGTGATAGCAGAGTTATTCTTTCTAATATGGTATCAATTTCTTCTGAACCATTTGGACATATGGTAGATGATGATGAACTGAGTGACCAAGAGGAACAGCATCAAGAAGAGAAGTATGAAGTTTCCTAGGTCTTACGCATATGCTTATAGTTTGTCTTTTTGTTAAAATGGTTAACGTGCTATTCTTTGCTGACTAGGATTTTTGTATACAGACCTTTCAGGTAAGTAGTTCTAATGAATACTTCTTTACTCACAGTCGTGGGTGGAATCTATTCTTTTTATCAAATCAGCACTAACACTGTATTTGCACTGGTAGAAAAGGGGATGGTGATGCTGAACTAGTCCTAAAGTCAGCTGGATGAGTGAAAAGATCACTTTAACGGAGCTCTGGGTCAAGTTATGCACACACAGTAATCTGGGTTAAAAGACTGCTTTGTTATTGTTTGTTTGCTTGTTTGTTTTGGAAGAGAGTGTATGAGAGTGCGAGAGAGAACTGTTCCAAGCAAAACAGAAGTTTGGTTTCAGTTATCTTGGTAGAGAATAAAGCATGCAGTTATGTGTGTTATGTATTGTGCACATGTGTTTTGGAGGGAAGATTTATTTCATTTGTGAAATATGATATTTGTTTTCCTCTTCTATATGAATATACATAGCTCTGTAGAGCTAGCATGGCTTAAGGCTTTCAAATTTTGCAACTAGTTTACATGATGATCTTCAGCAGATTCTTTCTTTGCAAAATTAGGATAATAATATGGAAACTCATGTAAAATATTTTGAAGCCAACAAACTAGTCTGTACTTTTTTTATTCTGTGTTTTTCATGAATACATAGAGCAATCGTTTTAAGTTGATTAATTTATTTTAATATGTAGAACTGTCTGCAGTGATACAGGCGCATTACATCATGAAATGTTTTTTCATTTTTCATGAAGAATGGTAAGATGAGTTGAAGAATAAGGAAATGATAAGAAAATCCCTCTTTTACTCATTCATGTTTGTTAGGTTTTTCACTTGAACGTTTAAATAATCTTTAGGTTACTTCTGTACTTGCACTTTCAAGATTGCTCTGGCCCATTTCATAATAAGATGTAGTTTTGCTCCAACTAGTTTTGACACTTTGGTGTCACATGATGGTTTTGGAACTCTCCTTTTTTGTTTTTATTTTCTTTTGATTAAATAAGGAAGCTATATATCTCGTATATTGGAGTGGTTAGTTTTAAACATACAAGATGTCTTTAGAATCAGTCTTCTTTCGGGTTGGATACTTTCTAGATTTTCAGGAAGTTGCTGTATCCTCACAGGGTTCATTTTACCTCGTTAGGAGGACGTGGTTCATTAAGTAGCACAGAAATCTTGAAATACAAATTCACTTTTTAAGTGCATCTTGAAATATACCAGGAAGAGGAAGTATCTGTAAAGCTGGTGTCTCCAGACAGTCACCTTCAGACTGAGCAACCTAGTCTATGCTTGATATTTCAGCCTTCTTTCAAGAGGAAGAAGAAAGCTGTTTCCTCATAAGCTATCTATATTTTTTTAATATATGACTGAAATAACTTGTAATAATTGGTATAAGAAAATACTTAACTCCTTAGGTTAAATATAAAAATGAAGAGTATATACCAATTCAGACTTAAAAGGGCTTTTTCTTTACCTAGCAAAAGTCTATATATTTAAAACTACTGACTCATAATAATATTCTAAACAACTGAGATGTTTGAGATTCTTAAGACTCGAGTTATTTTTTAATGTATTAAAATATTTTGGGTAAATTTTGTTTTAATGTATTTCTCTTCTGAAGACAAAAGCAAGTAACATGTTAGTTTAACCTTGCATTGTGCAATGGCCTAGAATTACGAGTCTACTCATTTATTTAACTCTTCTGCATTAAGTACCTGCTTTTTAAGAAAATGTTTATTCAGTAATGAATAGGTAGCACACAAGTTGCTATCTTCTATTCCTAATAAGAAATTTGTCTTTGAAATTTCACTTTTGTGTTGTACTTGTCCACATACATGCCAGCACGTTGAGAGTTTATATGTCCACCTTGTGTCTCATCTTGGAGACCAGAACACCCTTTCACAAGCAGTGTAACTAGGACCTTACATGAGGATTTTTCTCTTGTCATGACTGAGTGACCTTCATTTAATCTCAACTGCTGATACAGATCAGAGAGACTAGTTTGCTGTTCCTTTATTGCTTTTTTCACTGCTACTGTTGTTACTCCCAATCATACAAATGGAAGAACAGCCTTCTTGCATCATATCAAAGGTCTCCCTAGCCTGTATCATAGCGGCCAAAAGGAAATGTTATAAAAACAGGAAACCATGATATTTCCCCTAGGTATGCTTTCAGTCCTAGAATGTTAGCAGCTTAAGGGACCATTTCTGCTTTCTGAATAATCTTTGGAGTCTTGTGATTTTTCCCGCTAGAGTTTTCTTTTACCCTTAGCCATATTCATGAGTTTCTCTTCTCACGGGCTGTGCTTTTGATTGTTCCAAAACATGCAGTGCATACACTGCCTTTGTGAAATGCATCTAGGATGAGCATGCCAACTGTGTTGCGTCTTTGTGCTGAATAAGGAAAACCTTCAGCATCTGTCAAAAATAGGTACTCTAATAGGTACTGGGGAATACCAGGTGTTAGATGCTTCACTTGGTAGGCTGTGTAAAGAAGCTGGGCCAAATCTGGTGCAGTGCAATTTCCAGGTATAGTTTTCCCCTGCTATTTCTTTCTTTAACTAGAGTATATCTGCTGATAAATTCATTTGGTGTTGTAGGACAAATATGAAATTTGATATTTTTTAAAAAAAAGCATTTCCTTCTTTTAAAGATGAAATTGTTGTGTAGAAGCAGTTCAGAAGGCTGTTTCTTGTGTGAGAAAACTATTTCTAATAAAATGAATGGCTAGCTAATATACATAGAAATTGTGGTCTAGTAGAAAAATCTCTGAATTCTGTATTACTGAACAGAGGGCTAGGAAATAGTGTGCCATCTGAGCTTATCTGAAGCAAACTCTTACGGTTGTAAAGTTCTGCCCTGCAGTTAAAGGCAAAGGGCATCCACTGGGCTTGTTTCAGAGTCCAGTGCACTTACTCTTCTGGATGCATTTTGGACTCTCTACAGTTTACTGCTCTGTTGAATCACATCTGTTTCAAGTAACTTTTATATTAAGGGGGATTTAACTTTGACTGTGATAAGGAATTAACGGTTTTTGGTGACTCTGAAAAACACTTTATTAAACATTATGATGACAAAACAGAATCTCTAGCTCTGCAAACTTAAGTGGTTGTTAGCATGAGCAGTAATTGGAAATAACAGCTCTCTACATGAAAACAATTATCCAAGGCTTAACAGGCTTCTCTCTCAAGTCAGTGGTGCAATTAACCTCTGTGTTATATAGTAAAATGAAAACTCTTCTCCTTTTGTAGATGAGGATGGTAGGGGTGGTGCTATGTGAATAAGGCTACAAAGAAAAATCAGTCTGGTTTCAGTGCTGCCTGGCACAGGTCATAAATTTATGCAGGATGTAGGTATAGATTACACATTGCTTAATATAAGTGCTTGATGACATAAAAGCTTGATGCCTTGTCAGTTGATGCAGGCAAGAACAAATACAAGAAGAGAAAAAGGTACTTAAATCTTTGAAATAGCACAAGAAACTTGGGGAGCTTTTCAATGGCCGGAAAGATTTTAGAGTAAGGAAGAAAATAGTTCACCAAGCTTGCCAGGCTTAACAAGTGATTAGTAAGGGTGCTCATCAAATAAAGTTTGTCAGAGTTCTCTGTCTAGGTATCAATAGTCAGAGCAATCTGTACCTTTACCTCATTGAGAGCTGTTATTTATGGAATGGATGGTTTGTCAGATAAAACTATGTGTAATAGTAATGTTTTTAATTATTGTTATGTATAGAGTATTAAAAAATACATTCATTAGATCTATGATGTTAGTCTCTGTAAGTGCTGAATGTTAAAGAGGTCCCAGCTGTGGGCCCAGGAGAATGTCATGAGATTTAACAAATCCAAGTGCAAGGTCTTGCACCCGGGTCTTGGAGGCTTCCATTATCAATACAAGGGGGATGAAAGCATTGAGCACAGCTGTGCCAAAAAGGACCTTGGGTTCTGGTGGATGTCAAGCTGGAAATGAGTCTGTAGTGTGCGTTTGCAGCCCAGAAATCCAACCGTATCCTGGGCTGTGTCACAAAAAGTGTGGCCAGCAGAGCAGGAGCGAGGGAGGTGATCTTGTCTCTCTGCTCTGTGCTGGTGAGGCTTCACCTGTAGTGCTGCATCCAGATGTGGATTCTTCAATGCAGAAGAGACACAGACCTGTTGGAGCATGTCCAGAGGAGAGCCATGGGAGTGATCCAAGGGATGGAATATTTCTCCTGAGAGGACAGGCTGAGAGAGCTGGGGATGTTCAGCCTGGAGGAAGAGAAGGCTATGGAGAAACCTGAGCAGCCTTTCAGTATCTAAAGGGGGCTATGAGAAATGAGGAGACAGACTCTTTAGCAGGGTGTTTTTTGATAGGACAAGGGGAAATGGTTTCAAACTGAAAGAGGAGAGATCTAGATTAGATAGATATAAGGAAGTTTTTTATGATTAACATTGGAACAGGTTGCCTAGGGAGGTGTTGGATGCCCCATCCTTGGAGATGTTAAAAGGTCAGGCTTGACAAGGCTCTGAGCAACCTGATCTAGCTATACGTCCTCCTATTTGTTGCAGAGGAATTGGACTAGGTAATTATTATGGGTATCTTCCAACTCAAACAATTCTATGATTCTATGAATAAAATTTTAGCAGCTGGTAAAAAAAAAAAAAAGCCAAACAGAGCCCACATAAATAATTAAATCATCTATGTAGGAAAATGGTTTGCAACAATAAAATCTGAGCTATTTTTTGTGTGTTCCACTAGTATTTGCTGTCACCAGCATCTTTTCCTATATAATCTTTTTATACGTACGCTTTTGTTCTTCTTTTTAAGTATTTGTTGCCTTGGTTAAATAAATGTCAGTGTCATGAGCTGTTAAGTGCATACCTTCTTGCATTAACCAAATTGTTTAGTATCTGAGGGATTAGGAGTCTGAGTTCATTCTTTAACAGACTTAAAAATATGCAAAAGCTGTACAAAAATTCATCAAGAGTAAATAGTTTTAGCCCTGGGACTTGGAAACAGAATAACTTTTAAGTATCCTCGATTCATGTAGAATCAAAACCAGTATCCTCAGCCTAGTCTTGGATTACCAGAAAAGTGCTCACACTGCTAAAATGCAAATGAATCTGAGGGTTGTTTGTTTTTTTTTGAAAGACTCAGCATGGGATTATGTGATCCATCTTGAGGAGATGAGAAAAAGAAAACCAAACGCAAACTACCTCTTCCTTTCTGTTTGTTTTTTTTTAATTATTTTGGGCAATCTTTCACAGGCACAGAATAAATTCTGTTCTTTACTCCCCTCTGCAGAAACCTTTTGGGTGTATTGCCCATCACAAAATTGAATGGCGTGTCTGTTTTCTCTCATAGTGTTTGTAAAGAATGCCTCCAGACAGGTTCTTTCAGATTTTCTGCATTGTTCCTGAGATAAGTGTTATTAAGATTATTTCTTCTATCTAATTATCTTCAATAGTATCTAGCTCCTTCACATCAACTGGTCACTTTCATAAGGATTTTCTCAGATTCTTGACAACTTTTCAAAGCTATGCCAGTCATGTGCATAAGTAGACTAAAAAGAAAAATCTTACCTGCTTAAACATCAGTAAAAGAAAAATGATCACATGTGGCCTGAACAACACATGTGATAGCGTACTTTCTTTTAAGGGAAGACAAGAAATGGTCTTCTTGAGTATGAAAGTAAACGTATAGACAGTAATGAAGATCAGTTAATCTTTGTAGCTATAAATGGCAATACCAAACTGCATATTTCTTTCTTAAGCACTCATTCCACTATGAATTCTGTGAATTAAATTAGGTGAACTGTATTGTTTAAATGAAACGCTATTGACAACTTGGGAACATAAAGAAATTAGTGCAAGTTAGAGGCATATTTGTCCTTTGTTTATCCAACCTTTGGTTAACTGAGACTCCTGGTTAACTGAAAGTCGGTCGTGTCCCCTGACGGCACTATTCACCATGCATTACTCCCCTGCTTTTCCAGAGAGACATTTGAAACCTTCAGAATAATGGAGTTCTGGATAAGTGGGTGAGCACTGCATGAGGCACATTGCTGTCTAGGGACATGACCAACTTTCAGTTAACCAGGCATGTCAGTTAACAGGAAGTTAGAAAAACGCATTGTGGGAGATGAAGTGCCTGCATATGTGTGTTTATTAGCTCTCTGCTGTTAGATGGTTTGTAGTAAAGTATGCATTCAGGAGAATTGCAGAACAGATCTACTCTTTTTAATTAGCCAGAGGCTGTATGTTGTTTGTGCCAGCACCCTTTTTGTTAGTTGACCTTAAACATAGCACAAGTAAATGATAATAGACCTTGGAACTAAATATCTGAAGCTATTGTGTAGTATCAGACTGCATTTGGTTTGTTCATTAAATTCAATTGAATTTTAATTGCGATGTTAGATTCACAGCTGGCTAGGTGGACCAGTGATATCCTGCAAGCAATTCAAACATAATGCTGTGTGTGCTTTGTGATTGCAAGGATGCGTATTTTCAGAGGGAAGTGATAAAGGGCAGAGAGTGATCAGCACTTCATTTCTGCAGCAGCAGTATCTGTTTAAATGATTGCTGTTTGCAAGGCCCTCTGCCTTTGCTTTCTGTTGGGAGGACTGTGGTTGTGATACAAATCTGTTTCAGGGAGGCAGGTGGATGCTGATGGCCACCAGACAGGAGTGATTCTCTATGGAAGAAGGGAGCTGTAAGGTCTTTCTGCAAACTCACCTGCCCTGCAGCTACAAAACAATGTACTGTGGTGCCCTTAAAGAAGAGAGTGGCTCTGTGTCTGGGGAAGAGAAGGACTGCTCTCAACTAGCAGGGCACAGCCATTCACTCTTAAATGGTTTGAAATTTAAAGACTAGCCTGAATCAGTTTTCAAATATTTTCACTGCAAAAGAGAGTCTTTCTCTCGTGATGATGTAGATGACTAGGAGCTTGGGTAGTGAGAGGTGAAGTATATGGTAATAAATGAGAATTTGCATTTTTAGTGCCTCTGGTGTTATAACTCTAGGAACGGGAAGAAGAAAAAATGGTGATGTTTGGAGGGGTGCCTTTATATCCTTTCCGTTATTCTGAATGGGTCCAGGATTGCAGCATAGGAGAGATCACAGTGTCAAGGACCAAAACTTCTTATCTACCTGCTCTCGTGTAATAGATGATATGCTTTGAATAATTCAGTTGGCAACAAAGAAGGTGGACCATGATGAGAGAAAAGCTGTTGATTAAGGGAAAAAATAACACTTGTCTTTTAATGCCTGAAGTATGACAGGAAGGGTGGAAGAGATTGAAATGCTTCGAGTAGGTACTGAGACCTGCACTGAAGTTGAGAGTGGCATGTGTTTTATCCCTACAAGTGAGTTCTTTATAATTCACATGACTGTGTTACCTGAAATATGTGTATGTGCAGATATTAGATGTAGAAGGTGCATCCCTTCCTTGAACTCACAGTATTGCACTTTTAAATAGGAACTTGTGCTCTAAATGTTAGTGACACTTAACATTGCATTTTAAATCAAGAGTGTTGGTGGATGCTTACTTTCTTCTTTTTTCTCTTCTTTTTCTTTTTTAATTTTAGGGTTAAAGAGCCCCTTCAGGACAGTGTAATAGCTACCTATGAAGAACATGAAGATAGTGTATATGCAGTTGAATGGTCCTCAGCAGACCCATGGCTATTTGCCTCTTTAAGTTATGATGGGAGACTTGTTATTAACAGGGTTCCAAGAGCTCTTAAATATCACATACTATTATAATTTGTTTGGATTATGATGGGATCGTTGTCTTGATGTACACAATTGGTAGGTATTAACTTTTTTTTCAGGATCTACTTTCATTTTTATTAAACATAAATACATTTTTGTTAAGAAAATTTGTACTTATATGGATGCTTTCAATTTGTCTTTTATATTTAGCTTGGAAAGTGTGATGCCTATTTTAGAAAAGGCCATTCTAGTTGTTGTTTTTCTTTTTTTTTCTTCTTTGTTTGTAGCCACTCAGTGTAGGAATTACAAAATTTCTGGAGGTGCTATGTGCTTTCCATACTACTGATTTATTGCTTCAGCGTTAGGCAGACACAGTGGATTAGAGAGGAGTTAACGCTAATATAAAACTGGAACAAGGTGCATGTAGAGGAAGTCATCTAGTCTTTTACAAGAGTAATATTTTATCTTTCTTCCTTATATCAGCAGCCTTCTGTTCTTAGGGTCACATTCTGCTGACTGTTCTGGTTCATTCTTCAACTACTGTAAATGCAGTTGGGAATGTTCTGAAAGGTTGTTATAAGTCAGTCTAGTATTGTAAATAGTTTTTCTCATTTTGTGTATTTTAAAAAGGGGAGTGTTAATCGTGAGGATGAAACCATCGAAGCTGAAGTTTTCATTTAAGCTTTACAATAGTATCAAAATCTCACCCTGTTATTTGCAGATTAAATGCACTTTTGTGCTATGTATTGTTAGAAACATCCATCTTTACCAAAAACTCCTATATTCTTGTGTAATGTAATATACCATGTTTGCAGAACTTAGTTGTTTTGTAGTGTATGTTGAGGGACTCTGGAGCTACATTGTTAACATGAAAAACCTTTTGATGTTTGTAAGTAATCTCATTCTTATCCTTTTGACTCTGTGCCATTCTGCAGTATGAAGTAGCAGACTTCCAACTAAGCACAAAATGTCCTTTGCTATATCATACTTTTTGCAATGTATGACGTAGGCATCAGTGACTGCCTTGCTGCAAATGCTGAGAACAGATGTTGCCCTGCAGGAGGATGCACAGAGAACTTGAAATGCAGATGCAAGGAGTGGTAACATATTCCTGCACATACTGATACATTCCCACCCCCTCAACTTGATGAAAATTCTGCTGCCTATTCTTTGTATACATAGACTGAACATAACAGCAGTTATCCCTTTTGTCTTTATGTCACTGTTCTTTCCTATCATCTTCAGAACTTGGGTATGTGTGATGGTGTTGGTTGTGGTGGCATTCTCTAAGGCTACTCTGAAGAAGAAATGCCAAGGCATAGACCAATGGACAGACCAATTCCAGCCTCTGCCAGTGCTTCCTAACAGAGTTGCTGTAGTAACTGCTGAAGATAGTTGAGGGGGGGCCTGCTCCTAGTTTCTGCTTGTCCTTACCTACTGCCTGGATTGAAACGTGCCCAATTGTGTTTGCTCAGCTGCTGCTGTGGGAAAGCACTCTGAGGGTATTGCTGGCTGCTACAAACCAAAGTGTCCAAAGTTGAATTCTGTTCCTAGCTTTTTGAAAAACTTGTTTGAAAGAATTCATATGAGGGAGTTAATTTAATTATATCTGTATTACTGTTTGTTTATGTGTTACTGCGATGCTTGTCTGCTCCGAAATGAATGCTTCATTGGAAATTCTGATGGTCTACATTTCTGTGCTAAGGTTTTAAACTTGTGCTGTTTGAAATTGTCTCAATCTGTAATAAGGCATGAGCTATGCACTTGTATGTTGTAAGAAAAATTACTTTTCCAACTCAGTAGTGCTTCAGTTGTTTGAATATCAAAATCCTCAGAGGAGCTGCAGTTTTTGTGGAGCTTTCAGTCTTCAGACAAAAAACCCTGATGCTTTTTTCTTCCACACAAGAAGCCCTGTAGTTTTTCTTTAGTGTACAGCAGAGCTCTTCAAAACCTCATTAACATTAGGAATAAAGGTCTAATGAAATTTTATTGTCTGTTAATGTATATGGCTTGTAGTGGGAAAGTGACAGGAAATCATGTAGCCATATGTGGGATTTGGTTTGATTATAATGTGTAATAAAATCTGGGACAGATTTCGATGTAGTTGCATTTTCTTTAATATTGAGAGCTTATGTGTGACAGCTCTACCTGCAAGCAAATAATAACAAAAATACCTTCTTTTTAGTTCTGTCAAATGTGTGTAATATCACACAACAGGGAATAAGGGACAGGGAACACTGAAGGGAAGGAGTAGCAGGTCAAATTTGAATGAAATGAGTTACAGAAGAATCAGGAGAGCAGTAAGGATCAAGTTTTAATCATTTTCATTTCATCTGGACCAGGCTCTGAGCAACTAGTTCTAGCTATTGATGTCCGTGTACATTGCAGGGGAGTTGCATTAAATGATATTCAGATGACTGACTGGAGAACTATGGAGGATCTTAATATCATGAAGGGACTGGATGATGAAATGATATATGGAATTCTATGCAGAAAATGTGAAGGAAACTTTGATTTTATTGATATGCATTGGTGGTCTCAAGTTATTGTTGTTATGGCAGTAAGATTTTAGGGTTATAAAAGATCTTTAAAAACATCAGCTTAAAGAAGATTAAAATAGGAACTAAAGGGGAATTCTTAGAAAGCAAGCAAAGAAGAAAATAAAGTACTGTGTACATTATGTAATATTTATAAATCTATAGAGTATATGCATCTTAATACATCTAATTGTGGTGTCTTCTGTCTTAGAATTGATACAGTGGAACTGGAAAAGTTTTTAAACAAGGGTGACAGGAATGATGAATGGCATGTATGAGGATAACTAAAAAGTCTGAGAGGCAGATGGTTGAGAGGGAATGATAAAATTCTTTGAAGTCAGAAGTGGTGGAAGGAGAGGATGAGTGGGGAGTGATTGTACTGTGATTATTTATTTATTTATTTATTTATTTTCTGAAGGCAGAACTAGAGATTATTAAATGGAGTCTCCAGGTGGTGGCTCCAAGTATACAAAATGAGGTTGGTCTTCACAGGGCATGCAGTTGAGCTCCAGCATTGCATTACCACTGCATCCCATCCCCACTCCTCTGCAAAAAATAAAGCAACCTCTGAACAGACAACCAAATCTTAAAGTTTACATGGCTTGAAAGTAAGTGGACCAGTACTTGAAAGGTGAATCCATTAAAGTTTGTTAAAAGTAAAGACTCAATACTTTTGAACCATGAATTGCTGGACACCACCAAGAATACTCGTAAAGAATCCCTTTGTGCTTGCCTGGTCCTTACTTGCTTTCCTAGGTGTGCTATTTGCCAGTGAAGGGAAAAAAAAAAAAAATTAAAGAAAATAGTAATAATAGTAAAATTAGTAAAAAAAATAATAATAATAATAGTAAAAATAGTATTCTATAAGGTTCTGTCTCTGGTTTTGATAGAATTCAGTGTTTCTCTCTCACAATTCTTTACTTTGGATGTAAGTTCTGTTTTAGGAAGTATTAGGAATCCTTCACATCTCAAGTGAAGTTCTTATAAAATCTCAGTATTAATTCTGAAAAATGTCTACATTGTGAAATGCTCCTTGGCAAGGAGACTGTGGAGGCAAACTGATTTCTGTACAGCGCTGTCCATCATTTCTTCTGAGATGCGAATTGTGGTCTCACTGACCTCCCAGCACTGGCTTGTTACAGTGCTCAAGAGAGAATGGTAAGCACATAGTTATGTTTTCGGTCACCTCTTAAATGACTTCTTTGTTTTGTTTTGCAGAATATGTATGTTTTATTTTTGAAAAACTGTATTGTGGTATTCCTTAAAAATGTAAGACTGTCAATGTTGCCACCTAAAAACTTGTTTTATTTCAGATTTGGTGCTGAAAATCTTTTCTTTGTCAGCAGTTCAGCTGAGTCTGATATAGAATTACAGAAATGTTTTTGAAGTTGGTTTTTAATGTGAATTATTACAGGAGGAAGAATTAGTAGTAGTATTATGGGGATTTTAAGCAGGATCTAAATGGATCTTGACTATTTAATAAAAATCTTGAAATAACAATCTGGTTCTCTTCAGCTAAAAAAGATACTTCAGATTGGGGGAAAAAGAAAAAAAAAAAAAAAAAAAAAGAATTCAAAGCAATACCCTTCACTACTGACCTGGACTTTGCTTGTGGTGTCAGTGCTAAAATTATCCTGACCTGTACTGAAGCCCAGGAAATTAATGAGCTGCTTGTCAATTTTAAAATTAATGAAAAATATGTATTGAATGGCATGGATAGACTTGACATTTGTTCTAGGCCAATTCTTCTTACCTCTTACCTTTTCATTCCTCAAAGGTGAGTGGAAGTATCCCCTGTATTATGCTCAATGCTAAAATTAGCTGAGAACAGTTGGAAAGAATTAAGCTGGCTGACCCTTGCATTTTCCATATGACAGCAGGAAGTATTGACTCTGTATCTGTCTCTGTTTGGAATTTCCAAATTTTACAGTCTGGAACCTCTTGCAGTATTTGAGACTGAAATTCTTGCAGTTTAAGGTAGTCAAGGCTTTGCTGTTAAAGGCTGTAGTCTGACTTGGTGTGTCACTGTGTTAGTTGTGTCTGGGATATTAATGATACAGTTGTCACGGAATTAACTGGATCAGTTTATGCCCGTGACAGGGGGCAGTATGCCCCTGCCCTCCCCACCCCCCACCTGGGCCCACAAAATGGGAAGGAAGGGGGAAAAGGAAAGAAACAGCGGCAACAATCTATGGAGGTAAACTTATTTTACTAACTATGATATCGGAATACAAAATAATACAATATAATACAATCTAATTGAAATTGAGACTAATGAATGAAATAAGATATGAGAGAGAGTTCCCGAGACCGAGTCAAACCTGAAAAAGCTTGGAACGGCTAGGAAAGCACCCTCCAGCACCCACTGCCAGGCAGTAAGAGACCGTCCCCCCGGAAGGGTCAGATCCCGTGACTTCCGCAATGTATAGGGATAGGTACGTAGAGTTAGAACATTAACACTTCCAGTACACGATGTTTTGATGTTGAATACTGAAAGTCAAATAAGCAAAAACCAAAACCATGACAACAGTGAAAAGAGAATAATGATGATTGTAAATGTCGGTATTGGATACAATTTTTGGATACAAGATGCTACGGTGTTGCTGTTTGCTTTCACAGAGTATGTTGAAGGTTTTGGGGTTTTATTTTGTGGGGGAGATACAATGAAGACACTTAATACTGCAGTGGAACCTGTGGTATGAGAGCTGTTCTGCAGAAAGCAGCAGAAATCCTTGCTTTCTGGAATAGCGAGGAAGAGTGCAAATCCGCTCTGGGGAGGCCTAGCCTTCCTATAAGGAAAGCTGCTGAGTGTGAAGCTGTGGATGCTCTCCAGAATAATTTGTGCATTGCTCCTGCACGTTCCACTTGCCACTTTGGTCAGTGAGGAACTAGTGAAGTGAAAAGAAAATGACATGAAGTGATTTGGAGGAGGAAAAACAAAGGAGAAGAAAAGGTAAAAGGAAGACTGACAAATACAGGATGAAAAGTGAATTGAAAAGGACAAGTTCAATGAAAGATCTGTTTGGCAAACAGAAATAGAAAGGACAGATGAAATTGGCAATAAACGAAGGGAAAGTTATGGGAGTAAGGGTGAAGAACTTTTGTTTGTTTGTTTTTAGCTATTTTATAAAAGCTCCTTAAAATCTTCTGTATTAGTCTTTCTGCCTTAAATGATTTAAGTGCTAGAAAACTGCTGGCTTATATTTAAGCTATTATAGTTCTGTCACTGGAGATGGTTCATAGAGGGTAGTTGCTGACAAGTTTGAATATAAAGAAACGAAGTGACCCATGAGTGATTAATCTTTGTTTGGTTTTAAAGGGATAGGATTTCCAGCTGATTCTCTTTAGGATGCAACTGTGTGCATGTGTGAACAGTTGAGTTTCATTACAAGTCAGTTATCAGATGAGGGTAATCAGCCTGGGAAAATAGCACTCTTAAGAGGCTGGAATAGATTAGTTGGAAGTGGGGATGCACAAAGATATCTGGTGCAACTGTCTGACCACATCATGGCTAATGAAAAGTTAAAGGATATTATTGAGGACATTATCCAAATGACTCTTGAACGCTGACAGGCATGGGTCATCAACCATGGGAAGCCTGGGGAACCTCTGGGAAGTGTTTGACCACTCTCTCACTCACACACACACACACACACACACACACACGTGTGTGTGTGTGTGTGTGTGTATATATATATATATTTTCTTTAATCTGAACCACCTCACTACAATTTTGTGCCATTTCCACATCAGTCACCAAGATGATTTCAAGCTGGCTTGTCTTGAGCCACACTAGCTATATCTGCAGAATGTATCTTGTTTATGACTTACAGGGAGAGTCCTAGTGAGAACAACTCAAGATAATTAGATGTGATTAATAAAATATCTGAGGCATATCCTCCTTTCCTTACTGACCTTGCTGCAGAAGAGCTTTGAGCTGCTTTAGCGAAAATAGTGATCCCTTCTGTTTTAGTGCTACAGCAGCCACAACTTCATAAAGGGTTTTAGTGCCTCCGCACAGAAGATAACTTTGGGGAGAAAGAGACGAATGAGTCTTCCTGAATCCAGGAGCCAAGCTCCCCATGTGGAGATGCATGGCAAATATGTGAGTTGCTGTTGCCCTGGAGCTACTGCAACAGCTGCCAAGCAGCTGGGCTGAGCAGGGAGGACCTCTGATGTACCTTTTCAGCAAATTGTCCATTTATTTTGATTCTGCATAGAGTTCAGAATTTTGGCAAGAGGAGCTATGGAAAAGCTTTTAAGCAGAGAATGGATTTAGGAGAACATGGGAAACATTGGAAAATTCAGAGATACTGCATACTAATATTCACATAAGCAAGTCTATATGAGCTGAACCCTGGGATGATAATAGACTTGGCAGTCAATTTCTCTGAACCTCTTCCAGTTTCTAAAAATTTGCAGACAACTGAGGCAAGGGAGAGACTTGAAAAACTACAGAAATGGTATTGGTATTTGGATCAGTAGTGCAGGGAGTTGAGAGAGGAAAATAAGTTTGAATGAAGAAATTCTTAGTGAAAATGTGAGAATTCAATTTGTTTTTATTTCAAGTTTTCTAATAAGCACTAATTGAAAACAGTAACAAATAATCAGAAATGAAGTTGCCACATCTATGCAGGAAAGTTGTAGATTAGCTGTTCAGTGTATCACAATGCAGACAGTCAACTGAGTTTTATAGTTTCCATTTTTTTCTAAACAGAATGGGTTAAATTTAGTATATGATGGTTCATTAACTTGTCTTAGAACACATATGAAGAGGGAGAAAAAAACAAAAGAATAACACAAAGCCTAATTTTCCTAATTACTAACCATGAAAAAGAGCTTTTGCGAAAAATATATATATATATCCCTTGATTTTGTGCACAAGGAGGAGTGAGGAGTGTGAGTAAAGAATACCTGGAATTTGGCTTTACGGAGACTGTGAACAAGGAGGTCTGTTTTCCAATATGCAGTTAATGAGATAAAATGCTCACTTGAGTAAATTCAGCTGTGTCCAGGTATATACCTGCGTTATATTGAGCAGAAGCTTCCTCTCTGAAACTGCTTCCAAAAAAGGATTATGCTCCTCAGAATAAAGACATAACAGCACAAACAGGACAGTATCTCCTTAAAATTAAAAATGCCTCTTTATCATTAGGAGGTTGGCTATGTAACACATCAGTTTAAAACTAACGAAGACTGTTGGGTGCGTACGTGGCTGCTGATAGGAACTGGTAGGTAGATGGAGCCATAGATACTTTGATGCCATTGCTTTTTTTGTTTTGTTTTGTATCTCATTTTATCTGGGTAAAAGAGGAAAAATCTGGTAGATATATTATTATAGGAAAATCTGTTAGCAAAAGCGCAAATGAGAGCTTCATCACAATGGGATCAGTTTAATCCTTTGCAAAGCAAATATCAGAGAGTTTCAACAACTGTTCTGACCACCCTGTCAGTTGTGAGTGACAGTTGCTTGGATTCAGCTTCCTAGATGGATGCATATTTCTGATCTATGTTTTAATCATCTGCTTTCACTGTTAATACTGCTTGAATATTTTCAGTCTATTGTTGGAGTAACTTGCAGAAATCCTGTACAATTTTCTGCTGCAGTTCACAGACATTTTTTTTTAAACAGAGGGAAAAGCTGCTTTTATTTTTAAGCATTCATGCTGCTCTATCAGGAGGTATTCAGATTTTCTTTCTCTTGTCTGCACCTCAGGGCTTAAACCACAATTTAAATTCTACTGGTTTTGGACTGGTCATTGCTGAAAACTAAGAAGAGCTGTGGATGAAGCCTGAGTATGACTGACATGTTCATATTAATCAGAAAACAGAGTCAGCAGGAAAGAATGAGTGGAGTAATTGTTAGATTGTTCCCTCCTTCACTGCTTGTGCAAAATACATAGGCTGCAGGGAGGAAGCTACCTGAGGTTATTAAGATTAATACTGCTAGAAATTCCAATCAGCTCACACGAGGCTGCTCCTCAAGGCTGTCAGATGCCTACTGCCTTCTCTGATTCAGGTGGGGCCACATCAATTTTGAATTTCCCAACAGAGATTGCTGTGATTTATGAGTTTAGGAGGCTGATAAATATGGTTAGTTGAAGTGTTTGTGAAATAATTGAATCAGAATAATTTCAGTCATCTGTGCTCAATTTATTTTCTCCAGTAACCGCAGGAGGGTGCAGTTCTGCATTGGGAGTTTCATCTCAAGGATTCCTATCACAGGAAAGACATTGTGGAACCTAGAAAAGAACAACTTAATTTTGCTCTCAGGCCTGTATGACAGCCTTATGAGCTGATTTAAGACCCATCAGAACTGGAGAGTAAGTATTCTGGGCTCTTCCAGTATTCTCCATGACTGAGTCTGAGGCAGTTCTGGTTTGTGCATTGTGGAATAATGTCTGCTGGAAAGCCTAATGAGTTTTACTACCTAGAGTTTGCTAACCATTGCACTTTTCATTGTGGGTGAGAGAGATTGTTTGTATCTGTCTGTTGTAAATTACTTCCTAGTGATGAGTTTTATTAATATTTCACTTTCGGATTTTGTGAATTTTTCTGGAGTGGTGATCAGTTGTAGTAACAATTCTGTCTCTGTATTGAAGGGAGCTCCATTGTATCCCTGATGATATTAGAATTCTGATAAATGTCTCTGAGTTGATCATTGTCTCCCCACATACCCCCCAAAAATTTAATTCTGGGTGGATTGTTCTAGAAAAAGTACTGAACATAAAATGCACTTACATTTACTACCAAATGTAAAAGAGAACAGGATAAAGCTTTGTGTGATGATTGAGTGGAAGTCAATAGGGAATGGAAAGCCAAGCAAGCATGTTACAGATAAACATCTTCCTCTTATCATAAACAGTATTTTTATTGTCATCGAAGAGAGCTTCTATCAGGGGAGGTTATATGGGGGAAGGAAATGGCTTCTATTTGGGTATCTTGAAATGTGGAGAAAAATTTGGCAAGCAGGATGTCAGCTCATGTTTAATGAGCTACCAGATCTAACACTAGTTTATTCCCCATTTTCACTAAGATTCTTGGAGTGAATTTTGCTGGCTAGAAATGTGTCAGCAGATTGGGGAAGGCTTATACTTTGCTACCTGATTCTCTGTCATAGAGTTGCCACATTCTAGCTCTGCTTTTCCCTTTTGGGTTTTATACCTCATATATCTTTGCTTTTTTTTTCTTCCTACTGAATTCTTAAACAACTGTTTCCCACCACAACAGCCTTCCTTCTGTCTATAATCTTCTGTTAATCTTCATGGCTTTTCTCCAGACTTTCATACATCCTTTTGCCACAACTCATCACCTTTTTTGGAATTCAGAACAAAAGCTGTGTAGCATGCCATAAATGTCAGGGTGGCAGAGTAAGAGCAGATTTCTCAGGAGTTCCAGACTGTGTAAAAAAAAAAAAAAAAGAAGAAGAAGAAGAAAAAAAAAAAAAAAAGAAGAAGAAAAAAAAAAGAAAAAGAAAAAAAAGGACGAATTTATTCTGTAATGAGTCAGGGATGTAGGCTGATGCTAGAGATATGCCTTACCCTAGGTGGTTTATATAAGCATGAATATACTTATGCTCCTGAAACATAACCTGGCCTGCATATGACCTTATTATCTGGTCACCCATGGCTCGAGAGCCTTGGGGTAGCTCCTTTCATCTTTTGGTGAAGAACTGCCGTGTGCTTGAAGAGGAATAAGTATTTCTCCAAGCTCTTATTCCCAGTGTGCTTGCTTTGAGATTCAATATTTTAGATCATTTTTCACATACTTAATGTTTATTTTAATTTCATCTATTCACTCAGTTTTATAGAAGAAGGATAGAGGCTTCAGAATTGAAGGAACCAGTAGGATTTGGGGATGAAGTAGTCTGACTACATGTAAAGATTTGAGAACCAAGTGTAAACTGGTACCATGTTTCAGAGCCCATTATGACAATCTGTGGTAGGGAAGATCAATACCTATGATTTTCAAAGACATTGATCAGCTATATTGAAGAAGAAGCTGGTGCACTATGTTTGCATCGGTTAAAAAAGTGATTCTCAGAATGACAAATTCCACTAAAATTCATCTACTCACTTTCGGTAACTTTTCCTTAATTCCTTGAATTAGCTCAATAGTTTATTTCATCACTTATTTAGAGACAAAATAAGCACTATGATTTGGTACGGTCCCTACTTGCTGTAGCATATTACTATAGATTGTACAAAAGCCTTTTTTGTGGAGTTTAAAAAATGTCCTATGGAGTGTAGGATCTCTTAGCGATGTGTTCAGTATTGTGGCAGCACCACAATGTAGTACCACATAAGTACGTTCAAATATAAGTACTAACTTCAAAATAGGTATTTTAAGACTTCATGTCCCTTTTTAATTGCTCTGCAAGTAGGAAGATTTTTCCATGAATAACTCTTTTTGAATCTGCTTACCGAGGTCTACTCACCATGAAATACACACTGCCTTGGAATGGTGGGGAAGACATAGTGAAAAATCTGCTACTTAGTTGGGATATGAATATAAACCAAATCAAATTTGGGTTTGGGACTTAGCATGAAATTACAGCACAAAATAACTGTTATATGCAGAAAATTTTCATAGAAAAAGTCAAGATTAATGCATTCTGTGTGGTCTTTTTTGGTGTGCAGAGAACAGCAGAAGGGAATGTGGCAGGACTGTCTCACTGGTATTTTTGCTCTACTGCTGTGAAAAGCATTTTCAATACTTGCATAATTTAGAGCATGACATTATGATTTTCAAAGCTTCAAATTGGAGTAAAGCATTTACATAATCTAATTAAATCATGTAAATGTTTTATGATAATATTCAAGTAAGTGCAAAACTTGTTTCACAGATGCATCCCATTCTTAGGCCATTGGGAAAACCCAATTTAAGCATGCAGATGGATGTTACTAGCCATGCATGCTCTGGGAGGTCAACAGGGTGCTTACTGAATGCTCTGTTCTTAGTATAACCTCTGACGTCTGTTTCACACAGCATCATCTTTCCAAGAGCTTGAAGGTAAGCTGATACCGGAGGGAAAGGCAAAGCAGATTTAAAAGGCTACTTGCAACCTCTTATAATTTGAATGAAAGTGATGCTACCGCGATACGTAATAAATTGCTTCAATTTCGGTGAACATTAAAATAATCCCGTGGTGATCATCTTAGCAGCAGCTCTGCCACATGTAGTATCAGATCTCACAAAGTATGCATAGAACTTGGATGGGAAGCTACCAGGGGAAACCCCCACAAACTCTCTTGGTGACTACTGGGTTTGTTTTTGCCTCTGGCTGTGCTAACTCACAAAATACTGGAAGCACTTGGCCAGCATCCGTGATGAGAGATGCTGTCTTGTAATGAGATTTTTAAGAAATCTTTTTTTTTGTTTCCAAGCACATTGTCACTAAACTGTCTTTAACAGTAGTTCTTTGGTGAATACTGTCTTTTTTCCCCTAATACTGTAGTGGGTGAGTTCTAATTTTCCAAATTTAGGCAATCTAATACTAAGCTAGTACTAGCAGCATTTTTTGAAGTGCAGTGCTGCATTGCTCAGATGAACTTTTGTTACTAGCAAATGTGGATTCTCTGAGACCAGGTTGCTGTCTCTTCTAAATAAAATCACTGCAGTTTACTTTTATCATTGCCATACTAATTTACTATAACTGATGACAGAAATGTGTGTATATACTGCCAGGTTTGTGCTTTCACAGTAATTATAATGGATAGGAAGCACTAGGGTGTTACCTGTGCATCAGGCTGCTGATGCAAGCGGTGTGCTGCTGGAAACGTGGGATGGACTGCATACAGAGTGCTGGTCTGGTTTGTGCATATATCATAACTGTGATATTAGTCCAGCAACACTCATTTTTTTTAATCCAAAAGTGATATAAGGGAAGCCTGTATTTAACATACCTCTCAATTTGGTGATTATAATTGTATTATTTACTGTCGCAACACGTAATAATATGCAAAATAGTAAATTAGCTTGGAGCTCAGTGGTATGGGAAGCTCTGGATACATGAAATGCATGTCTGAAGTAGCTCTCAGAAAGGTGAAATATACCAGTAGTGAATTAAATATGCTAATTAGACATAGAAATATCATTACTTAACAGATTTTTCATCTGATTTTTGAGGGAGTGAAGCCAGTGTAAATTTAAAATGGAAGCTGAGGAGTTCAGCACATAGTGTTAACTGCCAAGGAGAACAATGCAGTGACCTTATTCACAACTACACATGCATCATGTGTAGGAATGCCTGTCATAGCCATAATGATTTAACATCAGGGCAGGCCAATATTTCTTGGTTCTTCCTCTGCACTGTAGGCAGTTTCCTTTAGAAGTGGAATGGGAAGCTGTAGGTGTTTCTGGTGAAAAATGGTAATGCTGGAGAGGTGCCCTTTACTACAAATCCAGCACTGCTGCTTGCTTTCGTTTGACTTAAGAAAAAGGATTTGCAAAGTCACAGCCTGGTAGATGAAGTCAGAGTTGGATGAAGCTTAAGTTTCAGCATGCTTGGATTCTGTATTTTGCATTACTCAGTTGTTGGTTACACTGTATTTAAATATAGTAGGTTATATTGGGAAAGTTTTTTAAGGCAGTGAGACTCTTTAATTGCAGAAAAAGAATGCTTTTCCTTTAAAATTTGCAATATTTTGGTCATTGGAGATGCTTAGATTTAGACTGGAAAGCTCATAGAACCAGTATTTTCCTCAACCAACTAGGACATATGCACAGCTATTTGTAACTAAGGAATTTTTTACAAATACAGTAAAAAAAAAAAAAAAGTATAACAAAATACCACAAGTTAATTGTTAATAGTTCTATTATAAAATCTTTGTTACCTTTCAATACTGAACTGACTATGAGTCTGATATATCACCTATGTAACTACTAAAAGATCTTGAGTGCCAGTCTTTAACAATAACAGAGGCTTTGTAAGTATCTGATCCACAAATGTCCATGGTCACCGAATCATCTCCACAGTCTACAAGCTGCTCTTTTATTACTGTGTAGATTGTCTTCACCTATGGCATCAACATTTCAACACAAGGCAAAGCACTCAAGATTTTTTTTAAATCGCTGAAAATTGTTGCAGTTCGGTTTTCTTTTTAAATTCCTGCTTACAAAGTACTTTAATGTTTTCAAAGAACTTGATTTGAAATGTTTAGGAGAATGTCGAATAAATTGAAGAACAGCTAAAACAAACTTTAATTCTCTCTACACAAATATAGAAAACTGGTTTTCAACCTTAGCAATATCCCCAGATGCATATTAGGTACCTCTGCAACTATAAGATTCAGCTCATAAAACTGAATTACTTTAAGAGAAATAAATACTGAGGAATAAAATGAACAGCAAGAAGTCTTTCCCCGTTTCTCACAGTACAAAATCTACAGGTTAGCAAGTTTAAAACAAACAAAAAATACTTTTTCTTATAGCACATAATTTTTGTGGTAGAACTCATCACTTGGTGGAATGAAAACCAAAGGAATAAGGAAATTAAATCATAGAATCAAAGAATATCCTGAGTTAGAGAAGACCCATGGGGATCATCGAGTCCAACTCCTGGCCCCACAAAGGACCACCCAAAAATCAGACCATATGTCTGAAAGTGTTTTTTGCCTCAGTAAGTCTTCAGTTTGGATTGCTGGGAATTCAGCAAGTGAGTGAACAGTCACACAGCACTAAACTGCTTGTGGTCTTGCATTTTCTTTAAATGTTTCTACTGATATATCTTGGAGTTAAAGTACAGATTAGATACACTTTAATATGATTTATTAGGGCGATTCTGTCTTCCCTAGGATTGCAATCTGACCTCCATGGATAGCCATCTCCTTACTTAGAGCTATGCTCTTCTCAACGTTTTGAGTAGTTTCTGGGCAACTTAAGTGTGTGTGTGTGGTTCATCAAACTACATAGCTGTATCTGGAGCATGTATGAAAGCTACCATCACTATGCAGGTAAAACTTGATCAAGGTGAGCTTGATACAGAGCTCACTAATGATGATGAAGCATTAACTATAGGCTTGTTTAATCTTTAGAGAGTGGTCATTTTGATTAGCAGTTTAAATGGAAAACAATACTTAATGCAATACAAGAAGGAGAAGAGACTTCACAGAATCACAGAATGGCCAGGGTTAGAAGGGACCTCAAGGATCACGAATCTCCAACCCCCGTACCACGTGCAGGGCCACCAACCTCCTCATTTAATGCTAGACCAGGTGCCCAGGGCCCCATCCAATTTGGCCTTGAACACCTCCAGGGACAGGGCATCCACAACCTCTCTGGTCAGCCTGTTCCAGCACCTCACCACTCTCTCTGTAAAGAACTTCCCCCTGACATCCAGCCTAAATCTCCCCTCCCTCAGCTTAAAACCATTTCCCCTTGTCCTGCAGTTATCAACCCTTTCAAAGAGTTGATTCCCCTCCTGTTTGTAGGCTCCCTTTAGATATTGAAATGCTGCAAGGAGGTCACCCCGCAGCCTTCTTTTCTCCATGCTGAACAAGCCCAGCTCCCTCATTCTGTCTTTGTAGGGGAGGTGCTCCAGCCCCCTGATCATCTTCATGTGTTTCATAACAACTTCATAACATTTGTGTTTCATAACAAAAATCCTAACATTGTCTTATCAAACTTTATTAAATGATTTTTAAACTTCCTATGCACTGAAAGATGATCTTTCTAAGTATTCAGTTTCTTTGACTTGAGGAACTGGTGGTGGAGAAAGAAACTGAATTTAGTTTTTTATGTAAAAACTGTTACTGTTAGAGACTGGCATACATTCATTCAGTACTTCTTCTGAAGTTTTTTTTTAACCATTTAAATTATAATCTTTGCATGTTCCCTACAGCTTTGTAACATATTCACTACTTTTAGACAGATTTCACAAATGCCATAGTTAGTATCTCTGAGTGCATACTGAACATGAACAAAACAGGGGAGCACGGTCTGATCTTCAGCATACCCTGAGTCTAACATGATTCTTCTCTTGTCCTTGATCAAAGTAATTGACGTGTTATTGTGGTTGGCTGAAGCTTAAAATGACACCTGGTTGTTTTTGTTTTTGTTTTCCTTCTGACTTGGGAATGCCCTGGGGCCTGTTAATCTTTGTGTTCTGCATATAGAATTTGTTTTGTCCTCCAAAGCTGCAGTGTTTGTACACATAATATGATTATTTTTATTTGTGTAGTATACAACTGTAACAAAGAAAAATAAAGATCCCAATTGTAATAACAAGGTAGCTTAAGTCATTTACTCAGGTAAATCAGATGTTAGATGTGATGTGCCTGGAAATTTACCCTTGATGTGTGAGGATTCTGTCCAGAAACTCAGTTGCTAGGTCATTCTTTTTAGCTTTACAGCGGCGTTACATCCTATTGATACTTAACAGCAGTATCGTGATCCAAGGAGGCACCTGTTGATGTAGTTCTATGTTAGATACATTTGTAACTGGAAGAAGATAGTTAAAGGGTTGATGCCCAGATGTTGCTTTTAAGTGCTTGAGGCAGTTTGGCAACCAAAGACACATTCACAAGAAGATCCCATCCAGTGCACACAGTTCTAGTTAATAGTTGGAGATCAGTGCAGGAAAAAGCAAAAGTGGAAGTAAGTACTGAAACTGGCTCATGTGTTCCATAGCTTGTTGTAGGTCATGGTGATGACTTCCATGCTCTAGTCACAGTCCCATCAGGTTTTCTTTCACCATTAGGGACTAAAAGAGCAGGTGAAATGAACAGAAGAGCTGTGAATTATGAGAATAAAACCTCTGCACTGTGGTTTGGAATTTAATAGTCTTTCATGATCTATTCCTGCAATGTATGGTCAGTTACTGCTCTGCTGTGATGACATGTGATCTTAAGTGTTCGGAAGGGAGTTTAATTAAAAAAAAAAAAAAAGACTTCAGTGCATCTGGCAATGGAAAAAAATTTAATTTTGTTCAATTTTTAATCAGACAGCCTGAGACAACCACTGAGCACTACTTGACAATTAGAATACTAATGAACTGCACACTGGGTTAGCCTGTTTTTAAAGGACAGCAAACAGTGCACTGAGGGGTGAGGGATTCAATTTAATTCCACAAGTCTTTATGTGTTTTCCTGAATTCTTACCAAGAAAGAAGGTAATGTTTGTCTTGTTGTCTTTTTTCAAAAATCCCACCCCAGAACTAATTATTTTTCAAATGCAAAAATCGCTGTGTGTGGTAAGTGGCTTTCTTGAAAGCATTCTTCAAAAATCCATAAACAACATACAACATTAATCTTCACTGTTAAGAACACCTTCAGTGTCTTAAACATTTGCTGTTTGTTTGTTTGTTTTCATTTTTCTACTGGAGTATTTGCAACACTTTACCATTCCACAACAGTTTGAAGCCTTCAGCTTTCGTGCTTTCTAGAAATTAGTTATTGAATTCATTGCTGTAGAGCACACAGTTTCACAAAAGGTGGGCAAGTTGAAGGAAAAAGTAAATTGCCCATGCCTAAAGTGTTTATTTCTTATAACCTTTATAAGTAGCTACTTATAGCAAGGCTGAATGTAGTAGGAAATGCTTAATGAATTCAAATGAGTTCTGAAACATAAATTAAGTAGTCTAACCATCCATAGTAGCCGTGTCATATTAGTCTCACTGAGAAATGGATATTTTATTGCCCCCTCTGTGTCACATCTTCAAAATGAATGATATAATTATACCCTATCTGAGATGAAGGATTTGCACGGGTTTGTATTGGATGCCCTCTTCCAGTCTTAAAAGTTAGTGGAGGCTGTAGTAGGCTCTACTCAGATGCAGACATTTCATTTGCTATTAGAGCCTTTGACTACTGAAATCTGAGGCTGCTGGCAGTGTTGTGTAGCCCAGGGCCATGACAGCCAGGCTTCCTGCTTCTCCTCTTGATAGGAAAAGCTGAGTTGAGAGATGGCCATTTTCACTAAGAGGACAGAGGCAGATAGTGCCAGAGCTGGGGTCATTGCCTGCACCTCTTCCTTCCCACATCCAGAGTAACAAGCTCGACTCTTATGGTTTTCCATCCTCTTTTTAATTAGCTCTTTATTTTTCCCTTCCCTCGTTATAGCAGCAATAGTCAGTAACCAGCAACTTAGGCTTGGGGTATAAAATGCAGTTCTTTCTATGCTGCTGAGCTCAACAGATTTACTCTGACCATGTACTTATTGCCCTGCATATGCAATATGCACTATCAGCTTGGTCTCACTGTTACCCAGTCAGAATGCTTATACTTCTTGGACAGCTATAGCACCCTAACCCAACCTCCTCTAGCCCTGAGGATGTTGCTGTGAGATGCAGAGCCAACCTACACCTAGGAACACCATTTCCCTACCTGACTGTAAAGGTCATTGAGTTAGACATGGAAACAAGCAGACTTGTCTCGCCTTGCACAAGTTAGATGATACATTCTGAAAAAGAAAAAAAAAAAAAAAGTATGCCAGAAATTTCAGTAAACTTTGGTTCTAACACCTAGCAAACAAGCTGAAACTGTCTTTTAGAATTTAGATTTAGTTGGCCGTATATTAGAGACTTACTTCAGATCAGTTAAATTGTTATCACCAGTAAATGAGACCACTGTGTTCTGAGAAGTATTTAACATACAATTGCAGACAAGTAAGCTATCTTAGGAAGATTTTAGATTTCATCAAGATGAATATTTTCTCGGTTATTACATCTTAAGTGCAAGAGCTTCTATTTTTAATGATATACTGAGGTATGGAATCATCTGTAAAGATGGTAACTGTCAGTACTTAATATTTGCATCATATTTTATTCAGCTTCTCTCATCGTTGACAAATAATCCTAGGTGTTATACAGATGCCTTTACTGCAGTCTCCTTTGTGAATCTGGAGCCGTGTTTTTGACCTGCTTTCACACAGTGTGAACCTTTCAAAGATCTTGACTGGATTGTGAACAATCCAATTGTGAAAGAAGATGGCAAGGAGTAGGGAGGGAAGAAGTTCTGAGAAGAATCTGGAGAATAGCTACTACTCCAGAGGTGTGGGAGTTTGTGAGCTAGTTTATAAACAAAAATTCACTGAAATGAGAATAAGAACTTAACTATTCCGTTCAGTATCTTGGTTCTGCTTCTGTAAAAGCCATTACGATGTAAAAGCCATTATAATGTAAAAGCCAATATGTGATAGATTTATCCAGTACCTGAAATGTGGAAAAGGAATAAATGTGTCACGTAAGTGGTGCTCTCTCTGACATAGAACCAAGATATTTGGTAACTCCTAGATGCCCTGCATCACTCCCATATATGTGTTTGTGTGGTATGGAGGTGTGAAGTGGGAGCTGCTGCTTTCTCAGAAACATGCAGAGTGGTCTTGTCTCTGTGGTTCCTGCAGTGTTAGAAGTGCAGCTACTTACTGAGACTGAAAGTTGGGGCATACTGTGCTGAGATACAGAGCTCCCTGCCTGTTAGGCATCACTCACTCTTTAATTCTGGTTCTTTACATGTTTACTGCATGTCATTGCAGTAAATAGATAGACACCAAATTTATAAGTGTAGGAATTCAGAGTGATCTAAGCAATCACTCTGGCTTCATTTATTTTTTAATGAATGTATAGTATAATAGTAAATTGATGTACAGCACCCGACAAAATGTTTCCTCTGACTCACTTCTTTGTTTACTTGAGACTTTTCCCCTTTTCCTGTTTTCTAACCTCTACTCCCTTGGCCACCAGAAGTTACAGTGAAAGCAATTGTACGTTTGATAAGTTTGATGCTGCTTTATAGTGTATTTGTACAGCACCGCATTGTAATGTTTTTCAACCTTGCTGCAGTATTAGATTGCTCCAAAAGTAATGCCTCCTGTTTATTTCCATGGTAGCTACAGCAGATACAAAGAGCACAATTGGTTTGATAGAGCAGATTCTCAGCTACAAAATACTGTTTTTCAGTATAGTCACTGCAATTAGCTATGCATTTCTGCCAGCAGTGAACAAGAGTTTGCATGTCACACATAGAAAGCTGCACAATATTCCAAAACATGGCTTGTCTTCACACTGCTATCACCACTACTGAAATGCACCATCCACCACCTCACTGTGCTCACATCCTCTGTTTGGTCTCCATAAATGTTCAATAAGCATTAATGGATGCAATTCTTCCCACATGAAGGAATTCAGTTTCATACCTTAGCTTCATATGCAATTCCATGTCAGTACCCTTCTGCTGCCATCCATCGTAGGCAACAAAATGTAATGGAATATTGGCAAGAAGGTTCAACCCTTCCTGCCATACCACCAATATCTGCCTCTGACATTAGGATCAACATAATAAAATAGGAGGCATTACTTTTGGAGCAGCCGTTGTATGTGAAAGCTGCTTGTTGTGTCTCAGCCAATTGTCTTGTAGTTATCAGAGTATTTCTTAAATCACCATAAGATCTATTTTTATACTGAAATGAATTAAAGCTACCAGTTTTAGATGGGAAAGGAGGGTACTGATTAGTATAAGCAGTTCTTTGTTAATGTGTCCAGATTAATATTTGTTATATACTACAGTTTTTAATAGGAAAGTGTATACCTGCTGTGTTCATCAGAAAACATTAAATAGAGAAGTTTTTATTTCTTAAATTCCTAATCAAGAGAGATGGATTAAAATAGTGTTTTGCGCTCAGCATTTTGTGCTAATGGGCAATAGCATTAATCACAGGTCAAATTCAGTTGCATGACTCTAGCTGTAAGACAATCCTGTGTATGCTGATGTCTTACAGAAATCTGTAAGATTCTCAAGAAACAACATGAAAAGAGTGTACTTTGAAGATGGGTAGCAGTGTTAAATATCTCAAATTATGTTTTCTGCTTAATGGAACTGAAATGTTATATCAGTCTCTGGAAATGCTTTTGGCAATCAGAAAAGAATTTAGTAGATTCCTCTTTATAGAATGGGAAAGTTTAGGTTCTTATGTTCAGAATTAACTTGTATTTAAGTTACTACTTATCTTCATGTAAGTGATGCTTCTGCTCTTAGAGATTCATAAGGTAGTGTATAAAGTAGTTTTATCCCTTCCTAAAGGATTATCTGTTATTGCTGGCTTCCTGTTTACGCAAATACATAGCAATTTGCCTCTGAGAAAATGCCTGTTGGAATACAGTTCTTTTGAATAGATAACGTGTTGCAAGATGTAAGTGGTAGAAAAAATAAAGCTAGTATTGTCTTTTGTCAAAACTGAATAGGCTTCTTTGCTTAGGAAATTAAATTGTGGTGTTTATAATGACAAGCTTAGGTAAAACAAATCAATGCATCGAAGTAAAGATTTCTCAAAGTCTCAAGCAGACCTTTACTGGAATATGACTGATTTTGCCCAACAGAAAATGAACGAAATGGTAAAGGTGAACATTTTTATAGTTAGGTCTCTTATACTCACTTTGAGGCATCAGTGAGATTAGGCTTTTTCTAAGCTAAAAAATGAGGACTACTGAGCAGGGCAGTGTACTTGTAAGTTCATTCAAATTTGTTAAACTCAGAAAGGGAGAGAAGCTTATCTAAGTTCTATAAAAATAATAAACATATAATAAATAATAAATTTATTTATTATATTACTATATAAATATAGTAATATAAATATAATACATGAATATAAACATAGTATCAGATCTAATCACACTTCTGAATGTGAGATTGTAGACAGTAGTTGAAGACTGAACCAGCATTCTTCTGATACTGTGTTGGTACTACTTGGTTTAAACTACTTTGCTTGTTTCACCAGTATCTGTTAACATGCAGATAAGAGTGACTGTTTCAGGAGGATGATGAATGTGTAAATAACTAACATCTGGAAAATGCATTTAGTTGTCCATGTCATGAGCACATAAAAATAGCAAGCTAAACATTCTGGGCTTGATTAGCAAAGTGAAAACACTCTCCAGCTTCTTTCGAGAAAAGTGTCATGATGTTTTTGGAAAATAAGACAGGTTAATTCTTCATTATTCAGAAATATGAGCCAAATCTGTTCAGCGAGGAGAGTGAAACTGCAAGTTTCAGGTAAGTCAAGCACATTTTCAGTGCAATCAATTCTTGCATCCACATGCATGGAAATGTAGCCACTTCTTAGAATCATAGGATTGTTTGAATTGCAAGGGACCATTAAATGTCATCTAGACTAACTCCCTTGTGATGAACAGAAACATCTACAGCCAGATCTGGTGCTCAGAGCCTGGTCCAGCTTGACGTGAATGTTTCTGGGGATAGGGTGGGCACTCACCATGTCTCCTTTCCTAAGAGCATAATAAGCAAGACGTTTCTGGAAGGTAGATGTTGGCAGCAAGGTTTAGAATAGAGCTAATGAGGAGACTATGAGAGAGTTACAAGACAGGAAGGGAACAGACAAGACAGCAAGGCCTCAAACTGTAGCAGTACCAGGAGGTGGCTGCATTATTCATGCACTAGAAAGGCTGTAATGGCTGCTGGATTAGAACAAGACTGAAGAGGGAATACCTACTCTGTACTGACATGGTAGGAAGAAAGTAGCTTTATTTCTAAAGCTTTTTACTTCTTTCTTTTTTGACCAACCTGAGACTTTGCTGCTTAGAAGTCACATTGCTTTATTTCATGTTAAGAGATTACAGGCACCTTGGTGTTCTGAAGTGTTTGTTTTAAAGGTAAGCTGTGGGCAGTTTTGCTTCAGAAATGTCCCTGGCCTCATCTCTTGCTCAGCACTGGTTGTAGAATTCCTTTGTTTCTTCTGGTCATGTTTTGTGTTTCTTTTTGCTTTCTGCTTGTGCCATTCGGTTATGCTGTTCTTTAGTGATCTGACCTAGTTGGTAAGCTTCTTTCCTGTGTTTGAGGTAAATGAGTAATCCATTATTTAGCAAGGATAGTCTGTTAAAACATTTCTGTCCTTTTACAGTGAGACCTGTAGAGTTTGTCCTCAGTCTTGTTTTTCTGCTATGTTATCTTGTTGTTGTTCGTAAATTGGGAACAGCAGCAGTGCTAGATCCTTCCAGAGGGTTCAATCCTAATTCTTCCAGTGGCTCCTTGCTCTTGATCTCATGACTTCTGGTTGTAACTTTATCTGCCCTTCAGATGATACTAGAAACCAGCTTCCTCCCTGTGCAATTGCCAGGTGATTCTTTACTACTGACTGCTGGTCTGTGTAGCTCACCAGTTTGTTTGTTATAGTGGCCTTTGTATCCTTTGTAATCCCCATGATCACAGATGTATCTCTGATCTTATCCTTTAGCTCTCCTTCTGGCTTCCTCAAAGACTATTCCAGCAGGCACTATTGAATAAGACATCTTTTGGTAGACAATGTAGCTGTCTTCAAGTGCAGTTCAATGCTATGGCCAAGGTATTAAGATTCCAAACTGGACATGACTCACAGCTGCAGGTAGACATAGAACAGGTGGTTATGGTTGTACTGAATGTCTTCATTGGTTTTCTGTGTATTATAACCTTTGTCGACTGTTCTTCTGCTTGGAATTTTCTTCTATTTGTTGCTCGAATGAATCTGGATATGGAATGTAGTCATGTCAGCATTGCAAGCTCATGAGTTTCCTGTGTTCTCCCTCTGAGTATTCTGATCATGTTTTTATTTTATACCGGGTCCTACCTGTTTATGTTCTCAAGAAGAAAGAATGTTAGAAGATAAGACCAACTGTATTGGTGAAGAAGGATGTAGAAGAGAAGACTCCTATGTAAAATCTGTAATTAAATTCTGAATCTCTACCTATAATCTTGAAAGAGAGCTGCCAACCACGAAAGAACATATTCAGATCCAGAATTTGATAATCTAATTTGGAACTTTAGCTCAATTATCTATTTCAAGAGACTCAACACCCAAAAGTCCTTTACTATGCAAACTTTTTGTGTTGAAAGCAATTTGGTTTACTGTGTGATGAAGTGCATGACTGTTTGGTACACTACCAAGGATTTGAATGGACAACTTTTGAAAAATAAGATAGAATATCTACTGCTGTGGTGTTCTGAAGGAATATACTTATAGTGTATTGTAGCGATGAAGCTCATTGCAGGAAGACATGGAATCAGAGATCAGAAGGGCATCACACTGGGAATAATGGGAGTGTTCACACTGGGTACATCCCTTGTATCAGGACGCAGCAGTTGATTGAACTTAAGACAAAGTGTCTGTACATCTATAGGTTTCTTCTCAAAATATCTGATACCAACTGATCTTCAAGACAGAATGCTTAGGTGAATGTTGGTTGACACTGGGATTGCAGTCTGTATTATTTGATATATGTTTGGTATTTCCACAAATGCATCAAGGAATTGAAAATTACATGTTTTGTCTCAGCCTAAAATTTTGCACAAATTTCGGTTTTCTGACTCTTTTTTTTTTCTTTTTAGATTTTTTTTTTTTGCCACTTATAAAAGATAGCTCTTCATATAAAATCTGAAGAAAGAAATTAGCAGAAGTGAGCACGAGTCCAAAGAGCTGAACATTTTCATATTAAATTTTCACATGGCTATGAAAATGATGGATTTTGTGGATTATTTTCTTTAATGTAGGAATTGTACTAATTGTAGCTTGCCATCAGTGCTAAACTAGGATTTTGAATTTAGCCTGTGGCAGCGTAGCAGGAGTTTATACCAAGTTACAGTTCTGTGCAGCTGCTGAAAACTCCCACTCAAGCAAAAGCCTTGAAAATGCATGAATGCAGAGCTTCCGCTCTGTCGATCTTCTTTGAAAAATATGAGAACAGATTTTGCTCTAATGTGTGCCAATATAAATCTAAAATTATTTCAGTGGTGATTGTTGAACAGTTTTCATCAGTGCAAGTGAAACAGTGTTTTTGTTCATCAAAACAGATGTAGATTTATGCGGGAGGGGGATGACTGAGAAGGCTAAGCTGTCCAATTAGCATCAGACTGCCTGGCATGCTCCCTGTAGATTGGGACTGTATCTGTTCCTGTGTGATGGTAACTAGTGCAGCAAAACAGAAGTTAAGCAGAGGTTATAGCTAGCCAAAATAAGCAGCTCTTTCACTTCTAGTAGAAGATGCAGATGTTTGTTCAACACCCAAACTGCTTCTGTCATTTTTCAAAAGCACCAAAGTAAATTAAGAAACAGGTTGAAGTAAAAAGGTGGTTGTTTTTTTATTGGAACTTCAGCCTATAAATTGCTTTAGGAGCATTTTCAAAGTTCATTCTAAGTCACTGTAATTCAGTTTTCCATTAAATCATTAAAATAAATTTTAGTAGTAACACAGTTCATAAGCATAACACACCAAACATATCCCTGCTCCAGTTCCAATGAAGAAAACTTAATGAAGTAAGAATGAAGACTAATAGTCTTAGGAGGTTTTAAGTATGTGCTTGGGGTTGCTTCTACTTATATCATTGTTGAATGTAACTCTGGAAAATATTTTCAGGGCATTCAAGGAAGATATACATACTATAATTTTGAAAAATTTGACCTTATAATGTACACATTTCAAATGCTTCGGGAATTACATCCACCACAGCCGTGATTCTTCCTTCTAACGCTGAGCCCTGGGGTGGGTTTTATGTTTCACTGCTTCAGAGCTGTATAGATAGGTTGGATAAAGAATCAAATTCCAGTGAGGAGCTGCTAGTTCCTTCCTGGTCAATAAGTGGAATTTTTGCCATCAGATTTGGTCCTTTTAAAACCAGATTTCTAGTGAATTTCCAATTGTACATCAGATTGCCGGGAAGAGCTGGAAAATGTCATCACATCTATCTCAGGCTGTTAATTGTCTGGTGAAAGTACTTGTCTCTCTCTCCAGTGATTCTATAGGAAACTATCTATTGGAAATTAGAAATTTTTATTAAAAATGAATGAAAAAATCTTATAATGAAAAGCTGTTAGGAATCCAGAAATTACTCATGCCTGTTAATGTACAGGAGTGCACTGATTCAGATATTTCTATACATATTTCTTCTATCTTTATTCAAAAGGATGTACAGTTCCAGATGTAAAATCAGCTCTTCAATAAGTTTTTAGATTTTATTGTATTGTAAGTAGAATAACTCCTGTTTGGGGACCTCCACATTTGGTACATGTTTTGATATGCTCTCCAGAAGGGAGGTCAGAGATCATCCAGCCTGATCTCCTGCCCAGAGCAGAAGAGATTTCAAAGTTATATGAAATTGCTCAGATCCAGGTGAGTTCTAAATGTCACCAAAACGACCCAGAAAAGTTGCTGTGTGCTGTATTGAAGTCAGCAATCCAAGTGCACAGGTAACTCACTGTTGCCACTGCTGAAATGCACCACCCACCACCTCAGTGTGCTGACATCCACTCTCTGGTTTCCATAAACTTGAAGCAAGTGTCAGTGAATGTCAATGGATGCGATTTTTTTATGCATTGCAGGAATTCAGTAGCACGTATTTGTTTCACTGGCAGTTCCATGTCAAACACGATTTTGTCAGCATCCCCCTCTGCTGTCATCCGTCACACAGCAATGGAATGTAATGGAATGTTGTGTGTAGGTTCAGCCTCTACTGCCATACCACCAAAATCCACCTCTGACTTTGTGGGCCGAATGCAGTCTTAAGTTTCACAGGTAGTACCATCAGCGTTGGTGTTGTTTTGTGCTTTAGCTTGTAATTTCAGCAATTTGATTCATTTCATGGAGACTTTGGAACCAAATAAAGCTCAAATAACAAACACAACTTTTTTTTTTTTTTTTTTTTTTTTTTTTTTTTTTGGTAGGAGGATTCAACCTGTTTTTGAGAACTGCTTCTTCATAGGCATTCTTATAGACTTGTTTGAGGGCCTTGCTCTCCATTTCGCAGGATCAAATTTACAAAGTTGTCTAATTTTTTTTTTTTCCTTGATTTCAAGGCACACTCTTCTGCCTGCACCACTGCACATTATAAATTTCTTTCATATAACTGGTGTTCCCACTGAGGTGCAGATAGTTTAGATTCAGGAATAACTGTAGAAATGAAGCTTTTGTAAGAATTTTTATTTCTATTAAAACTAAGTGTTAATATTTTAGTGAGATTTTTCATCTTATGTTACAAAAAGTATGCTTTTCTGAGTAGATGAGAAGTGTTATCTCTCTGTGGGAATCCTTCTTGTGTCATAGCCAAAAAAATGGTAGTTTTAAATCTTCTTTTTGGACTTCATTATGCTAGGCAGGACCTTGCAGTGCAAAAAGCCAGATGTTTTAAAGCATTAAATATACACTCTGTTGCATACACCTAGCCAAATTAATTATTTAGTAAAATGTTTGCTGTGGAGCAGCAGTTAATAGAAGAGTGACAGATGTCATAAACAGAAGTGTCCATTTGACTGTGTTGCTTTATGGTCTGTTGTGACAGCTAAATGAAGCAGCTCAACAGCTGTCAGTGTGTTAATGTTTTGGATTAAGAATCCACACTTAGAAGAACTTTTCTCTGATTTTTTAAGAGGCAATTACTTTGAAGGCACACTTGCCTTTTTGCAGATTGTTAAAAGTGTTTTCTAAATGATTCACAAACACAATGGGGAATAACACTGAGTTGTATGATAGACCAGCGCGTTTTACTTTTTTCAGAGCTCTGCAACTCTGAACCTCAGTCGACCTTAACAATTCCCGTTCAGTTTAAATGGGAGAAGTACAGCAGATTTAAAGAACAGTCAGCTAGATATTCTTTGTTTTATAGTCTTCAATAAGCATTGGCCTAAAAAAATAAAAAGAAGCTTTCAACTTGGGAAATCTGAGGAAAGAAATCCCAAAAGCTAGAAATACACAAACATAAACCCAATAGAACTTCTATCCCAAAAGCTAGAAATACACAAACATAAACCCAATAGAACTTCTATCCATTTCCATTGAGTTCAATCCAGAAAACTGAGGGCTGAATTCATTTTCATTTTAGATATTTCTAGTTTGTTTTTTTGTTTTGTTTGTCAGTGATTGATTTATAATGTGGTTAGTTGAACCTCCAAAAAGTCCTCTGTTTTGCCTGATGATTTTCTTGACTCTACTATTTCTGGATTTTCTATCCAGACTCTACTATTTTAGAATCACAGTGCCTGAATTTAACATGTGGACATATTCAGCTATATGTACCTTATACTTTTCAAGTAGCGATGATACTTGTTTATTTTTCAGGATCTGAGGGAACATCTTCTGTTGTTGCACAAAATGCAGCTGATGGGGTTCTCTTTGGCATGGTGCTTTTCATTCCCAGTTGTCAAATTGAATAGGGGCATATCCTTTCAGCGTCAAGGCTGCTGGAGAAGCCATGAGAGCAATTATTATCACAGTTTAGTCTTTCCCACCTGGTGTTCTGGCTGCTTTCTTCACTGAGTGTCTGCTTCTGACTGTGGCTGACTGGCTCATGTCAGAAAATGAGAAATGCGGAGGATGCCTAAAGTATAGGCAGGGTTTACGGGAGTGATTTAGTGAGAAGATTCATCATCAGCAGAGCATTTTGAGAGTTGGAAAGAAGCATTTATGATAACATCTGAGAAATCACAGGGGAGCTTGATAATGGAAAAATGTCTTTGCATTTCTTTTTGTCTGTTTCTCTCCTAAATTGCAGCGCTCATCAATTAGCAGGCAGTTTCAATACCTTGTTCTGTGATCTTTTAGCATGCCCCTGTCTTCTATTCTCTATCTCAGCTCAGAGGTGCCTCTTCCAACTCTTACACGTGTCCTTGATTTGGCTATTCTTAAACAATGAAAAAGCGCTTTTGAATAGTATGGAAGGAAGTGGACGAGAAACAGAGCAAAGAAAAAAGTGGGCATTTGGACTGCAAGTAGTGTAGCAATAGCAAGGCAAGAGGCTCACCACCAGATATTCTCAGTTCTCTGGTGAGATGTACCATTCAGAGCAGTGCAAGACATCCTTGTTAGCCCCAGTCATTTGTAAGCCATTGCAGTGTCATCTGGAACTGATGAAAGTATTAATGGAAAATCATCAACAAGAAGCTTACTGATCTAATGCTGAGGAACATCCTTAAACAGGAATTCAAAATATTCTTTCTCAGTTGTATTAAGAATTGAGCTAGGTTATATGGGGCACTGCAACTCAGTAGTTTGATAACAGAATTGTTTTTAGGTTTTTGTAGCAAATTTGAACAATCAGAGCCGTAAGCGAAGTAGGTAATACATATGGAAGAAATTTAAATATCAGATCATTATTATAGAGTCAGAATTGTGTCGAGATTTCTGAACTGTTTTTGATGCCACAATGGGATGACAATACATAGCTTTAGTTACTTTTGGCCTTGCAAGTAGTTCTGATCACAGTAACTTTTAGCTGGCTTCTCTTTCATGCTCTTCTTTAATTTCCAGTTTAAGCTAGAGCCTGACATGTGGATATTTTAATTTATACTTTTAGAACATCCAAAAATCTGTTGCTTTCAGATGCTTTATTTTAAGGCAATAAGCAGATTTCCTGTGGAAAATATTTTCTCTCACCCTTACTTTTCAGCCATATGACAAATAAATGAGCTTTAATTACTGTTTTTGTAGGAATTGAGTCTCTTTTCAGGCTTTGGTTTCTAATTTTAATTTTGAAAAATAAAATAAATATGATCTTTATGTCAATAGAAGGCAAAGGAAGATTAGAAAGTAAGGCTGTACTTTTGCAGCTTTGCAACAATAGAATAAAAATTGGAATAATGAACTGTAAATGTGTGTAATTACATAAATAATGCATTTTTGTAATTGTCTAGTAGGGGTATGCTAATGAATCAATTGTTTTTAATTATGGCATGCTTGATTGTTTCAGAAACGTAATTGGTTGTAATCAAGAATCAATTAAATGTTTGTAGTAATTGTATTTATCAAATTAAATATATTTTTCTAGTTTAGAAAGGTATTCAGAGAAGAAGTCCTAACAGACTGTACTAGTGGTAGGTGTTCATACTATTGGGCTGACCGGGGTGGCAGTTAGTACAGGATAAAGAAGAAACATTTATTTCCTTCTCATTTCCATTTCCAATCTCACCTGATCTGCGAGGATAAACAGGGATTTAGACTTCTTCAGTATTTGTAACTCTTAGCTTGCTTTATAAAACAAGGTCTGACAGCTACCAAGTCCCCCTGTGTGAGACTCTTTGAAAGCTGTGCAACTTGTAATCAGAATAACACACCTTGCAGCAGGATGGTGGTCTAGGAAGAATTCTTAAGAGTTTCAGTTCATCTGCCTTCCCTAGCAAACAGCCCTAGATGTATTTTATATTCTGAACTATTTTACAGCAGTGTGCCATATGGAGCTGTGTGCTCTTACCTCAAACTAGTTATTGTTCTTCTTGCAAATAAACTTTAATAATAGGGAAACTTTGTATATGAGATACACAGAAAGCATAAGGTTGGAGGGCTCTATATGTTGAAAACATTCAAGTGTTGGAGGGTTGAAAACATTCAAGTGTTGGCAAACTTAAGCCATAAGAAAATGAACACCTGTCTCACTGCAATATTTCCACAAGTATTTCAAGCACTTTTCACATTCTTGATAGGGATGAATAAATATAGTGAGAATTTTATTTATAGAGAAGGAATTGACTCTGCCTTTGATGACTCTGTTGGCTATAGAAATGTAAAGGACAGGCAACTAAATTAAGCTAGTATGATTGTAAGTGAATAGTGAACTGACCAGGCAAGTGATTAGAACTTTCTTTGATATCGTATGCATACATTTTGTCAGTGCTGAAAACTTTACAGGCCGTTATAAAAAAGGATATTGTTAGGCTTATTATACTATGGATAAGAGAATGGATTATCTACTAATTGCATGAAGTACAGGCTGTATGTATGGCTCATGTTTCCATAGTCTTATTGCTCTAACAGCGTATTTGGTCAGCTTGTTTGCCCAGGTAAAACAAATCTGCACTAAGCAGTAGGCAAAACACATGGCTCCCCTCTAAGGGGTGCTATTTAAGGACATGGGATCTACTGCTGTATTTCCCAAAAAGTAGCATTTTTTTTTTTCTGGTAAATGTGGCAAATATATATACATAGTAAATATAGAGTGCCATCTACTGACATATAGAGAGAGAATATATATGTAATGTTGTCCACAAATGTGCAGACTCAATGAAGTTGTTATGCTCCAAGTGGCTCCAGGTGCCAGCCTAATCTTGCCAGGACTTGCCTTTTCACAGCAGTGCTGTAGAGAGACCAGAAAAGCTGCCAAATTTTCTGCAAAGTAAAGCCCAAGGTTGATGTGTTGGATTTAATTGAAAAGGAGGATTTTTTTTTTTTTTTTTTAATTATTCGGAAGAATCTGAAGTGATATCTCCTGAAGTTTTTTTTTGTCTGGTGTCGCTGGAAACCAGTCATAACCTGTGCCTGGCCTCTGAGTCTTCTCCATCGTGAATGGTAGGCTGGACTACTTGCCCCTTGTTTTTTCCTCAGGAAATTGAGTGTTGAATTCTTGTTTTACTATAGAATAGTGCTGTATCAATACGTGTTGTCTTTTCACCATAAATTGTTCCTTACTTTGATGAAATTATCAGAATTATTTGGTATTTATTGATAATTATTCCAACCTACGGGGCTAATTATTTGAATAGTGAATTTCTGAACTTCAGGATGAAGAGAGTAATTAGCTGGTTGTTTTCTGTTTTGTTTTGTTTTAAGCACTGCTTTCTGGAAATAAAGGTGTCTGTGGAAAACAGTAAAACAAAAGGGAATTTTAGGCTTTATATCTACTTTTTTTTTTTATTTTCCTCTGAAAACTTCAGATAACTGCTCAGAATGGGTTAAAAAAGATAAATGAAGTATTAAGAAATGAAAACTTTATTAATCCAGTGTATAAACCTGTGATGCATTGTATTGGAATGCTATGTGCAGTTTGTCTCCCTGCTTCAAAATAAGATGTTACTCAAAGGAGAGCAGAGTAATAAAGGTGATCAGAGGTTGAGGAGCTGCTGCTGTACTTGAGTGGATCCTATGAAAACATGGAAGAAAATGGTTATTCACCACTGCTCGCCATGGAAGAGCTGAGAGGCAACCAAGTGAAAATATATATATTGCCATGTACTGATGAAATTGTGGAACATGATGCCATAAAATGATCTGAGAGCCAAAATAATGGGCTCACAACCATCAGAAAGCCCTCCTAACTTGGGCAACCAACAGTGTGGTCCAGGAGAGGTAATTTTTATTCTTGTCCCATTTCTCATCTTTTCCTTTAATTATAGCTTATTTAACCTAACAGGAAATGGATTATTAAACCAGATGTACTTTTAATCTAAACCAAAGCAACAGGCTCTTGCTTTGTGTCTGAGAGTTGTGCTCTATTTGCTCTCTGCTCTGTTTGTAACCCATAGAGCTAAGCAATTTTTCTACACGGTTGTAGAGCTGCCACTGAGTGCCTTTTGGAACGTCTGTCCACAGACTCTGCTTATGTTTTTCTTCAGGAAGAAGGGAAGTATGCCCAGATCAAGATCTTCATCTCCATTTTGTGGCACAGGTACCTAAAGTAACTAGGAGTTGCACTGCTGATTGTTAGATTCCGAAGATCTATCCCTTAATTGCAGTCCAGTGGTTCAGCCCTACCTCTCTCTTCAGGCTATTTGTTAAATTTGAAAAGCCAGAGGAAATTCTCTTAAGCAAGCTGTTTTAATATACTTCTTGGCTTCTCCAAAAGTAATGCCTCCTATTTTATGGTGTTGGCCCACAATGTCAGAGGTGGATGTTGGTGGTATTGCAGTAGGGACTGAACCTTCCCATCAATATTCTGTTATGTTTCATTGCTTTGTGACAGATGGCAGCAGAGGGGCTGTCTGACAATGGTATCTGACATGGAAATGCATCTTAAGCAAAGGTGTGGAATTGAATACCTCCATGTGGAAAAAGTTGCACCCATTGACATTCATCAGTGTTTGCTGAATGTTGATGGAGACCAAACAGTGAATGTGAGCACAGTGAGGCGGTGGGTGGTGCATTTCAGTAGTGTCAACAGTAAGTCACCTCTACTGGAGCATATTTTTACAAGTATGGCATGCAGACTGGCTGTCAAAAATGTATAGTTTATGGTGGTTACTATGTTGAAAAATAATGTTTAGTAGCTGAGAATTTCCTGAATCAAAGTGTTATTGTGTTCTTTGTATGTGTTACAGTTTCCATAGAAATAAATAGGAGAAAAACAATAAAAGGCCTTTGTTCCAGTCAACAAAGTTAGCATGGTAGGGTTCTTCCAGTGTCCTACCATCTAAGTTTGCTTCCTGGGACCTGCTTGCAAATGTCCTAGTGTCAACATATATGTTGAAATTGGTTTAACTAAATTAGGCTGTCTGGAAAGGTGTTAATGTCCTGATGCAGTAGTATTGTGTGATTGCACCTGGAGATAGGAAGCAAGCGAAACAGGAGTGGTGTTCTAATATCATTTGTGTTTTGTTCTTTTTTCTTATTAAGTGGTAATGTATGCCTAGTTTGAAGAAATGCTTTTAAGAAAAGTTAATTCTATGTGAATGAAATAATTTGCTGGAGAAGAGCAGTTGGATGAGAAATAGCAATCCTTGCAGTGCCACAGTGCTGCACCATTAGACTGGCAGGTCACACTTTGGCAAACACAGAGCTCATGCATTTCTTTCAGTGATAATACTGTCAACTCCAATTTACAGCAGTCTGTTTTAATGCAGAGCTTACCAATAATTTGTAGTGATCAGAAGATCAATATGGTTTAGCATTCGCGTTTGGAATGAACAAGTAACCATTGGGAGTCCTCCTGGGGGCTCCTTTCTCTTCTTTGGCTGCGACAGCTCTGAGTCCTCAAAGTTGAATTGATGTAATTTTAATTTTAGGATGTAAGAATCCAAACACTTGCTGTTTTTAAATTGAGCAACTCATGAAAGTAAAATCAGGGTGCTGTGTCAGTGATGGAATTTTATCTCCTTGTTTTTCAGCCTTACAGATGCAAGCACACCCTGGCTAATGGCCCTGACTGCTAGCAGCAGCAGCAGTTGTGTAACAGTCTTTCTCCAGGGCTTGCTTCCCCCCATGGAGTGACCTCTTTCCTAGCTTATTGAGATAAAATCTCCTGGATTCTTGACCTGATCTGATGGAGGTGGCAACTGAGTGGCGTTTTTTAAATCAGTTGTCTCCCCATGAGTACATCGTCTAGCACTTATTATACCTTTAAAAATGCAATATATAAAAACCCTCCTTTCCCTGGAAATGCAGCCATGGCTTTGGTGTCTTCTGGCATAGAGGTGTTTCATGCAACCTGTTGAATTGAAGGGATTTTTTTCCCCTCTCCAAGTCTAATTTTTAGGTATACAGTACTCAATTTGTCTAAAAATACTTTCTCAGAGCAGCAAGGCATTAAGAGTAGTTTGCTAAGAGCTCCAGTGAGGAAAAGTGTCACCTGAAGTTATGGAGGAAGAAGAGTCTGCAACTGTTACTGTGTTACTAGGAGAAAATCCCTCTAATAACCAAGCACAAGAATAATACAGAGGAAAACGTATTTTAGCTCTCCTAATCTCTAGAGTGTTTTTTCTTTTAATGAGTAAACCTGACGTCTGTTTCTCTTAATGTTGTCATCTGTTGATCTACCACATCCCTCCTAAAAGGATATCATCAAGTTGAGATCCATGCTTGACGTAAAGCCAGTATTAATTTAAAGAAAAAAAAAAAAAAAGTGTTAGAAAAAGACAAGAAATGCCAGTTATCTATAATGCTTGTCACTAGTTGTAGTGCTATAGTCTAGTCAGTGTGTATAAAAATCCTCTAGTAAATTACAAAGCAACTCTGGATTTTGGACTATTTGAAAATTTTTATTATGTTCATCTTTCATGCAAACCAAGTGCATGTATTTAAATGTACAGCTGTTTAAAAGAAATGATACATCAACTGCAGCTTGTGGCATAGGAGTGATACAAAAACATTCTTAAGCTTTTGTATTTCTGGGTAATTAAATATATATTATCTTCTAAACTAATGTTAGCAGATTTCTAAGATCTGTGCATTTGTCAACAAAATGGAAAATTATTCTTGCCCCACGTATATAAGAGTAGGTGCAGATTAGTTATGGAGAATTTGGTGGGTTACTGCTGAAATTTCATTGTTACAGTTTAGGAAACAAGTACAGACTCTGGACTTAAATTTTATTAACATTACTGAATTGAGTCCTATGGGCATGAATTATTTCAAGTGGCAATGCAAATTTTCCCTAGCTGCTTAGTACCTGCTCAGGAAAAACTATTCAGATTCTATTCGTGCTGCTGGAGTAAGCAGGCACATTAATCCACTTTGCTTACTTTGCAGTTACTAAAATTTATTATTTTGGAGATGATTTTTTTTTTTCAGGACCTTGGCCACAAATTGCTATAAGTGCACCTCTGGAGAAGCTTTTATCATTTTTTCAGATGTATAGGAAGTGATATTACAAAGGATTCTTTTACTTGCATGTTTTAGTTTTAAGATTCAGGTAGCAGCCTGCCTGATCAGAGGAGAATTGGCACAATGTGGCCAGAATACATAGCTTGCTTATTGAGGGCCTTCTGCATTCAATATTTTCTGAGGCTTTTCCTGTCCCTGTCATTTGTTGTGCTGACTGTTTTCAAGTGCATAACTGCTCCCAGTAGCCTGTAATTGCAAGGTCAGTCTAAGGTGAAACTGTGTCTTGTTTAGGGAAAGACACGAACAGTCTGCTTAGGCCATATGTTGTTGCCTTGTCTTTTTCTTGAAACCTTTGGGTAGCTCAGCATGTTACATACAGTGATAAGGAGCACCAAAATCTTTCGGAGTATGTGACTGAGGACAGCTTAGCTTCAGTGTAATTGGGAGCTTTGTGGGGTCTGTTCAATCTGGAGTCTTAGGTGGCATAGTAAGAAACTAATTCTGATCTGTTATTTGATTTTGAGGATGAACTCCATCACATTTCTGCATTTTTCTTGAGCACTTTTATTGCAGAGAATGAAACCCAGCAGGTGTTTATTTCTGTTTGTTTACAAAAGCATCATTTTTTCATGCCTGTGGAATTGGCTTCTCTACATCAGCCAGCAGCTAGTGTGTCTGGAGGAATTTGTTTTCTCTTTAAGAGCTGAGGTTTTCTTTGACATGAATGCAAAAACCAGGAAAGGGTTGAGCTTTGAAAGGATGCTGCTTCGACAGGCAGCTTGCTTACGGCCATCCATTGATGTTCAGTCTAGATGTTCACTCTGTTAATTTGGTTAGAAACACTTAGGGACAGAGATCTATTATTTCCTCACTGGGAGAGAAAAAAATAAATAACTCAAGCTAAAGCTTTGTTTTAAAACAATTAAGGTTGCTGAGTAACAGTCTTCCCTAACTTGAGCCTCTTCCTCAACAGTAATCTCAAAGTCTTAAAAAGCAAGAAATTAAAGGTGTGATAGAACTTACTGTGTCCATGTGAGAAACGGACATTTGGAGTTAAACTTTGGTCCCGCTATTGTCAATGAAAAAATTTCCACTGACTTCTGTGGCATGAATATTTCTCCAGTGTTTCTCATCCGGTGTAGTATATGTGTATGTAGTATAATGTGCCCTGTTTGACAATTTTGCCTATTTTTAAGGAACTAATTATTAGAATATCCAGGTTTGTGCAAAGTTCTTACATATGTGATGATTTTTTATTTTGTTTTGGCAGAGAGATTTCGACAAATGAGAGGTTCGGTCTGTCACTAATCTTATGAAATTTATCAAGAGTGATTGCCTGATTCTGGACCTGAAAAAGGGCAGCCCTGTATATATGACAAGGTGGGGGGATGAAAGGCTGGAGAGCAGCTCCACAGAAAGGGATCTGGGGATTCTGGCTGACAGCAAGTTAAACATGAGCCAGCAATTTACCCTGGTAGCCCAAAGGGCCAACTGTACCTTGGGGTGCATTGGGTCCAGCACTGCACTGGGTGAGGGGAGGGGTTGTCCTGCTCTGCTCTGCTGTGTGGCCTCATCTCCTGCACTGGGTGCAGGTTTGGGTGCCACAGCACAAGGAATAAAGCTGTTAAAGAGTATCCGAAGGGGGGCTGTGAAGATGGGTAGGGACTTAGGGGGCGAGACGTATAAGGAATTGCTGAGGTTTGTTCAGCCCAGAACAGAGGAGCTGAGGGGAGCGCTCATGGCAGCTGCAGCTCCTCAAAGGGAGCAGGGGGACAGAGCTGATCTCTGCTGTGTGACAGCAACAGGGCCCGAGGGAACGGCATGGAGCTGTGTCAGGGGAGGGACAGCTGGGTGTCAGGGAATGGTTCTGCATCACAGGGCGGTGGGCATGGAACGGGCTGCACAGGGCACTATGCATGTCCACAAGTACTGGAGTCCAAGGAATGTTTGGACAATGCTTAGACACAACACTGGATTTTTGGAAGTGCTGTGTGGAGCCAGGAGTTGGATTCTGTGATCCTTGGGGGTCTGTCTCAACTTGGGATGTCTTATGTTTGTTTGAAGCAGATGAAGAAATACGCAAATGTGGGGATGAAATCAAATGTTAGCGTAAATTTAAGAAGAGAATATATCAAGCTAAGTTAACAATGATTGTTTCCATTTGTATACATGCTGTTGCCCAGTTAGTTGTGTTAGTTTCAGAGATGTAACACAGATCTCTTTTTTTTTTCTTTTTTTTTTTCCAACGTGTAGAACAGTAGAGGGAAGCAGGCTTAAGTTTTAAGTTGAGGACCAGAACCACATCCTTCTGCTTCACAGCAGAATGCTGTATGGTGTAGCACCTCTTGATCAAGCCAATAAATCTCTCACAGTACAGAGATGCCTAGTCTAACAACATCTGGATTATTACCAGAAATGGAAGCGAAGTAAGTTCTGCACATAGGTGTGTGATCTTGCCGTAGATTTATTAGCTCTAGGGAACTACAGCCCTGACATTTCTGGCCCTGTGTTGGTTTACCTGTGTGATACTGTGCTGCACAGAGCAAATAGATGAGTATGGTTAGCCAGTTGCTCAAATGGTCATCCAGTATGATCCATGCAAATTGTAATCATACTTCCCAGTAATTTTACTGGTGAGTTTTGTGGTTATGCCACATGGCTTCTATTTCTCTCATTTGAACATCTCAGAGCTGTTGACAGCTTTCAGAAGTTGGTAAACATTATTATTGTTGGATTTTATGTTACTTTTCCTGGAAAAGTTTGGGGAGATAATTAGACTTGACTTGGAGGTATTTAAGACTAGGTTAGATGGGACCCTGGGCAACCTGACCTAGTACTTGATCTAGGGGGTGGCAACCCTGCCTGTAGCAGAGGGGTTGGAACTTTTGGTGGTCCTTGGGGTCCCTTCCAACCTAAGGCATTCTGTGATCCTATGACATAGAATAAAATGTGGATCTGTCACAAATACATAAGAGGCTAGTTTCTTTAGTCTCTCATCACAGTTGGATTTCTTTTTTGGTTTTCAAATTTAATTGTAATTTAGGGAAGGATGATTTAGGTTGGATGTCAGGGGGAAGTTCTTTACAGAGAGAATGGTGAGGTGCTAGAACAGGCTGCCCAGGGAGATGATGGATACCCCATCCCTGGAGGTGTTCAAGGCCAGATTGGATACTAGGGCCCTGGGCAGCCTGGTCTAGTATTATATGGGGAAGTTGATAGGGGGGAGGTTGGAGATTCATGATCCTTGAGGTCCCTTCCAACCCTGGCCATTCTGTGATTCTGTAACAGTGCTGATGCTGGCATACATAGATGATTATTTTGCATCCTTGCAGTTCTGTACAAAGTATAGCAAATGTGATATTTTAAGCACACAGTTTCCAAAACACTTGCTATCATATACGTCTGGGTTGAATATACTGAGAGCTTTTACCCTTGTGGTGAGCTTTTGTGCTTGGCCACCATATGTTTTCCATTGTGTCCTTGTTGCACCATCCTGCTAATGGTGCTTAGCTCTTTTGCAGTCATGTCTGAACTGCGCTGAACTTTTGTCTCACACTGTAGTCTGGCTAGGAAAAGCATGTGCCATTGAATGAGGAGTTTGAGCAGAGCTGGCATTACAGGTGAAGAGCTCCCAGCATTCAAGTGAGGGAATCTGTCCCTTCCCTCTGTCCTGCCTCCCTTTCCCCCAGGGGAGAAAAAAAAAAAAAAAAAGCATACTAATAAGCATACTATCCAGTGTTGCCAGTTTCAAGAAAATGGGAAGATTATTGTAGTGGGTTTTTGTAGTAAGATTGTAGTACCAGTAGCCTTAAGAGGTGAGCAGAGCCCAATACTGCCCCATGTCAGATGAGAGCCAGCTCCAGGAGAGACCTGCTGCTACCAGAGCTGAGCTGTGAGCGATGCTGGGTATGCTTGAGGAGAGCAGTTTTAAAGAAGGGAAGAACTGCTGCGCAGCAGCAGCTGGGAAGGAGCTGATATGGGAGATATGGGGGAGAAACAGCTCTACAGCCACAAAGGTGAGAGCAGGAGGTTCTCCAGATGTGGAGCAGAAGCTCCCTGCAGCCCAGCAGAGGCCCATGGAGAAGCAGGCTGTTCGCCTGCAGCCCACGGACACCATGCAGAGTAGATCTCCACGTGCAGCCATGGAGGAACCTGCGGTGTAGCAGTGGATGAGGCCTGAAGGAGGTACAGCCCATGGGGAGCCTCCGCAGGTTCTAGCCTATTAGTAATAGGCAAAAAAAAAAAAAAAAGTACATTAATCTCCCTGTGCTTTGTCTGTTTTGCCCATGACAGTAATTGGCGAGCAATCTTCCTGTCCTTAACATAATCCTGGAGCCCTTTTCTGTTGTATGTTCTCCTCCTGTTCCTTTGAGGAGGGGGAGTGAGAGAGCAGTGTGGCAGAGTTTAGTTACCTGTCAGTGTGAAACCACCACACTCATGCAACTGCACTGTTAAGCAGAAATTGTTAAATTACATTCCTCTCCCTTCAGATTTAAGTCACTGAATGTTGTTTTGTCTTTATCTGTCTAAAACTAAATTCTTTACAGACTGCTCATTTTTAAAACAACAACAGAAACACCTGTAAATCCATATCCTCTCTCTGTCTTCTGCTCAGTAAGAGTATTGAGAAAATACTCTCTTATGAGTGCAGCTTTTGTTGCTTCTTCGCAGAGGTATTTTTTGCATTTTCGATTCTATTAAAAACCTTTGTTACCTTTGTCATGTTTTGACCATTTACCCAAGTGATTCAGACTATTTGTGGCAGTAACCAGCTCCCTCATTACATACTATTCTGTGAATCTGTCAATTGAAACTCTTAGCCACCAAAGATTTTCTATGCTCATTCGTTGGGATTATCCCCAGATAATCAGTTAAAAACATCGATGAGATTTAGACCAAACATTATCTTTAAAGTACCTCACTGATTAGTGAGCTACCCAATTCATTAATGTTTTCCCAATCATTTCATCTTCAGGTATGCTGATAAAGTAGTGGTAAAGTGTGTGTGTTGCTGCTTCTATATACTGCCATTTTTAAACTGTAAGATTACAAAATCAAGATGTCATAGTACTAAGTTGGATGTACTTATTTATTTTAAAATCCAAGTTCTCCATCAACAAAACCTTTTTTTTTTAACATCCAAACATCATATACTCTCAAAAACATTTGTGATTCATTTGTCAAGATCCATTTTCATGAAACTTGTTGACAAAAATTGTTTTATTTCTTAGCATGTCTCTTTGTTGACAGTGTCTGTTGTTGTCTGGCCTATATAGGTATTTTAGGAGCCATATCAGGTTACTTAGACACTAGATCCTTATTTTTTACATAGACATACTTCTAGAAATTCCCAATTATGGATCAAAATTTACATTTCTGTTATCAGATAGACATTATCTATCTATATTTTGCTTTCAGGATATTATTTCATTATCCATTTTGGGACAGCTAGTAATTGTTACCAGTTTTCACTAATACTTCTCTAATTTCTTTAATTGCAAAATACAGTTATGGTGATAGTTGCTTAAATTTTTCAGAAACCGGCTCTTTGAAAAGTTCTTGTTACATTTTATGTTGTTCATTGCACCATATGTTGCTCAAACAAAGTAAATGAAATGCAGTATCTCTTTTTCAAGGCATCCACTTCATTTTAAAGTTACTAATTCTTCATTTAAGTGATTAATTCTTCTTTAGTTTCTAAGGACATAATTAAGTTACCTCTCTGTTTGTTGCTGAGCACGCTCTCTAATAGATTACTGCATACTATTTTTAAAAGCTATAAATGTTGAATATTTTCTAGATTGTTGTTAAACATTGAGGTAATTTTTTTGAACCTGTTACACATTGCTGACAGCCATTAATTGAAAATTTTGCCTACTTGCTATTTTTGCAAGTGGCTGTCCTCCAGTTATCCCATCTTTGAATTTGTGAGTGAGGCTTCTCACATTCTGATTTATCTGCTGAAAAGATAGTACAGACCCTGAGATAAACTTGTTTCAGTGTCCTGGTATTATTATCCATTTCATTGGGCTTCTTCAGTAATATTCTCTGTATATCTCTGTACATGAATAACTTTAGTTCTTCTGGCTGTGTCCTTCTGAAGGTTTGCTATGACTGTATTTATGTTGAGAGTAGCTTACATAACAATGTTTGAACCATTATCACTATGCTGAATGGAAAGCCTTCCTGATTACCTGACCCTGCTTATTCTCTCAGAGAGGGAATGTTTTACAAAGACTGGGCCAACTGAAGCATGATAGAGGTATCATAAGAGACTTCCCATTACCTCACAAATCAAAACGTACCTCTTGGTACCCCACCAATAGCCCACCTTACAGATTTAGCTCATTCCTTCTTTTTGAGGAAAAAGAAGCATGTATGATATGACTTTCCAAATATTCATCTTCAATAACCCCCAATTCTTCCCAGATTAGTCAATTGCAGGTTGGTAAGTCATCAAAGGTACCAACAACTGAGGCTTACTGCCAGAGAAATGGCTCTTTCTCACCTTTTCTGGTCTACATTTGGAAGATAGAAAAACTGCCCTGCTCATCAGCACAGGTACTCAGTGAACATCATCTTCACACGAATGCTTTCATAACTTAGTCGTATGCCCGCATTTTGAACTGGCCTCTAGTTCAATTCTTTCTCTTCAGGTGCCTCTTTCAGCACATTATTCCTTAGGTCCATCTGTGATGACATACTGTAAGACCTCATTCTTGGTGTACTAATGATGGCTTGCAAATTGTCATTGCAATTGGGTACATAAACAAAATTACTTTGAAATGCATCTTAACTTTTCTGCAAACTACACTTGCAATACGTTGTTACCAACAATACAAACATTAGAACATTAGACTTGTTTCAAAATCGTGGGTAGGAAATACATGTGTTATTTTTCCAAACAAATTTCTTACAAATGAATGATTTGTCAATAGAAGCAAAGTTTGCACTTATTTCTGCATGATTTCCAGTATTACCCTGTGAATGTATAATTTTGTAACATAGATAAGAAATTAAAAAGTTCACAAGAAATAAATCATTTATCAGATATCAGCTATGTTGTGTTTTATTACTTAGACAATAGCAAGTCTAAGGAAACTGATAAATTCAAAACAAATCAATTAGTATTTTCAGTAGTGGCTTCCCCATTATTTACTCAGATTTGTGCTTTCTTTAAAAATCCACTTTTTGTGTTTTGAACATAGCTAGAAAGTTCATTGTTTTATGTATTATGTATTAGAAAAGAACTTATACAACATAAAACTCTTTTATTGTGATATATTTATTTGTGATCTACTGTAGTAATTTACAAATATGCTTATGAGAACCCGCACTCATGGGCATAAAACTGTCTAGACAGAAAATTCTGGTTATGTGAGAAAAGAACTTTCTTCCACTTAATTTAAATGCAATTTTGAAATGAAACATTAGTACAAAGGGATTTAAAGATATCGTATTTTGGAGATTGAGTTATTGTGGTATTATGTTAATAATAAACCGTTTTCATAGGTCATCAAGCTTATAATGAAAAGGATTGATTAATTTAGGGAACCTATACAGAAAATTAAGGCTTTCTTAAGTATTCATGACACAGACCCCAGCAAATAACAAGTGCCTTATTAAGAAGTTCTGTTGCTAGGAGACAGTAACCACAGTGCCGGAATAACATGTTGTTATTTCATATAAGAAATGCTGTTTAATGCAGATCATTAGGTAATGAGCAAGTATGGCTCTGTGATATAAGGGTTTGTGCGAATGTTTAATTTGTGAGATGGAAAGCCACTGAAAATTGGAAGTCTTTAAAGTAGACCTCAGTGTCGTGTGCCACAGGAACAGACTGGTGGCGAAGATCTGTTTGAAGTTCCACTGAAAGTAGGTAGGCAACCTGCTGCAAAGTACTCAGGTGGAGTAATTACAGTACATAAATCAAATAGGAATAAATAAAGACAATAAATGGCTTTAGGAGATGAGATGTTCATACAGCTCTGTTTAATCTTGCTGATACAGAATCAAGTTAAGCAATGGAAAGAACGATGTGATTCATAATGCTATGTAATAAGCTGTCTAAAAACAAAGTCTGTGAAAGCACAAGAGAGACAGGAAGGCTTGGTATCACCAGCAGGAATATGATAATGCATTACAGGAGATGTTCAGAATGACCACATTTAAAGAAATATCAAAATAACAGATTGTTTGTAGAAAAATAATATCCAGCAGTTGTTTTAACTATGGAATTTGTGCAAAAAGAGTCTAAATATATGGCCTGAAAGAACTTGACCCAGAAAACATGTTCCACCTCACTAATGTGTAGTTATAAAAGCACGGCACAGGGGCTTTCTTGTTGAACTCTGCGAAGGCAGCATCCTAAAACATCCTGTGCTCTGGTTGTGTGTGTGTGTGTTCTCCATGTGACCCAACTTGCTCAGATTTGCTAGCTTTTGGGGTTCCTTAAAGGTGTGCTGATAGCTCTTAGCTGGGCTGTGGGGAGATGCAGATTTATGCCTTTAATTCTGGTATAGCTGATAAGTACGCAAGCTTTGGTGTATAAGTTCTTTAGTCACTTTCCCAATCATCTTTTCTACATCTTTTCAATGAAAGCAGCCTAAACTGGATGTAGGCCCTGTTGCTGATTCATGCGCATTCTTTCTTTCACATTGATTAAAACAGAATATTCATTTTACAGCATGAATATATGCCCTTGTTAAAATCATTACTTTACTCATTTAATTATTGTTGATTTTATGTTGTCTCCAAACTTACCAGAACTGACACAGTGGTACTCCTTCCCCTTACAAATAAGAGTATGTGGGTGAATAGCATAAAAATAATTCTAAGTTTTGAATGCAGGTAAATATTTTATGTTCTCCCTACCACCACCATCTACTTTGGACACCTTTCTGGAAAATGCTTTTGTGAATGGCTCTGCTGGCAGAATTTTTCATGGAAAGACCAAATGTTAAATACATGCAAGTATTTGTGGAAATCATATTTTCATCTCTTACGAATGTAAAGTTGTTCCATTAAGTTTAACCATTCAGGTAACAGACAAAAAATGCAATTTGATATTTGCAACAAATGAGAAGTTTTTTTTGTTGTTGGTTTTTTTTTATTTTTATTTCTATTTTTTTTTAAGTAAACAATCTCAGGATGAAACTGCTTAGGCTCGGGACTGATTTATAGAAATTGCTTAGTGAATAATGAATGCGTTTGTGATTTATATGAAATCATGAAGATTGCAAGCTGCTCCTGGTTAACTCATAAAGGGGGGAAAATAACAAAATACAAAGCTTAATTAATTTGAATAATTTATTCTTCTATAAAGTCATTCATTTATTGTGAAATAGATTTCCATCCCTCTCCTCAGCAGCTTTATGCCCAAATTAAGGGGGTAGCCAGAGGGGATGTGTACATTTTGCACATGATCAGATCAGTGCTAGGAAATGGACTTGGGAGAAATTTGAGGTTGACTGGATTTTGCAGTTATCTATGTCTGTTCAGACCAGATTGCAAATAATGCAGTTTCCTGAGCAGAACGGGAAACAAAATGAGCAGTTTCCTCCTTCAGGAAATCTGAGTCATTTTTACTTTCTGTGCTCTTCATGTGCTCACGTGCTTTCTTTTCTTCCTTTTCAGACACTCCCTTGTAAATCTACATGTTTTCTGTTTCCATACTCAAGCTACCACAACAGACTCTCCATTTGCAGGCTGTTTGCATGGTCCCATCACACTCAAATAAAGTGGGAGATTTGTTCTATCCAGGAAACTGCCCCTCACTAGTATTCTTGACAGAACTCAGGATCATGAGGTTTGGAAATGCCTGTTAACATCTAGGACAGGAATGGCATGGAGATTGATTGATGGTTGGACTAAGTGATCTTGTAGGTCCTTTCCAACCTTGTGATTCTATGATTCTAGCATGTGGGTAGGACTTTCCGTCAGGATTAAGACTATACTGTGCCAAAAGAATGGCTGTGATTGGCAAATAATTTAATTCAGGTTTGGAAAATAAAACCTTTGAGGAATTAAACTGTTTTTGTTTCATTTAATTTCTTTTTTTTTTTTTAAGTTTTACGTTGATGGTGCTTCTCATCAAAAACCTGTATCCGTAACAGATCTGAGAAAGTGGAAGACAAGAAAACAAAGTGGAATAGATAAATGATGGAAAAGTATTTTGAAAAAAAAAAACAACTGAGAAAGTCATGCAGGTGCTGCTGGTTTTTTTGTTTTTTGTTTTTTGTTTTAATTATAAATTAAGGATTTATTTTAAAATTTGAGATCAGAGTTGCTTCATTTACATGCATAGCTATGAAAAGTTAAAAAACAAACAGAAAACCCTCTAATGTCCTAAATAAGTTGTCTTATATTTCTTTTTTTCTGCTGACGTCAAGTTCATTATTGTAACTTTGTGAGTGTTTTTCATAGTGCCACTGCCAAATGACATTAAAATTACTAATACAGAAGTAGATTAAAAGAACATGATTAAGATTGCAAAGTCAGGAAAAATCATAATTAAGGTTGCCTGTGCAATTTTAACTCAGTTCCTGTGTGGATATCCATCCTGATAAGAGTGTTTAATTACGTAGCCATGGTCTTTTTTTTTTTTTTCTCAAGGCACTTCCCAATCACTGAGCACCATCTTACTGACTCCTTTTAAAATGGTTATGTTTCCATGGATTTTTTTTTTTAAATTTTATTTAGAGGGCAGAGGAGAAATAATAAGATTCTTACACTTAAGAATCAGGGCATTAATGACAGTATGATTTCACCATATTGTAACTTCTGTAGAATATAAGTTCCTTAACTGTAACAAAATGCCCAACTAATGCTTTTGGGAGGGAGCCGACCCTGTTCCCTGTCTTCCCCAGAGTCCTACAGAACACAAATTCAAGTCCCAGTATCTGGTATGTATGTATAAATAAATGCATTGTGAAGCAGAAGTATAAATGAAACTGTAAATATGACTTTATGATGGAAAATTTGGGCAATGGTTTCATTGTTTCTCCTTTCAACTTTCTTGAAAATGCTGTAAAGGAATTGAGAAGTAAATGGAAAGTTTCTGAATTTATTTTCCTTACTGGAACTCATTAGATTATGTCATTGTAGGAACTGTGACACAGGGCTACAAACGTGGTGAGCCGTCTGGAGGGCAAAACATATGAGGAGTAGCTGAGGTCCCCTACGTTGGTTTGTTCAGCTGAGAGGAGGTTGAGGGAAGGCCTCATTTATCTTACAGTTGGTCTCGATGATCCTTATGGGTCCCTTCTGATTTGGGATGTTCTATGACTCTATGATTCTATTATTTTAAGTATTGCTTTTCTTTGTGTACTGTGGGTTTTTTCCCTCATTATACAAGAAATCTAGCATACTTCCACAAAAGCTGGTAAGAAGTTCAAATTAAGGAATTGATTTTATTTGAAATACAATTTTTTGAAAAATGTCTGCTTGATTCTCAATATATTTTTGTATTTTGCAAAATTAAGGTATTATCGCTTAAATTGATTATGAAAACTCTAAAAGCAGATAAAATTAGAAAGAACTTAACCAGAAAGCAGGGGAATCTACCCTAGTGGTACCAGTTTGGCATTCACCAGTTGATTTTTATAAATCCTCAATTGACCTTCTTGGCAGGAGCCATTTGAAGTTTAGTTGGAATGAATATGGAGCTCTGTACCTGTAAAGGAGGAACTGCTGTTAAAGCATGGACTGTGGTTTGCCAGGCTGGGGAGCAGCTCTGATCGAAGAGGCCTAGTGGTCTTAGTCAGTGTGTCTGATTGTGTTTCTTCTTGTATTACATCTGCCTCTTGAAGGAGGAAAAAGAAAACAAACAAACAAACAAAAAAAACAACGGTTTTCAGGTTGTGGAACTACTAAAATGTCTGAATCGAGAAATTATCAGTAAAAAATCTTTCAGAAATGATATTGTGGAAGAAACTACTACTGAAAAACAGTGAGGTTTCTACTCAAGATTTTCTAGTCCTGGCATAATGTGGTACTGATCATTAGCCTGACAGTTTCTGTATCATGCTGGTTTGTGTCTGACCAAGAAGGTGCATGTATGAAGATTTGCTTCTAGAAATCTGTATCTGTCTGCAGAGCTGAACCTCAATTATTATATCTGACAAAGAATAAGCTGTTATTATAATAAAAATTACATGGGAGGTCTTAAAATAAGCTTTCTCCCTGCTGCCTGACAGGAGAAGCTGAGTGGCTTTAACGTAGTGCACCAAAGTGTATTCCTGAATTGGTTTCACCTTTATTTTAGAGAAACCAGAAGGATAATCATTTAATAATTTCATATAAGTGTTGTCACGATCAAGAGAAGAATGTGATTCATTTAAAATTTGGAAGAGAATCTAAGTGACTGCTTTGCATCAGTAAACTTCAGAGTGCTCTGTAATTCGTCATGCTCGACAGCAAGAAAACCCAGTTGAAGGAAGTGCATGTATAATGCTGTTAGAAAAGTTTTGAATTTAGCTGAACTTTACTCTTCAGTTCACTGACTGGTGTGACATTAAGAACGCAATAAAGGTCAGTTAAATGGCAACATCAAAAAGTTTCTTAAATTACAAGATGGCTCTTGCCTGTGTCCAGGCTGCTGGTGAATCCTTAGCGAATTATCGTGGTATACCAATAGACAAACACTCTATATGTAAAAATATGTTCTTTCAAATTATTTGCAGTGGTAGAGCAACGTTCCCAAACTTCCACCATGATCAAACAGAAAGCAGACTTTGAAAAGGCATTACTTAACAGGTTTTTTTTAAGTTCTGAAAGATGGAGGCTTTGATTTCTGTAAAGCTGTTTATGGTACTACTTAAGATTTAACCTCTACCTTAATGCTATTGTAAGCCAGAAAATAATTAATATTTATTTCTGGCAAAGGGCCAGCAGGTCAGTAGTTGCTCAGGAAAGGAAACCATTATACATATGTCAAGTAGGAGCTCCATATTTTGGGATCCTGTTTGTACCAAGCAGGGTTTAAGTTTGTTACATAAGGGGACTGTAAGAAACAACTTGAAAGTGCAGAAATAAAAGACTGTTTGAATTAATTATGTATGGCCTAAAAGATTTTAATCTCAGTGGATCTCCTTCACAAACTGTAGTTTACTCTCTACACCCAACTCTTCTTCATGTAAAATGTGGTGAAAACTCTTGTGAGTCTGGCAAAATTCCAGCGTTAGCAAAGTGATATAGAAGCACCTTCACTCTTAGAAGATCAAACAGTAAAGAATAAATGAGTCTTTCTCAAATGTCCACAGATGGAAATTCACCCTGATCATTTGTGGATGGATGTTAGCAGAATAGTAGCATCAATTAAAAATACCAATAAAATACTATTCAAGTGATTTAATCGAAGGTATTAAGGCCAACTCGTTCAAGAAAGAAAATGAAAAGGAATAATTCTATAGGTGACTGCTGATTTAACCTGTTGCAATTAATACACTTCAGTGCCCTTGATATGCCTGCCTTTGATAAATGTAATGGTAACGATTACTGAATCTATCAAAAATAAGCATATTCAGTGAGACTGGCTTTTGAATTTAGAACAACCATAACAAAAAGTTAAGCCATTGAGCTAATTTGAGGAACCTCACCACTGCATTAGATCAGCAAGAGCAAGCTGAACTGAGCAGAGAAGACCCAAAGAGATGATGATAGAAAACTTAAAAGAGTATTTTCCCCAGGTTCCTAAAAGATCCTTATGCATCAGTTCATTTTATGAGCTAAACCCATTGAAGATGAATTTTGCAAGCATGAGTGTGCATGACCACTGGGATAGACTTTTTGTGCATCAATATAGATCGATTGATTCTAGATAGTGCACCAAGAACATGACATTTGTTCCCCCAAAATAAAAAGTCAAGCTACTGCTTGGAACTACTTTTTGGATTCTGTTAAGCAGCATTTTCCCTTGCACTCTGGTAGCTCACATAGGTGAGATCTGAATGGACAGATCCTGAAAAAAGTAGGTAAGTGCTCTTTAGAAATTCTTTGTCGAGGCTAGTTTTCATTTTTGTTATACAGTGTAAGCTTTGATGTCTGTAGATTAGCTGTGAATAGATGACATTGTGGATACAAAGTAGTCTTAAAGCTGATTCAGTTCTCCAGGTACTGAATCAATAGCATCTTTGCCACTGACATCTATCACAATATAAATACGTAACAATTATAACGTATTAAAATTACTGTTATAACAATAATGAAAAAAAAATTGAAAGAAACTTGACATGCAATACAAAATCCATAGGAGTGCCTCAAAGTTCATTGCTCTAAAGAATTGCACCTTAATTGTGTAGTTTCATTTTCTAAGGAAAGGTTCTATAAAATATAAGTTTAACTATTTCACTGTTGTCATTTTTTTTTTTATTTGCTGTGAAAGATACTTACATTTTATTGATCTGTTAATTTTGGGGTGGACTCCCCTTCTTGTCTATGCCGCTCAAACCATCTTAATTTTAAATTTTAATGGACAAATTCCCAGCTTTCTGATATTCTCTGTTAGAAACCAATCCCAAGTCTGTCATTGTGATGGTAAGGAACAGAGTCTTTGGAGAGGCAACATCTCATTTGCAGTGAATTCCTGGATGGCTTTTCTTAAATTGGCTTTTCCCCGGGAGTAACTTATAAATGTGGTTATTCATTTAAATAGTTTACTACTGGGAAAACAAAGCTCTATAAAGTACAAGATCTCATTTGCAAAGTGGATCCTGGGGACTGAAAGACATGTGCTATGTGTTGTAGTCTCCATCTTCTGCTTTTTCTGCTGTTAGGAAATCATTTGAAAAATACCTAAAATAGGAACAATATACTCAATGGCTGAACAAAAGGCTCACATCTGTCTCCACAGCAGAACCTAGACTGGTAGCCTTTAACAGTGGTTACTGTAGTCCTCAAAGGAAAGGATCTGTGTGCTTATTGGAAGGGCCAGCACAGCTTCTTCCCAGGAGGTATGGTACAGTCTGGTTGTGGGAACCCTTGGCTGTGTGTCTGCTAGGAAAAGGGACATGGCTGGGACCATTCTTTGGTGATGAGAGTATCAGATGTACTGTATGTCCAACATCTGTGTCCACAATCTGAAACAGAGGCTGCTTCAAAAATATCTTTGGAAAGTGTCTTAGCTGATGCTAAGTCTTGAGTCATGCCTGTGTCCAAAGCAAGTCAAAGATCAATCTAGCAGTTTAGCAGTTGGCTTCTAGTGAAACTTTACTTTGAGATCGCTTGGAATTATATAATGAAAGGTGATCCTCACCTAATTTATGGAAAGAATAGACTAAATTCATTCATACTTATCAAGTATTCTAAGTATAAAAGCCCTATGGAAACAAGGCTTTTTTCATGCCTCTAAAATTTCTTGGAATTGTTTCTTGGTGATAATATGGAGACTGTCTTTCAGGAAACATGCTTAGAACAGTCACAAAAGCAATGAATAGCCCTGAAAATAACAGTGATCTTATTAATAATACTCCAGCACTCTCCCTCTTCATAGAATGCGTGCTTGACATATCATAAATGTTTTAAACAGTATGAGAATGTCCCATATTTGTTGGAATGGCACCTGATATCATCCCAAATTTTAGTGTTATTGTCTAACAAAATTAAAAAATAAATAAATAAAATCCTGAATTCTTGGAAATAATTAAATGCTTTTCTTTCTCAGTTATACTCAGAGCTCTCAGTCAGGCCTTCACACAGTCTGCGTTTGGCTGAATTCTCTTTGGAGAGTTTAAGAGACTTCAGAGGCATTTCTGAAAGCATTTAGATTAAATACAGAGTGCAGAAAAGAGAAAAAGGTTCTTAACATTTGGTTTTGATTCTTTTTTTGTTCTGTACTGTAACATCGATAGCTTGGGAACTGGCTTAAATAGTTAATGGTAAATGCTCCACTGGGCATACTATTACAGTTAAAATTTAGTATCTAAAATTTAATAATTTTAATATCCCATAGGGAATCATCTGTGTTATGCATAAATGAAGATGACAAAACTCCTTTTCAGGTAAATAACTTCAGTATGTACATATTTCTCTCATTTACTCCTCACATTTTTTGCCATCTATTTTATCATAAATACAGAAACTAGCTTCAATCCCCCAAAGTAAGAAATCAAAGGTAAGAATGCAGACCACACTTACAGATTTCTGAAATTCTAGGGAAAACTGTAATCTAGATTTCCTAAGTGGAATCACGGTTATTATATTCAAGACATGATTTTTATTTATTTTTTCAGTGGGTAACTGGGAGAGGTGAGCTGAAGTTTCATATAGTTTACGAAAGCAATATTTTATCATTTTGTTTTCTCTCAACAGTAGTTTCTATTAGTGTCATGTACAATTAGGTCTGATTATTAACGGTTTCATTAAAAAAAAAAAAAAGCATTTTTCCTATTTTTTATTTTTCATTCTGTCTGAAAAGGAGAATTCTTGCAAAAAAAAAAAAAAAAAAAAAAAAAGACAGGAAGCCCAGTTGCCTGAATATAATTATATTGTAATTTTATCATAAGCAGAGATTTTAGTTATTTTTTTTCTGTAGTCCAAGTGAACCGAATCTATGCTTTGCCATGTTTCCCTAACTTTATTGCCCAATTGTTACTTCCTCTTACAAGTTGTCTTTCTTGAGTCAGTACTGGGATCTGTCCTGTTTAATATCTTTATTGATGACCTGGATGAAGGGATTGAGTGCACCTTCAGTAAGTTTGCAGATGACACCAAGATGGGAGGAAGTGTCGATGTGCCTGTAGGAGGACCCTGCAGAGCAATCTGGACAGGCTGGATTGTTGGGCTGAGGCCAGCACTATGAAATTCAACAAGACCGAGTGCTGAGTCCTGCATTTTGATCAGAACAATCCCAGGCACTGCTATGGGCTTTTTAATGTACAGGGGCAGAGTAGCTGGAAGATTGTGTGGAAAAAATGTACCTGGGGTGGATGCTCAGCTAAACATGAGCCAGCAGTGTGCCTGGGTGCTCATGAAGGCTAGTGGTGTCCTGGCTTGTATCAGAAATACTATTGCCAGCAGGAACATGGAAGCGATCACTGCTCTGTACTCAGCACTGGTGAGGCTGCACTTGGAGTACCGTGTTCAGTACAAGAAAGACATTGAGGCCCTGGAGCATGTCCAGAAAAAGGTAATGAAGCTGTGAGGGGTCTGGAGTACAAATCTTATCAGCACTGGCTGGAACTGGGATTGTTTAGTCTGGAGAAGAGGAGGCTCAGGGGAGACCTGATTGCCCTGGTTGTAGTGAGGTGGGGGTCAGCCTGTTCTCCCATGTAACAATTCTAGCAATAGAATGAGAGGGAATGGTCAAGTTGTATCAGGGGAGGTTCAGGTTGGATATACGGAAAAAATTATTCTCTGAAAGAGTGGTCAGGCACCGGAATGGGCTGCTTGGGGAGGTGGTGGAGTCACTGTCCCTGGAAGCATTTAAGGAACATGTAGGTGTGGTACTAAGGGATACAGTTTATTGGGAAATATTGGTGATAGGTGGTCAGTTGGACTAGATGATCTTCATGTCCTTTTCAAACTGTAACGATTCTATTATTCTATTACTATCATCATCATCATTTGTCTATCTCCATTTATTTATCTATCTATTTATTTATTCAGTAGGTTAGCTTTCTCTCACCCTTGTTGGTAGTAAAACCCTTAATGCCACAGCGACCAATGGAAAATCATTGCATCTGACACCAGGAGACAAAAGAAGCAGGGAGGGATCTGTGAAAAATGTTTGCAAGAAGCAAAGCACAGTGTAGATGGAGATGATTCATGTCTTTGCAGTGATTCTTCAGTAAAAGGTAGCAGAGCAGAACCAGAGACCATTGTCACTCATCTTGAATTCATTTTACCTGATCTCTAAAGTATTTCCCTGCTTCCCATTGCAGCTCTGAAATGGGCTACTTGGCTGAGTATTCCTTTTCTTTTTTTTTTTTTTAATTCCAAAAAAAGTGAGAGTAAAAAAGGCAACTAACAGAGAGAGAAGCTGCAGGCAAGTTATACAGGAAAAAAAACCCAACTATTTGGCCATCTGTTTGTCCATCCATTTAAACTTGCACTTTGTGCAAACTGATTTAGGATAAAAGTTTGTTGAAAGCATGTAATGATCTTAAATTCCTGGATCACATAAATTGTTTAGAAAATGTTGCTAGACATTGAAGCATCCATATTTGAACAGAGAAACAGGTTGCATTTAACATAGCTGCTGGCAATTTTTTGCCTATTTCTATGATTATTTTAATTGCTTTCTTGAAAAAAAAAATGTTTTCTTCTGCAAGTCTCTCAATGATTGTTTGATTTAGTAACTTAGGTCTATCTGACTCTCATTCAAGTGTGAATTCAAGTCATTAAAATCTGCTGATGACTTCCAGAGGAGAAGAATCAAACCTATTGACCATCATCTCATACAGTTTGCTCACAGACTCAAAGTAAGCAAATTTAAGCTTGCACAGATAAAAATGCGATTGGGCTGGGAGTGTCTTCCTGGATTGCACTGTTACCTTCCAGCACAAACAACCACAACCTTCTTACAAGCTGATTTTTCTTGGTTTTAAACAAGTGCTATGGCTATCGCTGTTACTATTACCAAAAAATGCTCTGAATCTTCCTGCTCTTCTGATAGAAACCTTTACTAGCATTCCAGCTCATGCCTGCAGGAAAAGAGACTTGGGATCTGCATCTGGTTGTTTTCTGATAGTTAATTTTTTTCAGCTTCAGCTGAAGTCAAAGGTTTAACACTGTTGAGGTATTGACCCAGGATCTCTCTCACAACTTAAGTTTAAATTTCATTTCACTGGGGAGTGGATTACCTTGTTAAATTCTCTGGGAAAAGCATATGCATTTATATAGCTGCTGAAGCTCCATACGTGTTATTAAGAGTAGAACAGCTGAGACTTCCAAGAGTTCAGCCAAGTCTTCCTTTGTTGTTTATGGGAGCTGCCTGTTGCTGCCAACTTCAATGACTTAATTTTTGATCCTTCTAGAAAATGACTTCTTATAAAACTTCTGGCCATGTAGAAATAATGTCATTGTTACTTTGCACTACCACACTGCATACGTTTTATTATATGATTTAGGCTAAGTACGCTGTTGACAGCTTAAAAGGGAGCTGCTAGAGCCAGGGGATCTAATGCTGTAGAAGCATTAATTTCCTATCCAAAAAGTGACAGACAATGAGGGCTGGCAGTTGTAATACCGTAAGAAAGTAAGGAATGGCCCATTTCTTGTTGTACAAGTAGGATGTAATCTTTTTATGTGAAGTTCTTGGCTTGATGCATACAGGAGCCTCTGTGCTTGCATGTTAGAAGAATAAGCTTGCCAGACATGGAATGGCTTAGGTTGAAGGGGACCTTAAAGATCATCTAGTTCCAATTTCCCTCCATGGTCAGGGTTGACAACCCAACCACTAGATCAGCCTTGCCTTGAATGCCTCCAGGGATGAAGCATCCACAGCCTTTCTGGACAGCATGTTCCACTACCTCACCACCTTTTGAGTAAAAAATTTCTTCCTAACATCTAACCTAAATCTCCCCACTTTTAGTTTGAAGCCATTCCGCCTATCAGACCATGTAAAATGTTGGTTCCCCTCCTGCTTATAAGCTCCCTCTAAGTACTCAAATTCAAGGCCACAGTGCGGTCTCCCTGGCATTCCCCAATCTAAAAAATACCAACTCCCTCAACTGTTCCTCATAGGAGAGGCACTCTAGCCTTTTCATCATCTTTGTGGCCCTCTTCTGGACTCACTCCAACAGCTCTACATCTTTCTTGTGTGGAGGGCCTCACGCTTGACACAGTACTCCAGGTGGAGTACTTACAAGGACAAAGCAGAGAAGGACAGTCCCTTCCTCCTCTCTGCTGGCCAATCCTCTTTTGATGCAGCCCAGGATACCATTGGCCTTCTGGTCTGCAAGAACACATTGCTGGCTCATGTCCAGCTTTTTGTCCATCAGGACCTCCAAGTCCTCCTCTATAGGTCTGCTCTCAATGAATTACAATGAAATGTTCCTCCATAGGTCTGCTCTCAGTGAAATATGAGTCTGTATCTGTATCTTGGATTTCCTTGACCCAAGTGCAAAACATTGCATTTAGCCTTGTTAAGATAACATAACCATAACATAACAGTATGCTTCTTGATTCTATGTATTGTAAGGTCCTTACCTTGCAGAAGTGCTGCAAAGGGGAGCTGGGATCAGAACTACGCATCCAGCGCAGTGCCCTCTGGAAGGAGATCAGCAAATAGGGACTGAGGCACTGCCTTCCCACTTCTGACAGCTCCAAACCCATTCCCAGAGGCTACATCAAAGTAAGAAGTCATGGACTTGGCCTTGCTCATCATCCTTTGATTTTTCTGTTATGGCTCCCAGTCAATTAATGATTGTGGCTTAACTTATAAGATGAAACCTTGGTCCATGTTGCAATAATAACCAAATAATCCTTGCCTTCTGTGAAATCAGAAGTTATTTCTTAAATTGCAAGAGAGTTTATAACACCTGTCCTGGATCAGCCTGATAAATACTAACACCTGACCATAAAGTGGGATGGAGTTGTGGGAATGTCCTGCAGTCAGGATGCCTGACCTGGCTACAAAAGGGCTACAGATACAGTAATTTTGAATCACTGTTAAATATTTAAAAGGAGAGGGTACAGGAGAGCTAGAGATTTTCTTTTGGCATAAACATTTCTTAGGCTCTGGTGTTGTTGTGTTGTAAGTCACGTGCAGTGGCATTGGGAAGGGGCAGCGAGGCAGGTGCGTGGTGTGACCCTGAGGTTCTCATTTTTGGAGCCACTTTCTCATTGTGGACTGTGGATAATAGCAGAGTAATGGAAGTTGTCACCTTTTGGCCTGTGCACCTCTAACCCTCAAATAATGGCCACAAATGTGAATTCATTCAAATTAAAAGTTTTACATCTGTCAGGTTATAAATACATAAAGGAGCAACTGTGTTATTCAGTTGTGTTGAAAAGAAGTTGAAAAGCCTCTGAAAATTGAAACATGCTTGTCGTTAGATAAGATACATTTTTAAAGAGCATGCTCTAATTTTAATAAAATACCCCCTTTAACCTTCATTTTTTTTTCCTGTATCTTATTATTCAAACAGCAGCAGATGTTAACTTCACTAAAATCTACCCACTCTTACAATACTGTATGTGTTACACGTACGTATCTCCTCAGATCTGATCACCTAAAGACAAGCTGGTTCCATCTAATGATCTGTTTAATCATCAAGCTCCCACACTTCAGGGCTAGGAGCTTGCACGGAGCTCCCTGTATTTCTAGAAGGAGCATCAAAACCAGAATGCTGCTGGTTTAGCTAATGAGTCCTACAAACAGTCAGGTACCTCTTCTTTGTCAAATGCTCCCCATATAGGTCCAAAAAGGGGAAATAAAATATTTCTGCACTGCATCTAAATTTGGGTAGCAGGAGCAACTCACACCCCACATGGAGTGACAGGTTAGCTGATGTTTGTTTGAATAGAAACTCTTGTCCTCTGACTTAATTAATCTGCATAGGTTCAACAACCCCACCCCATGTCAACCTACTAATCAGAATTTAAAATTTTGCGTAAAGCACAGCTATTCTGCCTGCAGCAGGGCTGGCCCTAAAAGTGACTATCTCCAGTCTGCCTTTCGTTGCTCATTTCTTCTCCTGATACCAAAGGTAATGGTCACGGCTCTCTGAGTTTTACTGTTTGTCAGAGTGATTTCCAACCAGGGTGAGAGATGATCCTAATTAAAATACCCTTAAGCCAGGGATTGTGGACAGAAGTGGGAGAAGGACTAAAATCTGAGTTATAGCTGGAGCTGATGATTCTGTCACAATGAGCATGTGTCAGTGTGCTTTCTGAAGAAGTGTTGTAGAACAATGGCATCTGTCTAGGATATATGTTGCTCTTTATTGATTTACTGAAGTCAGTATTATTAAGGTTTTATGTTTGAGTATTCCTGTTTATTTAAAGATGTATCTACATAGTGTACACAACACTATGTTTATTTATTTTTGTTTACTATGACTAGATGACAGTGTGGGCCAACACTTACCCAGACTGATATATAGCATGGTGTTATTTTAGCACAAATGCTTATTGTTCAGCACCTACATAAGATCAGCCATGACACCTGATGGTTTAAAATTTATGATAATTCATGTTGCAATATGATTTCAGCTACAAAAACATACAAGCTCTACTTTAGTCTTCTTGTCTTTGCACATATAATTTTAAGTAAAACAAGAACTCTAGGCTCATCTGACAATTCTATGTCTTATTGCGTCATATAATGTGGATTATATGACCAGAGACAGCTGAAAAGTATGGTTTCCCTTCAGACTTTGCCTTGACAGATTTACAGTCTGCCGAATCCTGCAGAGAATTGAGGATGTGCATTACAATGCATTGTCTCCTGCAGGATGCCGTGAACTTTCAAGTTGTTTTCACTATGTAATTGCTCCAGTTTTTAAAGTCAGGTAATAGCAGCAGAAAACTAAGTGAGATATATATATATATGAACAATTTATGAGCAGTGTTTTCACGTTTAGTGTGAAACACATAGTAAATCAGATCATTGTCTAGTTTAGTAATACATGGCATATTGTGCTGGGATGTAAAACTAGAGCAGAGCACTTACATCTGGAGTGCTATTACTTAATTGAATGCATATCACGTGTCAAAAAAAAAAAAAAAAAAAAAGGCAGCCATAATATATATAAGGACTAAAGTGGAATGGAATGACGTTATGGAGAAAAGCACAGTGCTTTTCACTTTGACATCTGTGATGAAGTGGCCACAAATGATATATTTCAACTCTTGTCACTCACCTCCTCCATGCTAGTAATGTTACTTATTAATTTATCTTCAGTGTTAAAAAGATTAATATTAGAAATTACAAATTTAATAACTGTACACGGGGCTAAATGTTTGAAACCAGAGGTGGGTTTGTCACAATACTCTACTAAAGAAATTATGGCCTCAAGGTTTAAAGCCAGAATTAGTAGTGAAATAAAGAAATTGTTCATTGGTGTGCTGCTGTTGGATATTTCAGGAGGAAGCCAAACATTTGTGTAAGTTTAGCCCTTCCTGCACTGACATTGCCTAGGTTAACTGCTACTAATTTGATGTTGACTATTTAAAAGCTAGGGTTTAAGCAAATACAAGATTTCCGTGTTTATGTTCAGGAAGTTATAGATGGATGCACTGTGCAAATGTCCATCATCTTCCTCCATTAAACATGTGCACAACAGAGAGAGTAGGCCTAAATTATTAATATGCTCTGATCAGTAGGAGGGAGATAAGCAAAGCACTAGCAATGTTTCCTGCTATAGGATGGTGCCCAGCTTGTCACCAGCCCTGGAGTGAAGAAATACAAATCTGAGGAGCTGCAGGGAAGCCTATCTGTGAGGGTCGAGGACAATGCATTTATTCTGAATGTTTATAATTTCTCTGATAATAGAGTGTCATGTTCAGTGCAGAGAACAAAGAGCAACTCTCACCTTTCCTTATCTTGAATATCAAGTCACCTCATCCTGTGATGTACAAGGCAAAGTAATTGCATCTCAAATATGTGGTGCATTTTTGTTTAGAAGGTTAGTGCAAAATTGATTTATGAAACAATTTCTCCTGTTTATGTCAGAGAGGGCATTTTCTGGTAAATAATTAGATATGGGTTTCTCTGCTGTGGTGACATACGCCTTTATGAGGCTAGGTACAGTGCTGTTTTCCATTACATAAAAATTGGAGGAAATCCTGTCTGGATCTACATGAGGTTTTTTTTTTTCCCTCTGACATAATTTTAAAGATTGATTCTAGTTGATTTTGGAACTGTAATTTTTTTAACAGTGTTTACATGTGCCTACTGTGAAGTGCAGTAAACAATGATCTGTTGCTGCTCTGGAGGTTGCTTCCTTCTTTTCATCTCAAAATCGATTACTTGTTCAATTGAGATCAATGCTTATGGGAAAACCTGTATGACACTTGACATGGAAAGACATAGCCTTCCTGGACCTCAAACTACCACCTGGGCTTCCAGTTTGGTAGTAGATAGCTTGGGACAAAACATTCTCCTAGCTTAGTGCCTTTCTTCTATCACAGTCATGTATCGGAAGTATCTAAGGTTGATGTGTGCTGTTCCCCTCTCCTGCACTTCCTTTAATGTAGATTTTTAGGTCATTTTTCAGACTTTTGTACCCGAAGTTATGTACATAAATGGTTAGTATTTTTTTTCTAGGTATCCATTTTAATCTTGTAAATACTGAGTTAGATTCAGATGTCCAGTAGATTTAATCTCCTAAATTTGATATAGTGCTCTGTTTTTTATTAGACACAGATTTAAATTTATATATATTTTTTGAAAGTGGTAGAGTATCCAGTGAGTTTCTTAAAACATAATTAAAATCTCCAAAACCAAGTTGATACAGGAAAGGCTGAGTAGTAAGTGAGCTATTTATTTTTGATAGCTTTATGCTTAATCTGGTAATACAGCAGACAAAATCTTCCAGAGTATATTTGGTATGTTATTGAAATATTGACACAATTATTTTAAAAAGAATATTTATGAATTTATTAGATTAACCTGATTTATTTTAAGTGTACTGTATTGGAAGGGAGTTATAATTCATTGAAAAAACTGACATTGGGAGAAATCGGACTGAATTTTGGAGGAACAGTGGTGTTTATACAAATATAGAATCATGGTTTTCAACAGGTGTAATTTTAACTTCTTAGATTCTTGAAGTTTTACTTTCATAGGATTGTAGAATGGCTTGGGTTAGAAGGATCATTAAAGCTCATCCAGCTCCAATCCCCTGCTGTGGGCAGTGTTGCCACCCAGCAGCTCAGGCTGCCCAGGGACCATTCAGTGTGGCTTTGAATGCCTTCAGGGATGGGGCATTCACAGCTTCTCTGGGTAGCTGTGCCAGGGCCTCATGGCCCTCTGAATGACCCTTCTGCCTTCTATAGTGTGGACTGAAAATGAATGTGGGTTTTTTTTTGTTTGTTTATTTCTTTGTTTTTCAGGGAAAATGATTCTCTGTTCCTGATTCAATTTGAATTCTCATTTCAGAATGTGGCTTTTGTGTTATTGGAAGAATTGTTAACTGTGCTTAAACAGAGCTGAAGCTCATTTTATCTAGGATGATTTGTTTACTGGCTGTTGGGACAACAATGGAAATACTTTTTTCTGTCTACTTTTATGTTACAGGAGTAAACTTCTCAATTGTTGCTATCTATTAGGCAGAAGCTTATAATGAAAATAGTAAAAATGTAGCTTTTCTAAATGTACAGAGAAGATGAAATTATATCAAATCCAGTGAGTATTCAGAATATCAACATAAAATTTCACCACTGACATGAGGGTTTCTGTAAATGCAGAACGCACCTGGAGTAATGCAGAGCCAGCTCTCTAGCAGTGTGTGCAGACAGTTTAAAACTCATCAGAAAAAATTATTTCTGACAAGGTGGTCCAGAATTTAAACCGCTGTGACCTTCTCCCAAACTGTAGATAACAAAGGCGTATTAGAAATAGTACTAACGGTAGTCATAAAAATCATCCACCCAGACTGAATTCTTCCTTAAAATAGAAGTTACAGCCTTCTTGGGAGGATAATTTCTGAAGATTAACAGAGCATTCACTACTTGTGTGTGAAAAAAAAAATGGGCCTAAAATTGGAAGGCGTCATTTTATAAAGCAGACATGCCCGAGCAGACAGCGAGTCGTGGAGGATGGAAGCGAGGCCACCCCCAGCATCTCAGAGGAAGTAATTAAGAGGAATTGAGTGTGGGGGAAAATCACCCTCTTGACATCAACATTACTAAGAGACCAGCAGGTCCCCATGCTGGCTGACTCTGGCGGGTGGAGGCTAGACAGGAGCACAACTTTGATTGTATTGATTTAGTTAATAAATAATTTAAAAGAATAAGAAAAACATCTTTTTTGCAAGAGCAGCAATGATTGCAGCACAGACTGGTAACTTACTGATCACCATTCAAGGCAGCTGGAGCTGGAATAAAGGACTTAAGGAGGGGGAGGCCAGAAGTCACCCCACGAGTGGATAAGCTCTAGGTAGCATATGGGAGAACTAGAATCCAGATGCATATCCTTCTGGTCTACTGTGTGGCAGAAATCTACAGAAGAAGAAAAGGTGGATTAGTAGTAGAGACCTACTGCTTTGTGAAGCTTATCGTTACACAGATAATAATAATTATAAAAATAATTCCAGATCAATCTTTCACTGTGAGTTTCCTCTCACTCTCTTAAGTGCTTTGCCCTGCCATATCAGCTGCAATTCTTGCACACATCAATGTAGAAAACCATGCTAATAAGTAGATGGTTAAGATCAGTAGGTTTGTAATGCCATTAACAGACCTATATAATGCTATTATTGGACCAACCTACAGACAATTGTTCATTTATTCATATGCAGAATAGTTCTCAATGGACTAGATATTTTACTGCCTCTGTACTCAGCTCTGGTGAGGCTGCACCTTGAGTACTGTGTCCAGTTCTGGGCCCCTCACTACAAGAAAGACATTGAGGCCCTGGAGCGTGTTCAAAGAAGGGCAACAAAGCTGGTGAAGGGTCTGGAGCACAGGTCTTATGAGGAGCGGCTGAAGGAGCTGGGATTGTTCAGTCTGGAGAAGAGGAGGCTCAGGGGAGACCTTATTGCTCTCTATAACTACCTGAAGGGAGGTTGTAGTGAGCTGGGGGTTGGCCTCTTCTCCCATATAACCGGTGATAGGACTAGAGGGAATGGTTTCAAGCTGTGCCAGGGAAGATTCAGGCTGGATATTAGGAAATACTACTTCTCTGAAAGGGTGGTCAGGCACTGGAATGGGCTGCCCAGGGAGGTGGTGGAGTCCCCTTCCCTGGAGGTGTTCAAGGAACGTTTGGATGTTGTGTTGAGGGATATGGTTTAGTGAGAACCATTGGTGATGGGTGGATGGTTGGACTGGATGATCTTATAGGTCTTTTCCAACCTTAGTGATTCTGTGATTCTGTGAAAATAGGCTCAGTGAGATCTAAGTGTGTACATTCTAAGTCACGTGTGATGGTTTGGAGAGGGAAGTATAACTTCCTCAAGTATTCACTTATTAAAAAGTGCATTTTCTTAACAAATGAAGTACTGACACTGCACTGTTTTCAGTTTGGGTGTTACTGATGTTAACAGGTTAAACAGGTTTGCTCTAGAGAGTGATGTAGAAGCCTTCATGGCCTGGCTTACTCTACTGGGGAGGATCTGAATAGAGTGTGTAGTCGACTCCATTGTCATTACCATTGGTGAGTACTCATTTCTGACGTTCTTTAGAAGTCTACATACAAATATATACAGTGTAACAATTTAGTAACCTACTAACTTGCAGTATATTGATCACAAACTGGGAACATCTTAGATATTACCTTTTTCCTTTCTAAAGAACAGTAGTGCAGTGATTGACAGCTTGTACACAAATATTTTAAATTTTGAGAATATTAAATCAAAAAGAATGCTGTCTTCCTATTTACATGACAACAAATTTCAGCATTGCAAGTACTCTGGACTTGCTATAGAAACACTGTAATGATGAAAGAGGTGACCATCTCTTAATAATTTTAGATTCCAAAATAGGAGTAATCCATTTTTTAAGAATCTAAGAAGGAATTATTTCTCACTGTCTGCAACTATGTAAATAAATGAGAAAATTTTTGGCATATTGAATGTTGATGAAGAAAAATCTGTCTTCCTCTCTAATGCAGTAGCGTTAGTAGAATCAGCTCTACGTATGTTGTATGAATAACTTGGTTCAGTGCAAGCTCAACATCTTTTTTCAGTCCCTCTTGTCTAGTTTCAATCTACCTAGTCTAATTTTTGAGCTGGTGTTCGGACTGAGTTATATTCCTTACAGATATAAGGAATTTTACAGCTTCCATTTGCCAGATTTGTAATCTTTGTGGAATTCAATTGCAACCTTGATGAGAGAAAGACCCTGAAATCTGACAGATCTTTACCAATTCTATTTTCCCAAGTGGCTTAATATATATATATATTTTTCTTAAGAATTTATGAAGATCTAGAGGACATTTCAGAAGTTTTCCTTCTATTGAAAGATAAAGAAATGTACCTGTAGGGGCAGAATAGGTTCTCAAGTTGTTGTTTTGAATTTTGTCTTCTATCTGTGTTGATCTCTAAAGACTGTGTAGACATTATCTCCAGGTACCCCTTCATGAGCAGGGAGTTGGACCAAGTGGCCTCCAGATGTCCCTTCCAGACTCAATTAGTCTGTGACTCAGTGAATAATGAAGAAAATTAAGATGTTTGTAGATATATATTTTACAAGAGCACTGTCTTATTTTCACTCATCAAGTGTGGTTATTTGAGATTCTCATCACTGCTGGTTTCGATTAGCCAGAGAAACATGAATTTTCTTCTAACATGCATTCCAGGCTGAACTATGTACTTTTCTGAGCTTTCAGCTCTAAGTACATATTGAAAGTGTATGTCTTATTAGAGATGATATTCTGAGGGATTTCTGTACTCATAGGACCTCTTTATCTACAGCTTGACTTCTTGGATATCTTACAAGTCACTTCATCCTTGACTAATTATTTCTATTTCTGAATGCATTTCATTTGCTGTTGTCTTCCTTACAGCTTCCATCATAGTTTCAGTCATCTGCAGTCTTGAATATTTGAATCTTTCTGACCCTTTCTTGTCATGCTTTGAGTGGTATCCAAATTCCTTGAATGGAGGCAAATTTAGTCACAGGTAGGACTGGCTTTTGCTCCCTCTCCCACTATTACATTATTGCACTAATATTATCTGTGAATGCAATATACTAATAGCAAGACAGGTGTTTTTTTTTTGTTTTTTTTTTCAATCTGCAAAGCAACAATAAAACTAGAAAGAATCTAACATTCACTTTCATCTTCATCCATTTTAAATGATAACTATGTTAAAACGAAATACAAAAAGTCCAGTGTTTGTGAACTTTTCATATGTTTCCATACTGAAGTTCTGTTTTTTTGAACAGTATTGTCATGCATGACTCATTACAGTACACTCTCTTCATCCAATTCCTCCATCCCCAGATGTGCTTAAAAATATTGTATCTGCAAGGAAATTGTTGTATTTAGAAAATAAATCATTTCTTATCTATTTGAGTCTAGAAACGTCATTCTTTGGATAATGTGCTGCTTATTTCCATATATTCAGTTGGACCACAGCTACCACTAGTACTTACCTGTACCAGTGAAAGTTAACCATACATCTGTATGACTTTATGGCTTAAGTGCTTCTTTTTTTTTTTCCTGTAGGGAATAGAATACTTAGGTCAGAGGACAGCTTACAAAAGAGTTTATACAAAGTTTCCTATATGAAATAGTGAAGGAAGGAAAGTATTCATATTCTTCTCCAACCCTCATACTTAAATCTAGGTTTATCTACATGTAAATATATAGAACATTTTCTGTAATTGCTTTCCTAGCACAGGAGATGAATTGTCAGTAGGTAATGATATACTTAACACTTAAATTATTCTTTCTTACATACTATTAGAAAGCATTTTACAAATACATTCCCAATAATCACCACTTTACAGCCGGGGAAAGGACAGAAATATTAATTGATTGGCAGGTCAAGCAAGGGAAAGAAACAGGGTCAAACAGAACCTTAGAATAAAATTCTAATGTCCTTTATGTCAAGAAGTTGCTGTTCATTTTCACAGAGCAAAGATTTTATTCCAGAAAGTCTCCTACTTTCTTACCTGTTAGATAGCATAGCCTAGCACTCATTGAATTTACCTACTTGTGAGACAGTTAACCTGACATAGGGCATTAACTCTTAATATAATAACTTGACTCAAATTTTTATTCTACTGTGGACTACTGTGGCCATGACTGGGGTCACATCAACTGCCTGCAATTAGGCATTTAATCTCTGGCTAGTTTTCTGAGCTTCCTTCATTATCAGTGAAGAAAAGAATTGCAATTCCCAGTATACATTTTATTCCATTTAACTGAAGACAAAGATGAGTGATTGGTTTAAGCTGGTCCTGCTGTCAGTAGAAGCAGTCTTGGAGTGTTCCCCCTTCTTCATGTGCTCATCACAATGTGGGAAGTAGACTGGATTCTCAAGTGGATCTCAATTAAAAATAACTGGGGGGGACCTGTTCCTGAAATAATGTGACACGTGCTTGTACAAATGTTGGTATCAACACAAGGTAATGATAATATAAATAAGGGATGGTGAACAAAGGCAGTGTAAAACTGCTTTATTTTCCGAGTAGCACCAAGTAGCCTACTACTGACCTTAGTCGCCTACTATGTTAAGCAAGATTAATCTCACCTAGAGCTTATATGCAGTCAGTGTTGTTTGATATTCACCTTACTGGCTGAAGTTTAGTGTGAGAGCAGGACAAAAATGAGCCTGAAGCTCCACTTCCATTATGGAATCCAGTGTTATTAACAGTTAGAGAAATATTGTCATTGCAAGTTGGAATGCTGAGTTCTCTATTTGTAGTGCCTTACAAGCTAAGAGGTTGTTCACTCCAGACACTAATTATTAACATTTCAAAAAATATGAAATTTAAAATGACTGAGAAATGTTCACCCCATCCACTAATTATGTATTTAATCTAGTTAAAATTCTTTTATATACTTATTTATTTTAGTGAGACACCAAACCCAAAAGGATTAAACCTTGCCAGCAGTTTTGTTTTTTGTGCAAAAGTCAATTATTGCTGGCTAAATATCCCAGAGGTAAACATGTGTGAGGTTGACAATGTGGTTAGAATAGCAACAACAGTTGTAAAGAGACAGCGGTGTCCATGGAGTTAACACATTCTGTATTGGTATCGTGCAAAAAATTACAGACACTTTCAGTCAGGGAGCATCGATCAATTTTTGTTAACTTTCAGGATTTATGTTCTGATGGAGCTAATATTACATCTAAATATTATGTGTGCTGCATCTGTAAATTTCATTTCATTTGCTTAAGGAATCCTTCTGTATGAAAGATGTGAATTAGAAAACTATGTTATTTACATGGGACAGCTGGATTGATTATAGAAAGGGTCAAATTCTGCTCTTCTTAATGAGGAAAATATTGACTAATGGCTTAAGTAAATATTATCTAAATTCAATTAATGTTTAAGTCTCATATTAAGCATTCAGAGCAGGAGAAACTGGCTCATAGCTCTTCCTCTGATGAGTGTACATTCATGCTCACTCTTTCTAGCTCTTTCTATATTTTGTCAATCAAAATAATGCAGCTTCAACAGTGCTACGAATATTATGTATAGCAATGTTCTGCCTCCACATCATTAAGGAATTCATCTGAGCACTCTTAGCTCACAGTTAGAGAAAGGAATTAAAAAGTATATTGCGCAGGCTAGCTGCATGCTTTATCCACTGATATTTGATGGAGGGAGGCAGAAGCTGTAGTAAAAATGTCTTCCAACTGTATTATGAGAAAAAGGCTGATCTAACTCCAAGAAAAGGTCAAGAGAGAAAAAGAATGGTGTTCCTTCATTTCTAGAGAGGTGGGGCTCAGCACACCTCATCAGCATCAGTTAGTTTGAAGGGACTCCTGAATAAATTGTTGACCCTCCAAATCCCAAAGTAGGATTGCAAACTCTTTCCAAGCATTGTTTAGGAGACTAATGTCTAACTTTAGTCTATGACTTTCCATGTCTGGATATGACAGTTTTGCCCCTCTAGTCTTATGTTATTGGTGCCTGGCCATGGAAATGGTTTTATCATCTGGGATGCTAAGAAAGCAGACTGAAAGACACAACCCTTGCGTCCCTACCCATCAGAACTACATGATCTTTTAAGGTCCCTTCCAACCTAAACCATTCTATGCTTCAGTGTGAGACGTGGATAAAATAACCAAACATTGACACATAGGTGAAGAAAAAATTTGAGCGAGATGTACTATATATATTTTCTTAAGATAGATAGACAGGAAAATAACCAACAAAACTTAAAAAGATAGATAATTTTACCATTTACCATTTTTATCTCTGCAATCTATAAAGTACCACTCTTCAGGAAAGAAACTGATCACCACAAGTTATTAGAGGATTCAATCCCCCTCTCTTCTTAAGCTCTATGTTAAGGTTAATTTCATGTGTTGACAGCAGCTGCTTACCTTTTGCTCGCTTTTCTCCTTTTCTACCCTTCCAAAATGATTATGATATTAAAAAATGAAATTGATGACCAATAAAAAAAGATACTTGGTCACATGTTGATCTCAGTGCAAATGGCAAGTAGTATGTTCTCCCTCAAGTATGATCATAATGCCTAGTTGTCTATGTTGCTTATTCAAAAAGGAAATGTAAAATAGCAAATACATCTATATATGTGAGGACATAGATCTTTTAAGGTATTTGGATATTAAATCCCTCTGATTTCATTGAGGAGTAGGTACCAAAGTGCTTTTGAGGATATAGGCTGTACAGTTTAATTTTCTACTAAATTACACTATAATATTTCTATTGGCATTAATATATTTTAACTATTTAGAGGCATGTGAAAGCCCAGTTTATCAGTTTTCCTCTGAGTTTGCATTTCTTGTGTTGTGATGAAATGTATTTACACATTGATTCAAAGCTATTTCAGTTCCATGACCAAAACACCATAAGGCCAGGACAATGAATATCAAAATAATCTCAACTCATTTTGAGAAGTACAAGCAGAGAGTCTTCCTGTGATGTGCTGAAATCCTCTTCACTGGAAGAAAGTTGACTGTGTTGTACTATGAATGCATTTATAAAGGTGGAATAAAAAAATTATATAATATTGTGAAAGATTACATTTGGAGAATTTTAATGCTGTTAAATCAAGAATTCAAATGTTGGGAAATGCCAAAAGTAGGTTTATCTTTGCAATCATCAGATGATCACTTTCAGTGCATATAATGTGAAAGTGTTTTTAATTACAAGATCTCATATAATTTTTATCACAGGCCCTTCCTAATTTAACACTCTAAATGGCTGGTACTGTCAAAATGAGTAGTAATCTGATATTTACTGTGCTTTACTTTATTTGAGATAGGTCCCTGAGATTACTCCAATCGTGTAAGTAGGAATGTTGATCTTACCCTTATCTTTCTATGGTACTATTACCTACTGTCCTGGTTCTTCCTAGCTGATCATTAATTTAACTTGTGTTACACTGTTGTCACTGTCACTGTGTTAAAACATGTCATTATACCTGCTTTACATATTGAAGACCAAAGTAGAAGAATGAAAATTTCTGGGACTTTCAAACAATGCTTTCTACAAGGTATTTTGAGATTTTTGTTGTTGTTTCATAATTGTCAGCGTTTTTATTCTGCCAGATTGTGACCAGGTATCAGAAATCCCATGGACTCTGAAGAGTAACCCTAAGCATGTACCTTATCTATTAAACAGATCCCATATGCCACATGGGGCCCATAAGATAAGGAACACACACTCACGTGGGAGAAGTCTGATTTATGGGACCCCTGTGACTGAACACTGACAGTGTAACACAGGGACTCTGTAGCAGGTGTGAGACTAAAACTTAACTCTTCAAGGTAATGCATACTTTTTCTGCACTTCTTTGTCACTTTCTTCACACACTTCAGTTTCTGTGATGAGTGGTGTGAGTGGGAATCCTCTCCACTGCCCTGGCTTGTCATCTGAGCTGGTAGGTAGTTGGCATTGAAAGAAGAGAATGTGCCATTTGGGGGGAAAAAGTGTAAAATTTTTCTTTCTGACGTTCTTTATAATCTATTTTGTTTTTCTTTTTTGTTGCTGTTTTTTTTTTTTTTAGCATTGTCGGTGAAAAAGCATAATGCATGTAGAAGTGTTTTATCCAAAGTAGGCACCTCATGCAAGATTCTAAACCACACCAAGCGACCAGCATGCAGATGGCAGTAACAGGCCATTGCTACATGACTGAGGCTGATAAGAGATGAGCTCTATCCTTAACAATGGGCTTCACAGTTGATTACTAATGATGGGAAAATGCTTGCAACTCTTCTGATTTGTTTATTTCAGGCTGCTCTTGCCTTTCCTTTGACACTGTCTCCTGACATTAAAATGAAACCCAAGGTGTCATTGGCTAGCCATATCATGTCTGCCTGAAATATCAGATTTAAGTCTTGATATTCATGATTTCATGTTATGAAATACAGTGGACTAAAAAAATCATACTTTGACTGTTGCAATTAAGTACTCTCAATATGAATTCCTAAATGAAAAGGTCAGCAGAGAACTCCAGTATCTTGTGTTTTGCTTTGTTTACTCATTATGTAGATAATGAACATGAACTTTGTTGTTGTTGTAAGTACCTTTTTTTTGTAAGTGAGAAGACTGCATCTTTTTCATGTAGGCAAATGTTCATTCATGCTGTCCAAAGTGAACTGTGCATAGCTTCAGCCTTTTTGAGGACGTGATTTGAATGCATGTAAATTCATATTCTATCTTCTGCTCTATTATGTTAGGAGAAATGATAAAAACTGAAAAATATGCAGTTATTAAACCGTTGATAGAATTAAAACATTTCTGTTAGAAGCACGAAAGAAAGACTTGTGTTTTTCATGCCAGTGAATGTAATAAGGATGTCTTTTTTTCCCTCCTCGAAATCTCTGTGCCTCTGACATGCCATAAGGGATGAACTGCTGTTTTAACGACCTAGGGGGTTGCTTCTAGAAGTGGTTGCCCTTGGTGAAGAATATATTTGCAAAGGATCTGAATGACCTTGTGCTTTTGAGCCAGACGGGTGCTATTAGTGTGTGATTTTGCTGAAAAACTCCTGAAGCGGCAGTTGTATTGTCTGTCACTGCAAATACAACGGCACTGTAGGAATATAGAAAGATGGACATTGCATAAAAATAGTGCAAGTAGTCCTTGCAATATTATTGCATCAAAAGTGCAGAGATTGACACTTTGTTGATACCATAAAATTTCAAACACACAAGCAGGTTTTTTGTGATCTCTTTCATTTGATATAGTAGCACATGCTATACTTATAATAGGTATTCCAGATCTCCTTGAAAAAACAAAGAACGGATGTCCTTCCTTTTTCAGCTTGTGATCCTGTTAAATCACTGTGGCCCATTTGCTATGAAGAAGAAGTGTTTGTGTTTTCAAATGTGGAACGTTTCTTGAAATCCTGAAGCTACTAGGATAGGGAAGGTCATTCTTCACCCGGATATACTAATGGTAGAATCAGTCATTACTATTAGAAACAGCAGTGACCTAAAGGCTGAACACTTTTGGAAAAACAAGAAAGCTCAGTAATGCATTTCTCAGAGGGAAGTTTTGGGCACAGCCGAGCTAGGATTAGAGTTTTATTGCTATTTTCACCAAAATAATTAGAAAGACTTGAATATGACAGTTGTGATTTTTGTTAAGGAGCAGGCTGTGAAAAGCATAAACACATATGAGACTTTATTCTATAAAATAACAATTTGAAATTGTCCTTTCTGCAACACATCTGATACTGACAGGACCAGGAAGCCGGAGTAGAGGGAACTATTTTCTGTTCAGTCAGGAGTCATTGGCATTATAAAATGGTGAGACCAGACATTGGACTGGATGATTCCTGTGGGTCCCTTTGATTCAGTCTGTTCTATATTCTAGTTTGAGGATACCACATTAAAAACAAAACAAAACAACAACAAAAAAAAACACCACTAAAAATCTATACATCTAACTTAAAACAAACTAAGAAAATTATGGGTGTCTGCAAGTTACAGCTCTTCGCAGTTCAATTTCCTGATAGGTTTGGCATTCATTCTACTTGTACTCTGGGATGAATTCTCATAGTGGCTAAATTCCTGCATTAGTTAACTCACGTGTGCCTACATGGAATCTCTAACCATATGCCCATCCAAACTATATTTGAATGCTTTTCTGATACTCCAGTAGACATTTCTTCTTTCTTCCTGTTATAAAATGCGTGCTGGGCTTTGATGGTTCCTGCATTATCAAAGCCTACAAAACCTGTTCCTACAGAGTGCTGATACTTTGGCCTTGATCTATTGATGCACTTAAGCATAATGGTGTGATCTGTTCGTGTTCTTATATGTCAGTGCACGAGGCTTTCTATGATAATGACCTGCAGTTGACCAAGAAACAGAGTAATCTGAGTAAGCTGTTAAAATACCAGGACCATCCCAGCAGCAGGGAAGAGAAACCTTCGAGTTACTTTTTGAAAACAAACAGGTTTGTTTTGGAGGTTACACTACAATACACTCCAACGTCATAAAGGATGCAGAATAGCACTTGTGAGGGAAAATAAATATTTAAGTGAAATTTGCCTTTTTTTTTTTTTTCTGTGTTAATGGCTTTCGATTTTCAGCATCAATTGTAGACTGCTTTTCTGCATTGAATCAAGTCCTTTCTAAAGGAAGGTACCACTGTCCTCACTTTACATTGGCACAGAGAGCTGAGATGACTTGACCGATCTCACTTAACAGATCATATCATATCCAAGCTTTCAATTCTAAAGAAAGGCAGGTGAGTAATAGTTCTTGTGTGGCAAACATACTACAAAAGAAAGGAGCGTTCAGTGGTGCGTTTTATAGGGAACACAAACTAATGAAGGTTTGTGAAATGACAGTGAAGAAGGGTTCTTGAGAAGAATATAGGTACCTGGGTAAATGTAATGTTTTAGGAGGCATACATCTTACAAATGTGTATACTTGTGTACTGCTATACATAGCTTTATATGTAACTACGCAGTATGTATAGTAATACAGACTTTGTATAGTAACAAATATGTTAATATTTATACAGAAACATATACGGTGTTAGGTTCTGGGGTAATCCTCAATTAAACAGCAGCTATATGGGAGTTCACAGGATATCTGTACCTACCTCTAGTTCAAAGCACCTATGTTTTTTTGAAGAACTTGATTTTAGTTAACTAAGTAAGTTAGAAAAGTTTACTAACCACCTGTAAACAATCTCCTAGATTTAGTTTGGTATCATAGAATGGCTTGGGATGCATTGGACTGCAAAGATCATCTAGTTCCAACCCTCTGCTATGGGCAGGGTTGCCACCCACTAAGTCAGGCAGTAGATGAGGCTACTCAGGGCCCACGCAATCTGGCCTTGATTGCCTCCAGGGATGGGGCATCCATCACTTCTCTGGGCAGCCTGTGCCAGCACATGACCATATTCTCAGTGAAAAATTTGCTTTGATACTTCTGATATCAAAAACAGTGCAATAAAACACTTCATGGAAACTGTTAGGTGCTTTATAATTGGCAGATGTGCTTAATTTGCCAGCACACCAGCCAATCCCTGAGGATTTACAGGGGAAAAAAAAAAAGTTGGGGTTTCAATAGCTTTAGTAATCGTTACTTAATGGCTGAGAATTGAAAAAGCCTTGCTTAATTTAGTTTTCTGTTCTTTCTGTGAATAGAGATGGTCAATCATTTTTAAATTCTAGTTTAAAATTGGAACTGCTGCTTTTGTCTGAGACAGTGATGCTTTCCTCACTGTCTTCTGTTAAAGCTGTAGTATTCTGTGTAAATAAATATATCTTAGGCTTTGGAGAGAGAGGCTGAATGGGACAGAGGAAGGGTTGAAGTTGTAGGTATATCATGTGCTTTGTGAATACCTTGCACTTGAGCTGAATACTCAAAATACTCAAAATTGAGCTGAATACTCAAAATTTTGAGTATTTCTTATTTCAAAAATGAAATAAGGAAAAGATGTGTTCCAAACCTCAGGAGCTTTTATTCTACACATTGTGGCAGCAACAAAAATGGGAGAGAAAGAAGGAATAATAGCACCAGGAAAAAGAAGGCAACTGTTAATTTTAGTGTGAGACAAAACAAAACAGCACGAGCAGCGAGGAAAAAATTGCAGAGGATTTTTATACAGCTTTATTGAAGAATGAGGTTTTTTTTTCTCTCTATTTCACACACTGTGGTCCCTTGTGCCTCCCTCCTCCCTTTCTTGTTGTATGTTTATTTTTTCTTGCATTTTTATCACAATACTGCAACTAGAGAAGAATCTTTCTATGCTAGTTCACTAAAGATTTGCAACTTTAACACAAGAAATACTCCTGCATTTCCCTCTGGTTAACTTGATGAGCCTATTAGTACTTGTTCAGTTGTTCTGAACTCCATGCTTATTGGTTGGTGCTTGCATGCTCTCAGACCCCAACATCTGACAGGAAGCAAGGACGGAGACTGAAACAACTTTACTTTTGATTTACCTGTCATTTGTGGATTCAACTCTTAGCATTTACATTCCCCTAATTTTGTGGTTTCAGAATTGAATGAATATGAAATCTAATTTGTGCTCTCCAGAGGAAATGGCTGTAACACTTGAACACGTTACTGTCAGAGAGATTCGGGTCAAATATTGATTTTTCTAGTATGCCAGTATCAATCAGTGTGTTTTAATTTAATTCAAAATACCAGTAGCTGAGAGTTCATAGAAGCTAGAGTTATACTGAGATCGACTTCATTTTCTCAGGTCTACTATCTCTCAGTCTGCTGACACAGTGAGCAGCAGAGATAATTCAGTATTTTAAGAAACAGCTAGGCTGCTGGATTGAGATAGTCCATATTTACACCCATTCTGTTAAAAAGAAGCAATCTCTTAACTGAAGATGTTCCAGAGGAGCCTGAGAAAGGCAGCCTTCACTGAGTAGTGTTGCAACCAGAGCAACTGGGTTGGAGTGGTAGAACTGATGGAGGCGAACTGGTTCAGAAGTTTATTATTATGGTGCACAGTAAAACAAACGCATACATCTGAGATGCCTCACCTAGAATAATTATAGCAGCAAAAATTAGGAACTAGACAGGCTATGGTAGACTGTAGTTGTAAGTGGAGAGTGAAAGCAAACTAGAATGAATGTCATACCAAAACATTTCATACTCATGTGAAACTGCTGAGTTCTCAGAAGTGTTGGAATGCTCAGAGCATTGAGCTGAATTCTGGATGATTTCTGTATGTTTACCAGGGAAAATGCTAGATAGATATGAGGATGGATTTATTTGATTACTTTATTGGGATAAATTAGGAAACATGCCCCAAAACTCTAGATACCCAAGTCTGAAAGTTTTGAGCCATTATCTAGGATATTATAGTTCAGTGTGAAAGATGTGAAAAAACCCTACCTCCTTGTTGGTTCACATAACTCCTGTGAACCTGTATATTTGTTTTTTTTCTGAAGCAGATTTTCTAGGGTCCAGTGTTATGCTGTATCCTCAGCATGGGGATTTTAATAATTCTGGCAGCAGATCGATTTTCTGTAAGGAGAGTTCAGATGATGAAATCTGTTCTCTCTCTAATGAACACCTATTCTTACAGACAGGTTCATTGAGACTAGAGGAATGATTTGAGAGAGTGCTAACTAATTTCAGAGAGACCTCCACAACCTTGGTCCACTTTGGGAAGTTGAGTTTAATAGTATGTGAAAATGACTGAAGCCAAAACCAAGCACAGAGGCGAGAATTCTCAGTGGTTCCTGTGGATATACCTTCACAGTAGGTGAAATCCACATTCTTATCTGAGGTTTGCCTCAAATCTCCCCCAACTATTCTTATCCCCTTAAATCCATGTCTGCCTTCCTGCCCATTGAATATTGACATATTTGCTCAGATGGAGCTATAGGAGATAGTCTGTGTTCAAGCTTATCTACTTTGCAGTGAGCATGTAAGTGAAATCCACTTTGTTTCCCCAATTCTACTCTGTATCTGAAAATTTCTGACCATTTTTTTTTTCTCGTGCACCAGAAACTGCGTGTGTGTGTCTATGTATGCTTGTCATTTAAATCCTCATTTCAGATGCTCTGTCTCATATCTGTTCTGCTTTATTCAGCTCAGAAACAGTGAAAAGAAATCTGTTTGATGTTGGTGCTTACTGACCAGAGTGCTGTTAAGTCAGACATGGTGATACTCATAAGCAGAGCATGTAAATGAGTACTAAACTCTGCTCACCTCTGAAGGAAAGATAAAAATTGATCATTACAATAGGTACCCAAAAGTATTCCATAAAGAAATATTCTGAGTTGCTCTCTGGAGTCTTCACTGACACCTGTAAAGGAGACCAAAATTCCTAGTTTGGAGATATAGAGACTTGGACAGAATTTGCTGGTGTGTATTCCTTGAGGCACCTCCAAAGAGGCCAGCACACTTTCTAGTAGCAACTTCTTATCTGTTGAATCCTGACTTCATCATACCTCTTGCAGCACAAATTCATCTGACTCTCCAATAAGAAGACAAACAGCTTTCAGTCTCCAGGCTGGAAGAAGAGCTGTGATTTCTTTCCTCCCCACTGACTTCCTGCTGGTCACTGTTGCTCATAGTCTGCTGTGTTCCAGTGACACAAACCAGAGCAGAATGTCCTTTCAGTGCATGCTCTGGAGTTATTGCATGATTCACTGCAGCTGCATATAGAACTGTCTTGACCCTGGCCTTTTTGTTTTATCCCTTTGTACTTTTGATGTAAAGCCTAGCATTAATGAACTACTTAGAGCACAGAGGTGTATGTGCTTGCTAAATGGGTTTCAGTTTATTTCAGGACAAAAGAAATACTGGTTGACATTAAAGTCTGAGAAACATAGCAACGGTCAAATCTAGCAAATGACTGTCCACAAAGCGATTGTGCAATCTGTCCTTACTGTTACATGTTCCCTCATGCATTGTATTTGGGGCTGCCCTCTCCTTCAGATGAAGATCTAGTGCCTTCAGCAAGAAGAGAAAGGAAGAAAGATCAGACATGACATGACCTGATAAGGTTGAAGCTATGCTGGGCCAGATACTAAGGACATGCTGGAGATGACCCAGTGGGGAAAAAAAGCAGCAGAGTCAAGCATAGACCAGTAATCATATGCCAATATCTTTCTACCTGTTACTGAACAGATAACATCAAGAATGGGAGTGCTTTACAGGTGGTAGTCAATGTAATAAGAGCTAGAAGAACTATTGTACTGTAATGTTCTGGCTTACCTTAGATGGTGCTCAAGGAAGATGCTGGGGACCTTTCCTTTGACTCACGTTCATCCTCTGTGCTGTATCATGCCAGGTAGATTTACATGTGACAAATCTGTGTGGAAGTAACACTTCAGCTAATTATGAACTGAATGTGAAGCTTATGATCACTTTCCCTTGCATTTTATTGTTCTTAAGGCTATCATTCAGTCAGACTTTTATGCTTTTATGCTGACGTTACTATTACAACACTGTCTAAGACAATGCCAAAATCCTACATACTGTAATATTATGAGGCTGAGAAGAAAGAAATTTATTCTGTTGCTCGCAATTTGTCTTCCTTAGTTCAGTACCCTATTAATCTCTGTGCACATTTTCTACTTTTTTTTTTCTTTTTAATTTGTCTGTTGATGCTTGATACTATGTTATTTTAATTTATTTAGAAGGAACTGAAAACGAAGAAGATTCTTAGTTGAAAGAAGTTTCTAACTCTGACTCTAGATTCAGTCTTGCTCATTTGGTGGCAAGCTGCCAAACCAGCAAGTCATGAAATCTCTGTCTTTCTCATGTAGGTAACTAGTTTTCTAATGGGTATTTGTAAAAATCTCCCTTACTTCAGGCTTTACCTGATTCTCTTGTGTCATCTAATTGCCCTTTTCAGTTCACCCCCAGTATTTTCTTCCGTGGAGTTTTATTGAATTGGCTTTGTGAGGTATGGTCTAGTCTCAGAATCTTTCAGTGTACCTCTTCCATCTGTCACATTGCCTTTTGTTGGTTTTAACTAGCTGGTCCTTATTTTCAGAGTATTTATGATCAAAACATGCAGCAACAATGCTGGAACCTTATCAGATACTACGTAAGAATTGCCTTAACTGTTTAGTCATATCCACAATTCAAGTATAAGTGTATCACCTTTATATTTCTGGTCATTTCACCTTGCCTACTACTGAAAGGTACATATGAGTAGACATTTTGATATAGACACCATGCAGTTTATTACAAGAATTAGGAATCTAGGGTCCAAAAGAATCATCAGAACCCCCAGAACAACCATTTGAAGAATGGGGGAGTGAGGAAGGAAGACCAGTTGCCACATATTCCCAAACAGTGCTCAACATCAAAGAGCCTGAATTGCTGCCTGAATACTTGATTGACAATTTAGTGAAAGGAAGCTTCCAAATCAGCACTTAGCCTAGGTGCAGAGTGTTGGTGGGAAGATCTGCTCACTTCCCTTCTGCCCTTCGTGCTCCTTTAAATAAGCAGAAAATTGATTCCCAGTTTCTGAACAAAGGTCTGTAGCTAGGAGGGAGTGTGGTGTCCCTGGCTGGGTAACAGCTGGGGAAAAATGAATAGACCATATGCCAGAGAGCAGCCGCCAGAACACTGGGACAAAGCTGTGGAGTACTGCCAAGCCTCACAGTGAAAAGCATGGCAGTCAGGGTGAGGGGTGGAGGGAAGCTGCTCGAAACACACTGTCAGGGACCCTGCCCTGCTGTACTTCTTAGGGATGGTACTATGTAATTACTGAACAAAAGAAGGAAAAATGACTTGTTTTCAGAAAGTTGGAAAAGAAAGTCATTTAGCCAGGTGGCTCTGACCGTTCTTGTTCAAGCTTGCCCATTTCCCTTTCTTCACCTGTGAGATCTTTCTCAGGAAAAGCTAGAAAGCTGCAGTTGCTTTTCCTCTCTTGATCTTTTTTTTTCCAAAATCTGGCTCATTTCTGTTTCTTCTGTGACCTGATCTCGATGGCAGAATGGGATATTCTCAGGTGGACATCATTAACAACGGTAACAATTCTGCCACAGCTGAAAGAGGAGCTTGGTTTGTGAGGATTTTTATGCAAGAGGAATTGGTCTGCAATAGATTCAGTCTGAAACTTTTTTTTTTTTTTTTTTTTTTTTTTACCTCTTACCTATAAACTGACTACATGTGCCAGTCTGTTCCAGGCCTGTGGAGGATGTCTTCAGTGCTGAATAGGTGGAACTGAGAGCTGTAGCTAATGAACTCAGTGAGCTCTAGGAGAGGGATTATATGAAGGGAGCCCTCAGGCAAGAAAAAAAAAAAAAAAGAGACACAGCCCTGGACCAACACTGTAACCCCACAAGCTGTGAGATGCAGCTATTCTTTTTCACTTGAAATATCCCTGTGAGCTGATGTGGTCCAATCTACACTTCGCTGTAAGCCTACATTGAATGGCACAGACTCACTCTGTGCACGTGCAAGTGAAATAGTAACATGGTAAGTGAGGAAACAAATTAGAATCTCGGTAAAGTTTTGATTAAAAAAAATCAAAGTTTTACAGTAGGGTAATTGTTTATAGGAGGAAGATATGGATGTTATTGAAAGATGCACTTCAGATTTCTAGTGGCAGTCGTGTTCACAATAGTTCCAATTACATTTCTTTAATCAGACAGATCTCTTCTGAAACTTCCTACTTTTAAACAGAATATCTACTTAGAGATACCTAAGGAAAAATAGTGAAGTGATTCACGTTAATCAATTATGACTGATTTAAGTGAAACTTAATTGCCTACATGGCTGTTACTTATTTGTCTAACAAAACCATCTGAAAGCAATTGGAGAAGAAAAGTTTTTTGCTGTGTTTTACACCTTGTTGGTTATTCCTCTGTAATGAGTCATTTCAGATTCTAGATATCCAGCCCACTGTAACTTGTTATATATTGGCTTATAATGGTTAAAGGGAAAAAATAAATGAGAATATACTTCTGGAATGGCAGTGATATCTACCAAATTTCCTTTTAAATATGTACAACAAAATGAATTGTTAAAAATAATCTCCTGAGGATGGCGCTTCTTTTGTCAGCTTTCTACCAGAGTGCACTCTGCACTTTGACAGAAAATTGCTCATTAATCTCAAGGGAATGACCAGTTTTCAAAATACTCACTCAACTATGCTACCAGTGTTAATTTTTTAAGCATTGTGGGTGCCAATAATAGCTTGCTGTGGTTTGGAAACAACAGTAATCCTTTTTGAATGGGACATTAACTCCAAAACAAATCATTAGCTGTTGTCCACATACTGTAATTAACAGTTACCTTCCAGAAGGTCATCGTTACTTCATAGAAATAGCCTAGGCAATGTCCAGACCATGTCACTGAAGTTTTGGGTTCTTGCTAATATTTCTGTCTCAAGGCACAAAGGTGGAGTACTTTTCTGGCAGAGCACTACCAATTGCATTTGGAGTGGCACACATAGCAAAGGTAAGGGAATCTCATCTTCTCTTTCGGCCTTTCGCCATTTTTGCTTTCTAGGATGAGGGAAAAGGTATGGGTGTCTTAATTTGCTTTCTCTCAGATGTAGGAGATATCACTATGTTAAAAGGGAGTTTGATAATTGTTTGAGATGGAAAAGGCAAGAAATGTTATTCTATCTCATCCACCTTAAACTTTGCCTTTCCTACCTCTGCTAATGTCCACTACATCTCATTCCCAGTGTGTGTGGGACTGGGAGGTGAAGAAAGAGAGAAGAGCTGAGCTTCACAGTGTGGAAGAACCTGCCAGAACTGAGCTCCTTAGATGTGAGTTTTGTTGAGAAAAGTTATGACCTTATTTTAAGAGTGAGATGAAAGGATTGGTTTTCATTGTTCTTCATTTTGATTTTTTTTTTTGATTCATTTTCATTTTTCTTGATAAAAAGTATGGAATTAAGGGGTGGCAATGCATGCATACAACATGGAGCTTGAAATCTTAGCAGTAGTGTCAGTTTTCAGGCTAGTTTTATATGGCCATAATGTCAGCGATCTTCTAACTCTTATGGGTCATTGGACTCAAATAATTTGATTTTCTCTGGGAACAAGCCTGTTGTATTGAAGTATGCATACATGGGCAAAAAGACAGGAGAACGTGAAATATACTTGCTTTTATATTTAAGAGGAACGTTTTTTTCTTTGGTCTGTGCTTAAAAAAGCAAAATCTAACCTGAAAAATAAGCCTCTAGTCAGTATATATATTTAGTTGAAATTTTTAAAAGCACTTCATGATTTAAGGTACATGGCCCCCTGAAAGCCTAAGAAGTTTGTGCTTCTGGGCTGCTAAAGCATATTTGATATGCCTGTTTATATTGGATTCTTTATATTGGATTCACTGGTAGCATAGCTTGAGTTGAAGCAAAGCTTTGGTATATCATTCCTCCAGGACTGAAATGTCAGCTCCCGACATAGTCTCGAATATTTTCTTTCTGGAATGTGCTTTTTCAGAATATTGCTCAGCGGAAGCAAAGGGCACTTCCCAGTGGCAGCTACTGCTTGTTGAGAAATTCGTAACCTGGAAATGCTCATAAGCCTTGCCCGCTTTGCTCAAAGATAGTAAACATTCAAGCAAAATTACACACAAGTAATATTTCCCACAGACACTCCAAGGAAGACATTGGAATTTCCTAGCCTTGCAGCAAATAGCTTACTTCAACACATTTGTCTTATCTAACTATTCTTTATCTAGTTGTTCTCACAGTCTGGCTATCAGACCTCCCCAGTTTGTGTGTGTGCATCATGGATTCTGTAGAAAAGGCTGATATTAAGCTACAGTTCAGGTGCTAAGATCATCTGCATAGTATTCTTTGCGTGATGTTGATCTTCTCTGTACAGTTGGAAATATTACAAAATTTCCAGTCCTCCTTTCTAATACATTTTACCTGTTCCAGGTTTCGGGCATCTTGCATTAATTTGATCCTTTGTGTTCTAGTCTCTTTTTCAGCTGGAGCTCAATTCTTATGCTATCTTGGCTTTATTTTAACTTATTTTATATTAGGTGTGTTGTTCTTTTTAGAACTATACAATAAGTGTAGGAATGTCGAAAGTAAAGGTTGTGGACACGAGATAATACAACTGCATAAAATTAAACAGAGAAATTGGTTTCCACTTAAATCAGAGGGATTTTACACTTCAGGCTTCATTTATCCAATTTTTTAAAAGATTTTGATTGTTGATATTTTTTTCTCTAATAGCTTTCTGGTGTAGACGTATCTGCAATGAAGTATAAATGATAGTGGAAAAGATTTAAACCAAATATATATTCAGAGTTACATAGCCAAATGTAATAGGGTCTGTTTAGAGCTTATCTTAAGTACTTGTCTGGCCCAGGAAGACTATTTTCATGTGGTGATAATACAGTATTGATTAGTATTGAAAATTAGGACAAAGCTAAGGTTGTTGGCTATAAAGTCATTATAAACATCAAAACTGTACAGAAACATTTTTGAAACTGAAAGTCATTTGTTTGATCAGAATGTGTTATTTCCTTTTTACTGAGAGGAAGAGAAAACCTTCTCACTTCTGTTTGAGAGGTACATCAGAAGAGGAACAAGCTGTTGGCATCTGCTGAAAAGAAAAGGAAGCTGGCTGTATTGTGCTCAAATAGCTGTAATCTGTAGGCAGATTTTACTGATTGTTTCCCTCCCTTTCTTCCCTAGAAGTCCAGCTTTTCGGGAAGAGTTGTAAAGGATGTGCACAGGAATTATGCTGATGTTTGGAAAAGGGCTAGGATGTTGACCTGTGTTCAAGGTATCTGCCATAAATGAATGCTCACCATGAAGTAGTGCACCCACTTGAAAGTAATGCAGTGAACTGTTCCAGGGCCAAGAGAGTTTCCTCACTGAATGGCACAGAAAGGAATTACTTCATCCAAAAAAGTCTGGACATCTTGAAACATTCTGGTGTTGCTAAGGAAGAGATGATGTACCTTAGGGCTGCCTTGACCTTGCTCAAGGCTTGATGATCCTTGAGATCCCTTCCAACCCAAGCCATTCTATGATTCTACAAGGTGCTTTCACATTCAGCAACACCCATAGGGTGTTCGTTCTCAGAAGGAGTAAATAACCTATGTATTGATTTGGAAATTGAGGTGAATGTTCCTCCACTTTAAGAATAGTCGGGATTAGCAAGTAGTGTGAAGGTATAAAGCTTTTTGTTTGTTTGTTTATTTGTTTGTTTATTTAATGGCAGCATAAGGAATATCAATCAGAGCAATTGTAATTCAGTATTTCATTAGCGTGTGGTGCAAGTCTTTTGAGACTGTACTATTCCAAGTCCATAAGAAAATGGGACCACAAAGATTTTAGGAGTATGGCAGAACACACAGTCTGTGTGAGAAGCCAGAGGGAGCAGTCTTTCTCATTGGGTCAACTAGATTAAATAGGTTGCATCATGAGTATTCATGCTGACATAGGAAAAGTGAATAAGGTGAGTATATCATCACCTGTAGAAGTGGAGAGTTGTGAGATGCAAAGGATTGTGGATTTGACAGGAGATCTGGGGCTGTTGCAGAGCACTCTGTAAATGAGTATCTGTAGGGTCTGAGTATCTCACTGAACCTGGAGATCAACACCTCTGTCATATATATATATATATATTACAGCAAATAGGATGAGATGTGCGATGTATCAGAACTGAATTCAGTGCTGTAAACAAGGCTCCCAACTCTTAGAAAACACATAGAATGAAGGAGGTTTGAATCCAGGTTTAAACCTCAACTAAGAAACAATAAAGCATCTCTTCAATTTTTTTTTTTTTTAATTTAAAATTTGTTCTTCTAAAATTTCCTGTTCAAACTTGTGTAACCACCATCCACATTCGTTATGAGAGAAGTGATGGTAGTTCAGTAGCCATAGTGCACATCTTCAGCCCACTGAATCACAGTGAACTGAAATGCTGAAATAAGCAAGAGTATGGCTTACCCTTTCCTAACCTCTGACTGTATCGTAAGGATGATAATATTGCTTAAACCTAATGCATCAGAAGGAAATGGTTTCATTGTTATCCGATGGATACCTCATAACAATGCCACAGTGGCAGAGGCTATAATGAGGAACTGTAAGATTTCAATGGCAAAAGGGATTCATTGCTAGTTCATGACCTCATGAAGAAATCATTACAATGCCATCAGAGATATGAAGTTGTTATGGGAAAACTATTTCAAAGCAAGTCTAGAAGGACCCTTTTGAAGGTGCCGTTAAGAAGTCATTACAATGTAAGGTTATGATGGCAAAATGGTTTCAGTGAAACCCTATTATAGTATAAAAACAAATTAAATGGTGTCAGTGGAAGTTATTCCCCTTCAAAACCTAAATAAATTAAACAGACCTCTCTCTAAACCAAAACAGTGGTAAATTAGAAGTTTGACTGACACTGGATCAGAAGAAGAGTATGAGAGCTGTTCCAAAAGTAATGCCTCCTATGTTATTATGTTGCCCCACAATTTCATAGGCAGATGTAGGTGGTGTGACAGTAGAGGCTGAACCTTCTGACAGTATTCCGTTACATTTTGTTTCTCTGTGACAGATGGCAGTAGAGGGGCAGTCTGCCAAAATGGCATCTGACATGGAAGTGCATATTAAGCAAAGGTGTGGAATTGAATTCCTGCTTGCAGACAAATGGCACCCATTGACATTCACTGACCCTGAGGAAAAGGATTTGGGAATGTCAGTTGATGAAAGACTCAACATGAGCCAGCAGTGTGCACTTGCAGCCCAGGCCAACCATATCCTGGGTTTCATCAAGAGAAGCCTGACCAACAGGTCCAAGGAATGTGGTTCTGCCTCTCTGCTCTCGTGAGACCCCACCTGGAGCACTGGGTCCAGTTCTGGGGCCCCCAAAACAAGAAGGACATGGAGTTGTTCAAACAGGTCCACAGGAAGACCACAAAGATAATCAGAGGGCTGGAGTACCTCCCCTATGTGGACAGGCTAAGGAAGTTGGGACTCTTCAGCCTGGACAAGAGAGGGCATCAGGGGGCACCTTATAGCAGCCTTCCAGTACCTGATGGGGGCCTACGGGAAAGCTAGGGAAGGGCTTTTTATAAGGATATGTAGTGATATGAGACAGGGAGATGGTTCTAAACTGGAAGAGGGTAGATTTAAACTAGATGTTAGGAAGAAATTCTTTACTGTGAGGGTGATGATGAGACACTGAAACAGGCTGTCCAGCGAGGTTGTGGATGTCCCCTCCCTGGAAGCATTCAAGGCCAGAATGGATGAAGCTGTGAGCAACCTGGTGTAGAAGGAGGTGTCCCTGCAGGAGGCTTGGAACCAAATGATCATGAAGGTCCTTTCCAAGCCTAACCATTCTATGATTCCAGGATGCTTGCTGAACATTTATGGAGACCAGACAGTGGATGTGAGCACAGTGAGGTAGTGGGTGGTGAATTTCAGCAGTGTTGACAGCAACAGTGGGTCACCTCTGCTGGTGCAGTTGCAGTTGCCTGTATGCAACTGTAGCATACAGGCTTTTGTTCATCACTGGAAAAAATGCACTGCTAGTGGTAGTGTTTATGTTGAAAAACAGTGCTTTGTAGCTGAGAATTTGCTTTATCACATAGTGTTCTTGTGCTCTTTGAATGTGTTATAGTTTCCAGAAATAAATAGGAGGCATTACTTTTGGAGCAAAATACAGAATTATGAATTCTTGCAAGCAATCAAATAAAATTTTGGGTGAAGTTACCCAGCTGGAAAATAATGTCACTGAGTTTCTAGGATCTTTGATTTTGTAAATTGAAATATCATCCTTACATCAAAGCTTATAATAAATATCATTCTTCTGTATCTTCCTTGCTGTATTGCAAATTAGTCTATTAGCACTTGTTTTTCTTATTGTGTTTCTGACTTGCATTTATTCCAATAGGGATAGTGATGGCATAGATCTAAAATAAATTAAAATTCCACTGCCACTCCCAGTCTAGAATTTTGAGTGACAGCTGAGACTGTCTGTCAAACTAAGTAGTCTATTTCATAACAGTAAAAATCCCCCTACCTAAGACTGACATCTCATCAGTAATGTGTTTAGTATTTATCTGGTTTAAAATCCAGCCTAATCTGTTCATCTGCTCTATTACTGGTGCTGGATGGGAATAAAATGTACATTTAGAAGTTGTTTTGGATGATTGTACCCCACTATTGAATAATTAGAATAATATTTTCACTACGAGGAATGCATTTCTGAAGTACTTCTGAGATATCAAAAAAATCCACATTTTCTTCTGGTGTTTTTTTTTTTTTCTTTTTTTATTTTCAATGACTAGCTACCTATCTGTTGTCCAAAAAAGTTCAGCTAGATCTGGCACAATACCAAAGACTTTAAACTGGGGCTCCATGAATGTTCTGTCATTTGGGTGCTCACTGAAACTTGGAAGAGGATATCCAGCACCATGAGAACAGAAAGTCTATCTTAAGGACAAGAAAACTTTATTGAAATGAAAGATCTCAGCACAGTGTTCTGGATTTGACAAATACGCCTTTTTTTCTCTACATTTAGAAGAAAAATCTGAAAATATTTCCATGAGTCTTAGTTAATATTTGTATTAAATGTCTTGGAACATTTTTACTGATTATGAAACCTACAGTCTTAAGAGAGAGCTTCAAAACAAGTCACTTAGGTCGGGGCTCTCTTTATCTTCCTGTTCAGTATCTGTAAAATTATTTGGGATACTCATGGTGTTCACCATGTCCATGTGAAACCATCTGAATAGTAGTTAGTATGTCCTTAGTAATCTGGCATCCATATGTTCTAAGACAGCTTGAAGTATAATCATCATTGCATTTTTCCTGCATCTTTGCCTCAAAACAGGCATTTTTGGAAACAAAGACCAGAATTCTCTTTAGCTGCTGATGAATCCCATCCTCTTGCAAAATCTAGAGTAGAAATCAAATCCTTGAACAAGTTTTCCTCACAAAGAACAATCTCTTTTATACTTGTTTGATTTGCACCTTTTGCACCTACTTTGCAGACACTGTTACATTGGTGCTCACTTTTTTTGTGGAACACGTGCCATTTCTGTACAGTGACAGCAAGAGAATGTTGTATTAGCAAATGATTCATGAGCTCTAAATTTTCCATTTTAGACAAACTAGAAATTATAGATTTTTCAAATGATTTTGGTTATCAGTTCATTAGTCAAATAAAAACCATCTAATGTGATAAAGGATGGATTTTGGTTTCTCATGTGTCCTGTAAGCAGAGTAAACGAGCTCTCCCACGCTTAATAAGGAAAGTCTCTCTGCAGTATTATAGAAACACATAATATCCCAACATCAAGTATCCCAAATTCTGCCATCCTCATTCTTTTCAACATCTTAATAAGTTCAAAACTTGTTTGTCATCCTTAGGAGAATGCATCAATCTCTGTTGTTTCTGATAATGAGGAGTTTATTCTGGAGAATTGGATATCACAGTGTGAAGCACATTGCAGGGAGAGATCTAGAGATCTCTGAGTACGCCTGCATGCTGCCAGCTTAGCTCTGCCTTTGATAGAATTGAGTTGGAGGTGATAATTCTTCCTGAGCTCACAATTCCTGATGATTACTTGGATACCTGTATCGCAGTCCTACTGAGGTGGATGCTGGGAGTATGTACTGCCTGAGGCGGTGTTCAACACGGAGTCTGCTTGTCTACGTGCATGTCATACAACATCTGAGATTCTGTGAGAGGTGGAGTGCAGCAAAACATGGGACAAACTGTCCCCATGACATCTGCAGATCGTGCTGCTATTCACAGGTCACAGTCCTTGCATGAAAACAGATACCTACAAAGATGCTTTTCAGATACTTCATCTATGAGCAGTAGCTTTATAATTACACCACTTGACAGGGAAGGGTAATTTTCATTTCGGATTTAATTTGGATGAGAGTGTTGAAATTCTGTGTCTCTTTCTGTCTCCGCAGAATGCCATGCAGTGCACTGCAGTTCCTGTGTGGTGCCTTCATTGTGCACTTATTCTGGCTTCCACAGTCATTTTACAGCTGTTAGGAGTGTGGGATGAGAAAGAATGTGGGTATCAGGCTTTAGACATTGTCTGTCTGTAGAGGTGAGTGAAAGAAGTGCATTGTCTGATTGTTTATATTTCTGTGATTAGTTAGCATACCACTGTCCTCTTCTTTAACTGCATCCAGCTGATGGGCTACTGGCAACACACATACACAAAGTTATTAGTTAGTATTATTATAAGTATATAATATAATATATTATATTATTAGTATATAATTATACATACAAAAAGTCTTAGTCTTCTAAGTTTTGTTCTGCTTTTTTTATTCCACAGTCATCCTTCACACCTTGAACTATTCTGTTTTGATGGTGATTATTATCTTTGTTTAATCAGTGAATTTCATGACAACTGTCCTCCTTTTATCCCCTCCAGAAGTAGCTAATGGAGATACTACATAGGATCTGTCAAATTAGATAAATGTACCCTTAATAAAATCTGTGAGTTGTCTCTCCTTAGCTTGGTAACCTCCTTTTCAAATGAACATGGAAGAACATGCAGATGAAGTCAAATCTCTGTTGACTGGTTTGTGACCAACTTGACAGACTTCCCAGGAATCCTTTCATCTGACAGTTGCAAGAACCACGTGATACTGAAATCCATATGGTAAGATGAGTGCCTGTTCTGTGCTTGAAAGTCAGAATATTGTAATTGTTTTGAAGAATAATTTGTTCCATTCTGATTATCAATACTTTCCTATCTATTCCTTTGTTGGTGATTTAGTGGAATATTGTCTTGATACTCAGTCTGACCATTGCAATTTGAATAATGTTTTTACAAAAAGTAGGATAAATACAAGTAGAGATTTCTTTAAAAAGAATAAAGTTGAGTAGAGTGGGGAGAGAAAGATTTTATATAGTGCGAAAAATCAATAACAAAATTGACTATAAGAAATACTGACTATAGGAAATACATTACGGGTCAGTTCTTAAAACATTTGGTGAAATTTATTGCAGTTTATAGCAATTGCTGTTCTCATACTAAGCATGATTGTCATGGATGATTATCTGATGAAACTTCAGAGTTTCTGGATTTCCGAAGTCTTGACTCAAGTATTTTTTTTTCATAATTATTGTTATAAAGAAACAGCTTCAAGGAGCAGGTTGTCTCTGTCTAAAAGATGGCCTGGGTATGTTTTCCTTTGTGTCCTGTAATCCCACTAGATTTGTTGATCTTTCCTTGGTGAACCACAGTGATCTTCTAGCTCCTCCACGAGAATTTCTATACAGAACTACAGAGAGATGGGGACCATCCCTATCCTATAGCTATCCTATAGCTTTGCTAGAATGTTAACAAGTACATACATAATTTAATTGATAATAGCTGGTGTTCAAAGCTACCATTCTGGGTTTATCTGCACTTGATTATTACTGTTTTTTTCTGTTTTCACTCCTCAAGTAGCCACTGCCAGTGTTGTGGCAGTGTAGTGGAAATGTAAAAATAAATAAAATAATAGATTGTACCTGCAAATACATGTGGAGCACATTTACAAATATGGAAATGACCTTCTGTTGGCAATTGGTTAATGAAAAGTCAAACTCTTTGGTTAACACATGTCTTTATCATTTTGAAAAAGCATTATAAGTTTGGAGGAAGGAGCGCCTTTGTGTTAATATTATCTATAGCTTTTGGGGAAGAAAAATAAGATACACAGTGTTGTTTACATTTAGTTTCAGTCACGCAGTGATCAGACGTGAATCAACCTTTCCATACATGTTTTCATGACTACATTGTACTTTATCAAAGGATTGATTCTAAACACACCACATTTTAAAATAAAAAAAAGTTCTTTGGTTTTATGTTCTCTCCCTCCCCCAGGACTTTGCACTTTCAGTATGTCAGTGATTTAGAAATACATATATTTAATACTAAATTTACATTGAAAAAAATATTAAAATATATAAACATTTCCGCTTCTCCATTGTGATAATGCTACATTTTACTTTAGCTAATTCTTTTCTGAATATTTGTTTCTGGGGAGAACAGCTGGGTTATAAAGATATTTCAGAAACTCCTTATTTCATAGCACAATTACAATAGATATTTCCTTTTTCATTTTCCCAATATCCTCCCTCTTCTCAGTAAATTAAGATGGTGCCCTCTAGAAAAGCGGGAAAGAAAATATCTTGCTGAAGAAATGGGCTCTGCACAAACACTCAGACAAAATCTGTCACATAGAAAATACAGGATTCACAACAACAAATCACATCCAGAAGAAATTAGTTTAGTTAACAAAAATGAGAAATGTAAGCTAGGTGTGTTTAAAGATGTATTGTACAAAGCTAAAACCAGACAAAATTAGGGAAGCATTTTCAAGAGTGGCCTACCAGAGATAAGGTGGTGTAAATAAATAGCCTTTTTAAACTCTCTTTGTGTTGCTATTATTAATAATATTGCTACTAATAGTTGTACTATTATTGCTATTACTACTACTATGACTACTATTACACAATTGCTACTACTACTATTCTGTCTCGGAGTGCTTATGCCTTGAAGTGTAACAACTCTTAAGACAAAGATAGAGAACAATATAGATTTTAGCAATACTTTCATGTAGTTCTAAAGTTGCTTCTGTTCATGGCGGCAGAAATCTGCATACTCTGAGGGAAGGTGTCAGCAAGAGCTTGAGAGAACATAGATATGTGTCTGCGTAGTATGGAGTGTGAAGTCATGTAATAGGTTTTCAAAACCATCACTGCTCAGAAGATCCACGTGCATGTGTACTATGGGCCGAGATCTATTGCATCAGCAAGGGCAAAATTACAAAGAATCGTACAAAAGTTTTAGGAAGTAGCTTTTTAGTAGAAAGAAATTATGTAGGTATTTATATGAGGAAAAGCTGCTAATGTGTCTGCTTGGGCTGACAGGGATAATAAGGGTGGTAACAGATCTAAGCACCATTCATAGATTGGGGTTGAGTCTCACTAGGAAGTGAAGGAGTAATATAGTTTGGACAGACCCATAAGAAAGAAGAACAAAAATCTTAACAGAGATAGGGAACCAGAGAGAAGGAAACGCACATGAACAAAGCAAAAACTCCATGTTAAAACGGCTAGGTGTCAGAATTAGAAGTATCCATGAGAGTGAGAAGTATCCTTGGGAAAATGTGAAAGAGAGAAGCTGAAGGGCAAAAGAGGGAACGGAATGCAAAAGTGGCCTGTGACTCAGCAGCACAGAATGACCAGAGCAATATGTGAGAAGGGATGAAACAGTGGAAATCAATGGTTTGATGTAAGGAACTCTTTCAGAAGGATGGTGCCAATGGACTAGAAGATGTTTTTGAAGGCTAAATCATAGGTTTTGCAGAGTATTACAGCATTTTGTCAGTGCTCAATCCAGACAAAACTGAACTTTCTTTGCTTTCTAAATTGCAGGTAATGCCATTAATCAAAAGCCTTTTCTTTATGGAAAGGGGTTAAGGCACTTACATATTCCTTTCAAACAACCCCCTTCTCCCAAGTCTGTATCTCTTCCTCTGTAAATTTAGCCCTAAATGATAAAGGTTTGAATATTTATTCATTTATGAAAACACATCTATGATTTTTATCTTGTCTGTTCACCTTGTTTTCTGTATCTTGTTATTTCTGTATAACTTTTGATGCTATTATTTCTTCCATCAAGTGCAAATGCACTTTATCCTCAGAAGAATTGTAGATTAGACAAATAGTTTATTTTATTTATGAAAAAGCAGAATTGAAGACGTAAAATTAAGTTTGTTTAAAAGTTAATGTACAGAGTGAGTTCTTGATTTCTAAACACTGAAAGTGGATATTTCATATGGAATTCAGCAAGTAATTTCACTTCAGCTCTTTTAGGCATATAATGATTCTTATGTTGCATAAATGATGGAATTATTGGCTCACCTGCCATGCTTAGCTGATGTCCTGTGGTTCACCTGGCTTGATTCATGCTAGGAATCCCCAAATTCAAGAACAGTGCCCAAGTTTCAAGCAAAGCAGGTAATAATTTTTTCTAGTTAGTGCACTTTGCTTGTCTATTGTGGAAGGAAAAAAAAAACAAACCATAATGAAAAAACAAATCTGTTGTGTATGCTGCTAGGTTAGAAATACTATGAGAAACTGTTGATGTATGGGACAAGAACTGTCAAATCATACAGACAGAACCCTTAGTGAGTCATGGTGAAATTTGTTGATTAAAAAAACATTAAAATATATGTTAATGAAATGTTTTGTTTCACTATGAGCCTTTTATTATATCAAACTACTAGGAGTTTTCTTCACTTTTCTTAAGTCCTGCAGTAAAAAATAAAGTGTTGGGAGCAACTTCTTGAAGATGCATCCTCTACTTAACCCAGTTCTGCTTGAAAATCTGTTTTGATGTATTTCTATCATATCATTCCTTCCTCATCTCTCTTACAAGCTGACGTTTCTTACTTAAAATGTTCTCAGATGAAAGAATTCCTATTGCTAAGCTTTCCTTTACAGGTTCCACCATATCTTTTTGGAGATGACAAGTACTGGGTGTAATGATCAAAATGTCCGCACACCACGCATTAACACAATGGTATAATGATGTTTCCTTGTTTGTTTGCTACACCTTTTCATTTAATTCCCTTCCCTAATAATAATTTCTTTATCTTACAACTGCTGGCCACTGAGCTATCTTTTTTTTCAGAGAACTGTCCTTATGAAGTGTTCATAAAATGTACGACTTTACTGAGGAGCTTTTACTGCCTTTTTTATACTTCTCTCTAAACTTACGCTATTGGCCTCAGTTGGGCAGAGTATGAAGCCTTACTCACAAAGGCCATTCTTATGTTATGTTCTTGAGCAGCAGTAGTTAATATATAGGTCGTCAGTATATTACTTTTGTTTTTCCCATGCTTATGGTTGTGCGTTTATCAATGTTGCAGTTCAGCTGACAATCCACTTGCTGAAGACTGGAGACCTTTTGGAAGTCTCTATCATAGCTCCCTGGGGGACTACCTTAGTAAAATTCCTCCGGTATGTAACTGGCCTTTTATTCTTGGTCATTTACCCTGTCATTTCAAAAATAATTTATGTATGCAAGGACTTTCTCTTCTTATGTGTAACAGATTTGGTTCTTTAAGAGTCTCACAAAGGAATATCTTCAGATCCTTTTATATCAATCTGCTCCACCTATTTTTTGCTCTTTCAAAGAGCTTTGATCTGTGAGACATGACTCTTAGTACAAAATTAAAATCTACACCTACTTGTTGTATTAGATTTGTATCTTCTGTACTTTCTTCTAGATCCAACCGCTTTATCTAGCATGAAAATTGTCATCTGCAGTTTCCAGTTTCCCTGAGATCTTTCCAAAAGTTGACATCATTTTTGGTGCCAAAGCTACAACTTGCAGAGCATAGATTTTTATGGACATGTGGATGAGTTCAGTCCGGGCGGGTTTGTTCAGGCATACTCTGCTGGCTCAGCCTTGAAGTTGCTCTTAAACAAATTCCACTCTGCAGAGAAAGACTGCAAAATGGAAATCTTGTGTATAATGGTCAATAACACACACCTATCATTTAACTAGTTTGTTATTGTTTTATCTTTTTTATTTTTTTTCCTAACATTTTGATCATCACTGGTTACCACTAGCTGGCCTTCTAGTTCTGTGCTGGGGAAGAGATGAGTTGTTTTTTTTTTTTTTTTCTCACCCCCATAATTTTCATTTCTATTTTCTGTGGAATGCTTCCTTTAAAACCATTCTTTGCATATCCATGTGTGGAGTTGGGGTAAGAAGACTTCTAAAATCTTTTTGCTGAATACTGTGATGTCCTGTAACAGTTTCCATTGCTGTTTACGAGCACTTTATCCTTCAGATGCCACTTTTATATTGGTTTTAATGGGCTTATTTATTTCTATACAATTTCCTATTTCCTATTTTTTTCCTATTTCCTAAAAAAAAGTTTCCTTTTTTGCTCTTACTGGGAGCCTGAAGATTGCCTTGTTATTATAGAACACTTCTTTGACAAAGACTTCATGAACAGAGTTCATGCTCAACCAAGACTACACTGAGATTATTGTCTTTTTTTGGTCTTGGCCAGAATTTTCATCAGTGTCACTGTTTGATCTTTTTGCTGGTGCCAACAGTCTGCTTCAGATAGTGAGAAAAGCCAAAGACCTCTGCACTGGTTCCTCATCTAAACAGAGGTTGCACAGGGAACAACTGTGTTGTGGTGTGCAGTTAGTCTGGTCATGTGAAAATGAGTTGGAAGATGATGGTTGTCCAAACAGCCACAACTGTTTATTTCCTCCCATAACTGTGAACTGATATTCTTCAGTAGTTCCTTTGCTAGCCATGACTATGATGTAGCACATGGATATGATGCATGTGATGAATACTGAAGATACACGTACAAGCTGCATGTAGTCCAAGAGCCATAAACTATTCCTCCTGGGTTTAGAAGTAAGACTTTTTGTCCTTGGGATCCACACTTGTGGCAGTGGGTATGGATGAAATGCAGTTTTTTTTTTATCCCTGCAGGCCAGTAGCAATTTTTAGCCCTTTGAAATTTGGAGGATATTGTGACTCCTTTACTGATAGATCTGTTCTTGGATTGTCCCCTGGCTTGGATTATTCTGTGATAGATAAAAAATATGATTTCTTATAGGGCTGTGAGTTCCCTGAATCAGGAATATCTTTTCTGAATAATTGGACATCACTTAATAGGCATCACTGCAAATGCATTAATAGTGTAACACCCTCTACTCCATCCTTTTGACCTCATCTACATCATGTATATTTATTCTTTCCTGTGATAAAAACATTAACCTCTTATCTTGCCTAAGGTTCACATATTCATTCACTATTTGAGAAAACAGAGAGAGGAAGGAAGGAATGTAGGGGGAGAGGGAAAGAGGGAGGGATAGAGGAAGAGAGAAGCTTTTAGCATTCTGTAGCTGAGCTGCCTGATGTAATGTGTTAGAGGATATAGGTGCCAGTAATGTGCAAAGAGCTTGAAAAATGACCAGACAGTGCCAAGCCCACAATGCATGTTGTCAAGAGGGCTAACAGTATAATAAATCAACCTGTCTCGTGTCAAGGGTCAGGTGGTTTGATGTTCAAAGCTATTCGGCCAGCCTGATCCAGCCAGGCATATGCTATTCATTTCTGAGCCTCTAGCACTATTATGATACTGGGATCACCGTAAAGCAGTGCCAGCCCTGTGGTTCTTTGGTCTTTAAGTCAAGATCCCAAAGGGGAAAATTATCCAGGAGAAGAGAGCAAAGTGCTGCTTAGTTTCAAATCTTATGCTTTCCTCGTAATTATTCTTTTAAAGAAGCACTGAGAAGAGCATGAAAAACTGTGTCAGATGGATTTTTCCTATGCCCTCTGTATAGGACAGTGATGTTAACCTTTCTCATCTGAGCAAGCCATATGGGCCCACAGTGGCACGTGGGGACAATAAGCTCTGTTCTGTTCATGTGACCATGTACATACCCGAAAGAAATGTCATATTTTGAGTAAGTGGAGGATGCCAAACACAGTATAATTAAAAAATCCACTCCAGTCATGGCTATTGTACCTTCCTTCTCCGGTGTTTAGAGGGGCTGGAGGGAGGAGACCATGCCTCTGGCCTGCCAAGCTGGAAGGAGGGTTTTTCCACATGTGTCTTACTCTGTGTCTGCAGGGCTGGATGAGTGCATGGAATCTGCTGTAGGCATTGCAGGCCAATCTGAAACTTACATGTTCAGGATCTTTAATTAGCTTCGCTAGTTGGGAATATGCAAGGAGAAAGGTTAAAGCAGCAAATCAGGCTAATTACAGGCAGGAGGTCCCAGGAGTTTAGATCAAGTGATCTTCCCTGGCCCTAATCTCTGAGAGGGAAGCAGTTGACACTGTATTGTCCCTGCCAGTGCCAGTGCTGTTTTCCCAGCTGCTCTCCATGAATTCACTCTGGCTGTTTTGCTCAGGGGGCAGATTGCTGCCACAGACCTGTGTGAGTTGAGGCATAATGTATAATTTCTCCTCAGTGCTGTTGGGGTTTGAGAGCGGTAACTCCTGCTTCCTTCAGAGTGCCACAGGGGCACTCTGGGGGCAAACTGGGGGCTCTATGGACGCCAACACTGTGTCCCAACTTATCATAGAATCATAGAATGGCCTGGGTTGAAAAGGACTTATCTCTAAGCAACTTCATTTCTAATAGCCTCTTCCCATTCCTGTGAAAGATTTCCTGCACATTTTCCCCTTCTCCAGTTACATCATCAGTGTACTGTTATTTCTAGTGTAAGATAAATCGGAGTCCAAAATATTGAAACTAAAATGTCATGGGGGAAGTTGGGTTAAAAGAGGCAGCTGAGGTACTGAAACATCCAACTGTCAGAGGCAAACTGACACGAGGCCAATGATGTGGAGCTTAAATGCTGGCAGACGTGTTACACAGCAAGTGACTTTGTAGCAAATAACAAATTCTGGAAGAATAGTTGGGTGAGTTCTGTACCACCAGATACAGAAGAAATTTCAGTGGGAATCTGCTCTGGTCCAAAGAGTAATTAAAAACAAAACACATCAGAGACCCAAAAGAAAAACAGAACTCCAACCCCAAATACCCAAAACAATGAGTATGCATCAAGACTATAAAACAATTAGGTTCAAAGAGTGTATACAGGGAAAATTCAGTGTGAGTAGACTGTGATTTCATTAGTTTGTTTCCAGAATTTTTCTTTTGTGATTTGTTAACTCCCATGTTGGATGGTTATTTTGCTCAGAGAAACATATGTGGTTATGATGTAAGTCATATCTCTATGTGTTTTGTTTTATCATTTCATACATCCTGTGCAGACATTAATTCACCTGTGTATTTCAATTTTTTTTTTCTTCCAGAAAATAACTCCCCTCACCAAGCCCCCATGAGTACACTGGTTGTGTTTGCTCAAACTGGAGTAAGTCACAATGATTCTTTTTTTTTTTTTTTTTTTTTTTTAACATACCCAAATCCTGTGAAGGACTTTAACAAATGAAAGCTACAGTTGTTGAAGTACTAGTCTGGCAGTAGCCAGAATCTCCTACAGTGGCAGCATGCAACTAAGTCAATGGTCACTAGCTCCTTTCCCCATCTGCAGAGTGTATGATAATGCTTGAAACCTTTATAAATGTGTTTGAGCAATGTATAAAAAGTATATTTGTATAAGTAAGTCATTATCAGCAGTGTGCCTCACTGAAGGATCGAAGTGTGAGACAAAAGACAAAATACAGATTTGATCAGTTCATGACTATATGTACATAGCTAAGATTTACAATATAAAGATTATTTTTTCAAATTGTAATGCCTGTCAAATTATAATACTGTCACTGTTAAACGCTTCTGAAAATCCCACCTACATATTTCAGTAGGAAATTATGCAAAGATCAGGTGTTATGACATAGAAGTCTGCTCTATCTGCAATAGTTTTAGGCAGTGTAATAACAAAAACAGAACAGTAGATTGTATAAATAAGCAAGGAAACGAACAGTGAAGGCACAGGTCAGAAAGGACCACCTGTTGTAAAAATAAAGTACATTCTTCAGCTATAGCAGTTAAATCAGTACTTGTGATAGCAGAGTTGGACTGTATTATCAAGTCGAACTCAGACAGTGAGCAAGGGTATCATCTCAGAGACCGAAGGGGAAAACTATGGATTAGAATGTGGGAAGAAAATAAAAGGGAAGAAAATATTCAAGGTGTGAAATAATATTTCTGCCAGTGGTTAACTGTGGTGATTTTTTTTAAGGTTTTCACCCTTCCTATTGAAATGTGAGGCTGTCACTACATGATATGTTGTCTTTGGCAGCAAAGCTGTCTAGAAAGTTCCCAAGATCCACAACTAATTCACTGCTACATGCGTTTGTTAGTAAATGCTTACGTCTCTGTGCTGCCAACAGGTGACTCAGATGGTCTGCAGTCAAAACAGCCATTCAAACCTATTCAGTCTGAAAAAACAAAGGTCAGGTTCTGACCTGAACCAGTTTAGAAGTTGAGGTAGTGTTGTAGGCCACAACACATAAGCTTCAGTGCTGAACCAGGATAGGATCTGGTAACAGATTTGTGCAATCGTCCACTTCAGTAGTTCCAAACATACAGATGTATTTGCAATTTTTGGGATAACAAATCCCTTGCATCCTGATATTAAAAGCATAATCCCCATCTTGTAATAAAAGTACTTGTTTGTATAGGGGGAAATATATTGACTATACACAATTTTTACTTGTTGGGTGAGGAATTGTTTTGGTTTTTTTCTTTCAGAAAATGCATGTGTGCATGTTCAGCCTGGTATAGAATAACAGAATAAGAAAAGTAAGAGATATTTAAGTTTTCAAAATGCTCTGGACTATTGTTATAGCTAGTATAATATTCCAGTATTCTGAATAAACCTAATACAGCTGTTCCTCCATTCAATTTGTGTTTGTTGAAGTTATGCTTACTTAAGCTATCATAAAACAAAATACAAATGCTAATTAAGTAAGTAATTAAGTAAGACTTGTGCATTACTACTATTGACAGTTGTTATGGTTCTTAATGTAGTAGCGGTGAGTAGTGTTTTCTAGATCTGCAAGAAGGGAGTGATTGCCATTAAGCAACCTAAAATTAAGCATTGACTCTGCAGCACCTCGTATGCAGTCAGGCAGAAGAACATGAGGATTTTCAGGGCTATTCGACAGTTGAGATAAAGTAAAGAATAAAATCACCACAAGAATTCTTAAAAATGCATTAGAGCTATTTCCTACAATATTTTAATGGTCTTATGATTTTCTTGATCGTTTTATTTAAATATTTTAGTGCAATTTGTTTTAGTTTGTTTTTCATGCTCCTAATCCTTTCAAGATCAGGTGCTGAGCAATGAGGATAATTGGGGATTAGTTGGCTTGCTGCTGGTATTAATGCACCGAGTTATGAGACATCCGCAATATTTTTCCAGTGTGTAACAGCCAGTTGACCCGGTAGACCATGAGTAATGAAGAGCAGAACTGCACATTTTGTGGCCATCAGCATCAATGTGGGAGTGGCATTGTACCCAGCATACGTAAAGATAACATATTCTTCCATTCCTCTGTAGTCTTTGTCTTACCAAATTATTCAGACAGCTGTTTGCCCAAGCAGCCCATTACTGCACATTGTGTGACGCACTCCAAACAGCAATTATTTAGGTGATTTAGTCCAATAAACAGATATTTTTGTTACTGAGTAATGTTACAGTTTGTTAAAACAAAGCAAAAACTTGCAGGTTTCTACCCAGTTTGGGGAAGGGAAAGTGGGGTGATTGTGGGATTTTCCAGTCTTTCTCCCATTATGCCTTTGTTTACCACAGGAAAGTGACCTAGAGCAGAGAGATAAAAGAACCTTTGTATCCTTTTGTGCCTGAACAGCATGAGCTGGTGTGAGGAATGGTCGGCTCTGCCCTTCAGACTGCAATTGCATCCAGCCCTGTGTGCTACGCAGGTTTCTTGCTCACTGGGTGATCTTGAAGTGGCCTTGCTAAAAGCTCTCTCTGCCATTTCCAAAGGAGATAAATCTACCTAGAGCCCTGGGAAGCAGAATTGCTCTTCTTTTTGAAGGTGAGAACCTGACCTGAAGATCTCAGAGGCCTCTTCAAACAGATGGTGCTGATTTTTCAGAGACAGAGCTGCAGCTCCTGAAGCAATGCACTGCTGCACAGCCCTGGCATCCTGTGGTGCCCAGTCCCAGCACACAGATTCACAGGGTCCATGCTTAAGTCCACAGGGATGAAAGTTTGCTCACCGAGCCAGGTTCACTGAAAGAGCGACAGAAGAGGAAATATGTGTTAATTTTGCCAGGTATGTCCTTGCCTTTAGGAAACAGAGAATCCTCTAAGAATAAGTGCTAGAGGTTTGTGGTGGCAAAGAGTAAAAGACTAGTAGAAATTCAGGTGAATCAACCAGTATTGCTTATATGCTCACTTGTTCACCTGGAAGTTTTCTTGGGGAAGATTTTGATTCATTTTCTTTTCTTATTGATTTATTTATGTATTTATGGAATTTTAATAACATAAAGCCTTATTTGAAAGAAGAGCTACAGAAAGTTTTGAAATCTTAATTAACCAGTTCATCTCCCTGGAATATCAAAAACATATCTAAGATATGTAAGTACTGATAAATGCTGATTGATCATATAGTTTTCATCCAGGCCCTAATTTCTCAGAAATATTAGATAATGAATATTTATCTTTTCTATGACTGGGAATTCCTAATTTTTTCAGGATTGGAAAGTGTTTTTGTTTTGTTTTGTTTTGTTTTTTTGAACCTCTGATCACATGCTCCTGTCAATTGCCATTTCCTAGGCAGTGAAGGACCAGTGGTGAACTGGCAATAATCATGACAGTGCCCTGGAGTAATAATCATTACTCCAGCCCTCGGCACATGAGCCCAGGTGGCATGGATACTATGCTCTACTGAGGAAGCTCACAGCAATCTTGATATGATGGTACAACTGTTCAAGCGTTGTTTTCAGAGGACGGTAATTCTCCTCGTGGCAGCTCTTGTGGTGTCATCATTGTTTTTGGTTGGCATGTGAACAGAACAAGAACCTTTTAAGTGCTTTTCTGAAATGATTTTTGTTTGTGATGAAAAGTCTTGGGTTTTCAAACTGGGCTGTCTCTCCCATTAAGAATTGACTGAGAGTCTTGAGCCTTGAATCCATCACTAATTAAAACTTTTTCTAAACAATGTGTTTTCCATACAATAGAATTTCAGCTCTGAAAAAAGCAGCTTACTTTGATGAGATTTAATGTCATGGAAATGATCTGACTAGTTCCAGATGCATACTTTAGATATGCGTAGATAGTTTTGATTGCCTAGAAAGAACCACCTAGTAGACAGAGAGGATTTGGCATAGGCAATTATATTTTATCTCAGTTCAGTTTCAAAGCATTTGTGGGGATCCAAGATCATGCTTTGGTAAAACAAACAGATATGGCCCAAACTGCAGCAAGAAACTGAGCAGTAAAAGACAAATACATCTATGTACTGTTTACGTTGCAGTGAAAATTAATATTACACAGCTAGAGAATTCTGTCCACTTGTGTAACAAATGAAAAAGAGAGAGAATTATGGGACATTATATTCTGAGGAGCAATGTGACTAGTGAGGCAGAACTTGATCCACAATTGCCAAGTTACAACCTGATAATATGCTATCAATTCTGCATGATACTGATCTAGGACAGTGCTTCATGATCTGAGCAGTTATTTCAAATGATTCAGCAGAGCCCCAAGATCTACTGTATCGAAAGCAGCAGAAAGATCCATCAGCAAGAGTACTGTAATTTAACTTGAATCAGCAGCTGGTGATAAATCATTTGTGACCTTAAGTAAAGCAATCCCAGGACTCTGGTACTCCCTGAAGCCAAACTGAAACTTCTCATATAATCCATTCCCTGACAAAATTGCTAGTAGTAAAAGGGCAACCACTTGCTTCAGTCCTTCCCTTCCTTACATCCCAGAAAAGAGTGCCAGTTTAGTTATCGCTAGGTAGAACAGAATCCTGCTATGTAAGATAGGGGAAGCTTTTACCACTTCTGCTAACAAAGAACAGCTGCAAATTTCAGCAGATCAGAAGACTTGCAGAAAGCAAAGAGTCATTAACCATGTTAGCTATAAATGAAGTAAAGCACTGAAAGACTGTCCGCAAGCAGCCATATGGGCCAAGAGTCAAAAGTAGGAGTAATGGAGCATGATTGCTTTCCCAACTGTGTGATCTCAGCAAGAAGCAAATACAAATGTATAACACTTGCAGATACAGGCTCTGGTAGCATAATTACCAGCCGCAGCACTGAACAGTCGCAGCTGATTAGAAATTCACTCTGTACTTGCTGAATTCCTCACAGTAGGCAGCTGAAAGATTGTGCACAAAGAGTGATTTGTGGTTCAAAATATGATCAATAGCACAAAATAAGACTTCAGGTCTGTTTTTCCTCATTAATAACAGGACAAGAATACATAGACTTAGCTGGATCAAAAGCAATGTGCTGAGAATCTACATCATCTTGGTGCTTTAGGAGACCAATTTCTGGACTAAACAGTCTTTGAAATGATTCCACATCACGAGCTGCTGTCCCCACCTTAGTCAAGTCCTGTGATCACCAAGGCAGACAAAGACAAGCACAGAAAACTGAGAACAAATCAGGAGCTTCACAGACTGTTTTTAATTGGGAGGAAACAAAAGAAAAAACATCACAATTTGTACAAGATGGAGAGATGGATTCAATTTATGAGTAATAAAATAAACTTTGATTCTCACTTATTCTAATTGTCCTGGAAGATCTTCATGAGAGATCCAAGACAAATTACAAAATTTTCATCCCTATCACACTATCTGTCATGTTACAGACATCAACACAGGACTAACTTGACTCTGCCTTTAATGCAGGTCACCTTCTAGAAGTCATCTTATTATGCTACAGTTTTTAAGTTGGGCTGCCCAAATAGTTTCAATATTTTACTGGTGTTGAAGGAAAAATCCAGCCAATTCTCATGCTAAATATAGTGGAAACAAAGCAAAGAAATAGAGAATTAAAAAAAAGTACCACCACTCCCAAAGAGTCACTGATTTTATTACTGACTGCATCTAGACTGACTTTTAATGGTCTGAGTCCTGGACTCCATTAGTGTTTAATAAATGATGGTGATGATATCCTACCTGCACGATGCATATGGAGCTCCCATTGATTTCAACGTGAGCTCTTGATGCAGACTGATGGCAGGATATTCCTGTGACAGAGATGAATTTTCCATTAGAACAAAATGAGGAAGACCTGTTTCAGTCAGCACAATTCACAGCAACAAGAAATGTTCCTTGGGGGCTCAGTGAAAGATGCCCATCCTGGGATGTGGAAAGTAAATTGGGTGGGAAGCGGTGAGGCATAGTTGGACAGTTGTAAAACCAATTAGAACCATCATGCAGTCATATTGATGTTTAATTTGTATCATCTGGTAACCACGACTTCCTTTTTCAATCACACCATGGCGGAAATTACTGTTCTTTTTTATATGAAGGCCAAGGGCACATTTAATATTGGGATAGAAGAGAGAGTGTGTATGTCTTGCACTGTGTCTTGATAACCACCTTTCACTCAGAATAGATAAAAGAAAAATGAAATGCCATTAATTATAAACAACGGAGAAGCATTACCCATACAGAAATTTGGACAGTGACACAAAGAATTCAGCTGAATATTTTCCTTCAAGGATTTTGTTAAAAGTACAGAGTCAATGAGTTGATGTGAAGTCAGCTTTGCATGTGTCATAGAGGCACCTAAGTACAAGAGGGACAGAGAGAAACCTCTGGTAGTCTGTTTCTCAGAAAAAAACGGGGAAGGAAATGTTTTGGCAAGGAGTTATTTAAAAACATCTGAATCTGTAAGCCAAGAAAAGGTCTTGCAATTTTGATATTGATTTTATTGTGGAAAAGGGATGTATTTTCTGTAAAAAAAAAAAAAAAAAAAAAAAAAAAAAAAAAGATTTTGTTATCAATTTCTTCTCTTGGAAAACTATACATTTCACGTGAATATTTGGGTCAAAAGCACAAAACTTTCAACCTTTTCTAAGGTGTTCACTGAAGGAAAAAGGAAAAGAAAACACAAGTAATTCAATTATTTTTTTGATAGATATTTAATAACAATAGATTGTTGCTAAATTAACATGTATATTTTCAGGAGCAAATATGTAATTTTTGAAATGCATCTTAGAAAAACAGGATGAATTTGGCTGGGGAAATACCTTTGCTTTTTATGATATATTAATGATCTTAGCAAAAAAAAATCACGTCTTAGAATAGATGATTAAAAGGATTAGGAAAACCAGCATCTAAGTGAAAAATCAAAGGCAAAAGTAGTTGTAAGATGGATGGCAAATCTCGCCTACTAGTGGAATAAATAAAATACACCAGAAATATATCTCTTCCCTCCCCATTAAGTTTTTGTGCACTAGCAATGCACACTAAAGGATTGGGATAATTAGGAATTCCCATTATTTTTAAAAAACATTTTTTTTTTTTTTTTAGATGGGCAGAACTAAGGTATCTATCTAATAAGTATGGATTTTTTAAATGCAAAACTGTCAGTTCATATCTCTACAGCAGTGCATATTAGGCACCCAAACTCCAGAGTGGCTTTTCAGGATTTTGATCTGGATTTCTCTCCGAGCTCCTGGAGATCCGTACTTTTTATTCAGTAAGATTTTCAGCTTTTATTGCTCTAAGAAGTGATCTCGGCAGTTCTCTTTTTTCACTCTCATTATGGCTTTTACATGGCCCAGTGTAAAGAATATAAATATTGCTTGAGCTACTTATAGGTGCAAATGGAAATGTGAAAATATTTATGGCTGAAATGAAAGTATAATCTGTATTGCCTAATTATGATAATCCAGGGAAATTATTCTTGCATAATGTCGTATAAAGTAGTAAAAGGATAAATAGCTAGCTGCTCTTTTTTTGTTGCTTGCTTCAAATAGGTCCAGGTAAAATGTTAGTAAACTTGTATTTCATGTTGACTATCTTGTTTAAGCTATACATTGGAAAAGTTTAGTACTCTAAATTACAATTTCTATTGCTTGCAAAGTGCTGGGAGAAGGCATAGATTTCAGTGTAACATCATTCAAACTAATCTCTGAATCTGTAGGAATTTTTATTTATTTATTTGTAATTATTTAACATCTGTTGACTTCAGGGTCATAAAGTTATTTTATAGAGTTTAAGAAAGTTTTAAACAGAACCTAAGTTTTTGCTAGTCCTTCTGGCTGTGAAATTATCTTCTTAATATAAAGAATCACTACAACTAAGTTTATGGAGTATGTGGAACTCATTACATTTTTTGTAAATATCAATAGATTAGTCTTGCCTAATGTGAAATTTGGAAATGTATGCATTTAATGTCAATTCTTACTTTCGAGTAAGATGGAGATGAAGAAAAAGTATTATGGCTTATAGAATTTACAAGGTATTTCATCAGGCTTACACAGCAGGAAGGCTTTCCAGCTGTAAGGTTTCAAAGGACTTTCTGAAAAACAAAACAATACAACAAACACCCTTTACTAACAACAAAAAAAGCTGCAGTGTGGCTTTCCGTGATGCTCTGCTCCATTATACTCTGTTGGATAGCTAACAGGAGAGGCAAGCAATAAATTTTCCTATGACTGGGGGATTCCAAAGAGCTCAATCTCATTGTTGCTTAGATGTCCAAATGACAGCCGACCCCCTGCTAGTCCCAGTTTTCGGGACTCAAACAGGAGTTTCTCTCCTTCACTTGGTTGTATACTCCCATTGTTTTTGGAGAGACTCAGTATCTTCAATACTTCTAACACTGTGTCAGAGGTAGCTGAAGCTGGCAAAATGGTTCTCAAGCTACTGAGGGGAAGAGGAAATCAGACACAGACAACATAGACTTTCTTTTCATAGGAGGCCACCTGGAATCAACTCTATCTTCAATCCCAGATGAAGAGTGGTGATGGCTCCTAAGGCTGAATATGAGCTGCTTGAAGAAAACTGACACTTCCTCTTTTCAGACTAAATGCTGTGGTGGTGCTGTCTCTCAGCCATTTCAAGCTGACTTGGAACCACGCTGCTCCTGAGTGCCTTTTCTTCCCCCTGCTGCTTCGCCTGCACTGGGTCTCTAAATGTATCTTTGTTGGCTGATCTCACTGAGAATTGTACGTGCCAATCATCAAACTGTGGAAGTGAGAATGAGCTGACAATGGCATCTCACTTTGCAAATTATGTTTCTTTGTTTAAAAAATGTGTGGGTCAAAGTATTATTTTGAAGTTAGCGTCTTATGGGACTGCTTTTTGCAACTTCAAAAAGAATAAAGATTTTTGGCTCCAGGAAGAAAACAATGAGTCACCCTTTGTGTAGCTTCAGAAAGGGGTACAGGCCTAATTTATCTTTCTTTGAACACAATGGAAGAGCCTGTAGAACTACTGTACTGAAAGGACATTGACTTCAGGGGATGGTGGATTGTGCCCTAAATGCTTATAGAATCTCTGCCCAAAATTCCAATCTCTGTTGCATGGGTATTAATTCGAGAACATCTCCACTTCTTCCAGTAATCAGTCTGGTGGTAGAAGTGAGAGACTGGAAGAGTTGAGTGAGTCTTGGTATTCTCAGTCTCACTGAATACAGAAACCACTGACTGATGGCACTGGTGATGTTTCTGTTCAGGTCCTCACTCCTTCTCAGAGAAAGTAAGTTGCCTCAGAGTGATTTTTGGTGAAATTTATCCAGAATACAATGTAAATCTAGCTCTTCTTTCATTCCTTCAGTACTATATTTTATCTTCCTGATAGGTATTTAGCTTTTAAACAATGCTGTCTGACGAAGATCAAAGAATCTGCTTAGTTTTACTGTGTGTATGTGTGATTTGGCTACATCTCATTTTTAAAACTCCTGTACTGTACCATCATAATGGTTTTACCTCAGGACAACCACTGTGCATTTATTAAATGAGATGAAACCAATGCTGAAGACAATACAGAGTTGTGTGACCTTTCAGATATTGTTTGTCCAGACAGCTTGTGTCATCTTGTGATATCTTCCACCTGATTTTCTGTCTGTATGTCATGCACCATCTGGGATAGAGTTAATTTTCTTTGTAGAGGCTTGTATAGGATGCTATCATGCTGCCCTGTCAGTGAAGAGCTAGGGGTAAGAAGTTGGGAGGGCACAGAACCAGGACAGCTGACCTAAACTGGCCAAAGTGCATTAATGAAAGTGGCAGAATCCCTGCCTGCTGATGCGAAGTAATGAAGGAAATCCTTGTTTTACTTTGCTTTTGTATGCAACTTCTGTTTTCCCTGAGAAATTTTCTTTACATCACCCCACAAGATATAGTCGTCATAGATTCATAGTCATTCTAGAGTCATTATAGAGATATAAGAGTCAAGAAGTCATCATAAAGTAATCAACGAGAGGTAATGTAGTTAAAGACTAATGATGAGTCATCATAGAATCACAGAGTCCTCATAATGTCATAGTGTCATCATAGTGTCATTGATTCATCATAGAATCATAGAGTCGTCATGGACTGGTCTTTTACCTTCCCCATTCTCTCTACATCCCATTTGCAGAGAGCAAGTAAGTGGCTGCATGGTGCTGAGCTGCTTGCTGGGCTTAAATCACAACACAACTACTGGACAGAAGAGAAAGATTATTTACCTTTTGCTCATTTTATGTCCTGTAAGGGTCTGTTTGCAGTTCCAATTTTGGATGTGTGCCAGATGCAGTGGAGAAGCAGCAGGGACTTTGGAGGGAGGCCACAGCTGCAGAGTTGCAGGTGGTTTTCCCATTTCTGGAGTTTGGAGCAGGTGCTCATCTTGCCTTTCCCTGGGCTTCACACATTTGAGAGATCTGCATGGGAAGTCTCTTCGGAAACTGAGAGAAAATTGTCATTTATCTGAAAGGAAATACACTGTTATTATATTCTTGAACCACCTAATTTTAGCTGTGTGGGCTACAGTGAAATCTTTTTGAAGAGCTGGGACACAGTACTATAATAACATTTACAATTTCTTTTTCTTCATTTGTATCTAAGAAACGTATATATTACATAAACTCCTGCTATTTTCTCATAGCAATACTACAGCTACATTTGCAGTAGCAGCTCCGCTGTTACATTACTGCAATTATAATAAATTATTGAAGTGTAAGCCTAAATATATACCTAGACTACTCTTTCAATTTTAATTCCTATTTAAATATTTTATATAGTTTTCCAATAGATTTTTCATTGATGGTTAGTAATAGCACCATCACAGCAGATACAGTTTTGTTTTGAAAGGTACTTTTGGAAATCGTACCTGGGTTTTTAATTATTTAAGTCAAAGAAACAAGTTAGGATTGTCTACCTTTAATATGTCAACAGGATAAAAGAGAAATTGTATTTATATCAAGGAAATTATGCTAAGCTCAATCATAAATTTGATATTTTAAAGAGGGAGAGGCTAGAGGCACTTCTGAGATACGTTATGAACATCTGATCTTAAATATGGAGATGCACTTGTTTGGCTAGAATTATTGTATTGATTGGCTGAACTCTAAATTGGAATAGCAATAGAAAAATAATTGTTGTTACTTGTCTTTCAAGCACTACGTCTTACCCTCCTCATTTTTTTCTTTTTTTTTCTGATCAGACTAGGTATGTGCTTTGCTTTAATATTCCTTGTCTTTTGCCATGTTTTTATGGTAACATTAGAAACTGTTATCATTCACTAGTCAAATGGTGAGGAGGGGTGATAGTGTAGTGCCAGAAGCCAATGTAAATCAAATGGAAGTTATTTTTGTTCATTTCTTTTCACTTGTTAGTTTTTCATTTTTATTCTGTTTTTAAGAACCTGTACCTGCTAAGTGGTGCATTTTGTTAGTAACTAACGCATAACAGAGGGTCCATTTCCATTGTAGTCTTGAAAAGGGAAGTGGCAGGTCTCTTCTTGCCTCCCTTTTGTTCTTCTTTTGTTCTACCAACAGCAAATTCCATGTAAGTATGAAGCGGAACAAACAAACAAACCTACAGAATTAAGAATTATATGAAAACAGTAGTTAAAGCAAAATAAAATGCAAAATCAGATTTCTGTGAAGACATGAAATCTTAAAGTTTTCATGGATTTTCAGATACAACCTAGTGGAGAAAAAGAATAATTTTGTTTAAATTCTGATATCTGCCACAAGGCAGACTCAGTGGTACAAGTTTTCTTTTAAATTAAGTAATGTTTGGTGTATAAATTAAAGGTTGGCAACTGCTAAGTATGAGAATTATAATATCTGTCTTTGTGGAAACTAGGTTTAACAGATGTGTCTTTAAATATGAATACCTATCGTTATTTGACAACTAAATAGTTGTTTTAATATGTGGTTATTAATTTTATTCATAAAACTATTTTTGCTTGAACTCATTGGTTTCATGACTCTTTATTTTTCAAAGCTTTCTTTACAAAATGATAAGTGATAGGATAGCAGAGAGAAACAGCTTTGCAGTTTGGTGGAACTTCAAACTTATTCCACAAGATAAACCAACACTTTTAGAAGATATGATAGAGAATACAAGATTAGGGTGCTTGAATAGGGAACCTGGACTGTAGAAGCAATGATTTCCTGACTTGGGTTTGTTAAGAGACTGGATTTCCATGGCTATGTTATAACCACTATGCTGATCTCTATTGTCTTCTCTCTCATTTTTATCAGAAATTCTATTCTGGAGCAAAGAAACCTTTTCCATGAAAGTTTCATCTGAACTAGTACATTCCTGTGAAAAGTTATAATTTCAACATATTTACATTTTTCATAGAGTTGACTAGTGCTACCCATGATTACATATGTATAAAATCAAGTATTGAGTACCTTGTACATGAAGAAGCTGAGTATTCACATAATTGTTAGCTACATATTTATTTTATTATATATTGATGTATTACTTCTTATACTAACTTATATGTGATGTATTACTTAATAGAACTCATATCTGAAATTCAGTACATTTATGGGGAACAGGCTATCAGTAATCCTCAAGCTAAAGGTACTTAAATGTGGCTATACTGAATCTGCCTCATTTTGCAAAAGGAAACAGTCACTCTTCCCCAACTTCAGTTGTGTTAAGAGGTGGTGAGTTAGTGAAAAAAAAATCTTCAACAAATGCAGTTAGCAACACTGTTATGTCAGTGTAAGTTTTGTTCCTTTTCCATTAACATTCTGTATATATTTGTCCTTTAATGTTCAGTTCCAAAATTGGATAGCACATTTCCTGGGAGGTTTTTTATACTCATTAATCATAATGCTGACCTTAACAACTGAAGGTTTCCAGTCATTTGTTTATAGACAAATTTACAAAGGTACTACAATGCTTAACTGTGAATGCTAAATCTGAGCAAGCATGATACATAAAACCAAAGATAAAGTGGTTAGTATGGCACTAAGAAAAGGCTTTCATGAAATCAAAGGGAAGTCTTAATACCTCATTTTGGTGGATGCTTTTGTTGAAACGATGATGGCAGAATCAAACTATATATTTTGTTCATTAACAGTGTTATTTGTAGTTATCCCTTTAATTTTATAAAATAGTTTTTTGAATTATTTTGATGAAGAATTATATGAAAACTAAGCAGATGCTCCTCTTTCTCTACATGTTATACATATCCTAGTTCAGAGGATGCTCAGGCCAATACTGCAGGAGGCTTTTTGAAAAATAGATGCTCAGAGACTCAATCTGGCTGCATTATTATGCCAAAACAGAATGTAATATACGCAATTTTTGTTTTAACCCTTCTCTTTGCCTTTTATTTTCCCTATAAAATATCAATCTTGCACAAGCAAATTACACAAGAATCTCTTGTGTCAATACTACCTACTTTAAGATATACCACATATTACCTTAAAAGTGCATGCAATTGGAGTCAACTTTTTTTAAGAAATTGCTTTTTCTCTCAATGCACATTGATTTCTGAATTACTTTTATTCTGATGCAAGTACTGGACATGCAAGAGAGCTGCATCTTTATATAAATGGCTTTTTTTTTTTTCAGATTATCATTAAGAGGAATAAGGATCATCGTGAAAAGAAAAGTGAGTGTTAAAGTGGGTGTTCATGGATCCTAGAAGTCCTTCCTAGTGCAGTGACTTTGGTCTAATAATTTTATATTTGGACAGTTTGTTGGATAGTTTGATAATAATAGTTTGATATGCTGCAGCCATGAGCACAGTAAGCATCAAGAGCAAAAACACATTTCTCATATATTTTCCTGAAGTCCCATTCACCTTTTTACCTGAGGCCAAAAAAAGCATCCACCCAGCTCTCCTAATTCCCTCAAACACAGAAGCTCTCAAATTAGAGCCCCGGACGCCAACTCTGCTAAAAGTTTCCTGGTGCCCCAGTTGCAATGGGTGATAGGCCTCCACAGGCTTCCAAGTAAAATGTGATCATTTCTTGCTGATCCTTGTGTTCTCAGCACTATCCAATTAACAGTGGACCCCGACTAGCTAGGATCTCCAACAGTGAGTATTATTGCTAACCCAACTGGCCACCTGCTGGTAAGGCCCCCCTGTTTTCCTCTACACTCTAACTGCTCTCATTGTTTATTCATAGAGCCAAAGATTAAAGCCAGAAAGGACCACTGTGATCATCTTACCTCTAATCAGAAACCTTTCCAATTTTTCAACCTTCTCATTCACTTGCTGACATTACATGTAGATGCAGAATGCAGTTTACAGAGAACTCCTTTATTTTCCAACACACTTCAGTCTGGTTTGGGTAACCAGATTACATGCTCATCTACCTCTGTAACAGATTTTACAGGACTGGTCTCTACTCTCCAGCCCAATTTTGAGCTCCACCTCAGATCCCAGTGGTCCCATTGTGAAAATTCAGTTGTTTAAGAAGCATAGAGATCATGGTACTAGAATTCAGAATGAACCAATTCCATTGATCTGTTCATAAATTGTTTGGTCTTACCCCTGCAAACTAAGAAAAACTGTCACCTTGGCATTTTCAGGCAGCTTTTGTCCTCTCTCCCCTCCTTACTCTTTTGGTTATTTGGTTGTTGTTTTTTTTTTCTTTTCCGACAGAACAATGTCATTGTTAGTGTCAAAAATGAAATGTATTTCAGTGATGTCTGGGTTTCCTAGTGATGGGTATCCAGACTGAGGCAAGATATGAAGCTAATCGGAAGCCTAAGTGCCTGCAGAACAAAATGACAGACCTTGATCATTCCCTACTGACCTAATGGAGACATAGATATAACTCCAGAGGAGACCAGTGAAGAACAGTTATGTGGGTTCCAAATGTTTCTAGAACCATAAAACACATGCCTAATTTTGTTAGGTTAAACCTACCTTGAATAACATTCACTATGTAGATAGCCAGGCATTACTGATCTCATTATCACATTTTAAAGATATAGACAGTATTGTTCAGATCTGGTTTTTGTGGTCAAAGTAACTGAATGTTAGATAAATCATAGCAGTTGTTAGTGTACTAGTATGTTTTACTGTCTGTGACAATCTCAGGCAAACTGAGAGTTGAGCTGAAACAAACTCAGGAGTTTTTCAAGAAAAACTGATTTTTACAGACTGAGTAGAAACTCAGACTGAGATATTTGCTGTCACAAAAAGAAAGAGAATCACATGAAAAATAAAATCAATTATTCAGCTGATTTTTTTTTTTTTTTTTTTTTTTTTTTTTTTTTTTTCCAGAGTGATGGAACACGAATCCACAAAAAATCCCTGCTACCACTGGGATTAAAAATAATAATAATAATCACACAGAATAACAGGAAAACACCTTCTGATTCAGTAAGTGGGCGGAAGAAATGACATAGATGTTTTACAAACTACAGGGATTGGGCAGCTGTTTCTGATATTTTAACTCAGGATGGTATATTGGGAGCACATTTCATCTGTATGTTCAAGTATGGGTACTGTTTTTTTGGGGGGGGGTAGAGGTATAAGCATTTCCTCCTCCTCCTTAATCTGTGTTGTTCCCAACAAAGAGGACCCTGAATCACAAGCAGACGCACATCAGCTAGAATGATGAGTCAAATTAAGCTCTGAAAGATAAGAGATCAGTTATACTTGTGGCCAAACTTTCCTTCTGGATACTAGGTAGGGACTTCCCCATCAGTGTGTGTGTTCTTCCATTTGATCTTTTTGAGCTGTTTTAATTTCTCTACTGAATGAACATGAAAAACAACTGTGTAATTCCATTTACCTCTATAATTTTTCTGGGACTGGATGATCAAAATATCTTTTGACCTGGAATTTTTTAATTATTATTATTAAATTATTAATTATTAATTTTAATTAATAATTAATAATTATTAATGTGGATTAATTTTATTATTAATAATTAAATTAATTAATAATTATTAATGTGGATTTTAACTCTAGCCTGTGTCTCTGTGTGTAATTTTCAATTACTTGAATTTCTGGTATTGTCTTATGCTTTTACATCCATTCCAGATGTTCCTCAAGCTTTCTTTTTTGTCCTCTTCTCAAATTAGAGATAATAATCACTGCTATGATAAGACTATAAGGTTCCCAACTCTTCCTTCGATTTAGCAAAATTCTGCCTCTACTTCAGAGAATCATAATATCAGGAGATGGCTTGGATTGGAAGAAAGCTCAAGAATCATCAAGTTCCAACCCCCTGCTGCAGGCAGAACTGCCAACCACTAGATCAAGTACTAGATTAGGCTGCCCAGAGCCCCATCCAACCTGGCCTTGAACACCTCCACGGGCAGGGCATCCACAGCCTGTTCTGGGCAACCTGTTCCATCACCTCAGAATTCTCTCAGTAAAAAAAATTCCCCCTGACATCTAATCTGAATCTCTCTTCGTTTAGTTTAAAACCATTCCCCACTGTCCTATTGCTATCTACCCACATAAAAAGTTGATTCCCTTCATGTTTATAAACTCCCTTTAAATACTGGAAGACCACAATGAGATCCTGCACTGTTCTCCAGGCTGAACAAGCCTAACTCCTTTAGCTTGTCTTTTCTGGAGATGTGCTCCAGCACCTTGATCATCCTCATGCCTATCCTCTAAACTTTCTCCAAAAGCTCTGCATCTTTCCTGTTTAGGGGTTCCAGACCTGAATGAATGGGACCTAATGGTGACAGAGTAGAGAGGTTCAATCCCCTTCCTTGCCCTGATGGCCGCCCCTCTTCTGATGGAAACCAGGATACTGTTGGTCTTCCAGGCTGCAAGCACACAGTGCTGCCTCATAATAGGGATCCCTAAGTCCTCAGCAGGGCTACTACAATGATTTCTTCTCCTAGTCTGTATACTACATAGGATTAGCCCAATCCAAGTGCAAAACCTTGCACTTTGCTTAGTTGAACCTCATTAGGTTTACCTGGGCCCACATTTCAGGTCCCTTTGGATGGCATCTCTTCTTTCTGCTCTATCAACTACACCACTCATCTTTGTGTCATCAGCAAACTTGCTGAGAGTGCACTTGATCCCATCATCTATGTCACTGATAAAGACCACCTGTACTTTGTGAACTAATGTATGGCAACTTTGACCTTGATCACTGTGATTAAGTTGAATTGAATAATTTGTCTGTGAAATCAGTCTTATTTCTGTTTACAGAATATGCTTGGGGATATTGTTGCTTCTCTCATAGCTAACTGAGATTTTTCAGACGAGTCACTCAATATTTTTGTGGTTTTGATGAGTTTACACTCCTGAAGAATCCTGATGTATACTTACACACGTATTTTTTTAGGTTTTGCTTTTGCCTTTACCTCAACTAGTAAAATTTAACATATTGATGGTTCTCGAAGGTGAATACAAATGGAACACAGAGTTAGCCAAAGTAGTTTTTTTTTTACAAAAGTAAGCTTTACTTTCAATCAGTGCTTGAGGGACCTTAAACATTTTTCTGCTTAGAACTTAAATACTGTCTTTGGCAGAAGACTGTAAGCCTTAATGAGATGAGCTGGTATTGACAGATTATGATGTGCTTGTTGTGTGATATTTACATCTACACATTTACGTAGACCAGAAAACACTTTGTGGATTTAGGAATGCTGATATACCAAAAAGTTGCTTTGAATGTAATTATAGTTGATATTTGCAAAGTTTTGTTTTTTACCGAAGTGGCAAAGCTGTCTTCCTTCACCAAACCACACCAAATGTCTAGTTTCACTGCTCTATTTAGGGCTAGAAGTCCAGGTGGCATAGCTTCAGGGATGTAACTCCAAGTGACACAGTGATGCCACAGAAGCCTGGCCTTAGGAAGAGATACTGATTCTGCAAATCTCTTGGCAGAAGTTTGCCCCATTATTAGCATACATAACTGTGAGTTAGGTAACCTAGGGCCTTTATTTCTAGCTAGGGCATTGGCTTGCTGTGTGACCTTTAGTGAGACATCTCATGCTGTTTTGCCTCCTTGCTTTACAAGAGAGAAAAATGTATCAATAGGAATGTGAATCTTAATTCATTAGTAAAGCATTTGCTGTTTTGCACAATAATTTTTATGTTCACCTTTTATTAAAAGGGATTTATTCTTGCCTTTCTATTAAAAAATGGCGATAAAACAAAATACTACAGAAAGTGATAGTAGAAAATACCTCGATTCTTGCCTAACACCTATATGCAATGTGTATACATCTACTAAAAGACTGAGAAACCTTAAGAAGAGATCCAAATAAAAGGGTGCTACTTCCCATGATTGTCAAATATGTTTTAAAACTGTGCTATGAAGAGATTCTCTTGAATATTCTACACTGCTATCATAGAAATAAATGCATTGAGGCTAACTGAACTGTATTAACAGTCTGTGAGAGTATCAAGTGTGAGGGTTCCTTATATCAATTACTCTCTTTGAATATCCAAACAGAATTTTGATTTCAGCAGCTATGAAATAAGATACATTTTCTGTTTTTCATTCAATACTGTTCTATAGATATTTTATTTGGTACCTTGGTATTTCTACAAAGACTGCATAACTCTTTCTGTTATACTTTCAAACAGTGTTTTAAAAAAAAATGATTCTAACAACATCCTATTTGGAGGCCAAACATCTTTAAATCTTTTCTCACAGTCAGACATGTTTTGCTCTTTATGTGCAGTCACTTGAGATGTAACCCTACGTTGTTACTCTCCTGACACCCTAGAGTCAGAGGCTGAATCCATCTGAGTCTGGGGATGCTTCTCTCTTTCAGTAAAGTCCTGAAGAATGACTTGCATGCTAAGATGTTTTTCCCCTGCCATCATTTATTCTAGTTAGAATGCTATTTCTTTTCTCTCTGCAGTTCTCATCTTGCTTGGTATGTAGTGGAGCTTTTCATCATGAAGAGATGGATGGCAAATGAAGTAAGAAAAATACCTTCCATGGAAAATATTTGCAGAATTAAACAGATGAATATCAGGTACCTTTGATTAGTCACAGAGAGAAAGTAGTAAAGGGATAAATTGAGAGATTTATATCCTATATCTTGTCTCTGTTCCCTGGAAATATATAAAAACATTAGTGTAATTCAGATCAAAAAGCTCATTCTTAGTACTCATGGATAAACTGTGCAGCGTAGTGTGACTTAACTGAGGAGAACTTCAGAGGAGAACTAAAATCTTGGAAAAATGTTTGGAATTTATTTTTATAAAAGCTGGACATTCACAAATTTTATTCAATATTTTTGTGGTGTACGTTCACCTGTTATGCAAAACTCTCTGACTGCCAAGCTGCATCAGTGTTTAATTTGAAACTGTCATTATAGCACTAGTAAAAGAAGTTTGTAAAGCTGAAGAAGGGACTTCAATAAATAGTCTGCCTTTCTATCTGTGCTTTTCTTGTGTGAGTTTCTTGAAATATATTTATTTTCATGCCTATCACATTGTTAATGAGTTTTCTTCTATAAACTGACCCTGACTGCTACTCTAAAATATATTTTAAATGAAGCATGGCTCTGAGACCAGGCAGATTATTAAAACATTGAAGTATATACATTGAATCATACAGAGATCTTGCTTGTTGGTACTTGAAGACTAAATAATTTTTTTGAAAGATGATTGTTAATGAACAGACTTAGGGTCCTAGTTGTCCCATACAAAACTCCCTCTCAATCTTTTTCTTATTTACCCATCTGCAAAATGGATTTAAAATAACACTACTAAACCCAGTAGCATTTGACAGCACGTTTACTTAAATATAGATGAGTGTTCAAGGTGCAAAACAAAAAAAACAGCACCCATTATTTTCCTTATGAAATACAAGCCTTAGATGGTAGCAGAAATTAGTTAATTTTGGGTGTAACCAGCAAGTTCAACTCTCAGTGGGAAAAGACTATAGCAAAACAGGTTTTGTATATCACTAGAAAAAAGAATGCATCTGGCAAAGTGATTGTGTGCTTAGAGAAATACACACGTAGCAGCAGATATTGCTGCAAAAGCATCCATATGGCTGACTGTAATTGGTCAAAAAGCCTTTGTTATGATTTTACCTAAAGTTCTTGCGTTTTTCACTACTGATCATCACTGTAGTGCAAAAACTGGAAGTTAATACACCAGTCTATATGTAGACAGAAACTTAATGTTATTTGTACATACTTCTCTTGAAGTATTCTCTTGAATACATCTTAAGCATTTTTAAATATCTACATGGACACATATATACTTGCATGCTATTTTTTTATCCTCCAAGTTTCAGTAAACTGCTACAATACTAAGTACTATATAAGTTGCTTGAGATATTGTGACCAGATGGTTCACAAGGCTAGTAATGGATTATAGTGCTTTCTAGCTCCAGATTGCCAGTTCAAATCTGGGTCAGGTTGACACTGTCTGAAAATTATTACTGTTTGGTGGCTTATGTGAAATGAGTTGGAGACCTCAATATAGTTCCTAAAGGCTGGGTTAATATAACACAAATGTCACCAGATGATTGTCGGTTTCAGGGCTCAGGCTGAAGCACACCGAAGTCAGTGGAAAAACTTCCATTGATTTCAGTGGGTATTGAATTAGATCTTAATTATGGAGAATGAATCCTTTGTGCTCATGGAAGTGCTTATTTACAGGGGGGTGAAGGATGTCCAATGAACTGTTCCTGGGGGACAAGTACTACTGCTAGCACGTAAGGTTTTGAATGTGGGATGAGGTGGTCCCAGGTTCGTATACAAACTGGGAGGAAAAATCCTTGAGAGTATCCCTGCTGAAAAGGACTTACTGGTCCTGGTTGATTAAAAACTTATTATGAGCCAGCAGTGCACTTGTAGCCCAGAAGACCAACAGTATCCTGAGTTCCATCAGAAGAGGGATGGCCAACAGGGTGAAGGATGAGATTGTCCCCCTCTATTCTGTCTTCATGAGGTCCCAGCCTCATGATGTGCTTTGCCACTGTTCTGGCTCCATTAGTATAACAATGAAAGAGAAGTTACTTGATCCTTGGGGATAAGGAGAATCATAATGAAGAAATAATAGATATTGAAGACCCTTGAGTTTAACTGACTGGAAATTTAAACTAGACAAGTTAAAGTGGGAAACGAGGCACAGTATTATCACCATATTTGATTAACCTGTAGAAGAAACCAGTAGCAAAAAAGGAGAAATTGCCATTTCTATATCAAGTTCAGATATGTATCTGGAAAATATGTGTTAATCAGATCTGCCACTGGACTGTGTCCAATGACATTGCTTGCACTGTCATAGTGATACAATTTTATTGCCAAAGGACCCCCAAAAGGAATAAAACTAAACCACTTGTGCAGCTGACTGCATTTACTTCTGCTTTCTGCTGTCTTTCTAGCTTAGTTCCTAGTCTTGCTGAAGATACACTGAAATGCAATGGTGTTCACGTGTTCTTTGTACCACGTGAGTTAAATTAATTCAAATTTCAAATCTGTTACAAACCTGTAAGAGTGTCTTTAACAAAGGAGCTCTTGGCTGTATACCCAAGAACAATAAAACTCTTATTCTTATCAATCCTTTTTGTTTTTCTCTCGTAAAAACATTTATGACTTTATATTGGATGATGGTAACTTAGGGAATTTACATTCTAAGTATAGACTCTAAACAAAGATGAAGGTTTGCTATTGAAATGCAGCATTTTAGAATGCCTCACTTGTTTGTCTGTGTACTGATCAACACGGAGAAAAATAACTTTACTGAGTTTTTTATAATAGCCAGTAATGACTAACACTTTAAAAATGTTTCTCTCTAGTGGCAGAAACAATAAACCAGATTTTGGCACTTGGAAATGAACAGAGACACAGAGTACAGAAGAAAGATAAATATTTTTGAAGTAGAAAAGACTATATGTGAGTTCAATATAGTCTTTTGGCTAAGAGCAAGATAATCTACAAATAGAGTCTGTGATTTAACAAGGCAACCCAAAAGTTTTAAGACCTGGATTCCCATCAGAAATCTGAAGACTATCCCTAGAGCTTCTGATGTGGACAGAAAAACCTCAATGAAATAAATAAATGAAACTTTATGATTTTGTCTGGGCCTTTACTCTGTTATAGGAAAGTACAAGTGTGTACAAGGCAGAATTTATTTTTTGTTACACATATGAAGAACTACACCAAATAGAAAAATCACTTCATTGATATGCTGTCAATCAGGTGAAGTTGCATGAGAGGCTATTCCAATTTTAACACCATCATTTAGATAAAGAATGATGATTTTGTTACCAGAAAACATTTCAACCAATAGGTCTGCACCTGAACTGTGTTAGAAAATTAGATATGGTTTAAAATCTTCAGACCTTTTTGAATTTATTTCTATTTATTTAGCAGTTTATACTGTTTGGAGATAAGATTGTCTTTTCTTTTATATCAGACGTAAATTTAGATTTAATAAAGACATAATTAAATTCTGCAGTTTTCTTTGCATGTTTATAAATATGGTGTTGCTCAACAAGCATTTTAGTATAAGTGAAACTTATTTAAATGGAATTTATGAGAGACGTTCAAATTTACACATGAGCTTTGCAAAGTCTGTAGTTCAAATGCCCAGAATATTTTTTTATCGTGTATTTACTTTCAGATACATATGTTTTACATTTGTATTTATATAAAATAGTCAACAAGAAAAGATATTTTCTTTGGGAAGCAATTACCTTCTCATTTAATGATCAAATTTAGAACAGATTTACATACAAAAATAATTTAAATATGATATTATTTTCTTGAATCCCACAAAAAATCCTTCCCCTTTAATTCTCTTTTTCATGTTACTTTCTTCCCTCTTTCCTTCAGCTGGCTCAGTTACTTTTAAGTATTTTAATTGGCAGATGTGATGGGTGAGAACATAGGACCTCAATGGAACAATTATAAATCCTGAATGCATAACTTAAATATATACCTTTTCTTTATTTATACTTTTTACATTATACTTGTCTCATTTATGGTTATATGATTAACAGTTTCCAATAACTCAATTGCTTATTGGACATGGACATAGTCCTGGGCAATGTGCTGTAGATGACATTGGAAATGACCTCCAGAGGTCCCTTCCAACCTCAATCATTTTGCGATTCTATACACAACTCCTGATCACCTTTATTCTAAATAAAACTTTCCTCTTCTGTTGTAAACAGGGAGGCTCTGAGACAAGTGTTTATGAGATTAATTCAGTTTGGGATATTTTTGCTGTTCACCTGTATAAGTAGTTTCTTATGAAAATATGCACAGGACACACTGGCTTAGCACAGTTCTAGTAAGGATCATTTGTGTCTGAATATTTGCCTATATTGTTAGGATAAATCTTGGGGGCGAGGGGGAGGGAAAGTATAAAGATGACCTACTTTCAGCAGTTCCCCTCAGTTATTTTATGATTTTTTTTTCTTCTCAGTAGTGTGCTTCTATCTCTGTAAAGCAAGAATGGAGATATCTATCTGAGCAGTAGAGTGGTGCATACATTCTCAGAATTGCTTACACCATAATGTGAGAGAAAAGAGGAATGGCCTTGGAAGTGTCAATAAAAGAAAAGTGGTCTAGTTTTAATATGAGATCTCCACTCTACCTACCCTCAGCAACTGTATTTAGATATTCATGCTAGAGTCTACTGCTCCTAGATAGCCTATGAAGCCAGTGTAGAAGAAAAGCACTTCCAAAGGGTTGTTCAGAATGAAGCCTCAGTGAAGCTCACACTGAATTGCCAGAAGTTGTTAGTTATACATAAAAACTGTTGTAAACACCTCCTAAGTTGTGGACAGTTTGCATTATATACCTCAATCTGTTGCGTGTTAATATCCACCCCAAGGTTTTCCTACAGTGTGGCTACTACATTAGTCTTTCTTCTTCCACAAAGACTGCCTTATATTTGCTTCTTAGAATAAACTTGTAAGGCTGCAAAAAGCAGGTGGGAGTTCAACCAATGTAGTTTTCACCAGCCATTTTGATGAGTCAAGAAATTTTATGTTACAAGATAAATTTTAGATAAACCCAAGGAAGTGGATAAAATGTTTTTAGCACAGAATTTTGGGGCTGATTTCTATTATGTATTTTCTAAATCATGGTATATAAATTTCTTGCACTCACTCAGTGCTTTCAAGAGGCTCTTGGTGATATATGTAGGATTTCTGTGCATAGCTAACATAAGCGCTGAAGGAAGAATAGAGCCCTTTAGTTTCCTCCTGCCTGTGTAAATCTTCAGACGTTCCGAGCTGTCTTTTGATACTCTTCAGAGGAATAGCTGGAGCCTGGTTGAGAATTTAAGTGTGATAATCCCATGTTGCTAGTAGTGTTATAAGTAATATTAAATGTCAGAAGATAACAAAAGACTCCCTGTTTTTTTTTTTTTTTTTTTTTTTTTTCCTTCTTCTTTTTTAGCCAAAGAAATAGAGTTATTTGAATTATTCAAAGCAGTAGCATATTTCACAAGTTTTGGTAGAAATCTGAGTAACATCAGTGCTTTTTTATTATTAAAAGTCAGAGTTAGCTGATTTGTACTTATTTTATACATATGCCTGGGCAATCAAAAGAAGTAAGTGGTAACCAATTTTATAATATGTCCCTGACAGAAAATATTATAGGTCACAAAATCCAAAGCTACTGATGTCCCACTGTGTTGCATTTATTATTAGTAAAACTTACAGGAAAGCAGTCTCTCTCACCAAGACTGCATTGAGGCCCAATAGTAGCTGTCAGTCTTGGAGAAGTCAATTTGTATTGTAATTATGGAAAATACAAATGAAAAATATGTTTCTGGACTACCAAATTATGGCCTATTAGAGCTAGCTTTATAATCTGTTCTTCTCTACACTGCAAAATTCTGTGATGTGACAAAATATTTATGAGTATGGCTTTTATCTACTTTTTTAAATGAATGCAGTCTTATTTACACAAACAGTGAGTGAGAAGTTTGGAATGAGAGTTAATTTCCAGACAACTAGATATCAGCAAGGAGGCTGAACAATGATAGTTGGAGTTACAACTGATTTGAGCTTTGCGCTTTTGGAAGACATTCAGACTACTGCATTAAAAATCTAGTAATTGTAGTCAGAGGACAGACAAGAAATTGGATAAAAAATGTAGCTGATTTAAAAAAAAAAACAACGATTAGACATTATTCATGTGTCTAGTGTACTGAGTTCCCAGCTTAGTGCTAAGAGCTAAAGCAGAATTAAGTATCACTCTTCCATTGAAAAGTTTGTTGACCCAGAAATGATTTCAAGGTGACCAAAAATGTGAATTCTGTTGGTTTTGATAGAACATTTTGGTTAAACTAAACAACAAAAATGGAAAACTTCAGAAAAATCTGTTTCATTTTAATCTCTTTAAAAAGAAACATCTTAGTATTGCCAAATGACAATTTTGAAAATTGTCCTTAGAAACATATTATTAGAAAGGCCTTTGTAAAACCTTGTACAAAGCAAAATGTTTTGGCTGACACGCACTGATTCTTCCTCCTTCCTCCTTCCAGCAAACTGGCAATGTTTATTTCAAGCAGACCTGATGTTATTTTTTGCAACTTTTCGGTTTTGGGTAGTGTTAAATCAACTTAGATATATGTAGCACTGCACTAAGATCTCTCATAAACATTTCCTTCTCTCACAGTTTCATACGGTTTTCCTGTTTCAATGCTGACTTTTTTCAGCTTTCAATAACAGGGTCAATATTTTAGTTCAGGGCAATAGAGACTTGTGTGACATGATTCTAGATTTAATCCCATCTACCAAGGAGAATCCAGGTGTGAACATAACATTTGTCTCGGGCTGACTTGGATGAAAGCTTCAAGTATCTAGAGAACAAATGCTATTATTAAGAGCCTAACACAAATCCTGTAGAAGTGTACTTTTCTCCACTCACATTCCACTTTTTTAATTTATCTCCAATATTTTCAAGGTGTTTATTTCCTATTTTTAACTACTATATCTTGTCACCTTGAGTGATTGCAGACTCTTTTCCATTTCAGACAAGAGCCTGTTGTAAACAAATTTTGTATGTCCTCTTGGGGTTAATGAAGCGTAAAAAGCACTATTGGCTTTGCTTGCTGAGCATGCAGGTGTCAGGACTGTGGAAACAGGCTGGGACATGACCTGGACAGGCTGGAGAGATGGGTGGAGAGGAGCTTTCTTAGTTCCAGTAAGAGCAAGTGTATAGTCCTACCCTTAGGGAGGAATAACTGCATGCATCAATACCGGTTGGGGTATGACTTACTGAAGAGGAGCTCTGCAGAGAAGGGCTTAGGAATGAGCCAGCAGTGTGGCCTTGTGGCCAAGAAGGCCAGTGGTATCCTGGGGTACATTACAAAAAGCATAGCCAGTAGAATGAGGAAAGTTACCCTCTACTCTGCCCTGGTGAGGCTGTATCTGGAGCACTGTGTCAAGTTCTGGGCTCCTCACATCAAGACAGGGAACTTCTAGACAGAAGCCCCAGCAGAGGGCCACAAAGACAGTGAGGGGCCTAGAGCATCTACTGTACAAGGGGAGGGAGAAAATCTCTGGTACTATTCAGTCTGGAGAAGTCTGAGAGGGATCTTATCATTGTTTATAAATGTCTAAAGTGTGGTAGTAAAATGGATGGGTCCAGGCACTGTTCAGCAGTGGCCAGCAACAGAACAAGGGGCAAAGGGCACAAACTGGAACATAGGAAGTTCCATACAAACATGAGGAGAAACTTTACTGTGAAGGTTACAGAGCACTGGAACAAGCTGCCCAGAGAGGCAGTAGAATGTCCTTCTCTGGAGATATTCAGAACTCACCTGGACACTTTCCTGTGTAACTTACTCTAGGGAACTTGCTCTAACAGGGGGGTTTGGATTTGATGACGTCTGGAGGGATAGATTCTCCAGAGGTCCTTTCCAACACCTTCAGTTCTGTAATTCTGTGACTTTGACACTGAGAGTGACAGGGATGACTTCTGAAGTATTCATATTTGAGGCTGATGTCAAGAACTGATCAGAGCTGCATAGGGACTGGAAGGAAGAAACAGAATCAAAGTAATGAATTGGTACAACAGCAACATAAATTGCTAGAGAATGTTACAGCTTTCTCTATCTGAGCCAGAGGAAATCTTGCCTTGTGTTTGATTGTATCTCTTTATTATTTTGGGAGGACTTAGAAAGTACTTAAGAATATTGACAATATTGTTTGGATACTAATGAGAAAGGGTAGGGATTTGAAATTCTCTAGTTGTATTGTAGATGTCACTAGATCCACTCTTAGCTTCTTCCCTTTAAGCCGGTTTTCTAAATTCATGGGATTCCTTCCTTTGTCCTTTCTGCACTTAATGGATGGCATGGTTATAACTTCAGCCTTTCAAGAAAGCTCTGTGCTGCCATTGACAGTTTTCTGTGTATGAAAAGTCTTCTTTTAAGGAGCTAGCTTAGGTGTCTACAAACTGTGTTGGAGACTGTGAGGCAGAACTGTGATTCAGGAATCAAGATTCAGTACTACTACCTACTGCTTGCCATTACTAAATTTTAATGTAAAAAAAAAACAACAACAAACATTCACCTCTTTTGGTTATGGACAAAAATGCAAGTAAGATATTTATTAAGAATGTAGAATACAGATAGTAACTAGAAAGAGATGGCTAATGCAATATTCTCCCACTCTGTTAGTGCTGTGGATTTCATAAAAGAAGCCTGGTCAGCCCTGCAGTGTCCTTTGTTTACTAAGAAAATATTTATTCTTTAAGCATCAAGTTCTGGCTTTCCCCAGAGTTCACTGTTTTGTGGAGAAGGGATTACTTTAACACTACTGTAAAGAAATGTTTACTCATACAGACTGTTCAGTTTTGCTTCTTTTTCAAGGGCCGTTGTCACTTTGCCACCACTTGCTCTGTCTCTTAAGCTGTTCACTTCCCTGCCCACCATAAGCTATTCTTTCCCAGCCAATGGGAAATTTTCACATTCAGTAACCCAACTGCCAGTTAGACCATACCCTCATGACTCATTTAAAATCTGTTACAAATTTTTTCTTGCTATAATATATAAATTATTAACAGACCTTAAGCCTCTGTTACACCATCTATTTAAAGTTGTGAAGATTTTTCGTTAAACAGTAGAAGCAAAGACATTACATCAATTATTTTTACTCTGTAACATAAGTGGATTAGATTTATCATTGTTGGTTCAGGTTCCACAGTAAAGTATGTTTATTTATTGTTATCTTGGGTTAACAAAGAGAAGAAAGTGTCCAAAATCCTTCCACGTACATCTGTTAGATTTGAACATGGGAGCCCTTGCTCACCTGCCTGCTTCACCACTCTCAGATTGGAGTCAGAATTGTGCTGGTGGGACAGTCAGTCCAGACAGAGAGAATCATGTCAGATTAGCGAACAACCAAATGTGCAGTTTTGTCCTAACACAAACATAAATAGTGTTGTAAATGGTATAGAGACATTTGCCAAAGCCTTTTTCATGGTGATATGCAAATGCTCATGTCCTGTTTGACCTAAGAATTAACAAATGTTTTAGGCTGTTCATCAGTGTAAGTAAATTGTATTTTTTCTATTTTTAGGATGAGACATTGGGCTTGTGCATCTGCTGCTAGAGAAGAAAGGCAAGAAGGAGAACAGGACAGAGTGGGAATGCTGGATGTAAATGCCACAGAATAAGAGTTGCTGTCCCTGGTGCTGACGAAGAGGTTGTGGGTAATAATGGCTGTTACTTCTTTTCTTACTCCTCCTCCTTGTAGCAATTAGTCTGTGCCCTGATACCTCCTCAGGAGTACCAGTGCAATCTTCCTGGACACCCAGGAGTATTTCCCAGGTAGTGGAGGGAGGAGAGCCCGAGGGTTTTCTGCTGCCCCAACAGCTCCCTATGCATTAACCCAGCTCTGCTAAATGCTGAATTATTTGCCTAGCTGCCAGGGAATTGGGTAGTCAGTCGTGGGTTAGACAGACCGGGGAATGGCATTTGGAAACAGTCAGACATTATGTTTCTATATCTGTACTGTGGTGTGCTCTCCTGATGGGATCCCACAAGGCAACATGGGTCTCAGGGACTTGCAGCAGCATGGTTCCTAAAGGAGCTGAATGTCTGTATTTCAGTTCTTTCTTAATAAAACCTTTTTTTTTTTTTTTTTTCCCCCTTTTTTTTTCCCCCAAAGAAACATGTTTTTCTCTGGAAGCCAGATCGAAGCCTGCTTGACTAGCGCATTGGTATTATATTTAACTAGTTAGCCTTAGCAATCTCATAGGATATGTATTTAATTTTCTGTCCTGATGTTCTGGCATGTTCTCAAGCAGCAGATATTCTCTACCACAGAGGATGCATTGGTACTTCTACTATGGATGTATATCTGATTTGCAAAGTACCTTGAGATTCTTCATATTCCTGACAGTGTCTTTTCTCATAGGAAGGTTGCTTGGCTCTGAGGCTGGCAGATTCATTAAAAATCCTGGGAACTCCTAAATAATAATTTTACAGTAATGAATGCTGGTTTTCATAAATTTTTATTATGAATTCTTGTCTTATGGCAGGTCAGTTCTCTCACAACAGAGTTCTTCATCATTGGCTTGATGTTTAAGTATTGGCAGTCTACTATTTAAAAACAACCAATGTCTAAGACACATACGTAACTGTTTTCAAAGTCACATAGTCATTTTTCTACAATCAAATAATTCTCTCATAATTTTGCCTATTACAGGCAAAAGAGGTATAGTCCAGGACTCATTGGTAAGGAATATGTATATATTTTTTGTATAGTAATGTTTTGTTCTTTAGTTTTTGTAACTGGAAAAGAAAATAACAAAAACAAAACAAAAGAATCAGCTGAAGTTATCAAGACAATATCAGTTAAAAAGTAATTCACTTTCAACTATGCACTAAAATTCATGGGTCAAAATGAGTATAATGCTATGGCAAAGTACTGAAAAGCATTGTATATGCTCAGCTGGTTATATTTGAAATTAGAGCTGAATGTTTTAAACCTGGGAGAAAAACTTGACATTTTGTCCTTTCTATATGAAGTGCTTTCATCTTAAGCTCAACAAACTCTTTACAACTAGCTAGGGTACACAGCAGTTTTTCTGAATAAGGTTGCATGGAGACACTGAGGCACATCCAAATTAAAACCTAGATTACCAGAAAGTCTCTGGCACATCTAAGAATGGAGTCCTAGATTACTGGTTCCCCACAGTCAATCTGAAATACTGGACTTCAGTCAGCTTTGCTGGCTTCAGTATGCATTCCACATTTTCAGGATGGCATGACATCTCTGATGTGAAAGCTTAAATCTTCCAAGCAAATATTTATGTAAGAAAGATTAGCAATTCAACCATGATAATGAGAAGAACAATAGCTTGGTTTTCTACTTCCTTAGAAAAAGACCAAGGACTAAACTCTTACCAGACTAAATACTTTCTTCTTTGGATTTATGCTGCTGTCTGGGAAGAATTCATAGAGGGGACTGGCCTGTTTTCTGAATCATGAGCTTTGAGGTTTATGCACTGCTCCTATTCCACCCTCCTCTCATCTAAATGGAGACTTGATTTTCATGATGTCTTTCATCTTCCTGAACAAAGAGTAGTCTCTTCTGTTGTACTCTTTAGTTTTCCCACCTGGTTTATTTCTGTCTTAACTGACTGAGGAAACTAGATATGCCATTTCTGATTCAGTAGGGGACTGTTTTATATTGTGTTCACCCATTTCCCTTGGTTGTTTCATAAGCATAGACTTCATTTGCCCTATCTTCATTTCTGGCCAAATTTGTTAAAGACTATTTTTTCTTTCATATACTGTAATACATGCTTGTTATCCTTCACAGGACAATATTGTCTTTAATCTGAAAGAGCTCATACTCTCCGTATCTGTGGTAATTTCAGAGTTTTTGCAATGCCTGGAGACACGTTAAATGCAAATTTTGTAGCTGCTACATTCCTTTGCTGTGCTGCTTTTTAAATTCCTGTTTTCTCCTGGGAGACACAGAGGCCTGGTTCTGCTGTCACCTCATTTTCACACCCTTCTTTCCATGACTTTGAAGCAGAAATTCCCATTTATTCTTCTGGGAGAGCAGAGTCATTGCCACAATGGAGACAGCAAAGGTTGCTCTTTCAGCCCCATACTCAACAAAGAACTATGAGAAGAGATTTGGTCTATGTTTATGTTAAACAAATACTTTGCTTGAAGATGCAAATAATGAAACACGGTATTGAAGTGCAGACAGGATTTCAGAGGTGGATGTTTGCAAGCGCTAGAGACCAACCAGCCTAGACTGCAGGTTTGCTTCTGCAGTTTTTCATCCATGGTGTACTGTGTGCTCAGCAGTCAGTGCACTCGAAAGGTCAGCATTAGCCTTTGTGGGGTTATTGATCCTCCTTTGGGGAAATAACTTCAAAAATCCGAAATTAAATGTATTGGAAAACTAATGGGATATTTGCACCATTTATGATACTCACTCTGCCTTGTGAATCCTGCCTCTTCTCTACTCTCTGCACATTGCTGGGATTTAGAATGCAGTTTCCACAGGAGATGGACTATCCATAATGATATTCAGAAATGGGGAATCTTTCTTGTCTGTTCTTATAACATCACCTGAACAATAGCAGTTCTGTCATTCTTTGGCCATGGAAGATTCCAAAGCTATCTGAGACAAATGCTGTCCTGAGATGGAATGTAATGTTGTAATAGTCCTTTTTTTTTTAATTATTTATTTATTTTATTTTATTATTTTTTTTTTATTTTTAAAGAACTTATCATTTTAAAAATTATTAAACATTTTGATTCCCCTATAAGTTTCTTGGAATTGTCAATAAACTTCTGACTTACTATAGTTTCTTACACCTTTCAGGGTCCTCAACATTCTACAATCAATATAGAGGATTAGCTAACTGTGTATAGTTGCAGTCATCTCCAGTCTGAAATACAGCAATGATTTAGAATTGATGTATAAATTTTTAGAGGGAACATTATGAACAATGTCACTTGCAGTACAACTGCAAGAGGGACTTTGGTCTGCAGGATGTAAATTTTCAGCTAGAATGTGATGAGGATAACCAAGCAAATAGTGTTGTAAAGAAGCAGTATGAAATTGTCAGTGTTCCTGATCTCATTGTATCTTGTCCAGCAGCAGTGTCCTCCAGCATCATGCTGTTGTATCTGCTCTGACTCAGAAAGGAGAGTGTCACCTACTGAGTCACCAATATCCTCTGTCATCTTGGGTTTCACTGGAAATTTTTAATGCATGCAGAGAGACTAGAATCCACTCCAGCTGTTTTGTGAATCAGCCTAATGCAAGACTTACTGGGTAGTATCAGGACTGAGTTGCATCTGCAAAGCTGCCTAATTCAAACAGCCCTCTGCAGCCTCAGCCAGTCTCTGCTCACCATCCAGTTACCTTTTCTCTTAAGAATCTCTTTTGTCTGACCAGAGCTGCTTGCATTAATTTAGGCAATGTGAAACATGTTGCTGCTCAACAATTCACTGAAGGCTGTGATTTGCTATCATTATTTCATTTCAGTGCCTCATCAGTTCCTGATGTGCTGGTTGATACATTAGTAATGCTTTTTTCATGCATTTATCACTCCCAGGTGTCACGCAAATGTTATGGGGACTGCAGCTGGTTTGCAAACCAGGCAGCAGGGCTGAGGCTAAATCTCTCAAGCATAGATGAGTGCAAGGTAGGATTTAATCTTAGCCACAGGTTGCAGATGTAAGTATTAGGTTAGATAGCAAAAAGGTCAGTGCATTTGAGATCATAGCTATAGCCAAATGGCAAGGCAAGAAATATGTGCAGTGAAGGATCCCAGGGACTCTCACACATTGGCTGTTTAAACCTGAGGCCACTATTGATTGTTAAAGTACATTCATTTGTATTATAGCTTTGCACAGGAAATGTTATTTTTTAAAATGCTAAATTCTAGTCTTTTGGCCTAAAATCTCTCTCACTGCCAATGAATGCTATATTCAGTGGATAATTACGCTAATTTATTTTCAATAAATTTCAAATTAAAATGATATACTGTGGAGAGACCTGATTGAAAATCTTGCTGTTCTGTTCCTCATTTGAGAACTGGTTTGCAATTAGTCAAGCTGTCAGATACCCAGGGAATGTTTTTATTTATTTATTTTTACTGAAGGGAATGGCAGGAAGAAGCAGCCATGCAGGAAAGCTTCTGGTAATCCTTTTTGTGCAGAAGAAAATTCAGAATACAGGGATCGCAGTTCGCCACAAGATAGCTCTTATGTTTTGCTTTAGTATGTTCTTTGCTAGAGTTACTAGTGTTAATCACAGATTATTTAAAAAAGTGCAGCTCTTGAAAAAAGAAATTAGATGCCTGCAAGTAGATGTAGTATGTAAATTCTAAGTACTTGTTCATCTCCTTCCCTTCCCAGTCCCCGTATACGCAGTGGGGGCGGTGGCTGGGGAGATCAAGGGCTTTTGGGTGGGATGCAAAACACCTGATATGCTGCTGTCTGCATGTTTAGCAGTTGCAATCAGCTATCCAGGAAGGAACATCAAGTCTGTCTGTGAGCCCCAGCAGAAACCTCTGCCTTCATCTCCTCAGAGCTCTCAGCTCCAGCTGACAAAGAGTTTTGTGATATAGCATGGCCTGAGAAGCACAGCAAGGTTCTATACTATGCTCTTTGCTAGAAGACTCTTGGTCACAACACTTATACAGGAACTTAGAAATTGAGACTCTTTTTTTTTTTTTTTCCCTCTCAGGAAAGGGCTCCAGTTGCCCAGAGGGTTTTTTCCTGGGGAAGAATCTCTCCCTGCTCATCAGGTCTGCACCAGGTAGAGCAACCCCAAGAGCTTGCACTGCTGCAATGGTGAGCAAAACTTTTCCATGTAGGCAAGAAACTCACATAGGGAGCAGAAGGGGTCACATTGCCTTTTGTTCTTTATTGATACGTTACTTCTAATGTGACATTTTTTGTGTGAAATTTTCTTTCATTGCATCCAGTTCTGGGGCCCCTAGCACAAGAAGGATATGGAGCTGTTGGAGTGGGTCCAGAGGAGGACCATAATGATGATCAGAGGGCTGGAGCACCTCCCCTATGGGGACAGGCTGAGAGAGCTGAGATCTTCAGCCTGGATAAATAAAGGTTCCAGGGGAACCTTATAGCAACCTTCCAGTACCTGAAGGGGGCCTACAAGGAAAGCTGGGGAGGGCCTTTTAATAAGTGCATGTAGTGACAGAACAAGGTGAAATGGCTTTAAACTGGCAGAGGGTAAATTTACACTAGATATTAGGAAGAAATTCTTTACTGTGAACGTGGTGAGACACTCAAACAGGTTGCCCAGTGAGGTTGTGGATGCCCCCTCCCTGGAAATATTCAAGGCCAGAATGGATGGGGCTTTGAGCAACCTGGTGTAGAGGGAGGTATCCCTGCGTGTAACAGAGGGTTGAAATCAGATGGTCTTAAATGTCCCTTCCAACCCAAACCATTCTATGACTCTATGAAAATATAGGTGCAGTTCTGAGGGGAAAATGGCATCCCCTTCTTCCCACCCTAACCACAGAGTTACTGATTTTTTTTAATTGTCTTTTTTTTTTTTTTTTTTTCTTTTGGTCCGTCACATTGTTATCTTCACATCTGGCCTTGCTGATGAGTTACTTTATAGAAAGCTTTTGCTAACAATCTTGATTAGACTTTAACTGAAATTTTCAGAACAAAAACCAAAGGGATTGTTTTAGGCTGTGGGCAAAAAAAAAAAAAAAAAAAAAAAATTGTTTCTGCTGGTTGAAATGTAACTGTTGTGCTATCTCCAGCTATCCTTAAGGTTACAAAAGAGAGTGGATACTTTGCTGTGGTTCTCAATCCATTTCAAACTGGCAGGGTTAACTCGGAGCAGTGATGCAAACTGTTGACACGTAGATGCCTTCTCGGGTCAGGGCTCCCTCCTAGAGCTCTGGGTTTTGCACCCAGTTATGATAAAGGATATTGCTTGGCACAGGAAGCTTCTATTCAGGAAATGAGATGGAAACTTCCACACGTATAAGTGAAAAGAAGATAGAAAGAAGACAGACTGACAAACAGTAGAACTTGTAGGTACAGCAATCTAGACAGCAGCAAAAAAAAAGGAACACATGGACATTCATTGTTCCAGTCATTAATGTGAAAATGCTGAGATAGCAATTGCAATTATTTTAAATTCATGACAATGTGGCCAAGTATTTTCTCCGATTTTACTAGCTATTTAAACTAGTGCTAGAAATGATTTTTCTTACTGCATACCAACACAAGAGGAGCTATAGATGTATTCCCTGGCAAAATCACCCCTCGGAAGGCAAGATATCCTTCTGAATTGCAGAATGAGCTCCTTAAAGCAAATGGGCCATTAGTGATTGAATTCAATCATCCAGACGATAGCTCTAGCTGGGATCAGGGCCGAGTGCGAAATGACAGATTTCACTCCGTGTCAGAGGCAGTCATCAAGAGCTCTCCAGGGACAGAGAAAAAAGAAGGTACTTGCTGGGAAGGCCTGAGGGATGGTTGCATCTTGCATAGGTGCATGCTAGGTAGATTGTAAGCTAGCAGTTGTAATGCTGCAGCAAGCGTGCTGGCTTTCCTGCACACTGCAGCAGCCATGTGGGACTGATACAAAAGCTGGCAGTCAGGAGGACAGGAAGAAACAGCTTCCAAATTAGTGTGATTTTGCTGATTTTGTGGTTTTCTGAGTCCACTTGGAATCGGTCACCTCTATAGGGGAAGAGGCTGACCGCTGGTGTCACAGCAACCTGAGCTCTTCTTTAATGTCCTTGGTACTTGGTCGATGTGTGCCTACAGCATTGCCTAGAGCAGGCTAACCCCGCAGCTGCTATTATCATTCTCTAGGAGGGGATGGCTGCCTTCTTATTTCTATCTGATTATTTATTTTTCTTTTTTTTCCTGCATAGTCTGGATTAATTGACACAGGTAAAAAAAAAATCCTTTGGCAATACTTTTTTTTTTTTTTTTTTTTTTTTTTCATTTAATTCTAAGGTAGATCACTCAGCTTGCTTAGCAGGCAGGACTAAAGGGACAGGAGGCACTGTGAGAGCAGTGGCAACCAGCAGGATGATGTGCTGGGAAACAAAGCTACTCCAGGCAGTGCCCTCCTATCTTGGGGTTATTCCATCATCCCCAGATCAGCAACAGCAAGGTTATTTCATCCACCTGGAGACATGGATTTATGTGTTTTGGGGGATGTGCTGCAGGAGGGGAGAAGTTTGAGATTACTCTGTGATGTTTCTGTGATAACCTGCTGCAGAATCAGAGAGGCAACTGATTTAAAAACATGATAATTTGAGAGATCTGCTGGACACCTGCAAAAATTCACATGATTATCTGTCTCAGAAAAGAGGCAGCTAACATTACAAGAAGAGCATTAAATTAAAAACTGCTAGGAACCAAACCCACCTGCTACCTACACAGCAGACACACAGACACACGCAGGCACTTGTTCTGCCTAAAGGGTAAACATAAGGCTCTCGTCTCTCAAAGGTGCGAATCTTAAAAGCGGTAACTGAGTGGAGGAGGTGCTGGGAAGCCAACGTATAGCTAGAGCTGGCGGCATCCTAAATTCACGGCTTATAGCTGTGATGCTAACACTGACATAGGTGGGCTATAAACAAATTCCAAGCCTACCTTATTGTGTTGGTAACAGCTTCATGTTATCTGTTTTCTACAGTTTGAACACACAAGCCAGCTGGCCTGCCTAGTCCACTCCCATGTCTTTTCTAATATGAAAGGGAGATGGTTCAATTAATTAAAAATATGATTTGCTTTAAAACATACAATTTTATCTCTGTTGCTTGACAGTGTCCAGTTAAATAGCCATAGGCATTCAGGCCCTACATATTTGCATAGGAAATGTATGAAAAAGAACAATCTGATTTTAAAAAGCTATCGTTTCACCACAAAGACCTTCAAGTTTTCTCTGCAGGGAACAAATGGTTCTATTTGGACAATAACTGTCCCACAGATGTTGCTTTCCATTGGTCACCATAGGCAGCCTCCCTTCCTAGGCATGATTGCAGGATGACAATCTGCAAGAAAGGCTGGCTTGGGCTTCCACATCTTTGATTAGAAGGAACTTAAAGGATTGAACTGGATCAATAGAGTCAGATTTAATTAGGATGCAACAGTGAGTGACAAAAGCTGTCAAAATCTGTCTCAGGAAGAATAAGAAAGGATCAAGAGCCAGTCTCAAAGGTGAGTCTATAGAAAACTGGTGTTTTCAGAGAAGTGGGAACATCACCAATAGGGTTTCAGAAAAGCCAAACAACAGGAAAGCAGGAAGAACACAAACTGGGATTTGGAAGCAGAAATGACAATAAGCTCCAAGTTGTGCTTTAGATGCTGAGTGAATTGCCAGTACAATCAGTTGCACCTCAGTCTGGATCATTTTCTTGGTGTAGAGTGACTGCCTCCGGGTTATATTCATCTAAGGAGACAGAAAGATTAGATAGTGCCAAAACATGAACTGAATTTTGATAAGCATTTGCTTTTAAAAGGTTGTACAGAATTTGATTGCAATCAGCAGCTCAGGGTATGGTAGTCATTTTCAGACACCTTCCATATGCTTTGATATTTGTCTGTAGGTACATGCACAGTAGAATTTCAGTGAGTAATTTAGATGTTCGCACACAACTTTTCAGAGCCTGATTTCAGTCCATCTCCTTGATTAAAGCCCAGATATTTCACTATCCATTAAATTGGTATTATAGTAATGCCAAAGCTTTGCCTTTTGGCATATTTCTCTGTTTGCCACATGGCTTTTCTAATAGAAAATTTCAACCCTTTTAAAATATATGTTGAAATATTAAACTCATGTTTCTTTTGTTGTCATGTTGAATCAGAATCTGTCACATATGGACTTGGAATATTATTTCTTTTAACAAACAATTTCATTTCTTTTAATGATAAAGCTGTTATGGTACACGGCATTATTAGTTTTTGTTTACTTAAAATTTTGTATCCCTTGAAGTTCTGCCAAAATAAAGCCACACCTTTATTTGTCATTACAACTATTTGAAAACTAGATCAGAGCTTGGTGCTTGCCCCTGATAAGAAAATAAATTGGTGATTATTATAATTAAGCAAAAGGAAAATGCCTTCAAAGGGTTGGTGATTTTGTTATCTTACTTTCCAAAATGGTTAGAGAATTCAATCAGCCTGATGGGCTCCCAGCCAAACAGTTATCATATTATAACTGCATCGGTCAAATTGTTTACCTAATCACTTTGTATTTAAACATGCACACAGAATAAAAGTTTCCTAGTTTCATGGAAAATATGATATTTAAATGTGTCAGAACAGTCAATACTTACCCTTTTCAATGCAATGAGTTTTCCAATAAGTAGTTTGATACTTGACTGTGAACATATATCTCTCTCCAGCTGTACTAGCTGCACCCACTCTTTAGCTTATTTTCAAGTACTTACCACTGCCACTCTTTTGTAGGGGACAGCCTCAAAGCTACTGGTGGAGCTACTTGTGAAAATCTGCCTGTTTCAGTCGTGATAAATTAGATTAACAAAAAAAGTTCTAATATTTAAACAGAGACAAGTACAATGAACTAGATTAGCTTGAAGGAAAGAAGGAAGACTGTATTGTAATTGTAACTGTCCATCTGACAAAATTTTTGGAACCACTCAACTAGACTTGACAAAGAGTATGACTGTTCAAGCTATGTAAAATATGCCTATATATTAATTCATTTATCCTTTTTCTTTTCACCACTGACTTGCAAGAAAATGAGGCTTAATTGCATATTTAAGTAAAATAGGAAGTACTTTTCAGGAAAAAAAACTTTTCAGGAGTGAAACAGATAATGGAAGAAGAGCAAATGGAAAAGGATCACCATAAGCTATATTCAATGAAATTATTCTCCAGTGCCAAAAGTGAATCAGAGACAACAGTAACAGGAGTACAAGGTTATCTCAGGAATCTCAGAACCTGACTAAGAGAAGGGAGAGAAAGGGAATTATCATGCATTCTTGCAAACGATTTTCATCTCAGAAAAAAAAAATTGTGAAGGAAAAGTCTATAGGAGGAAAAGTAGTATTAATAACAGTACTTGAAGCCAGAGCTATATTCAAGAAGTTAACAATGTGTAATGCTTGATATCACCTGCTCTGTAAACTTTGCAGAGAGGCTGCCTATGGGAGCTCACTGCTGCTAATGGCCCTGGGGTTTTTTCAAGTGATAATGTGTTCTGAGTCTTTCCTCTAATTTTTCAAACAATAAGAATAGAGGGCAAAAAGGCAGAAAACAGCTGTTGTATCATTGTTGGCAGGTGGTATTTGTATTTTTTCTGATTCTAAATGATGATGGCAAAGGGCTAAATCCTGCCCTCATTTATACCTTTGCATGTCCCATCAGAGTCACCTTAGCATTATAAATAAAACTTAATTCTCCTCTTCTAAGTTAGCAAGATTTTTTGTTGTGTTGTCAAAACAAGGTAGAGATTGGTTGGGTTTAAAAAATAAGGGCATAGGATGATGGGAAACCACAGGGTGGAGAGTGTCTGAATTTTAAAAGCAAAGCTAAAAAGGAAGTACTGAAATTTGGAGACTTTATTCTGTCTTTGATACCACCCTCCACTTCTCCTTGCTGCTCTTACACATTCAAAATTCACAGATCTGCACAGATGTACCTCATAGCATCTGACTATAACCGTACTTAAATCTATCTCCTAGAAGAAATTTCATTTACTGCATAGCCTATCTCCATCTCCAGTATCCAGCCACATCCAGTTCTCACCAGTCTTGAAAAGGCACAGGTCTGGGTTCACTTACACTTTAGAATGGAAAAAGGATGGGCTGTACATAAAAAGCTTCCTGAGAGGCTGCGACTCCTGCATAATTTCTTTCTGATTCTGGTGAATGTGATTTACAACAATCTACATGTAAGCTAGAAGCCTAAGAATCATAGAATCAAAGAACAGCTTGGATTGGAAGGAACTTCAGGGATCACAGAACCTCCTCATTTAATGCTAGACCAAGCTGCCCAGGGCCCCATCCAATCTGGCCTTGAACATTTCCAGGGACGGGGCATCCACAACCTCTCTGGGCAGCCTGTTCCAGTACCTCACCACTCTCTCTGTAAAGAATTTCCCCCTGACGTCCAACCTAAATCTCCCCTCCCTCAACTTAAAACCATTTCCCCTCGTCCTGCAGTTATCAGCCCATCGAAGAGTTGATTCCCCTGCTGTTTATAGGCTCCCTTTAGGGAGGCTGCAATGAGGTCACCCCACAGCCTTCTTTTCTCCAGGCTGAACAAGCCCAGCTCCCTCAGCCTGTCTTCATAGGGGAGGTGCTCCAGTCCCCTGATCATCTTTGTGGCCCTCCTCTGGACCCTCTCCAACAGTTCCCTTTTTTGTACTGGAGGCTCCACACTTGGACGCAGTACTCCAGATCGCGCCTCACAGGAGCAGAGTAGAGGGGAACAATCACCTCTCTGTCCCTGCTGGCCACCCCTCTTTTGATGGTGCCCAGGATCCCATTTGCCTTCCGAGCCGCAAGGGCACACTGCTGGCTCATATTAAGTTTTTCATCCATCAAGACCCCCAGGTCCTTCTCCACAGGGCTGCTCTCAAGGACCGCTCCTTCCAGTCTGTAGGGATGCCTGGGATTCCTCCGGCCCAAGTGCAAAACTCTGCACTTTGCAGTGTTGAACCTCATCAGGTTCACCCAGGCCCACCTTTCTAGCCTCTCGAGGTCCCTCTGAATGGCATCTCTTCCTTCAACCGTGTCGACCGCACCACTCAGCTTGGTGTCATCAGCAAACTTGCTAAGGGTGCACTCAATTCCGTCATCGATGTCATTGATAAAGATGTTAAAGAGCACCGGTCCCAAGACAGACCCTTGGGGGATGCATCTCGTTACCAGCCTCCACCTGGACATAGAGCCATTGATGACCACCCTCTGTCTGCAGCCTTTCAACTAGTTTCTTATCCATCGAGTGGTCCACCCATCAAATCCACATCCCTCCAGTTTGGAGAGAAGGATGTGGTGGGGGATCATGTCAAAGGCCTTGCTCAAGTCCAGGTAAATGACATCGGTCGCCTTTCCCTTGTCCACCGATGCCGTCACTCCATCATAAAAGGCCACCAGATTGGTCAAGCATGTCCTTCCTCTGGTGAAGCCGTGCTGGCTATCACGGATCACACGCCCTTTCCTCATGTGATCAAGCATGTCATCCAGGATGATCTGTTCCATGATCTTCCCAGGCACAGAGGTGAGACTCACTGGCCTGTAGTTCCTGGGGTCCTCCTTGCTCCCTTTCTTGTAAATGGGAGTGACGTGACCCTTCCTCCAGTCATCCGGGACCACACCTGACAGCCACGACTTTTCAAATATGATGGAGAGCAGCTCGGCAACCACCTCAGCCAGCTCCTTCAGAACCCTGGGATCCAGCCCCATAGACTTATACACATTCAGCCTCATGAGGCGGTCTTGGACTTGGTCTGTCCTCACAGCGGGGGGGGGGGATTTACCACCCCAGTCCCCACTCAGAGGTGTAGGGATGCAGGGCTCAGGGACAGGAGAAGTACTGGAATCCTGGCCACCAGTGAAGACCGAGGCAAAGAACTCATTCAGTACCTCAGCCTTCTCTCTGTCCGTTGAAGCCAGTTCTCCTTTTACATTTACCAAAGGAGGTACACTCACTGTGGCCTGTCTCTTCTGGCCAGTGTACCTGTAGAAAGTCCTCCTATTGTTTTTCACGTCCCTCGCCAAGTTCAGTTCCACCTGCGCCTTGGCTTTTCTGATCCCACATCTACAAGTCCAGATGGCATTCCTGTATTCTTCCCAGGTGACACGCCCTTGTTTCCAGAGCTTGTACGCACCTTTCTTTGCCCTCAGCACTCTCAGCAGGTCCTTACCGAGCCACGCCAGCTTCCTCCCTCTTCTGCCTGCTTTCTTATTCAGAGAGACGGAGAGTTCTTGCACTCTCAGGAAGGCATCCTTGAAAAGTAACCAGCTCTCCTCAACATTTTTGTTTTTAAAGAAAGTATTCCAGGGGATCTCGGCCAACAGTCCATTGAACAGCTTAAAGTTCACTCTCCCAAAGTTTGGGGTCCTTACGCCACTCTTCACCAGGCCCACATCCCTCAAGATCACAAACTCAATCAGAGCGTGGTCACTGCAACCCAGACTGCCTCCAACCTTAACACCACTGATGATTTCCTCCGCATTGGTGAGCAGCAGGTCCAGCAACGCTTCACCTCTGGTCAGTAATCAGGTTCCAACCCCTCTGCTGCAGGCAGAGTTGCCAACCACTACATCAAGTACTAGATCAGGTTGCCCAGGACCCCATCCAACCTGGCCTCTAGGGATTGGGCATCCACAACCTCTTTGGGCAGCCTGTGCCAGCACCTCTCAGTGAAAAATTTCCCCATGTCATCTAATCTAAATCTCCTCTTTTATTTTAGAACCATTTACCCTTGTCCCATCACTATCTACCCATGCAAAAACGTTTATTTCCCTCCTGCTTATAAACTCCCTTTAAGTATTGGAAGGTTGGAATGAGGTCTCCCCAGTCTTCTCTAGGCTGAACAAGCCCAGCTCCTTTGGCTTGCCTTCATAGGAGAGGCACTCATCTGGACCCTCTCCAACAGTTCCACGTATTTCCTGTGTAGGAATACCAGGCCTGGATGCAGTACTCCAGATGGGCCTCAGAAGGGCAGTGTAGAGAGGAACAGTCACATCCCACGCCCTGCTGGCCAACCTCTCTAAGGAAAGGTTTGGGACTAGTTGTTCTAAATCTTTATCATCTTTTTACCAGAAATGTTCTGAAAGTAATGCCTCCATTTTATTATGTTGGCCAACACCTATCAGAGGCAGATGGTGGTATGGCAGTTGAGGTTGAACCTTCCTGACAATATTCTGTTAAATTTTGTTGCTATACAAGAGATGGCAGCAGAGTAGCCATCTGACAAAATGTTGTCTGGCATAAAAGTGCATATAAAGCAAATTGAGTTCATCCATATGGAGAAACTGGCACCTGTTGACATTCATTAATGCCTGCTGAGGCCAAACAGTGGATGTGAGTACCATTACGTGGTGGGTGTGCATTTCAGTAGTGGTGATAGCAACAGTGGGTCATGTCCTTTGGAGCAGATTTTTACAAGTGTGGCATTCAGGCTCTTGTTTATCATTAGTGAAAATGCAAAGCTCATAATGGTGACTATGTTGAAAAATAGTGTATTGTAGCTGAGAATTTGTTCTATCAAATAGCGTTATCGTACTCTTTGAATCTGTTGTGATTTCCACATAAATAAATAGGAGGCATTACTTTTGTAGTGACCCAGATGTATTTTTTAAGAGAGTAATGATGTTAAGCATTGTAAGATTAGTTGCTTATAGACGTGATTTGTGCCCCGTGGGAAGATTTGAGGCATTTGTTCATGTACTTTTTGTATCCTAAAAACTAGAACATACACATTCATGAAACTAAAGGAAAGAGAGAACATTTGACCTGAAACTTCACAAACAAAAGAAATGAAGATTTAGTATTTTCAATGGACTTGCAGGAGGAAAGGGAAAGGTTAGTGATAAAATTTGCAATTTTGTAATTCATTAAAAAACAAAACTAAGAAAACTGGCTAATAAGTGATGAGGTAGGTTAATCTAGAAAAATTCTGGAAAATCCCTAATGCCTGTGTTCTCCAGTTGGATTATTTGCGTACAATTCAATTTTCTTAAATATAAATATTGAGAGTGATCTACAGGACTAGGAGCCAGTGAATTAATTCAAATTTGAAACTTGATTTGGCTATAACTGAAATTGGATAACCAGATATGAATAATTTTTTTTCCATACAATTCCCAACATATATCTATATAGATATATATATATATATAAAGTAGCAAACTGTTCATGAACAAGCTCTACTTCACCTTGATATTCCTACTCTGACATTTGGTTGAGTTTTCACCAACTTACCCTATCCTTGCCAGTCCTTTACATTGATTTGGACAATGTTCAGTGAAGTGTAACTTGAAATATCTTAACAATTTAATGCTTTTTCATCTGTTTCTAAGTCAAGAATGTAGAAACATTTCCTAGATTAATATGAAGACCTTTCATCCTTGACTCATGTTCCTGAAGAGAGAAATGACAGGACAGCCTGGAAATCTTAGTGATAGTTTAGGGCATTAGAAGGTATGAGAAGGGACAAGCAGCTGGACCTTTACTTTCACTTCCAGGATAGGAATGCAGAGAAAGAATGTGCAACTATAAATATGCTTATACAATCTTACCCAGAAGCAGTGCCTTGGCTTTGAACACATGACAAACAAACTGGACAATAAACTCAGTACTATTGAAACTGGGGGAAACTATTGCTAACAAAATGGGCAATGTGTAAGAAATCCAGTGTTCTTTGACAGGCCACTTAGCTGATTAATTATAAGGTACATTCAGATAGTTCCTTATAATTATGATTATTATATCATTACATGTTATTGTAAATTTGATATTGCATTGTCTTTTATATAACGTTTTACAGTTATTGCAATATGCATATGCCTTATAAATCTTTATACATTTTTCAAGATCTCTCATGCCTGAGAGATTGGAGATGTCAGCCAGTTGCTGAGTGAAGAATTGCAGTCAGGGTGGGAGCTGTTGAGCCTGGGTGTAAGAAAAGAGCAATAGGAGGGTGAAGCCTGGAGCTGCCAGTGGAAGCTGTCATGGCACCTAATGCAAAAACTGTGAGAATAAGGTGAACTACTGAGAAGGGGAAAAGCGTAGACAAACAGCTGCAGTAGAGCACATCACTGCAAGACCCCATAGATGAAATTGTAGCATTCCTGAAATCAGTGTGAAACTTGCCCTTGACGCAAGATTGTCCCCCTTTGTTATTGGTATGAGTTTGCTTTCGGAAAGAGAAAGTACGGTACTAGGTTTTGTACTTTTACTTTTCAAATGTTCATGTAAAACAAACAAAATTTTAATTCACAGAATCATAGACTACCCTGAGTTAGAAGGAACCCATAAGGATCATCAAGTCCAACTTTGGACCACCTAAAAAACAGACCATAAGAATGAGAGTGTTGCCCAGATGCTTCTTGAACTCTGGCAGCCTGGTGCTGTGACCAGCTCCTGGGGAGTCAGTTTCATGTCTGAGTAATTGAGAGCACTTAAAGATGCTGAGTGCGTGGATACTCACCTATCACACCCTTTTACAAGAGTTAAGCTCTGAAAGGCAGGAAAAAAACAGCAAATTATATAATAAATACTTACACTTTACCCATCACAAACAAACACATTACTTTTATCATGTGAAAAGATATTAATTCTCCTTTGCAAAACAACATCTTTAACTTACGGACAGTAGACTTTTAAAATAAAAATATCATTTTGCCATCTGGTATTTTTAAGTAATCATAAGAGAGTCTCCATTAATAGGCTTAGGTAAAATAATTTCATTTGTTCAGAAAGATTTTGAAAAACTTTGATAATAGAACGGGTCTGGTCTTCAAAAAATGTCATAAATAGGATGTTTCAACTGAAATGATTTTTGTCACACTTTCCCTTTTTATTGTAAGTTTTGCATAGGCAAAATGTAGTGCTAGACAGTTTGTTTCATAAGATTATTGAAATTTGTTCTGTTTTCCCTTTTTGTCAGAGCTAAGTATTTTGATACCCACGATTATATCAAAACATAAATATCTTAAGTATGAGTGTCTGTATTGCTGTGATTATCTGTAAGACCTCACACATTTTTGTCTTATTTGTGTGACAAAAAACTCTATCCTAATCACAGAAGAAAAGAAATTGTGCAAGATTATAACTGTCATTTAAATCTGAGTTTCTCATTTTGGTGATTGCTAATGTGAAGAAAATGTTGTGTTGTTTGAATAAATCCCTAGAGACTAAGATAAAACACTTCCAAAGGATATGCATTGCTCCTATTAATCTCAATAGTATTTAATTTTGATATAAAGTAAATTAGGTACTGCTGTTTAGCCTTTCTTAAAGAATAAGAAAGTTTAAAAGTGTGTATCAACAAAACTGACAGACACAACATAAAAAATGAACAAATGAAGGACACAATTATGCTACTAGTTGTGGAATTTGTCTGTATGTCTACAGCATACAGGAGGACTAGAGAACAAAACAGGATTAAAATACAAGCTACACATATAAAAATAAAAAGAAAATTCACTACTGAAACAAATGTGTGAGACAAAAAACAACAACCATAATTATCCAGTAGAAGTGTTTTACATCTGTTTTCACATTCCTCTGATTCTTGAAGTATTAACTAGGATCAATGCAAATTTCATGGATGACAACACCTGTATATGAAAATTGAAACTAAACTTTTAAAGAATAAGAGACATAAAGGAAATGGAGGTTAACCTATTGCTAAATTTAAACTCCAGCAATTCTTATGACAACTTCTAACTACCAAAATTGTTCAACAGAAGGATGAACATGTATCTTCACAGAACCAAAGAAGACACTCTGTCTAAAGCCTAGATATATAAATGTCCAGAAATAGTTCTTTTTTCATATATGTCAATAACTTGTCAAAATACTTGTTGATCTCATTAGTAAGAGAAAATTATAACCACTTTTGCAAAAATCATGAACCTTTTTTTTTTTGTTGAATCTAATGTGAAAACTTTCCAGATTAAAAAAAGGAATCTTAATTTGCATTAATTATTTATTCAAACATAATTGGTGATATAGAAAATTTATCAAGGTAAGGATATCTCTTTGCAATTGAGAAGTCAGTATTCAGAATGTGAATTTGGAACTGCCACTTAGTAACTAATCTATCAAATAAAACCTACAAAGAACCCAACACAACTATTTAGTCAAATAATTTACTGTAATTAAAGGGCATAATTATTTTGGGGGACATTATATTCATTACAAGTAACCATTTATAAATATTAAATGGTGTCATAAATCAATCCATCCGACTCATGTTTTTACTTATCTGGAAGGTGAAAAGGTTAATATCAGTCCTTTCTTCTGTTTGTTTATAATAATTTCTTTCTTTTTTTTTTCTTTTTTTTCTTTGAAGATCTACACTCGGAAATAGAGCTCTAAATGATGTACATACTTGTATAATGTAGAAGCATTTCACAAGGTGAATAAGAACAACCCTGGGACTAGAGGAAGCTGATAACATCTACAGCTTTCCAGATAAGATGGAAGTTAAAACTCCTCATTCTTGACTTCTACCCTTGTAATTGATATTTCATGAATCTAACAGGACTTCTTTAGAGGTATATATTATGTTACAAAAAAAATCATTTACATTACTCTAAACAATAGGATAGCATTACATATCTGTGTCATGAGCATTGAAAAAAAATGGTAAAATGGTAAATATAGGTTTAATTCCTACCTTAATGGTCAACTGGGTACAAGTCTTCATTGCAAGTGAAGACTGTACCTTGCACTGAACTCTACTAGTAATGTAGAAACTTCTGCTCCTTCCTATTGGCACTGACTTTCTCATTCTTCAAGAATGAGAAAATGACTGGTCTGTAAGTAAAACAGGAAAAGTCCCTGATTATCATCACTTTATGCTTTATGCATTTTTGCCTTTATTTTTTTATTGTTTTATGACTATTTATATTTATATTCTTATTAAATATTGCAGGGAACCATGCAAAAAACTGTTTTTCTAGCACTCTAATCACTTGACTACAGAATCAGGCTCATTTTTGATTACTCATTGCTAGCATTTTTGGAACTTGTTGGAACTTGTTGGAAGAGCTGTGGAGTAGTCATTTGTTGCTATCCAAAGAAGTTCAAAACGAACTTCTCCTACTATATAAGTACTCTCCTGAAGCACAGTATTTAACTTCCAGGGACTACAGCACTGAAAGTCTGTTTCTAGAGCCAACCTTCAAATCCTTTTCTTCTCTTCTTCTAATGTTCTGGTTACCTCAAGTCCAAGAGCCTCCAATAATGCTAGGCTAATGCACATGATTTGCAAAACAGTTCTAGCACTTGCAGAATTCAAGATGACTGTAAAAATTACAAATGTCTATAATTACCAAAAGGAGAGTGAAAAGAGGACAGAACCAAGCTCTTTTCAGTGGTATCCAGTGCCAGGACAAGAGACAATGGACACAAATTGGAACATGGGAGGTTCTGTCTCAGAACTAGGAGCACTTAAGTGCTGGGTGAGTGACAGAGCCCTGGAACAAGTTTCCCTGGCTGTGGAGACTCCTGATATCTGAAAGCTGCCTGGATATGGTGCTGGGCATCCTGCTCTGGGTGTCCCTCCTGGAGCAGAGGTTGAACCAGGTGGATCCAGAGGTCCTTTCTAAGCAAAAAAAGCTGCTTTTATGTCTTAGGACAAAAGCCTTGTCAGGGTAGGGGGTTGCTTATTTCCTTGGTCAAGCTCTGCCATTGGCAGGGGCAGACTGACCTTTTCCAGCAAGAACTGTGGAGTTTATACAGGTTCCCATTCCCTAGCAAGTCACACTCATCTATATAACCATTTGCTGTTGAAATTTGTTTATTTTTCAAGAAAGAGAGGCCTCAAACACCACATAGAAAGGAAAGCTGATGACAGCATATTATGAGATCAGTCAATCTATAGATGTATCTACCCTTTTTTGTTGGTGTTTTTTTCGTTCTGCGAACAATATATTCTAGCCAGCTGCTGGCAGCTTGCTATTCTAGGAGTGCTAACCACTCAGTTTTCCCCTTGCCAGGGTGAGCAGCACGCCTGCTAGCAGTATTTTCCACTTTGCGGGTGCTAACTACCCTTTACCTGTCACGTTGCTCAGTTGGTTAGCAGTTTTGCAAGACCCGATGTACATCCTGCCAGATGTGCCAGAAAGCTCCTCCTTTTTGCCTGGCTGCTCTTAGAATAAAATTGCCTTCCCATCACCCCTCAGCTCCCAGAAGGACAGGGTGTGTGACGGCACTGAGGCCAGCAGGGTGGCGGGGCGGGTGAGCTGGGTGGGATGCGCAGGGCTGCGGGCCCATTACTGCGAGGTCAGCGTGCCTGTCAGGCTGGGGCTGTGCCCGCAGGTTTCGGGCTCCCTGTCACTTCCAATGACTTTCTTTTCAGCTCTCTCTGTGGCTGAGGAGGATGGCCTGCAGGTGGCCCAGTAGCTAGCTGTCTCCGGAACTGCCGGGGAGCTGCGTGTGTGTGTGACCTGAATTGCAGCGCCTGGGCTGAAGGCCCTCGTTTACATGCAGCATGCGTAAGCAAGAGGCACAGAGCAGCCCTGCTGATATGGCTGTTGTATAGCAGTTATTGCTTCAACACATTTAGACACAGCACCTCTGTAATTTGTCTCGACGTGATATCATCTTTTGTCTCAGCAAACTGACCCTTTTATCTGTCTTAGTTCTGCTTTCTTTAGCTCTCCCGGTTTCTTGCCAGCAGTGACAACGGACAACGGGAAAGGAGGAAAAAATAGAATATTCAGATGGTGACAGCAGAAATAATAACTGACTTCAAAGTTATTCACAGTTTTGAGGTGTTTGTGGATTTCTTTTTTTTTGTTATTTTGCTTTTAATTGAAGCATGGGTAGCACACATGAGAAATGCTGCTTGTGCTACATGACAGTTCTCATTCAGCTATTTGAAAACTGCTGTGAATCCCACCTCTGAAATGACATGTAAAGAATATATTACAGCTCCTTCTTAAAGCAGTATTTGGCGTACTATTTTCACTTTAAAATATTTGTGTTTATTATATATTTCTCCAGATAGAGACAATCAAAATGAGGTATTAGAGTAGATACTGTTTCTAAATTGTCCTAATTGCCTTTGTGAGCTAACTGGTCCTTTGCACTCGTAGATAAAATGCTGGGACTGATGTAGGTTTTATCTCCCAAAAATGAATTTTCTGTTCCCTTCTGCTCATGTCTTCTTACTCTTCTCCAACAGAGGAGTCATTGGAGAGTGGTAGTGACTGGCTCTCATGCCGAAGAATTTCACTTTTGTAGTATGGGCAACTTAATTTGGCCAGGGAAATGCAAATAATGCAAAATGAGATGACTATGGTTGTCTCTACTTTTCTATCCTATTGACCCTGAGACATTATATGGGGAATGAGGTAAGTTCAGTTAACCAGCAGCGAGCAGGCTTTCACCATAACTACAGAAAAGTTCCCTTGAACAGCTGTATCAGAGACTTAGAGATTTGAAATGAAAAATTAATAGAAACTCTGATATAAAATACATACCAGTAATGATAATGTGAATATAGAAGCATGTGCATAAAAGATAGGAAAATATCAAAGATCAAGAATAAAGATAATTTCAAAGCACCTAAGTAAAGAATCCCTACCTTTAGTCACCTTACGTGTGTTCGGTGACTAAGTTTCAAAGAAAGACTGAACATAAAGGAAGGCTGAACCCCTTTTTTGTTATTTTAGTCTGTAAACAGAATGTTTCAGTCTGAACATATAAATGGATATAAACAATCAATGTTGTCTCAGCAGAGCAAAGGCAAAAATTATCTTTATTGGCTACTTGCCAGTCAAGCTGCTGCTTTCCACAAAGAAAGTCCTATATCTCTGTTTTACACCTCTGACATTTCCTAATCCTATAACTTTCACTTAGCTTAATGCTAAATTGACCTAAACTGCCTGTAATAGTAACTCACATATGCTAAACTGCTATTCATATTCTTACCCTATTATATCTCTCATGTTTATCATATTTGTCTTCCTATATTATTGTAGATTAAATACTATGCCCAGACCCACTAAAAGTGTTAGGATTAAATGATAGGTCTATGCTGTTCTATAAGGAAGATTTTAGGATTTAGGATGGAGAGTGATTCTGAATAATAATATTGCAGGTTTTACCACTTCTTTGCTTAATTTTCTTTTTTTCTTTTTCTTTTTTTTTTTCTCTGTAAATTGGTAGTTTGCAAATACATTTTTAAAAATGGTACCAAGGGTTTCTGTGGCACATTCTTCCTCCCTTTTTACTGAGACAAGTCAGAACAGTTATCAGCAGTTTTCAATAGTATCGAGGGTATTGTTTTGAATATTTTCAATGGGCTTTTTTTCTTTCAACCATTCTTGAATAAAGTAGGGACTGAAAGTAATATGAAAATAGATTAAATAAGCAGGATTTCTGTAACAGAAAGTGTTATGATTACTATATCACTTTTGAAACTATTAAGGGGTAATATTTACAAATATTCATTTAAGGGGCTTGAGGGAGAGCCTTAGTCTCTATCTGTTTATTTCCATTGTATCAAAGGAATTTGAATTTCCATAGTTAATTTTAAGCAGAGTTTTTCATCCTATTTTCCAATCAAGGGTTGAAATTCTGATTGTCTCTGGGCAATACTGTGCTGGGGCATGTGATTGTAAGAGTCTAAAACTAAAGTGTTGTGCAAAATGTAGACAAAAGACACAAAATAGTACAAAACCATTAATTCCTATCCCCCCAAATTAAAAAAAAAAAAAAAAAAAAGATATAAATGTGGCTAAATTTAGTGCATGCTGATTTTCAGGTATGTAGGAAGCTGAGGCTGATGGAGGAAAATATGGTGTTTTGGGATGAGACAGCCTGCCTGTGTAGCAGAAGCAAGTGGGTCACGGGCAGGCAGAGTTCAGTAAACAACAGCATATGTGCCTCGCAGTGCTTCTTGCTGTTCCCTCAAGCAGAGTCTGGCTAGCCAACCTTCCCAGCTTGGAGTGAGCTCTTCTGACCTTTATCAGAGCAGAAAGCTGCTGACATCAGGGACCTCAGGGCTGCAGAGGTACCCTTCCTCACCTACTTCTGGCACAGTTAACAGCAGGAGGTGATGGGAACAACATGTGTCACTATGGCCTGTGTTGCATGGGAAGATGGGAAAGGAGTGCTTGGTGGCTTTTGGATGAATATTTTATAGCACTGACTCTCCCAGGAGAAGTCCAGCTGCCTACTGGGAAGAGTGAAGGTGCTGGCATTGCCAGTTCTCAGACTCCTGTCCTGATGGTGACAGGCATTTCCATAACGCTCTTGTGGCTACCTCACAGAAAAATCTAAGATTAACGTATAAAACTGTTCTCTGTCTCCATTTATTATAGCATGTGTACATATAAACATTTGCAATTTGCATGAGGTCATGGTGGAGATGATTTCATGAACCAGCTACCAGGGGTAAAGTACATGATGAATACATTTTTCTTTTCTGTAACCATGATTTTTTACAAAAGTATGTGAGTATATTCATAAGTACACAGTTAAATCTGAAATAACCTTTTATGGACATATTTAGATCAACTTATGACTCCCTCATTTTTTCTTAATTCAGTTATGAATAAATGTAGATTTTCAAAGGCAGATAAATGATTTTTCAGTTCTCTAAACAACAGAAGACTGGAAAATTCAGGCAAATATTCTCACATATAGCCTAAAAGTAGGGCATATCTTTGAGGCTGATACTTTATTCAAAATTTTCAAATGGTACAGAGCCCTTTTGTCCCATGGTTGCTTTGACTGTTATAAGGGGGACTCCATTTCCAGTCTGGCATTATCTGTTTGCCTCCTAGATGCTCTTGTGCCAAATGTACTAAGAAATCTTTTCCTTACTCTCTCTTAGGTTTCAGTCAAATCTCTGTGAGCAAGGTATAAACTTGTTTAATTTAACAGGCACAAGTGTTTTAGCTGAAATGGAACTAATAGGTCAAAATCCTGGGTGCAGCTCAGCTCCAACAAACTAGATCCCTAGGCTTGCCATGCTGAGGGCTTTGCAGTTGGCTAGTGAAAGCCAGGAGAACTCAGAATTGTGTCCTGTGGGGATGGCAGTGCCTGATGCCCTTTGGGGCTGCCTGCCTTTGGCTGCCCCATGTGGGAAGGAACGGTTTTAACCAAAGTTTGAGGGGCACCTCATGTCCTCCCCAGGGCCTGGGCAAGGCTCAGGCAGAAGAAGAATTGCTACAGCTGACATATTGTAATACATTAGCTGCCTTAATTCGATTTCTGAACTGTCCTAAAGCCCCCCCCGGGAAAAGGTATGTTTTTAACTATGCTATAATCTGTTGGTAGACACGTGGATTGTAATTTAATACCCATCAATTGCCTGGTGTTACGTTCCTCAGTTGCAATTACTTAGACTGGATGAAATGTGTCAAAATGAATAATGTCCTGTCTATACGGAGATTAAAAAGTGTTAAAAACATATTTTATCTTGGCAAGGTAAGGGTTACATTTAATTTATAAAATATTTTGCTTTAACAAAGTCTGTGCATAGAGGAGCCCCATGTAGAGGAGTTCCCTTCCAAATACTGACAGAAGAGCATTTTTGACAGCAAGAGTTAAATGTTACTGCTGGAATGGTGTGAGTGCTTTTTATTCATAAAAAATAGCAACATGTAAAATGAAATAAAACCTCCAAGTGAATGAATGACTGCTAAAAATAAGACCTTATGAACTGTAGTTTTTTATGGTTCAGTCCCCAACTATTTTTAATTTTCTCCGTCCTGGAGATCATGTCCCCATCACAGGGCTGGCAGAAGCGATTGCATGTCCACAGTTCAGCTGCTGCAGGCAAAGTCTCGTGGCATAACCCTGATTCTTCTTCACTCCTCCTGAGAGCATGGCTGTTGGTGCTGGGCACTGACACATATTCCTTTTCTGCTTGCTCTGCCACGGGAGGGGTAACCTCTGCAAAAGGTGAAACACACAGTTGGGTAATAGCTGCGGGAGCCACTAGAGTTCATCTGGTGAAACATTTCTTTCTTGCCTTCTAAAAAGGTTTTCTGCAAGAAAAGGAGGACTTTTTTTAACTACATATTTGGATTAAGCATATGTCTTGAAAAAAAAAAACAACAACACAAACAACAAATGAAAAAACACAACAAAAAACAAAATATCACCTCCTCAAAAAATAATCAACAAAACGTAAATCGCAGAAATGGGATAATCCCTCTCTGTCTCTATCTCTACCCAGAGTCAAATGTAAATGCCCTGATGCCCTGTGCAACTTGAACACAATCAATCAACATCATCTTCAGGTATCATGATCAGTGGTCAGGGATCCTTCTTCTACATTTTTAATAAAAAACAGATAGGTTTGATTTAATTCATGGCTTTACCTATCATTTCATTCAAACATTATTTAATGCTTCATTCTGATATATGGAAAAACTCAGCTTTACTTTAGAGCACTATTATTCTGGCCGTTATATGTGGACTATGGCAGAAGCTTGTTTTATCCGCTGTTATTCCCTCTGATGCTCTCTGCCTCTTTCCTTCCCCTCAGCAATGTTCCGCTTCACTCCTGGAAGCCCCTCTCCAGATCCCTGAGCTTTCTTGGTTTAGCTGCTATATTTCTCCTGCATTCTTGAATCCTAGTGATGTGTGGTCCTTAAAATTCAACGCATGCCCTGTGTGGTGTCTCCCACCTTAGGTCGAATCTTACTCCTTTCTTGCACGGAATACCTGGGGAGGAGGAGTGCAATCTAACAAGGCAGCCTTCTTAATTCCTACTTCTCTGATCCCAACCTACTCATCTTTCCTGACACTGAGTTGTGTTGGCTTGTGGCCTGCCGACAAGCAGGCTCTGTGCAGCACAGTGCTCGGATGCACTGAGCAGCCCCCCCTGGGCAGCCTAGCAGTGCTGGCAATGGCAGTGCTGCTGCAAGCTTACTTTCCTCAGGCGGGGGGAAGAAATGAGGCATTAGGACACATGGTGGGAGGAAGGGGAGCTGTTTGCAATCTGATATATGTGATATGCTTGCAGAATTTTTATAAAGCTTTATTTGGGGCTTTCTTTTGTCATTTTGATAATAACTGAACATCTGTATATTTTTTTTCTTCCAATTCATATGCAGATACGCATGCAGCAGAGAGGTCTAACATTGCTAAAATCCCAGGAACTGGAGGCCTTGCAGTTTTGCCTTTTCATTCATTGCCAGCTCAAGATGTTTGCTAATGATGTCAGCACTCTGACATTTTTTTTATTTCCAGGATGCTGATTTACAATTTAACATATGAGCAGGAATGTTGCAGACAGTGGAGGGATGATAGAGAAAAAGGAGTTTCCCACCTCAAGGGGTGCAGTTTGCCCTTTGTGAGGCTGGACTTCTCACACCTCTTCTTAAAATTAATACTCTTTTAGGATGTCTAAAAATCAAAGGACTACTGAAAAAAACTAAAGGCTATTAATTTTTCTCAGTTTTTAATTAGGTGAAGTTGCACTTTAGCCTTTTCCAGCCTGTGAGACTTTTGACAGTTTCCTTTGCTTATCTTTTGATCTAAATGGCAAGTGTCTGGTGTCACTGCTCCCAGCTGGAACAAGAATGACTTCTGGCAGTAATCCTCATGTCCCCAGGGACCTGCAACATTTTCATGTCATTGTCCTCATCATGGGAATATGGTACTGATGGCACAGATCTTCCCTTGAGTTGGCGCTGTGGCTGGCACTGCTTGATACAAGAGAAGTTATTACAGGCACTGGATGGAATCACTTAAAGAGAAAATCTCTTCTTTAATCCCATCAGCCTGAAGTGATGGTGCCCATACCCCTCTTCAGCTGTGCCCCCCATGGTCCACAATATGGGAAGCCAACCCTTCTGCTCCCTAGGCTTCTGCTCCCCATCTCCTTCCGAAGGAAAATGAAGTAAATAACATCAGATGGCAGCTTTGGAATGGTGAATTCCACCTGTATGTCTGTGATGTGTGGAAGTGTGGAGAGTAAATGTTTTTATTATCACTTTTACCTTGATTTTCAGCCTAGGTTGTCTGTTGCCATGTCCCTCTCTGCTGTCAGAGTCATGTACACCTCTTGTCTCGCCACTCAGAATACTTCTCTTTACTGAAGAAGTACTCTACTTAATGCCTATCTTTTCACACAGGTTATTTCTAGCATCTTCCAACACTGTTTTCCTAGTGAAGAATAAAGATAACATTGTGCCATAACTTTTGCAGTCCCAATTTACCGAGCCATTCATGGACGTTTTGCATCAGGAGAGACTGAGATAATCCACTGTGTTACTGTTTGCAATTAATTCCCCACGACTGATGTTCTTTCTGGTTTGTAGTGCCCCACATTTGTCAGTGTTAGATTTTATCTGCCACTGTGCTTCCCATTTGTCTACTGGTGGGATTCTTTACAGGCACTTCCAACCTCTATTATCCTCATAGCTTTGTGTCAAATGCAAATATTATTGTTAATTGCTATTTGCATTACAACAGCGATTACATCTTGCCGTTCTTTAATTCCTGATTTATTTATGAATATTTTCAACACTGACTTAGCATAGAGGCTTTGCTAAGGTGAACATTAACTCTTCATTTGTTGCTTTGGCAGTCTAGTCTGTAACAGTTCATTGCCACCTTGCCTAAAGACTACCCAATTTTCTTATTAGTCTGTGAAGGTTTTTTCAAAGACTTTAAATTCCCAGTACAGGGTGAGAATCTGCACTACAAGAATTGGATCTATGTAGACATGATTTATCTTACTTTAGCTAGCCTAGTTCATTTCATCATATATCATTAATGGAGGTGGTTGTTAAGTTACATTTACTCAGCATCTGATCCTTGGTACTATAGTCCACAAAACCTCACTGCCTTTATTAGCTATGAAAAGGGTAACGAGTGTCCATACATACCTGCACTTGCACATTATCTGAGATTACTATTCTGAGCTAAAACCTCATGTGGACTTGCTTAGCATTTAAGAATAATTATACCGAAGTAAGTATTATGGAACAGACTTTAAAGCTCTTTTATCCCAAGAGCTTTTCTACGTGAGAAAGTCATATAGGTAGGACAAAAATTTAAAATTAGTTTATTCTTTGGGCACTGGGCTGCCTCCAATCACTTCAGTTTACCACTTGGGTAATGATTTTCAAGTGATCTGAGGAGGTTTAAAATACTTGTTCCACGTAGCTGTGCCCACGAGGGAGAGCTGGACCAGAAGAGCTAGAAGTTACCTGCATCCATATCATTAACTATACTGACAATGGGGAAAAAAAAAAAATATCATGTAAGGACAAATCTTATATTTTAAGATACAAAACCAACCAATTGACCGATCAGCAAAATAAATACTTAACACATCTTGTGTCTAGGCTTGTATTTCTAACTGGTATTTAAAACAATCTGATAAGGAAAAAGGAAGTTTGAGAACAGAATCTCTGAATGTATTAAAAGCAGTGAAAATCTGACATCATGTTTAGGTAAACATCTAACAATTGTTATTATAGTTTGCTTATGGACTGCAGATAATATTTTATGGCTTTTCTACATTACTACTGTCAGTTTTATACAACTAAGTGAATACAGTGTGAGAACACAAAAAGTATGTATTCTATATTTGACTGAGCTGATTTAGATTTCCAGTCTCCAGAGAGAGACAGAAATTCTAGATGTTGCATGTCTGGGCTGAGACCATGTGTTTCATTTGAAATTCACTTATGTGCTTTGAATATTTTAGGGGTATTTCACCATATTTCTGTGATATTTTCAGAAGCAGTATGCCATGGTGAGACCATTTATACCATCCTGCCCCATAAAGATGCTGTTCTACCATAACTGTGAGCTTTCGATGCTTTGCAAAGGAAAAGCCAAAAGCAAAAACTGGGGATCTGCCTTGCAATAGCTTCATGAAACTGAAGGAAATTGAATTTAAACTTCTGTAAATGACTTCCTGAAAGGTATCATATTCCAGTAAAATCCACCACCCTACTTTATTTTTTTTTTGTGGGATGTGTAATCACCAGTTCTGTGTCCATTTGGAAGTTCTGATTTGCCTAAAAATAAATTAAAGTAAAATAAAGCAAAATAAAACAAAATAAAAACGCTTTGGAATTTCTAAGCATGTCAGATAGTGACCTTACAAGAGACTAGCTGCTATTTTATGATGTATATGTGCAGAGAGGCCAGAGAATTTTTGTCCTTTACACCACACTGCTGTTAAACTACTTCACACAAATTCTGTCTCACTCTCAAGTCTCAAATGACATACTCAACCTACAATAGTCAGGATAAAATCATCCACAAGTCCACATAACTCTATAGGAACAAAATAGTAACCTGGTTTGGGTTTGCTTTTCCTTTTTTTTTTTTTTTTTCCTTTTTTTTTTTTCCTTTTTTTTTTTTCCTTTTTTTTTTTTTTTTTTTTTCTGCCTAAGAAGGTATTGGCTCATTATTCATTGGAGTAATTTAACTACTCCTTATTTGTTACAGGTATAGTGAAGGAAAATCATGAACCTGTATATAACTACACACTTCCTTGTCCACCTGCCTGGCATACACCTGTCACAGCAGACAATAATTCTGGCATTTTCTCACCCATTAAAATGTGAAACTTGAGATTACAGTTAATTAAGAAATTTTTGCAGAACAGCTTTTCTGACAGAGTGCTGATTGAAGAAAGTTGGAAGGTTTTGCAAGGGACATACATATATGTATATCTAATACAGTCTCACAATAAGTTATTAAAATGTTTGGTTTTCAAAGGTCGATACATTCTGTGTTTGATATAATTTATAATATGCAAACTGAAATAATAAAGCAGAAGTAAATATTTTTATCTTTTAAGAAAAAAAAATTGAACACATTTGAAAAATATTGACTTTTTCTCCTTATTGTCTATTCTCAGAATATCCGAGCTTTCTTTGAGCCAGTGCAGCTTCCACAAGCACTATTGGTGGCACTATCCAGTTCTCCAACTTCTCTAGGAGTTTCTATGCCTTTCTGAGAGTAAGGGAAAGGTAATAAATTGTAGGAATTTATCTGTAAGTGTATGTATGAGTATACATACACTTACACACACTCTGTCATAATGTTTATTGCTACCTCTATTCCTCCAATGATATTCTAATTCAATTTGTAAAGCTTATTTTATTTACATATTCGTTACATCCATGAGTACATACTTTCTGAGGAAATTGTGTCTTTCTTATCCATGAGCTCTTTCCATGCTTAGATTTTAAAGTCTCTTCAAGTTGTTAAATGTGTGATACTAATACTATTTTGCACACAACGTTGCAAATCAACCTTTCCAAAACATTAAAACGTACTAAAACTTGACAAGTCTTCAATCATAGCTTGGCCACAGCTTGCAAGACTGAGTGACTATATAGAAAATTCTCAAATTATAAAACTTTATTCCAACCAAATTATATTTTACTATAGAAAAAGTCTTGTAAACACACAGTTAAGAGAAAAATGAAATAGATTACATTAATCGCTTTTGACAAAAGTACCCAAATAAATTGAATTTATTGCAATGTTGACAGTAAGAAAAGAACTTTTACTGTGACAATTTCTTTAATGTTTCCTTGGAAGCCACTTGCAGAATATAGTGACTGCAGGCATGCTTTTATGGATGGTTTAATTCAAGTCATTGTTACAAGGGCTGCTCCAAAAGTAATGCCTCCTGTGTTATTATATTGGCCCAGAACATCAAAGGCAGATATTGGTGGTACAGCTGTAGAGGCTGAACCTTCTCACCAATATTCTGTTACTTTTTGTTTTCATAGCAGCAGCAGGATAGTCTGACACAACGGTGCCTGACATGGAAGTGCATATGAAGCAAAGATATGGAAGTGAATTCCTCTTTGGGGAAAAATGGCATCACAGAGGAACTGTTAGTTCACAGGTTGAACTGGTGAAGGGTTGTGGCTTGCCTAGGGAGAACAGGCAAAGTATTTGCACCTGTGCTCCCCATGTGACCAGAGGAGGTGGACCCAGGGTGGAACCTCCCTGGAATCATATAAGGGCCAGCCACTGCAGGGAGAGTGTCTCTTGTGTTGTTTCCTGGGAAATGTAACCATTTAGCTTGAGAGTCTGTTCACTAGTTAAGTTCTGTTCTTTTTTTTCTATGTGTTGCTGTATGTGTGAGTACTTTGCCTGGTGCTACCAAGGACCTGTCAGAAGCAATTTTGCTTCTTTGTAAGCAAGACAAGCATCTATTAACATTGGCTAATATTTGCTGGAAGTTTATGGAGGCCAAACAGTGGGTGTGAGCACAATGAGGTGCATTTTGGCAGTAGTGACAGTGGGTCACTTCTGCTGGTACAGATTTTTACAAGCTTAGAATGCTGACTCTTGTTCGTTGCTAGTAAAAATACATAGCTAGTGGTGGTGACTGTTGAAAAATGGTTTATCATAGCTGAGAGTTTGCACTATCAAGTAGTGTTATTGTAGTCTTTATAGCTGTTGTAATTTTCATAGAAATAAATAGGAGGCATTACTTTCAGTGTAGCCTATGTATCACTGAAGTGGTAGCTATTTTCTAAAAGAAGTCTGTGCAATGTGTCAGAGATCTATGAGAAGAAACCCATACGTTCTGCATTATATAAGTCCTAAAATCTTGCAGATTAACTTCTTCAGCTGTGTCAGATGACAGAAGCCAATCATTAGATGTCATGAGCTGCTCACTTACTCTAAAAGGACTTAAGGTATGGAGTGAGAAGAAAGCCAGACCGTGTTATTCATTTTGTAGGCTTGTTTTCAGTCTTATCCCAAGAGTGTGCTGCATACTACTAGTGGGTACAGGCTGGCATGTGACGAGTGCATACGTGTGCACTGCACTGTGTGGTCAGGGCTTGTATCTATGCCTCCTTTTAACAATAGAACTGATTTGAAAATAGTTATGAAGGGATTTGTGAGCTTTGGTGTCAGTAAATCATCTGAATTTAGCTGTTCATCTCAACTCTTTTTCAGTTGAAGAATTCTGCCAGGCAACTGGAAGACTTTCACCAAATAAAAGAAACCTGTTGTCTCTAAGTTTATCCTTGTAATTCAATAGGTATTAACTAACAAAGCATTCATGTCTCCCTGCTTCTATTTTTTGCTTTCTTTTCTGGAAAGTATCCTTACATAGCAAACTACTTGAGAAGAGGCCTTTAAGACAAAGATGCTGATGTGTTTGCATGGTTGTAGTGAGATTCAGATTCTCACGCCTCATAGAATTAGTGAAGTCACAGTGTAGGAAAAAAGTTATACCAGTAGAAAGGAGGGGTAGTTATGTCACTTAGCAGGAGCAACTGCCAGTACAGCTGTTGCAGTCAAATAATCCCACTCCCACTCTGACTTGCATGGGTTTGTTGATGGGATTCTGCAACAGACGCTTCTCACTGCTGTCAGTCACAGACGCATGTAGAGAATGTCATTCCTTCTGAGAAATAGGGAAAGATCTTAAGCATATTTACAGTGCTTCTCTGAGCTATGGCGTGTGCTTTTTAAACATATATAAGTGAGCAGTTTAACAAAGGAATTTGCATTCTGCAGTCCTCAGCTGGAGCCCTGTCTTTAAATTCAGGGTGCTACCTTTTAATACAGTAGTGCTTTTCTTCCTTGATTGCACCTACCTGATGTTCCTGCAGGCACATTTCTGAATGCTAGCTGCTGCAATTTGCATATCTATTTTAACTCTTTTAAATTGTCTTTGCAACAATATGATGATAGAATTTATCATCCCAAATGACATTTTATTTCTGGGGAGGTCAGTATTCTGTGGTTTTTGTTTGAAGTAGCACAAGAGCTACAGATAAGGGCAAGAGATGAAAAATGACTGGATATCTTATGATTGGCATCAGAAACCTTCACAAGGAACAAGAGCAACAACAACAAATTCATCCCTCTGTGAACTCCATAGGATATCATCAAACACTGCTTGCATATGTCTTTAAATACTTAATGCTTTGGTTGAGCAAAAACATTTAGGAATCACTGCTGCACTGGACTGGTATAAGGCTGTCTAATAGATTATTATGTCCCTGACAGCAACAAGGTGAAGGAACAAGAAACACATTAATGATCAATTACGGGAGTATCTGCCTTTTGGGCAGTGACTCACCATTTATATTTGCTAGTCATTTTTTGCAAAAAATGATGCATAACAATACGTGGAGATATGAAAAAGAGGATTAGTGTGTTCCCTTATGAATATTTTTTTGAGCGGTCTAGTGGTTTAAATGTTGAGCTTGGCCATGATTGGAATCATCATTAAATATACTGTGGCTACTTGTAGATTTTTTGTTTTTTTTATATACATCTGGGATGAATGGATGAAGGGAAGTTGTTGCAGTAATGTAAATGGCTGCTTGAAATTCCTGTCCTGTATCTAAAGGGAGGCTGAAACAATTGTTCTATTACTATATTACTTAAGTTGCTAAAGAGCATCCTGGAGATGCATCCTTCTCCTCTATTCATCAGCCTCTCTTATTTTGGCCTTTGAAGAAGACTGGGCTCCTTGCTTTTAGAAATTTTTCAAGTTGAGATGTTTCCTCTAGACCTTCTTCTAGGGTTTGCATTCTTGCATTGTATGAGGTTAAACAGAAATCCTGTGGTTCCAGAAATGTGAGTTAATATTCCTTAATAATATCTGTTTGAAATAATGGCCATTTAGTCAAACCTAAAAAAAAAAAACCTATCCCCTAATCCTGTGCAATTATTTCTATGCCTTCACTTGCTGTTAAGTCTTTAAAATGTATTGCCTAAGCTGGTATTCTTGTGTAACTCTTTTCTTGTCTTGGAATTGTGTGCAGTGAGACCCCTGGGCAAGTTACGCAAGGTCCAATGTTTGTTTTTTGCTATGTATGTTACAGCAAACATTTGTTCTAAGTGTTAAGCTTTGCTTAAGTGAAACAAAGAGTCTTACTTTAGCCACCAGTCATTGAGAACAAGCAGATGCAACTCCATAACACTCTGTAGTATACTTATACTCAGTATAAACACATGGTAATTTGAGTACTACTATGTATTGTCTTCTACTTCAACACGTTAGCAGTTTTGTATGTGTATTTCTCTTACACTTTGTCACTGTTCTCTACTCGCATTAAAGTCTTTGTTTCTTAAAGGAGCAAGCCAAAATATAAATTGGGCTGCTCCCTCTGAATGTTCCCACAAGAGCAAAAGGCCATCTCACGTCTCCATATAAAGATAGCACGAAGGGTATTCATGTATTTACTGAATGGATAGTTGAAAACTTAAATGCATAGACTGTGTTTTATTTTGGGAAACTTTCTGTTGGTTGACTTACGATCACACCAAGATGACAGCAGTTTTTTGTCTACTGAATAAGTCTCTAGTTCTATTGTTTTTTTTTTTGTTGACTTTCAACGGTTTACAGGCTGGTTCGGCCCGGTTCCATGACTAGCAGGACGGAGGGATTTTGCAAAATCCATACCTCTGGAAAAGGGAAACAGGGGAACCCAAAATAATTAAAACCAGCGGCAACTATCTGAGGAGAAACAAACTAATTTACTTAATATAGTATCGGAATGCAAGATAACACACCATAATACAATATAATTAAAATTGAAGCTAATAAATCAAATATAATGAGAGCGAGAATGTCCGAAAGGTGGACAGGCCTCACCGCAATGCTGAGGTGAGATGCGCCGTCCAGCTGAGCAGCAGGGAGATGGGAGGAGAGCCGACGAAGAAGAGCAGACAAAGAAGAGTGCATCAGGTGACCTTGCCAGGAGTTATATCTCCTCTCTGACCGCAAAGCCCCCTGGAGAATGTAGTTCTTCTTCTCTTCTGGGCAGGTACCTAGAACTTGAGCATTAACAGTTAAACTCCCAGTGCCCCACATGATGTTATGATGTGGAATACCGAAAACCAAATATCACAAAACCATGACAGTTGACTCATATTTCATTTGCAGGAATGGAATACAGGCAATGTAGTAAACTTTTCAGATGTATAGACGCTTTAAGATGGGATTAATATATAGAAGAAAACGTATTTTTTAAATGGTCTTCGTGTGTTACTTAGTGGAGTTTCTTGCTGAGAAATAACTAGGAGCTCTGTTGCACTGAAAGGTTTTGCACATCTGAAATCTTGAGATCTGACAGGAAAAGGAGAGGAGTACAGAGTGGTATTACATCCTACTCTCTTTCCATCCTCTAGGGTTCGTTTCTGACACACATTAGACCTACTTAAATTTTAGATCAAATAAGCTGTATTCGTCTGCTTTTGATTTGGGGATTTAAGCTGTTCTGAGTCATTGCATTCTCTACTGGAAGTGGAACTGATTTTAAAAAAATATATATTATATACATCCTACTGAGGTGCTAAATTCAGGGGGCTTTGCTGTGGATGCCAGAGTAACCCGCTGCAGCTGGAGACCTGGCTGTGTCAGGGTTCTGCAGGTCTTAACCTCAGGAGGGATGGAGATGTTCCACCTACTGCTGAGGGAGTCACCTGTGAGATGGAAAGTGAGAAGAGTCTGATGTGCAGCCAACCCAGCAAAAGTGACAGCACTGAAAAAGCAAATCCTGATTAATCTGTGTCTCTTCTGAATACTATCCACATTGTTACATATAAAAAAAGAAAAACACCATGCAAGTCCCCTGGGTGTTGTTCTTTTCCCGATTGTATTTAATGACTGATCAGTTATATAAAATAGGTACAACTCTTTGATAATACTCATATAAGTACCTGTTTGTAATCCTTCTCATAACATTGCGTTTTAACTGATGGAATTTATTAACATTTATATTACTGAAGAGCTGAGAGACATCAGCTAGGTTATAGCTCTGTTATGCTAGGTACTGTAAAAAGAAACTATCAGCCTGCCAAATGAATTCTAACTCTATATATTTGTTTTATAAAATATATCTTCTGTTTGCATTAATGGGAAGTGACAAAACATTGCAAAATTGACCAGCAGTTTACAGCCTCTTTATTTTTTAATTAAAAACATAAATATGCTTCTGTATAGCAAAATGGAAGTTTCCTAAAATGAACTCAGAATTACTTAACAAGTTTCTGTCCTTCCACCCACAGTTATATGGGGATTTTCCACAAAGATCTAGAAAAATTTAGCTTTTGAAATGTGTTGGGGAGTGAATGAAGAAATAATCAGAAGATTTTACCATTTTAAACTAATATACCAGTAGGTGAAAGATTAACTTTTGAGTCATTATTTATGTATTGCTAAAAACATACAAAAAATGCCTGTGTCAGTTATCTAGGAATAAAATATCACTTTAACAGTGAAATGTAAACTAAGTCCTTGGTACTACTCTATCCTAGGTAAATAGCTTATTTTTGTCCTATCTAGCAGCACTAATGTAAGAGCATCTAGTACTTGCAGATGGTGTATTTAATTCAAATGCTTTCATTTTAAATTATCCTCACCCCAAGGATGGGCAAATAAAATAATACAGAGTAGGTGGCGAGGCAATGGAAGGAATCAGGCAAGCACTTCTAATACTTATGTTCATTTTGTACGTTAGACCAGTATTCTAGGGGTACTTGGAGACATTTATTTTAAAGATGGATTAAATCCTATGAAGGGTTAGTTATTAAACAGACATCAGATAATGCTCATGAGATTTTAAAGTAGAGTTTGACAAAGCCTTAGAAGTCCAAAATTCAGTAGTTCCACTTCTCCTGGAACTAGTTATCAATGAGGACGAAATTGAAGTTGATGTATCTGTCATGGAAACAAAATTCTAAGATCTGAATATTCTCGTCAGTCTGAAAGAGCTGACTCACAGTCAGAAGTGAGGTTGTTTGTGATTGAGCCTGTAAAAGATTATTAAGCCTTGTAGGATTGTATGAGTAAGTTTGAAGGATAGTGAATGTAACCCTTACATTTACACAGGCAGAACATTTTGTCTGAGTTCAAGGAAGGAAAAACCAAAGGCATGGAGGTAAATGGAAGGCAAAGAGGTTTGCTAAAGATAAATTTGGCAAGACCAGTCTGCTGGAACAAATTTTTAGATGCAAAAGATACAATTCATCAAATCACACTTCACTTGAAGGACTCCTTGGCACAGGAGGTCATTGATGTTTAAAGTTTGTGTGCATTTGTAATCCATCAGGAAGAAGTCATGAAAGGCGAATCAGTTTGAGAATAATAAATTAAGAGATGCTTATTCTGATTAGGGCGTTTCTGAGCTTCACATTTAGAGGTAGTAAGTCATGGTGCCAGGTGGTGGTCAGACTTGGAGTTTGTCTCAGAAGTGAGGGCATTCAAAAGAGAGGTACAGAGATCTGCTTTCTTCCCCTTGGGTCCTTCTATGCTTTTTTAATTGTTTTTAGTACAAGAATTGTGGTACTCTTAGTCCTCCTTGGGATCTTTGAGAAGGGTGAAGATCTGTTCCCCATCAGTGAATATCATCACTAGGCCAGCGGCAGTGATCCTGGGATTGCTTCTCAGTGGGAGAAGGTAACTACAGGCAGAAGGGGGATGATCAAGAGCTCCTATCTCAGTGTTTAAGCAGTGTTTCCAACAACCCTTTTGGGTGAATTTGAACTTTGGTAGTGTGCAAATGAAGTAGCTACTTTGATTGACTGGCTGATCATAAGTCCTGAGGCTGGCTGCCTCTGAAATTGATGGTGCAACCAAATAATTCCCTGGGGAGCAGTGTATTTATTACCTTTCCTCAGTGTGAAAATAATTAAACATTAAATTGTATTTAAAGTAAAAAGGCTAGGAAGAATTCAACTATTTAGAGTCTTAACTTGTTGAGAATGTTCTTCCCAAACCTAATAGAAGCACTGAATGTATTGCAGCAAACTTTGGCTCTTGACTGACTACAGCTAAGCATTATTTTGCATGAGTGGATTATATGGCTGAGCCCTTCTGTAGAAAGCATTTACTGGAAAGATTTTTCTGATTTGTTTCTGAACTGATTCACAAGACTATGCACCAGTATTTTCATAGGAATTAAGACCTGTTTACCTCTATTCCACAGAGGTGGAAAAACAATTTTTAGTTGATAGGAAATATGTTATTTAGCATGTTCAGATAAGCTGTCCTCTGGTTGTTTAAACTTCAAGATCATATCACTTAAATAGTCATTCTTGTCAAAGAAGATAGGTGAGCGGTTGAGGTCTGTATTCATAGAAGCCAGTGTTTGAGTCCTAAGTATTATATCTAAGAAAAGGTGATACCTGTGAGTTGTACCAAGGGATAAAATTTGCCACTGGAGCAGATGCAAATGGGTTTTAAAAGAAGACTGTCAACCTGGAGACTGAGTAGTGGTTTCAGTATTATTTATGGAACACTGCTCTATGTAAAGCGCATGGATGTTTCTAGGAAAATAAGAAAGATATGGGAAAACTCTAGTTAGGCTGCAGACTGCAAGGAGCAGTGTGGAGCAGCAGCAGCTGAAGTAGTCCTTAAGAGAAGGAGGACAAGTGAAAGGAGCTGAAGAAAAAGCCACTGGTTAATCTACAGGCTCATACTTTGTCCCTGCCTCTGGTTTTGCATTAGCTTTGTATGTGGGTGTGCTACATGTTCACGCAGATGACCTGGAGAGATGTTATCTAACTCCCAATTGTCTGCTTGTATATGATGATGACAGTAATATATTCGATTTCTGTACTGTAAGAACTATGCTGGGGAAAGAAAGGACAGCAGACAAGAGCTGTGGCTTACCAGGTGTGGGGGTTTAGGTAGGGACAGTTTGTCTCTATATACTATTACTACTTACTCCATACCTTTTCACATGGTACTTCCTTGAAAAAAGATGGTGTGTTCCTGTTTTCTCATTTACATGTTTGTGTGCTTGTACACACAGCAAACATCATACACATAGCACACACTGTGTGCTTGTGCATATATTACCTGTAATCTTTCCCTGTGAATTTGCCAGCATAATTTCTTGAATCGGGCCAGTTATCAGTGACTCTGCTTCTGCCTGTTTGCTATCTCAAAAAAGATGCAATTTCACAGAAAGCATCTAATAATTCCTATTTCCCAGAATGTCCCAAAGTTTTATCGTTTTAAAAGGAAAGACAGGAAAGGCACCTTGAGCATTATTGCAACTGCTGCTTCCTTTTAATGGTTAGATGGCAACTCTACTTCGCACGGGATTACTGTCACTGATGTGGAGGGGTTAGTAGATTGGTTGCCTTGAGGAATGAGATGAGATGATAAAGGAAAGAGGATGCTACCTCTGCGGCATCTGGTTCTGTCTCTCAGTTTTCATTCTGTGCAGCCTTTGTTGAGCCAAGGTGGTATTTGAAGCAGTTTCTTCCCTTGCACACCTGCCATTGTTTGGCATCTGCAAAGCAGTCAGTAGGGAGCAAGAATTGTGACAAATCTATTTTACTTAAAATAACTGAACTGTGTAATTGTTTGAGAGGGCTTAGCAGCCAAATGTGATAAAGCTGAAAGTTATGCAGATCACCAAAAGAACAGGATACAATGTCAAAGTTATGCAGAAAATTGACTTGTGCTATATTATTCTTTGGTAAGCATTGGCATAATTACATTACTTAACTGCTCGAATTGCAGTGAACATTGTTTTTAGAGTACTGTGCTTTTGCTTAACGATAAAGGAAACCCTAAATTTCTTAACTACCTTTTGTTATTTGTACAATGAGGGCTGAAGCTTTCTCTGCAGAAACCAGGTCCCACTACGCTAAATCCTTGTAGCAGCTAAGTCTGTGTCACTTTCTCCATGCAAATCAGAACTGGCATAATTAAGACCCTCATGGGAGGAGAAAAAGTCTTAAAAGGAGTGAGAGGATCAATAGTGGGTTGAAAATAATTTTTTAGCTGATGTTCACTTGTTAGAGCAAATTTTGCTTTGAAGGCAGGGATGTGTGGTTGGTTCTTGAGTTTGCGCCCACCATCAGTGCCAGTGGTTTCATGTTTGCTCTTTCCAAAGCTGTGTATATCCCAGACAACTTGAGTAAAAATGTTGCCCCTTAAATTCCCCAATAATGGGAGATTGCAGCTTTCTATTGAAAACTTCCTTCATTAGTCTTCCTATTATTTGGTGTCCATCTGTTTTTGGATGGAGTGACTAAAAGTCAAAAGAAAATGGATCTTTTCTGGCATTTCTTTTTTCCTTTTTTCAAAGGATTCTATTAGGGCACACAAGAAAAAAATATTTTAAAACCATGATTGATATGGGAACATTAACTAAACACTGTTGTTTGATACGTGCTTTTTATTAATGCATACTCTACGATAAAAATACGTGTGACAGGATGCCAGGCTGAGATCTCCTTGTGAGGGAAGGAGTGAGAAGTGCTGTGCCTTGCAAGGTAATATAATATGCTGAATGCTATATTCTATAGAATGGACAGTATTCTATAGAATGGACAGGCTTAAAAGTTGGTGGTAGCACACTGTATTGTGCATAATGCAGAGGGTTGGAGAACCATTAATAACTCATGTGCCAAGATTGTAGATGCATACATATAATACATGTATACATCTATAAGCATGTACACATAGAATCATGGAATATCATGAGTTTGAAGGGGTCCGCAAAGACCACTGAGACCAATTCCTGGCCCCACACAGGACGACCCAAAATTCAAACTCTGTCCTAGAGCACTATCCAAATACTCCTTGAACTCTAGAGTGTGGGACCATGTGTGCTACCCTGGGCAGCCTGTTCCATTCCCACTGCCCTCTGATGCAGAACCTGTCCCTAACCCCTCAGCCTGCTCTGGGCTGAGAAAAACAAGGGACCTCAGCTGTTCCTTGCCCTCCAGACCTTTCCCCATCTTTGTAGCCCTCCCTTTACTCTTTACTCTTGTCCTTATATTTCTTACAGAAACTAGTTTTACTAAATTTACAGTAATTAATTTTAAGCTGAAGAGAAGTTTGATTATTTTTTGAATTATTTTTGCTAAGATTTTTTTTTTTTTTACCTGGGACTGTGGATAAGCATGGTAAATACACTCAAGAGGAATGGGACTTGAAACAACAAACATGCTTACATGAATAACTTTACTCAGATTTGAGCTTGATCAAGTAGGTGTATGGGATTTGCTTTGCACCTCGTCTTGATCTTTTATCAGAGAGCTGGCCCTGTCTATATTCCAGCATTATTTAAAATGGTTTCCTGCAGTCTCAAAGTTAGATGCACTTCTCTGTGATGCTTTTATGAACAATGTTGTACATAACCTGAGCAGCGAGTCCATTCACAAAAAATTGCCTCCAGATAATAAATCTTTCAAAACTGTGTGAAATTGCTTTGCTACAGCACTAGCTACTTGAAGCACCAAAAAATTGTCCAGTAAATAAAAGATACTGTTGGAAACTGCTAATAAAGTTTAGAGAACCACCCATGACAAATTTCAAAAGAGTAGTCTTTTGATAGAAATGACACTAATTTAGCACAAGTGGGGAAATTATCCAAGAGGTGGAAGATGAAAAGTTCAGAAAATCCAACTTTTTATATAGTGGTACACTCAGATCATTTCTTGTAGGTTTAAAATGAAAATTGCTGTTTAAGAATAGAGATTTGAACAAATAGTGGAGTTTGCAGAAAGAACTGAAGGACCTTGGATTTTGGAGAAAATGAATTAACATTAACAGGCTGTGTACGTTTTGCCAGGAGTAAGGAGGAAAGGGCGATAAGGTAAAACATTTGTCTAAATACATATGTCTCAAGACCTGCACTCAGACAATGGAGTTTCTCTATCTGTTCCATCAGAGCCACTAGATGAGCTCAGTAAATTTACCTTTGAAGACACTAAGGTAGACTATAACAATTTTTTTCAGTGGAGATTAGTGCCATTGTAGGATATATATTAAAAGAAGTGTTCAGGCCACAATATCTAAAAGGGAAGAGACTGGGCAACATTGATAGGAAACAACAAATTTTCTATTGAAGAATTTCCTTAGATTGGCCAAATGCCTTTACAGCAGATAATGAGCTATATTTCCTGAATACTGAGTCTGAGAAACTCTTAACTGCTCATAAATCCATGTACTGGAAAGTTTGGAACATTTAATGAGTTGGCAACAGGCTTCAAAGAAAAGGATTTCATATAAGCTGAATTACTGTAGAACTAATGGACAGTGGGTAAACATGAAGGACTGTAGCTGAAGTACTGGAGACTTCAGGCAAACCAATCTGTATATTCTGCAGATTAAATCCTTCCTTTGTGGTCAAGGATATTTGTCTTCTACAGTGGTCATGGCTTCTATATATTATTTGAATTTCATGCCTTAAACTGTATGTATCTTGCATTATTGTGATATAATCTTGACTGATCATTTTCTTCACAGGTGTCTTTAGTTGCTTGAAATGATTTGAGTCTCATGAAGGACAACCATGCTGTGTACCTTATTGCTGTAAGCTCTTTTTCTTTCTCTGTTCTGTAAGAGTTCAATCTAATTGAACTGATTTGTTTGTGTGGACACTCACACATAGGAAAGTCAATCTTCTGTGGAGTTGTCTTGTGTCTGTACTCTCTATATGAATGTTTTGACTGGGGGGTCTCTTGTACATCTCAGCATCATGTAAAGATACTCCTCAGTAAACTCACTCTTTGCATCATTTCTACAGTTTGTCACCCTTTTTCTGTGGTTTTAATGACTATGGCAAATTTAGCAAGCTCTGCAAATGCCTTGTTAACAGTTATTCTCTGACATGGCAGGCAACCTCATTTGAGATAACAGATAGTGTAGGAATTTGGTTGTCTTTATTTTGTGTCTTTTAAATTATCTGATCTATTTGAATTCTTCCAAAAGAAGAGTGAGATTTCTGATCACTTCTAACAATACCACCTCTTTCATGTTCATTTTTGTTTTTGCTGACTTCTAGAACGCATATATACTGTATATATTATCTGTGGGCTGACCTCAGAGTCTGGGCTTTTGGAATTCTATTGATGTTCCAAGTCAATCTCAGTGGTGTTCATGAGCTACTCCTTCTTCACTTCTCTAAGTATTTGTGAAGCTTATGTTTCAGGCTTACTATAAATGCATTCTTCACGCCTGGTGTTTCAGCAGCAGCAGCTTTATAGAATAGAAAGACTGGCATGTTGGTCTGCAAAACAAGCCAATATGACAACGCTTGTGCTAAATGCAATGCTTCAGTGTACATGATATATTCAATTATTGCGTTGGGATTGAATCATGATGGGGTAATACTTTATCCAATAGAACAACGAGAATGGGCTTGGAAAAAAGGGAAAAAATGGCAAACTGTAGATGTTAGCTCATGTGCTGTACGGGAACAACGAGGCTTTGTTTGTGAAGGTAACACCCCCAAGGCTCAAGACATTTGTCTTGATACTGAACAGAACATCTGCCATTTTGAGATTCATCCTAATGAGGTACCAGAAACAGTGCTTGTATATACTGGGGACAGATGTGTTTGTATGAGGACCCCTTGTAATTCTATACTCGTAGATAGTATTACTATGGATACTGGTAGTTATTCTAATCTCTGTACTTGTAACTTTACTAATATCGTAGGGTGCGATTTTAATTATACAGCTCCAGTTACATCACTTCAGTTATTGCAGTCTAATTACACATTGATTCAGGACTTGCTACCAACTCCTATTGGAATGGACCTTGATTTAGTGAGGAAACTGCTGCAACACGACGACCTGTACCAATTGCTACAATGCATTCGGAACAATGGACAGAAAACCTTGATCACTGTTCACCATGATACGAAAGAGATACATCGTGTGCTAGAAAGGATAAAGAAGGACGGAGAACATCACTGGTGGGAAGTGCTTCTTGGATGGTCGCCTACAGCAAGAGGAGTGTTTAACGCTATCCTGCACCCAGTTGTGATCATATTAACTCTAACAGTAGTTTGCTTAGTGCTTGTAGTCGTATTATATGTAAGAATTTGGCACATGCAACGCCGCTTGCAACACATGATAGAGAGAACTTTTGACCAATGAATAGAGTATCTTAAGCTACGCGAGAGACTGTAAGGAACGCAACATATAATCATTTGTATAACCTTCACTAGGGCTATTAGGCGTATGCGAGTATCGCGCTGTAACGGGGCAAGGCTTTACCGAGCATGGGGAGGGGGAGATGTTGCAGTAGGCGTTTGCGGGGTATCGGGCTGTGACGCAATAGGACCTCCCCTGCTCTGTGATAAGGGACTGACGCGCGCTTGGAGGCGTAGATGTACTAGACATGAGTAAACTCACATGGACGTAGTAACATAGATAAGCATGTAAAGTATATAAGTTGCTGTTTCGCTTGCAATAAACGCCATCCTGCCTAACATCACATTGGTGTGCACGTGGTGAGATGGTGGGGTCACAGCGGGGACGGCGTGAACCCTGGCCGGGCCATAGGAACGTGAGGAACTAGGGGTTTCCTACTCTGAAACAGTATTTGTGAAGCTTATGTTTCAGGCTTACTATAAATGCTAGAGCATTGCAGGAAAACCTGCAAGAATCAGAAAAGTAGGAGAAGCAGATGTGTGAGTACAAGTACACACTGTAGCATCAGTTTGATAAAGTTCACTTAGATTCGCTTTGATAAAGATCTTAAAGTTTATCCTCTGGAAAGGTTATAACATAAAATGACTCTGTAGAATCATGTAAGTCAAATTGTCTGATTCAGTTTTTTCATCTCAGAAGTTATTGGAAAACTTCCTATTAATGGATTGTGAGAAGTCCTTAACCAAGTTAAATTACTCTTTAACTGGAATGAAATCCATCCTTCGTGAATGACTGCATGAGCAGGGTAAGATCAAGTATGTTCTATGTAACTTATTTTCTGTAGAAGTTTATGAAATCAAAAGTCATTCTAGAAAACTCATAACTAAGCTAATTTTCTTAGAACAGTTATGTCCAGTACATATTGAAAGCTTGAAGTCTTGAAAATAAACTTGCCTGCATTTTTTTAAGATAATTTTTACTTTACTATGAAGAGTTCTATCTGAGGGAGTGCAAATTCCATGTTTTAGGTACTGTTAGTAGCATAGTTACCTGATTTTTACCTTAACGTTTCTTTTCCTTTTCTTGGGGTGTAAAGCACATCCTACACCAGATCTTTTTTTAGTGTTGAGTATTTACCCTTTTGTGGAGGTACAGGTCTGCCTAAGGAGAGAATAAACTGAAACCAAAAATTTCCTGTGATTGTTCTCTTCCTTCCTTTCTAGAGGAAGATGCAGTGTCCTTCAGTTTGGTTTCTACTTGACTCATGATGCCATGGAGCAAGAGTAGTAGGTGTTTAAGGGTTTCACTCCCTAGCAGTAAAAGTCTCACTGGTTAGGAAGGACCTATGTGAAAACTTTTGTTTTTAAAAAGAAATTTGAAAAAAAAAAAAACTGCAGTAATTTCCGAACCATTTGTTCACAACCCTACTCAGCATTTTCCACCCATCCTGAAGTTTTGATTCCCTTTCTGTGGGACTCTTGGCACAAAACATTTACAAAGTAAAAGGTGACATCTCCTGTGATAGTGGTGAGGATTATTAGTGTGTCCAACCTCAAACACTTCTCAGTCTTTCAGTGATTATGGATGCTTCCTATCAAAATTGTCTGAGATGCTGTAGCTTTTACATGGGCTTCTGCAAAGAGATAAGCCTTGGAAATTGCTGGACTGTAAAATAGCAGTGCACTGTGACACTAGCAAACCTTTAAAAGATAAATCTTGGCAGCCACTGGACTGTAAAATATTAGCACACTGACACCATTGGATCTCTGAAACCTCAGAGAAGGATCCTAAAAATTATTTTTCTCATGTATCAGAATGAAGAAGACTGTCTAACCTTAGAAATCCATCTGGCTTAATTTGATTTACAACAATTCCGTGTCAATGGATATATATTTAGTAAGCTCCTAAAAAGGCAACAATGGCAGTTAGTTAGTTAGTTTGTATTGGCCTGTGTACAATAATGATAGCTCTTAAGCAAAACCTGGCAATTTCTGCTCTTAGAGCAATGGGTTATCTGGAAAACAAAGCCTCCAAAAGGATTAATAACTTTAATGATGAGGTATTTTTGCTATATCCAGCTTTTAAAAACACTGAGCTTGAGCCCCCATGCTTAAATTCATTAAGATCTTATTTTATTCCTAAATCAAAATTACTTTTTCCCTTTTTTCTCCTTTTGAACACTAGTGAGAATTTCTTTTTTTCTATTTCTCCCTTCCTTTTCTCTAGCATTTTTGCAGGTTTTGCATTTACCCTTGAAAACCTCTGAAAATGCAGCCTTTTCTGCTCACTGATCCAAGAGGCTCCATCTACCAGGACCCCTTGAGATTATGACTTCTCTCTGCTGCAGGAGGAGCACCTGCTCAAATCTTCTGTTTTCATATAGCTCCCACGCCACAGCATGACCTCCATCCTTCCTCCTTGTCTCACTATTTCGTATTTGGCATTTTCCTCCATCCCGTTACAGCACATTCCCTGCACTTTGACTCTGTGTCCTCATCTTCACGCTTGTCTGCCCCTCTTCTGCATCCCTCCTGGTCTCTACATTAGTCTCACTCAATTTGCTGTCCCGTTTCTGAATGCATTTTCCCTCCCTGCTGCTCCCACAGTCTCTGGCATGTCCATATTCTCCTGTCCCCTGCCTGGCCCTCACATAGAAGCTAACGGACCATTAGCTTCCCTGATGGCATCCTGTCTTCTGTCTGATTGCAAATAACCAGGACTGGCATCCATCTTCACTGGTTTATCTAGAAACTTTAAATGGATTTGGCAACCAACCTTTTGAGATCAGTCTTATCCTTGCCCCAGTATTATTAACAGGAGATAGAGAGCATCTTAAGGCTCAAACTTAATAACATTGTAAACAAATGTTATTAATATTTTATTGCTTATCTTTAGGATATGGCAACTATTAATAAAAGCTCAAAATATTCTATGATTTGAACCAAGACAAGAAAGGTATGGAGGCTCTTGACACAGGTCCTCCAGAGGAGCTGCAAAGGGGTACCAGTGTTGAATAGGACTTTTGTTCTGGCTTTAATGGGACTATACTCTCCTCATAGGAAAGTAATCCCAGGCTTTGGAACAGTTTCTACCATTTCTGTGGCAGACAAATTTAAAAAAACTAGACATGATGGCATCGTCATTATGATATTTCTTGCTACACACTGTGGGAAACTAATCGTGACCTAAAACTAATCACTGGATCTCCTAAAACACCTTGCCTTCAATGACTTCTGAAGGTATATTTTATTTCTGAAATTAATCTACCCTTAATAGGTAGGGAAGCAGGAAAACAGGCCACATCCTGTCAGAGGCTAGGAATCTCAGGCTCAGTGTGGTTTTGACTAGCAGTCCATCACTTAACACACAAATAGAGGCTCTGGTCTCTGCAGCAGCTTTTTTACAATGCCAGGATGGCATCTGTGCCCTCTGCAAAGGATTGCACTGTGTCACATTCATAATCAACTGGGCTTGAGCAGGCTAGGCTATTTGCAAAGTGTTTTGAGAGTTATTCTTCAAGAGACAGTTCTTCAACAAATATAATAATTGTGACCCAAACTCTAGAACAAGCACGTGCTAAAACAGGATACTATATTCTGTGTAACAGTCAAAACAGAATTGCAACCTCATAGCTATATGTTAGAGGCAAAATAAGAAGTTACACTGGCATATACAAAACTGAACCTGAAAACAGAATTGACATAACACATAAACCAGAGGATTTCTTAATGCTGTCCTATGTTGTTGCTCTCTTTCATGAAAGATTTCAAAATGGGGGTAAAGATTTGTCTGGGAAACTGCACTATATATATATATATAAAATATATAAAATGTATATATATATATACACACACACAGTGTTTTTTCAATGGAATTCACCTAAGGCTGGGCGAGAACACAGGAAAAATAATTGCAGTTTTGTTTTTGAGTTCAACACGATAACTCAGTATAGACACGTGAAGTAGATGAGATGTGTTCTTTGTTAATTCTTGTGGTAAAATATAGTATACATTTAATAATCAATCAATGACAGGTTTTCATTACAGAATATCTAAAGTGCAAATTATAACCTATATATTCTTAAATGCTTCATTCTTTTAGTATACAGTGCTTTTCTTTTTCATTGTGATCTTGTTAGAGATCTGATATTGTCTGAACACCTGACTATCCTGGGCACCAGAGACCATGCCTTCCCTAAAAATTTAGCCCCAAGAAAACTCTGCAGAGATTTCTTTTCACTTACATGTGCAAATAAAACAGTGGGATTATGCATCCAGGTATTTGCTTAATCATTTTTAATGTTGGATTTACGTACTTTGAGCAAAGTCAAAACAGTTTTAATCCATCATGTAGTGGATTTGACTGAATTTCAATATTAGTAATTCAATGATACCCTTGCTTGTTAAGAAAAATTCCCCCGGAAATAGCATATCATAATCAAAAGTAGCATAATAGTCTGAGACCTCTTTCCTAATAAATTATTTCCTGCTCTGTTTTTGCTATTTACTCTGATAGAGGAGAACACAGTAATTGTATAGTTGTTTCCTATTGATATGAACAATTCACTGGTTCTCAGTCATTCACCCTCTGGCCCTGAAGAAGTCATTTGGCAGTTTCATAGATTTTTAATCCATTAGGGACCATTAAATCATCATGTCTGAACTTTCTGCATAAATCAGGTCATGGAATTTCATCTAGGTACTCCTGTATTGAGAGGAATAACTGATATTTAGCAAAACCTTGTCTTTAAATCTCACAGCTTGCCTATTTTAAAATATATATATATATATTGTTACTACTACCTTTTTTGTATATGAGACTTGAAGATTGTTTAAGGTTTCTGTGTACTGTGGGATACTGGGATTTAACATACTATAAAATTGAACAGTGGAAATATTTCCAATGATGATCTAAATAGGATTTTTCAATCAATGTGGTGAACTAGATACTGGGACAAAGAAGTGTAAGAATCACCTCTGATCGCCTTAATGAGAGAGCAGGAGTAGGTAATCAAATGTGTTTTCCATATTCAGTGAATGCGAATTTAGTAGAACTTGACCAAGCTTTATAGCTTTTGGAGAATGTAGAGTGGTAGTGAAGTTTCAGAAAGCTACTGTTTTTTGCTAATTTTTATTACTCTTTGTGTTTTAGATAGCAAACTTTAATTTGCTGTACTACACAGTTTTTACTTTGCTGCTGTGAGTCTTCTCTGGATGCTCTTTGTTGTTCAAAAAACTTCTCAAAGAAGAATTTAAAGTTTGGTCTGAATTTCAATCTGCAACAAAACATCAGAGGGTATTTTAGTCCAGGCCATTCTAGTCTATTAAGTATAGTCTATTTATATTTAACTATAATCTGTGTATATTAAATCTATTTGAAAAACACACAAAGATGTATTGCTGAATAAACATAATCCGCTATCATTTAGGGTGAACAAGTAAAACCTTTAAGAGCATAGCATCATAGTGTCCCGGAATGTCTTAGGTTGGAAAGGATCTTTAAGATCATTGAGCTCCAACTCCCTTCCATGGGCAGGGTTGCTTTCATCAGCTCCGAATGCCTGGGGCCCCATCCAACCTGGCCTTGAGCACTTACAGGGGTGGGGCATCCACAGTGTGGATCTAGGCAGTGTGTTCCAGTAGCATGCACAGTAGTGTGAATACAGAGTGAACTATCAGTAAAGCTGGTGATAAAGATTTTAATCTCTGATCAAGCCTTTTTTTTTTTTTTTTTTTTTTTTTTAATTCATCCAGATATATTAAAACTTCAGATTTGTGTTTAACCTCTGAATGGTTAATACAGTAGTAGAAATACTGCTTAATTGTTAAGAACGAAGAGGTAGTTGATTCAATCCATCCAAAATTTCCAGATGATATAAGTTTTGGGGAGCTAGTTGATGTTTTAAAGTATATCTTTTGTGTTATCCTGCAGGTCCTGCTCCTCTGAGCATTTTGGCTCTGATTTCCACTGGAAGCAACAATTTATAACTTACTCTCACAGGTTACTGCTTCTTTCATCTGATTTACTTGAAGAACTATGTTTTTTTTCCACTGTTTGCAGTAAGTGGGGAACAAGAGACCAGCAGGGCTGTTGGCATCCAGGCAGACTCTGTTAGGAAAAGAGTCTCAGGGAGAAGACAGTCAGGACAGGCAAGGGGTCTCAACAAGTAAGGCAGAAAGCTGTATAGCAGCAAGCTATGACAAAGAAACGGTTCTTTTTTTACACACATGAAAAATGGAGCTGAACTGACTTGAAAGGAAATGTGGATTGCGCAGTAACCACCAAGCCTAAGAAGATAAGGTTGTATTTAGCTTAACTGGCAGGTAATCTAAGAGGTGCTGCTATCCTTCAGGGCTTCTAACCTCTTCCATGTGCATAAAAGGGAAAAAGCAAACAAACAACACTTGATACTTTTTTTGAAAAACTACATGGAAGACTTCAGTGATAAACAGTATGGATGCTTATTGTATCGCTTAGAACCAACAGACTCAAAATCAAGGAAATGAATAGTTTAAGGTCCTTGTAAATCTTAAGTTCCTGGCACACATAACCCCTAGGTTCTTCTTAGCAAGGGTAAGGAAATGTGTATTTCATCACAATTGCCTTAACTCTGACTTGTGCATTGTGGCTTTTATGTATTATTTGTTTTATATTGATTTAGAGTAGAATTCATCTTCACTATGTTTTAGCTCTCTAAAGTTAGGGTTTCATTCAAGCTATTTGTCCAGGTTCCCCATATAGCAAATGGAGAAAGATAGGTTCCTCCAAAAGGCAATTCATTCCTTTCTTAAGATAGGTGTCTGATATAGGCTGGATGAATTGCTTTCTATCACAGTATGTCTCCATAGCTTGTACAGGAACTTAACTGACTAGCTTAGGTTAAGCGCCTAACTTTCAGATGGCTTAAAAACTGGATGAGATGAATCTCTCCAAAATCTTTTCTTTTAAGGGATACATTTAACTCAAAAAATATCTGGTAGTCAATGTTCCATGTGTTATTTCATTCAAATTTGATGAATATTATATCTTTGGAGTTATATACCTGGAATTCAATGAATAATCACAATATCAGATAATAACCAAATTATATATGACTAGGCGATTGATCGATATCTGACATTAATGTGCATACAAATCTTTCTCACATTCTCTTTCCAAAAAGTGCATTCATTTAGATTGCCTGTAGAAAACAAAACTTGTTTATCTTCTGAGGAACCAGTCATGAAGATTTTATTCTGAAATATTGCAGAGCTTCAGGACCTAAGTACTCCTGAAAAGTCAAGCTGATAGTATTGATTTAGGGTCAGAGTTAAAAAGGAGTTGTAGTGCATTTGTTTCCAAAGGAATTGTATGTTCGCACTTTATTTATGGGAGTGAGATTTTTGAATCATTAATTTTTTTGAGCTTAATTGTCTGACTTTGGAAATGATGCAGTAACTATTGTCTCTTAGCAACATTGATTAGTATCTTACACAAAGGGGGTTTGCACTTGAAGATTTTCCCAACTTTTTACGTAATCTTATTCATATGTGTGTGAAGAATTAGAATTAATCTGCTAAGAACATTTTTTTTGAAATGAGGGTGACAGGTTGTTGGTTTATTAAATTATGGGAATGAGTAGTGCTGGACAAGCAAAGAATGCCTCTTGTGTGTTCCTGACGCTTTCACTGAGCACCTGACAAGATATGCCCATCTCCTAGGTAGCTATGTTAGCCATGCATGTGTGCACATCACAGCATGCCTTCCTTCCAAATGCTGGTAGAAAGGGCTAAAAAGTCACTGCAAATTAAGCATCAGACCTGGTAGTAGTGTAGGCAGCAAACTGCTACCATATCTTTTATTCTGTTTGTGCAAACAAATTGCCCTCTGACCTGGAAGAATATGTCTAGGGTAAGAAATTATTTGCCCCAGATTCCAACTGTTTCTATGACCTGTTCAACTCAAACCTTGAGTGGATTTAAGTACCTTCAATTTTCTATTTGCACCAGTTTCCTTATTTCCAGAGACAGTGATGTTCTCAATATCTAGGCCTGCACTGGTGGCTTACAGTAGTACAAGGTTCCTATCTATCAGGAAGATTTGACCAATAAAAAAATCAATTTGCTTTTACGTTTGCATATTCAAAAATAAATCACATTCTTTCCTCACCAGAGCTTGGAATGAATAAATTTGCATTCAGAATGTGTTGTTGGGGACAGAAGAGGAATCTTCCCATTGTAATGACAGAAGAACATTACTTCTATACTTTTCATGGCACTTCACATTGTTATAACCACTCACTTTACAACAACCATGGAAGGTTATGTAGGGTCCTTTTCTTGCCTTGCCTTTCCCTCCCTTGCCTTTCCCTGAACTACCATGTTTTTCAGAAAAGCATTGAGGAGACCTGTGTTCATGTTACCATGGAAGATCTCTGTCATTCTGCTCTTTCTGTGTACAAAAGTCTCTCATTTCTGCTGCAGGTTATCTGGCAGAGAAAACAAGAAGAAACTACATCCAAGGTATCTAGAAAACTCATGGCTAATGCTGTGGTATAATGTTGTCATCAGAAGTGCATTTATAGCATTGCTGTTTGCTGTTGAAACGTGGAAGTAGCAGTTTCTATCTAGTAACAACAAGCAAGATTTTTCCCTATAAACCTGAGGGAGAATTTCCTCAAGATCAAAAACCCAGAGTTGATCATTACTTGCTCTGAAGCCACAATAAGGAGGTTTGCTATTCTGATAAATGAGGACCCACAAATCTTTAGATTGATTACATGTTCAAATTCTGTATGTATGTTGCTCCAAAAGTAATGCCTCATATTTACTTCCATGGATACTGCAACAGTTGTGAAGAGCACAATAACACTACTTGATAGAGCAAATTCTCAGTTGCAAAGCATTGTTTTTCAATGTGGTTACTACCATTAGCTGATGTGTAGATGAGCTGATAGAGATATTCTTCACTGTGTGTGTGACAGTACCGTGCACACGTACACTGTTTAGTCTCCATAAATGTTCAGCAAGTGTCAGTGAATGTCAGTGGGGACTTTTTTTCTGCATGGAGTTCAGTTCCGTAGTTTTGCTTCAGGTATACTTCCATTTCTGCTGCCATCTGTTGCACAGCAACAGAATGTAGCAGAACATTGCCAGGAACGTTCAGCCTCTACTGCTTTACCACCAACATCTACTTCTGACATCATGGACCAACATAATAAAATAGGAGGTCATGGTAATAACAGTCCATGTTATAAAATCATAGAATGGCCTGGGTTGAAAAGGACCTCAAAGATCATCTAGTTTCAAGCCCCCTGCTGTGGGCAGGGTTGCCAACCACTAGAGCAGGCTGTCCAGAGCCACTCAGTGCAGTTTAATTCCCCTCAGATCTTGTAGCCTTCAGGCTAAGGGTTGCCAAAGATGAGTGCAGTGACAGATAAAACTCCTGGAAGGACTTTGTGGCTGCTTATGCCCAGGTTTGGACCCTACGTATACACTTCAGCAGGAACCAGAGACCTCTAGTCATCTGTTCTGTGAGGGAGAATTAAGCCATCAGACAGTTTTTCTCTAGCTTCACTTGAGCCCCAGCTGCTGGTTGCACTTTTGCTGCTGTGGTGAAGGACTGGGAGTAGTGGAATGTTTTTGTCAGCACTGTTCTCTCCCTGTCCAAAAGCAGATATTTGATGTAAGTAGATGTTCATGCCAAGTCTGTTTGTGTAGTATTTCTAGAAGCTCAATACTTGGAAATCTGGTCCAGCATCTACCAAAGAAAAATCCTGGTAAAGCTGGCAATTGAAATGTTGATCTAAAAATGCCAGTTAATTAGATTTATGAGAAGCAGACTCTAGTGCCTTATGACGTGGCTCTTGATTCTGTGTGTAGTCATCAGCCCAGAAACCTCTGCATGTGGACTGCTACAACCTGCCCTCAACGGTAATGAGAAACAGGAAGAAAAAGGGCTATGGGAAATTAAAAGGGAAATAATTTTACCAGTTAGGCCCAGATGTGCTATGTTTAGTCCTTTCCAAATCTAGTAACTCTCTAAGATCAGCCACAAGAAAACTTTCACATTTGGGTCTAAAGATTTAACTATTATGAAGTTTTTAGTTGTCTGAGGTTACTTTGACTTCCTTTATCGTTTGTTTCCTTTTGCAAAGGAAACAACTGCTTAAAAGTTTGCCTCTGAATCTAGTGCAGACTTTACTTACGGGAACCATTTAAAGCCTGGGGAAAAAAAAAAAACAAAAAACAAACAAAAAAACCAACAACAAAAAACTCGCAAATAAACTGAAGGAAATAATTCTTCATTTAAAGACAAATGTTTATGATGACCTAACAGACTCTTTTTTTCCTGCTTTTTGTTTTTGTTGCTAACTTCTGTGGTTTTGTCTGTGTCTCGAATGAGATTTCCAAGAGCCAGTGAAATAGCTTCATGTTAGGGGGGTTATTTTTATGATTCAGTGCATCCAAACTTCATGAAAAATATGCAAATCACTTTCATTATAACCATATCTTGTCGCAACATGCAGCATGCATAGTGCCAAAAATGAATGCATTCATGGCATCTTTTGGGTCCTAAGATCCAATTATGTCTTTTGTTGTTCTTTTTTGGCTTTCTGTGTCAGCTGCATGCTCTGTAAAGTTACTGATTACTGACCTGTTGGCAACTTTACAAATCAGCTTTGAAATGCAAGCTGTCAGTAGCTCTTGAGTATCCCAGTCCCAGGTTACCAGGGCCGTGAAATGCTGCATTGAATTTTTAATCTGTTTTCTCTTTGCTTCTGACTAGCTTTTTCCAGGTTAAGGTCAATTTTGAAACCAGCTGAATTCTTTAATAATCACTATCTTTGTAGTCCTCACTGAATTCAAAAGGAAGAACAATTTTTTCATTGCATTAATATTATTATTTTTTACTGTGGGGGCTTATTACAGTGGCATATTTTCTATTTAAGTATTCATTCTTAGATCACAAAGTGCACTACAGTCTAGCCAGAATATTGCCTTATGAAGATATGAGTGAACTGCCACTCACATGAAATTTCACAGCCCCTCTTCTAAAATCCAATAGCTTTGCTCTTGTACATTTTTTCCCTTCAGCCCTGCTCAAGGAGAAAGCTTGCTGCCTCAGATATGTGTCATAGAATCAAAGAACCATAGGATCACCAAGGTTGGAAAAGACTTCGGAGATCATCCAGTCCAAATGTCTAACTACTACCAATATTTCCCCACTAAACCACGTCCCTTAATACAACTTCCAAACACTTCTTGAACATCTCCAGGAATGGTGACTCAACCACCTCCCAGGCAGCCCATTCCAGTGCTTGAACATTTTTTCTGAGAAGAAATTTCTCCTACAATCCAAAATGATGTCCTTTGAATGTCCTTTGGCTTACCTCTCTAAATGTTACAACTGCAATTTATTTAGTAATGATATCGTCAAGCTTTGATCTTCATTTTAAAAAGTTGTTTATTTATTTATTTATTATAAGCGGGCCAGCACTGGAAATTTGGACCTAAATGTGAAACAAAGCAATAATCTTCATTTCCTCTTCAAGTTTCTCCCAGTAGCATTTATAATTTATAAATTTGCTTTGATTTAGTGAGTAGATGCTTATTTGATTGCAGCAGTGAAAAATCCAAGAATGCTTTATTCTCACAGATCATAGTGATGCTTTATTTTACTGGATATCCTAGATATAGATATATGATCCTAGAAGTCTTTTTTGTTTGCAGGTTCCTATTACATGATGACACACCTAAGCAGATAGTTATCACCTTTAATTCATTATATCTCATTCCATGATTCCGTTATTCTCTGTGTTTCATCTAGTGGTTGGCAATCCTGCCCACAGCAATGGGGCTGGAACTAGTCTTTGAGATCCCTTCCAATCTAAGCCATTATATGATTTTGTGATTCTATGATTCACCATAGCAGTTTGCATACTCTTACAGAATCTTATAATAATGTGATATTTTAACCTCAGAGTGAAAAGACAGTTAAAGATATTCTTTACTATCAAGGGAAGTAGTTCAGTAAGAGGTACTGTGGTAGTATTTCCATTTCCACTTTCCATTGAAATCCACCACTGCAGTCAACTGAAACTGAATTTACTTATGACTGGAAACAATGTTTTATACTAAGTAAGTAGAGGCACCGGAAGATTTAATGAAGGTGCTATTCAGCACATACCTCACAACTATTAGAAAACTGGAGGTAGCTGGGGCAGAAACTTACCAGAAATGTGCACTGAGAATCAAAACGTAACTAGTGATTCAAAGATAACCTGCCTTTGTAGGAAATAAACAATTAGCCATATAGTGAACATATAGTAGTGTGACTTATAAAGCTCAGTTGCTAGTGCTTTGTAAGGTAAATTCTTATTTTTGTGCAAATTATCTCTAGTCAAACCTTTCCTGTGACTGGGATTTCATATGAATCCATATAGATTTATTGTTTTTTTGCTCTTCTTTCTGGTTAAAGGGGTAGAAGGAATATTTTGGTTGGTCTCCTCTGCCTGGTAACAAGTTTATTTTCTTATTCATGCAGAAGCTCAATGACAAGTGAGAACTTTCCTCTTCTGTTGATTTCATTGGAGACTGGACAGCAGTCAATGTGTTTTGAAGTAGCAGGATGATAAGTAAACAGGAAGTCTCCCAAACAGAACTGTTAATTAAAACATATTTTCTTATGGAGTCGGAAGTAAAAATTACCCTCCCAGTGGCATTCATTTACAACATTTTTAAGGAATGTATTAATTATATCTGAAAATCTCAGAATCACAGAATTGTAGGGGCTGGAAGGGACATCTAGAGATCTTCGAGTCCAGCCCCCCTGCAAAGCAGGCCCCTACATCAGGCTGCACAGGTAGGCGTCCAGGCAGGTCTTGAGCATCTCCAGAGAAGGAGAATCCACAACCTCCCTGGACAGCCCATTCCAGTGCTCCATCACTCTCTCTGTGAAGAAGGTTTTTTGCATATTGGTGTGTGGCCCTTCCTATGCTCAAGTTTATGGTCATTTCCCCTTGTCCTGTTACCACAGACCACTGAAAAGAGGTTGACCAGATCCCTTTGTCTTCCACACTTAAAATATTTAGAAGCATCAATAAGATCTCCTCTCAGTCTTCTTTTCTCAAGGCTGAACAGACCCAGGTCACTCAGGGTTCCTCATGGGGGAGTTGCTCCAGGCCTTTTATCATCTTTGTGGCCTTCTACTGGACTCTCTCCAGGAGATTCCTGTCTTTTTTGTACCAGGGAGCCCAGAACTAGATGCAGTACTCCAGGTGAGGCCTGACAAGGACAGAGTGGAGGGGGAGAATCACCTCCCTTGACCTGCTGGCCACGCTCCTTTTAGTACACCCCAGGATCCCATTGGCCTTCTTGGCCACCAGGGCAACTGCTGGCTTATGGCCAATCTGTTGTCCACCTGAAATGATGAGTCTTTAACAAAAGCAGAGTAAAACAACTGAAATACTTGTAAAACCTTGAAAAACAACAACAAAACACACATCTGAAGAAAATACACTTTTTCCATCATGCTTTTCTTCTTGTATTCAAATACTGATAGACATTTTGCAGTGATGTGGGAATAAAGTGATCCAGCCTCACGGAAGACGGCCACGGAGCTGCTCATGTTCCAGTTTTAGCAAAAAGACTTCTAACCATCTTTACGATGGTTCATCCATGTGATCTCCATACATTTTTATGATACAGGAGTCCAGGGTGATAGGCTTCTCAAAATTCAAAACATCAGAGTTAATGGATATTTCATAGATTTCCTATAAGCAGGCTGCAATGATGATATGCTCTCATGGGTTGCTTGGGGCTTACTTTGTTGCACAGGAGCAAAGATTTGATGGGAACGAAATATCTTGGTATTATTTATAATTTTTTAATTCTTCCTTTTTTAACAGGTTCATTCCAGGAAATCTTATTGAGACAATTGAGGAGCTTTTTACACATATGGATAGAAAAACAAGATACCGTTAGGGAAGGCAGAGAATTCAGCTCTTCAAGTATTTGTGGAAGGAAAGAGGTGATGAAAGTGAGCAAAGCACCAAAAAGGACAGAGAAGAATGGATAAAACTGAAACTGAACAAGAGCAGCAAATAAGCAACTTGAAGCAACTTCATTTTGCCAAATAACTCTTGAACCAGAGATAACTGCTGATGACTAATAATAATAGTTATTTTGTTTTGGTAGCACTCATAACATGATAATTGATGGGCAAGCGCTTTTCTCCAGATATGACAACCTATCATACAAGACAATTAAAAATAAATCACATCACTCTTTGAAGAGCCAAGGAGATAGTGAGAGCTACAGATAATATTTGTGAACAGCATACTCTCTTTATTAGGTGCCTTGCTTTAGGCACCAAAATTTGAATTTTTTTTTTTTTTTTTTTTTTGGACATTGCTTTGGATTAATCATAGGAAAAATTAATCAGACTGTAAAGGCTTTCATAGACTAGATTGAAAAGTGACCTGTAAAGCTGAATGACTGTGTATAACTTCATATCTGAGCATAAGAGGGCAATTAACTTTTCCAAAGACAAACTAAAGCTCTATATTTTGATAATGTCAAATCAAAAAACAGTGCGTCAAGGAAGCTTTGAAACCTATTTTGGTTATTACTCTGACAAGCTTTTCTGAAAGCCATAGAACAAGTATAAGAAGATCACATAAGATATTAGGGGTCCTTCAAGAATTTGTATCTCTTGTAGGCAATGACATTCATCATTACACACCCATACAAGCATTGTAAGGTAATACTAGACTACTGTACCATTTAGTGGGATATCTTCAGAAGACAAACAGCCATCTTACAGCCCAGTGAACTTTAGACACAACATTTCCAGCCAGCCACACAAAGAGTCTGACACCAGGGAATGGCTGAGTTGGCTGGTCTACAGCTGAGAGTGAGGATACTAACACATTGTCTCACTACCAGTGCAGTATAGGCAGGGGACAAATTTATGGAAGAAAATGTGCCACAATTCTGTCTTGGGGATACACTAAATTTCTTACTGTGCTTTTTGATACTGCAAAACCATATTGGGAACACTTGTTCCTAGCACTTGTTCCTTGCTCACAGCAGTAAGCTAAGGATAAAAAGCAGATTTGGAAGCCCGCCATTGCATACCATGCCCTGAGCTCTTGAGTTCGGGTATAACCAAAAATCTCAGCCTGCATTTTGTTTTCTATCCTTTTCTTTAGTCATGCATGAAGGAAAGGGAAGAGATCACAGGAAACCCCATCTCTTTACTCATTATGCTTCCTGCTGCTCAGTGTGCATCTTCTCACATGAGGTATGTATTCACACACAGCTTTTTTCTTGCTTTGCTATGACTAACCAGAGAGAGAAGAACTCCAAAGAGACTCATTAAACCTATGAAAGCTGCCATAGTTTGTCACATGTGACTCTGCACACGCAAACAGAGCATTACTTTTATAGTACACTGCAAGTCTCTCCTGCTGCAACAATAGTAACTCATGTCACTGCTTTAGTCTCAGGAGAAGCTACTATTAAATGGTAGATGTTAGTTTAATATTAATAATTGTCTTAACTTCATACACCTACAGGTTTTCATCTAGGAAAAGGGAGCAATTCATTTTTGCTCATAAAAACAACATTTCTCTGAAGGGAATTTAACAGATGTAACAGGGTTGATGTCAGGTGCAGCATAATGAAAGCAAGACACTTTGAACTGTCAGTGGCTCTCTAACTGCTCTTTGTATTACCCTGGCAGAGGTGTGCTTGCTCCAGTTCAAAACAGCTGCTCTCTCACAAGTGTACTCCTGGCTCCCATTCACCACCCTCCAAAGAAAAGAAGAGCTGCAGGAGTTAAAAAGGTAGAAAAAAATTTCTGGATCACGCAAGAAACATCTGCTTGCACATCAGTATAGTTTCAAGTGGTCAAGAAAGCACATAATATTTTATAGAACTTGCATATTGTCATTTTAAAGGGGGAATACTCAGAAAATGAAGATTCATTAAAGCTGTAGGATTGGATGTTGGGCGAATACTTCTTTCATCATCCAGTACACCACCATAGGGAGTGATGCTCTTCAGCAGTGAGCTCTCCGTTCTTTCCCAGTTAGTTTTAAATAAGTGCTAGGGTTTCTGCCACTTCTCTAGGAAATAATAAGTCTTAGCAGCATGAAATGGCTAGCTACAGTTTGCCTTTCTCCTTTTTTATCTCATTATATTTATATTGCTAGCTTGTAACATTAAGGATTTCTCTTTGTTCTTTCTTTCTTTCTTTTTTTTTTTTTTTAAATACATCCTTCATTTTCTTGTTTTTTGAATGACACAAATTTTACTATTTTCATCTTTCTTCACATATTCATCCTTTTTGACCGCTTAATGAATTTTGAGTCTTCTCCCCCCACCCTCCATTATAATTCCCTCAGCTCTGTCATATCTTTCTGGCTGAAACTCTCAGCACTGTCTGCAGCATTAATAAAGAATGCATGATGCTATACTAAAAAGGTTTGTCGGCATGGATTAGAAATGGCCTCTCAACTCTAGTGGTAAAGTCACAGAGTAAGCTGTGCAGTTCACCTGAAGTTATTAAACATTCATGCCAAACCATGGCACATTTGTCCCAGGTTGCACACATATATAATTTTAAAATTAGTGTGTAGTTGTTTTTTTCAATCTGCTGCTTCGAGATTATTTTCCTTTCATTTTTTATATCTGTTTGCCACATTGCAGAGCTTATTCCAGGGGAAATTTATGTCTTTTGATAACATCTGTGGAAACCTTCTTGTTTTGCCATGTACTTTTTTGTACGTGTGACTGACTACACAGTGTACAAGTGACACTCAGGAAACAAGTGGTTTCCTGAGGATTGAGTTTGGGCTTCTGGACCATGGTCAAAAGAAAGAGGAATTGCTAAACTGGAGTAAACTCTCAGCAAGCTGACCTAGTTGTAGATGTCCTTGTTGGTTGCAGAGGAGTTGGACTAGATGGACTTTAAGGGTCCCATCCAGCTCAAACGATTCTATAAAGATAAAACTATAAACAGTGTTTGACCTAGTGTATGAAGTGGTCTAATGTTGTCTCCTTCCAGGTAGCATAGGAATACCTGGGAAGACATTACAGCTACTGCATTTTACTAAACCTTAAGATTGTAAGAAAAAACAGTTTTTGGTGATTAGGCTAGGTTCTTTCTGTTCCTGTTCACAAACTGCATACAGATTAGAATGGGAAAGAAGTTAGGACCGTACTATGTAACTTCTGTATTCTATGTATTTGGAAATACATGTTTGACTGCCTTTTTTATAAAGCACCAGATCATGTTAAATATGATTATTGGTATGATCCATTCAAGAAGCAGTGCTCCCAACTCAGTAAAGCATTTAAGAGTTTGCTTAATATTAAATATATATGTTACAGCAGATCTACCTACTGAAGGGCTTCCCTGAATACAGGTAGATTTAAGCAAATATCTAAATACTCTAATGAACTGCATCTTATTTGTCATATTTTACTGAGAGTTGGAGTCACTCAAAGTTCGTAAAATTAAGCACATTTATGAAATGTTTATGATTTTGCAGGATCAGGAATTAATACATGTGTTGAAGCACCTATTCACCTATGGAGCTCTTTATTAGTGAAGAGAATTGAAGCAGGTTTTTTTAAGTGGCAATTTTAATTTAAAAAACCTTAATAAAAAGTGTAAACTACAGAGTAATCATGTTAGTTCAGTTCCCTCAGGCAAGTCTTACATCATTTTGTTTGTATACAGTAAATAAGCCTAGAGAAAGTAAAATCCAAGCCAATAAAAGGATTATAGAAACAAGTTTCATAATGAAACTACACATCAACACATTTGCCACTGAAGGCATAATGTGTGTGTCTGAACTACTGTTAAAGATAAAAGCTCTTCTGGCTGCCTGATTTTTCACTGGCCTCTGAAATGCTCGTTTACTTAAATATGTTTTCTTATGGCGTCCATGAAAGAGAGATCTATTAGTTGCATGCTGAAGATGCATGTTGGCACTCCTTTTACAAAATATTTTCCACAATACAAGAGGCAGGGAAAATTCAGGAAATCAAATCACTAACAAAGCACTACAGCAGGTCTGAGTGGGCTGAATATTCAGGCTTTGGCTAAAGGCATGAAAAGACTGAGAGCCCTGAGATTTTTATGTTTCTATGTCTCTTGAGGTCCCAGTCATACAGTGATTTCCACTCATATGAAGCACACTACAGGACTCTGTCCTGAAATAATACAGTACTGTAAGAGCTGCACTGTTAGATCAATCATCTGCTTTTATCGGCCTCCTCCTCCTTTTCTGACTGCAAAGTGTGGATTTAAGCTGCTCTTGCTTGATACAAAATTCAGTGCATCTGGCAGAGTAGTGGAATTGTAGATACAACTTCTTTTTTATGGACATCTTACATACCGAATGAAGCTGCTCCCATCACCAGCCACATGCTTTGACTCGAATACCTGCGTTGTCTTGGCTTGTTTTCCAGGCAGTCAGTGCTTTTTCTGCAAAGAACAGTGAGTACCACGGAGTGGCAAAGGTGAAAACTCAAGCAGTGGCTGTACCAGCCAACAAACTACTTTTGCTAGGCTTTTAGGAAACAGCCACACAGATGAGGAAACTACACTGCAGGCTTCAGTCTTGAGGTCAAAGATGTATCATTAGAGACATCATTTCCTGATATTAGAGGCTCCAAGTCATTAGTCTTTTAATACATAATATCAATAGCTGTAATGAAAAATGCGGGTAGGATGTAAAGAATCCCCTGAATCTTAATGTACTGTCTGCAAACGGAAGCATAATGTGGTATTTATATATGTCAGCTGAACTGGAGAGGAATGAAGGGTCAGGTGGGAAAAATGAAGAAGACAGCAGCGAAGCCTCTGATTCTCATATGTGAATGCAACTCGCTTCTGCTCGCGGGGTCAGCACAAGCTGCGCCTCTGCAGACGTACCGAAATGGAGCGCGAGTGGGATTTCTGCAGAACACACGGCTGTTCTGGCTCCTGCACAGGAAGACATTTCACGCTGCACACAGCAGATGGGAGCTAGGAAGTTCAGCCCAAGCATAGAAGTTTGCATACATATGCGTATAGATATATGTGTGTGTATAGTATATGCCTGCCACTTAACCCCAGCAGAGCTGCTGTCGGTAGCCTCTCACCGGGCTGCGTCTGGCTCCTACCAGGTCCATGCTCTTGTAAGCATGCTTTCCTGCCCCTGGCACACTGCCCAGGCATGGCTGCTTTGCCTGCAAATGGAGATTTGTGGCCAGGCAGCATTAAACTTTCAGGGCCCGTACTGTTGCCTTTCCTTTTAGACTCTATCAGCCCAAAGCCACCTTTTCCAGTGCATGGGTATCGTGGGCAGGCTAATTTGAGATTTCATTTGCTAAAGATCCTCAGTCGTTGAAAGCAGAAGGGAATATGGATTTTATTTGGATTAAAAAGATCAGTTGCCTTTTAAGATTGTTATCTGTGAACAACAACAATAAAATAAAGCCTCATGCACATTTTCTTGGCTCTGTTTTTCTCTGCTTTGTGAAGTTCTCATGGGGTGTGAGGTAAGGTGGGGATCTTTATTCTGTCAGAGGGAATCTGACAGGAGATTTCTGAATCTGATTTCTGAATCTGAATCTGAATGAGTCTGTCATGTTCAAAGACAAAGCATTATCACCATATTAGTTCCTTCACCCTTTTGAGCTTTTGCAGTCCACGAAAGAGAGGCTTGGGAAAGCAGGTTGTGCACAGTATAAACCCAACAACGCTTAACATCTCTCCTTTGCCATGGCTAAGAACTGTGATTTCTTAACAGTTTTTGATTTCAAGGACCACGTCACATTTTTTGGAAAAAATAAATAAATCCGCTGATTATCACAGCGCTGCTGCAGTGATTTCTATTTAGATGAAAATAAAAGGCTGAATTAAATTTCATTCATTACTTTTATTTCCTTCTTTCCTCTCCCTATTCGTGTTTGTTTGCTCACGTGTTGAGGAACTCGTGTCAGTTTTTTTAGTGTAAATGTATTTTTGCAAGTTTTCCTGGACAATATTTAATCTGTTACGCATTGGCGTGGGAGGTAAATAACTTGATCTGTTACTGTATACGGTTGCCTTTGTATACATTAAGATATTTCTTCATGCAGTCATTTCATTAGGTGAGAATCTCTATGTTGTAAACCAATAGAACCCCAATTATGTATATGCAGACAAAAAAGATGGTATTAATTTTCACTGAGAGGTTGGTTTCTGTAAAGTTAGCTGCATATGCTCAGATAGAAAGTGCTTTCTGAAGCACAAGAATCTGAAATGTACTGACATATACGTGTTTTCTTCAGCTTGCTCTTCTCCACTGGACTAGTGTGAGAAATGTAGTTCCAGGGAAAGGCTTTAAATCTTGCTATATTTCTCTATAAGGAAACTAGATCCACTTCACGAGCTGAGATTTCCCAAAGCACTTCTGGCTCAATTTAGCAGGCACATAATTTTTGGGTAATTGTGGGAAGCTGTGGGCTCTTTCCTGAAAGAAGTCCTAACTGCCTGGGGTATGAGAGGTGTATCTCACTGCTACCTCAGCCTCACTCCCAGGCAGCACACTGCCTTCCAGTACGTGAGTGTCGCTCTCAAGTTTTCAAAGCATTATGGAGCTTTGAGAGGAGGATAGGGCTTGGATGAGAAGATCAGAGATTCTTAAATTAAGCCTTTTTTTTCTTTCTTTCTTTCTTTTTTTTTTCTTTTTTTCTCTTTTTTAGAATTTTAGTGCAAGATGCACCACTGGAAGGCAATTCAGATGTCAAGAGGGTGGAAGCATCCCCTGGAGGTGCTTCTGTCACTCCTCATTTGCTATAGACAGAGCCGAAGGTGATGAGACTCCTGTTTGAGTGCTCAAAAGTAGGTAGGCTTATTTTTCCCCTTTACGCCATTGGAAATTCCCCATTTTGTCCTTGGTACAGCTTGCACAGGGCCATAGATTATTGCAATATTGATGTTCTGTGGCAAGTTAAAAGGCCAATAAGATTACTGCTCAATGTGAATTATTTCACCTCTTTGATACCTCCTTTGTCCTTAACTCTCTTAATGGCACAGTGTGCTTTCTTACCCCAGTGACATCCAGTTGCATGTATTGTTAATTTTTTGCTTTGTAGCTTGCATCTAGATTACAGTTTGTGTGTCCCCAGAGTGGTATCAGTTGCCTGAAATCCTGATTCCTCGGTGTTGTGTGGCTTGCATAAATGTCAGCTGGTCCAAGGGAGCGGTTTTAAAAGAAACAGAGCTGATCTGACATTCTTCAAAGGGAAGCCTGGGAGACTCATCTCTGCACCTGGGTTTGTTATATGCACTGAGCAACAGGAAGAGTGCTATGAATGCTGTCACTCGAGCAGTGAAGAGGGACAGGCAGCCATGTCAAAAATGACAACGTTTCTTTTACTAGTCTTGCAAAAGATGTCTGCAGTGATGTGACTGCAGATGACATCAAACAACATAAATGGCTGGTTTCTGCAGTAGATTGAAATTCATCCAGTTCCCTGTGTTCACTGTGATGACTTTCAATGCTAATTCTTAGTGAGTGAGGCATGAAATGTATGCAAGGCTATACACAGTTAGGATACTTCCAATTTTTTTGAGGTACCTGTGATGTAAACATCTGTGCCTCTTGCTTTCATGCATTTTTTTTTTTTGTAGGTTTCAATGATGCAGTTAAAGAAACTGGAAGAGGGGAGAACACGATTACTGATCTAGTTCTTTTTATGAAAAGAATGAGTGCTTCATAGTCTGAGCAGAGGGAAACATAGGCTAGAAGCACACTTTCATCTTCTCAAACACAGAAGGGATCAGCTGAATTGATGCAAATGAGGTGTTTTTGAAAGTGATCCCCAAAGCTTACTGTATACACTGAGCAGAGCTGGGGATTGTTTGAAATTTTGCTTGGAAATCTAAATAATGTGAGATTGTGTAAAAGATGAAAAAAGTTTTAGCTCAAATTTTACTGCACAAATTTAATGCTCTTTGAAGCTGAATCTAAATCCAGCCTTCAGCACACTGTCCTGCAGCTGCAGCAGTGTGTGTGCTTCACTGTATTTTGAGAGGATGCTTCTCAGTCCTGACTCCAGATGACTCTCACTGCTCTTCTCAGGATTACCTGGAAGAAAGAGACTGCTAAATGCAAAGGAGGGGAGAAATGCCTCCTGGGCATATGTGGAAGGTCATGGGCATCTGGTGACAGGAAATACTCTCTGGGATCTACAGAACAGCAGAACTGGGAGAAAAACCTAATTGGCAGTGCATCAGTTCTAACCCATGCAAGGTAAGTGGGATTATGGTGATACGAGTAAGAAACTGATTTCTCATTCAGTATAAATTGATAGTAAGCTTTTATTTTTTACGTCTTTTTCCTTTCTTGTACATTGATGCCTTCTATCAGCATTTTCTGTTTGCTCTCTTGCTAGATATTCTCTGCTTTTACAGTCAGCCGTGAAGAAAAAGAGACACATTCCTGTTATGACTATTGGAGTCTGTTCTAATGGCTTTTCACATAAAAGACATAAATATGTGTGGGAGAAGGGGCTGCACTGCCCCCTTCCCAAGAAGGCCACAGCAGTGCACGGCCTCCCCTCCTGACCCGCTCACCTTGAGCTCTCTCTTTGCACAACGGAATAGCTTTTACAGCATAGGGCGAGGATGGTTTCACCCGGGAATAGATCACTGAGTGGCTGTTAAGAATGGGCAAAAAATTAATCTAAATAAAGGGAGAAGCAAACTCAGGACTCTCCCACGCTAGCTCCTACCAACCGAGCTGGCTGGCTCATGAGCTTTAGTGGTTCCTGCTGTAATGATTTAAGAGCTTAGCACAGCAAGAAGCTTGCCCTATCCTTCTGGCAGAGACTGCAGAAATGATGATGTGTCGGCTTCTCACCTCCTTCATTACACTATTAGACCAGTGACCATTAACTCTGATCCTGGTGTGTGAACAGCAGGCCCCGAACAGCAAACACCCACTCTGTGCCCCCAGGGTCAGAGCAGGTAGCAGCTGGTGGACCTGCCCAGATCTGCAAAGCAGAGCAGGCTGGGCTCAGGCTCGTCTGCTATCATAGTCTAATTGGGACATGGTGGAGATTGTACACAGAAACCAGTCTGCTAGGAGGGCTCTGACAAAACCTGCAGAATGGAGCATTGTAGGGAAGAGCAAGAAGCTGCTAGTTTCTGGATCCTGCCTAGGTGCAAATATATAAGAGGTGTTGAAAGCCAAGACACTTCCAGATACAGAAGGAAGCAGGATTACAGTCGCCTAGATTAATCTCATCTGACTTTAGATTTTGTCCTGTGAATGCTGTCTATATATGAGCTGGTCACACCAGGCTCCTATTGATGAAAATGGGCCTTGCTGAGATGTGGCTCATCAGAACAATGATTCCAGCATCTTAAAAGCTCTTTAAAATTTTACTATTTGTCTTCTCTGTGTTGGTATGTTTATTGGTGATGCCTAATTATTGCTGTCTTCTAATAAAGCTGGTGTAATAACAGTGTCCTCCCATTTAAAAAATTAATTTCTCCAGATGTCTGTTTCATAAAAGAGCCATAAGGAGAAAAAAAATTTAGAGTTTCTCTTTTGTGAAATGCAAGGGAGTAAGAAAGGGCAGTAGAGCTGAATTTAGATGGATCTATAGGCTCTGACACACTTGCCATTTGCTCATTATACCTCTTCAGCATTTAATAAAGCAGAATAAAAGCTTTTATTTTATTAAATATTAATTCACCTTCTAATATTTTTAGGGAAGGCTATAGGAATAAAACACTGATGGAGGAAGATAACTAAAGGGATAACACTAAATGAGACACAATTTCCCTGGTTTCTAGAAAAAGCTCTCTTGGCTTTATGCTACCACTTTATCTAATTATATCTGATTTTTTTTTTTTTTCAACAACAGAACATAAAGAGAAAGAAAAAGAGAAGAAAGCACAAACAGCTTGGCTCTTTGGGAAAAAAAATGTCGCTGAAAGCATTTTTTCCCCTTCTTTGTTTACTGGTGAAGGTGAAGCAGTAACTCAACATGCAGGTACAGACGTGATAATTTACTTGTCAGTTATGAGGTGGAAAAATCACTCCTAATGATAATTGTTGTATTAAGGTTTTTTTCTTCTTCTTCTTCTTTTTTTTTTTTCCCTAAATCATGACAGCTGACTATTCTTTTTCAACAGTGCACTCTACTGTTTTTAATTCCTGGCCCCTATCATCCTACATGCATGTTTTTTCACCAGAGTCAGGGAGGATTCTATTATATTTTATTGCTTGGCATAAAGACTGTCTGGTCTTCTCCATTTGGCAAATTTAGCCACTGTTATTAATGATGTGCGTATAGAAAATGTATCCGCGATTTGATATAACTCATTTGTTGACAAAATCAACCCCCAGATTTCTCAAGTGCCCATTTCTCAAGTGCAGAAGATCATAATTTTATGCACATTGAACTTGTATATAGTGTGCATTTAGGTGATGTAAGGTGTTTTAATAATTCAAAATGAAAGAAAAAAGAGCTTGCTTTTTGGATAGATTGATGCTATTTGGTTTAAATGATTAGAAGAAAAATATATTTTGTTTCTTTCTTTCCAGTTGATATGGAGACGGTGTGCAGCTGGTAAAAATGGAAAACATTCTGAATAACAAATTTGAAGACCTTCACCTTGGAAAGGCAGATGATGCAGGAGAAGTTGGATGTACAAAGTAACCACACCAGGTGAAAACAGAAAGAAGTCTTCTGTGAAATGAACGGACATGCAGGCAAGAGCCATCATTGCCGTAACTAATATTAGCTGCAGATATTAAAATTATGCTTTCATCAGGAGAAGTACATCCAGTTACAACAAGGATGAATTTCCCTTCACTTCTAATTAAGCAAATAAACTAAAATAGAAAGGAACATCCTGTCACATCTCAGTGCACATAGGAAGCAAGGTGAACAAAACCCTGGCCTCATGGTTTGGCTTCTTCCCATAACGTTGACCAGTAAAGCACATGTCTATGAAAAGTTCAAGTCCCAAACAAGCCCTCTCATTAGAGGATCTGAAAAGGACAAGACTTCTTGCTAAGAGCCATTAACAAGGGAGCTGCCATCACAGATAATTTGCCGTGCACACACACAGGTGCCCATCATGGTTCCATAACCTGCTTGATAGTTCTCAATGGTTTTAACTGCTGATGTTCTATCTAGCTTTCCAGATATTCATTTCTTTTCCAGCCTCCACCACCTGAGTGCATTTTGACTTACAATTCAACTGCCTGTCTCTATCTACCACATACAGCATGCAGAGCAACTGTATTGTTGCTGTAGAGTTGTAGTGTAGATGCAAGCAGAATGATTTCTGCCAGGAAATAATAAACAAAAGGGAAAGACATACTGCAGAGAATAGAAAAATGAGAGGTGAAGCAGGAGATCAGAGTGCCCTGCTCTTCCAGTGAACTGGGCAGTGCAGAGACCTTGCCACTCTCCAAGGGGGTTTATCCAATTCCCAGCTACTACAGCAATGGCTGCCACCTCAGAAATGCTTGTACTTCCCTAAAACCAGGCAAGAAGTCTGATTCTTTGTGACTGCGGTATAGTTCACTAGGTATGGGAAAGTCATAGCTATTTCATAGAATCACAGAATCATAGAATTACCAAGGTTGGAAAAGGCCTCCAAGATCATCCAGTCCAACCATCCACATACAACCTTCATATTTACTCACTAAGCCATTTCCCTTAGTATAACATAAATGTTTCTTAAGTACCTCCAGGGAAGGTGACTCAACCATCTCCCGGGGCAGCTTGTCCCAATGCCTGACTCAATGCCTGACTCTTTCAGAGAAGAAATTTTTTCTAATATCCAACCTGAACCTCCCCTGACAGAGCTTCAGCAATTTACTGTCTTGTTTAAACAGACTTCATAGTCTGAAATGACTAGCTTGTTTGATCTTCTCCAGGGATATCACTGGTAAACATTATTCCTCTTTATGGGCCCCTTTTGTGGACTCTATAGGTCTTAAATTCCACTTTATAAATAGGTTTATTGCAAAAAGAATTAAACGATGTTGATTGGTATGCTCCATATAGTTTTTGCTTTTCCACCAACAGAGGGAGTAAAATCTTCTTTCCCCTCTGGAGCTTCTGGCCATAAGGCTGAGCTATGCAAGACCAGCAACTTTGCTGAGGGCTTTAAATGTGTAAGGGCAGTAGGTCATCTAGGCCCAGGATTGCAATCTTTAGAAAATTATGGTACAGTATCAGCTAGCAAGACTGTGTGATATTAAATCAGAACAACTGATGTATTTGGGGCTGAATGAATTGTGCAGCAATGATGACATGCGGATCAGAATTTTGCAATATGCTGCACTCCCTTAAGGACTAGTGATGAGATCTGTTAATTGCATAATATTATCTAGTGGTAACTGTACCATTAATGCATGTCAGCACCATTCCTGACAGGGCTGGCTTGAGGGGTTTTCACTGCCGTAGGCAAACTGGAGAGGATGTGCAACTCTTAGCCGCATTCACTTCCACTGTAAACAGTCAAAACAGACAGTTGTATGTGGGTCCCAATTTTAAATTATACACCAGTGACTTACTTAAGTAATTAGAGCTATATTAACCACGCCAACAGCCAAAAAATGTTTCGTGAAGAGGAGTCTTCATGAGAGTAATTACTTTTCTTTCCTGATCCCTCCTAGACTATGAAGTGCTTCTGAGTTTGCACTGTCTAGTGAGTGCTTGGCAAATATAAAAAGAGCAAGGCTGGAAACGACACATATTTGTTGCCCAAGGCCATACACTCTGTGGCAGCAAACCCTGTCTAACCTGCAGGGAAATTCCTAGATAAGTTAATACTGGATATGTTAGTTCTCTCTCTCCTAAATTCTTCTTTTTCATTTTGTATCTTACATTACTCTCAAGTTACTATTTGGCCTTACCAAATTCGTAGAATCATAGAATTACAACTGTTTGAGTTGGAAGGGATCTAGTCCAACTCTCCTGCATTGAACAGGAACATTAACAGCTAGATCAGGTTGCTCAGAACCCTGTTCAGCCCATCCTTGGGTGTTTCCAGGAATGGGACATCTGTCACTTCTCTGGGCAACCTGTTCCAGTGTCTCAGCACCCTTATTTGTAAAATACTTTTTCCTTATATCCGTCTAAATCTTCTCTTCTTTTAATTTGAAACTATTTCTCCTTGTTATATCATAACTTACCTTGCTAAAGATATGTTCCCTTCTTATAGCCTCCCTTTAGATACTGAAAGGCCACTATCACATCCCCCCGAAGCTTTCTTTTCTCCAGACTGAACAGCTCCAGCTCTCTCGGCCTGTCCTCGTAGGTGATATGTTCCATCCCTTGGATCACCAGTCTGACTCCAGCACAGGTGAGTCCCAGCACTGACCCCTGAGGCACACCACTCATCACTGATTTCCATGCAGACATTGAGCTATTGACCACTACTCTTTGGGTATGATCTCACAACCAATTCCTTGTCCATCAGACAGTCCACCTAGCAAATCCTTATCTTTCCAATTTGGAGAGTAGGATTTTGTGGAGGACCTTGTCCACTGATGCAGTCACACCATCATAGATGGCCACTAGGTTGGTCAGGCAGGATTTTTCCTTAGTGAAGCCATGTTAGTTGTCCTGTATCACCTCCTTCTCTTCCATGTGTCTTAGCATAGCATCCAGGAGAAAAAAAGAGTGTTCTCTGCTATATCTTTGTAGGAATTAGATTTTTTAATACAGAAAAACCTCCCTCTCCCCAGTAATTTCTAGCCTGTTTTTCCCTCTGCAGACTTAAAAGTCAAAATATCTAAATTTATTGTGAATTGGAAACAGACAATTTGTAAATAATGCAATACCTTCTGTAGCATTTTAATTGAAATTAATTATTTCTGCAGTCTCGGGTTGAAATATTTCATCTCAGTGCACTGAATCGATTTGAAATGTTTAGTATTCAGTTGATGAACAGTAACTCTTTAGTTTCCAAATAAAAACTTTTAGGGCATTGTAATTTGCTTGTCTTATTTTACCTTGCCTTACGGGAAGGGCTAATTGACAGTAGTGTGTTTATCATCAGTCTTGTAAACGACATGACTCAGGGTATCCTACATGACTTGGTCATATGGAAAAATGCACAGCATTACTGAATATATTGCCAGTCAAGGAAGTCTGTGTGAATTCACAGAGTTATGTAGCATCTGCATCACAGTTCCAGTGGGACTCCCACGAGGTGCTGAGCAGATGCAACTTGACATCAGAATGATTCAAATCAAACATTTCTGCTCAGTAAACCAAAGCATTTTGATTTGGTGAGACCACCCTGGAACAAACAACTCTGTTTTTATTTTCTGGATTTTGGCAGAATCATTTGTTCCTACACAGCTAGCATAAATAATTTAAGAAAAAACTTTGTGAAAATTCTAATACTTATATTACAGACAAATGTGTGTGTGTGTGCATGTGTGCATATACAAAGACATGTGCGTATGCAAATTTATACATGTGAATGTTTGTCTCTTTCTCTGTCTCTCCACATAAATTCACCAGAGCTCACATATGTTTATCCTCATTGACATTTACCTGGGAGGCTTTGCTGTGTTTTAGACAGGAGATGAGTGGCCCTATATGTTTAAAATGAAACTTACTGTGGAAGACAAAAAGGAAAAAGGCTACTGTAGCTATGAGGTGAGTGGTGAGTATTGTCTTTTTTTTTAGTGTGGGGGAAGGCTTTTTTAAGAGTATGACTGTGTCACCTTGAAAAGTGAGTTGATTATTCAGTGCAAAATATGCATTAGAAAGTGCTTGAACTGAAGGATTGGCTTGCTCCTGGGATCAGTAATCTAATGTGAGACCTTTCACCTCTTAGTCACCAGTCTGACTCCAGCACAGGTGAGTAATAAAATCACGAATCTCTGTATCTGGCAGCCATTTGGATGCATAAATAAATTGAGCTGAAAATATCAATACAATTTGGTGAGAAAAAAAAATTCATATCTGTGCAATAATTAGCATGTCTTTTTTGATATCTCAGCAAACGGCAAAGCCTGAAAGGGCACAGGGTGTTGAAAATAACAGTGGATTCTCCTGTCATATTTCCCACTGAACAATCCCAAAGCATCTTATAATTTATTAACTTAAGCCAGTATTCCAGTGTAGATCATCCTGTAAATGCCAGAAACCAAGGTCTGCTTAAATCCAGTGAATTGCTCTACTTGATAAGGACACAATGAAGAGTGAATTTGTTTTTATTTAAATTTCCTAAAGAGGGTGTTCTGCTTGAAAAAGCAGGTATGCAGGGAGCAAGGCACTGAGATGGCTCCAGGACTTTGCGCAGTTACTTGGCAACATGGCCCTGGATCTCCCTGTTTGCCACAGTCCCCAGGACCTGCTTTTGGTTGGGGTTAATTAGATGTTGCTTAGTGTATTCCCTGACAAACACTGAAATCTTCTGGGAGCTTTCTTGTGGCCTAAGGCTGAACTCACAATAACTATGCTAATGATTTAATGGGAACAAGCAGGAAAAGGGTGAGTTACAGAAAACTATCTGTCTTTTTAACCCCTGTATGAGCCAGTGTTAATGTAGGGCTGGCAAACTCCAAAGCCTGGCTGGACATGAGCTGGCTTCCCGCAGAGCCACTTGGATGTATCCGCATTGCATCCCAGTGTGCTGGTTCCAGCAACATGATGTGAAGGCACCCGAGTGCTGGGTCTGGAAGCAGTACAGAAGTATTTATGCAGAGCTTAAGCTAATAAGCTCTGCCAGACCTGGCCTAGCCTGCAGTTGTGGCACCATTTATCAGCAAACTGGATAATCTGCCAGGGGATAATGGAGAGCTGACTGTATATCAAACGTTTGTTTGCAGTAAAAATTACATGTTAGAGTTTTTACTCTAAAGCATCCATGGATTACAGTCAGACAGCTGACAAGATTTCTGCCCTTCTCTGTCTGCTGGCCTCCTTCTCAGAGGTGCTGCACTTGTGACAGGAATGGCTTAAAAGCTCATGAAGCAGCTTCTGAGTAGTTTATAACATGTAGTGGTTTTTTTTTTTTTCCCCTGGAATGATGGAAGTGATGAATAGTACTTATGTTAAAAGTGTCAATAAACCAGGAGACTGATTCAGACACCTTGGCCCCTTCCTGTTCTGTTTTCTGCAGGTATGTCAAGTTTTATGATTCTGTTGTTAGAGAAGCAAACCTTATCTTGCTTCTGGCTGCACTCACTCTTGTAATGCCTAATTTTGGCTACAGAAAGGATGATGAACATCCTCCTGTGTCCACATAAAACCTTGGCTTCTTCTGATCTCTTTAGATAAATGCACCATAGGCTTGACGGTTGCGATCCAATATGTTGAGAAGAGGAACCATCAAAATATGATATATTAGAAGAGCTTTGGGAGTCATTATCCAGCTGCAACAAAGATATAACAATTGCAGGGCTAAGACAGAAAACCAGAAAGACCAGCTTCAAATGTTCTGTATTGAGTGTTTTAAAGCAATAGATATGACCGAAAGCAAGTATATGCTGACAATCTTGGAGGGCCATTCCAACTGAAGCCATTCTATGATTCTGTCATTCTATGTTTATTTATATACATGCAATTGTGTAGGTAGTTCTGGAAGAGCTGGAAAATGGCAACATTTAAATTCAATAATAAAAGAAATAGGCAGAAATTACTGTATTTCTTAAAATTCCCTATTGGTATGGTACTTGAAAGCAGGGGAACAAATCAGTGGACAGTTTGCACAAAACTAAATAAATCATCTGTGTACTTGATTTACATTTATGCATATAGATGGATTTAGTTACTTGCAGCAAAAAGAGCTGAACCTAAATGAATGCAACAAAAGTTTGTCATACTTTTTGGAAGCAGATGGGATAACCTTTGCAGAGTCTGCTGGTTGATACCTCTGTTGCTATATGCAATAAGATTGGGTGGAATTTTTTGTGGCTGAAGACATTATGCTACCGTTTGTCTCCCCACCATCTTAGCTCAAGGTTTTCATCAGATATTGCACCCATGCTTTTCTCAGTGGAGGTGCGTATTAAGCAATTACAATTTCTTTATTTTCTGTTTTTGTATTGTAGAGAATCCACAGATTTTCCCAAACTTTACTGAAGTAGTGAAGCCTAAAGCAGTGTCCCAGATGACAATCTGACCTACCCAGGTACTGTGAACTAAGCAAGAATTCTTGTACCTCTAGCATCAGGACGTTGCAGTCGTGGTGTCTTTCTTTCTACCTCTGCATATGCTGCTCTGCACAATAAATTATTTTATTTACAATAAACTTATTTACAAACTTCATTGAAGCATGCATACTGTCACAGCAGTGAAGTGCTCATCAGGCTCAAACTCTGTGGTGTCACTCTTGCACAAATTTACAGCAGTCCAGTCCAGTGTGTTATTCTTGAAAGTACTTTGGATCCTCCACTGGGTCTTGCTTCTGGAATTAAGCTTTGGAATGCTGAAACTCAAACATTTCCCTTTGGCAGATTCTGCTTTTCAGTTACAAGCCTATTAAGGCCTTTTCAGGAAGAACATCAGTGAAGATGTTCTCCATGTGCAAAACTATATTAATTATTATTTTTATAGTAGTCCCTCTATAGTTTTCAGATGCAGAAGAATTGTTTTTAAACAAAAACAATAAGGTGGTGAAAGCAAGTTCTTCTTCTTTTTTTTTTTTTTTTTTTTTTTTTTTTTTTTTTTTTTTTTTTTTTTTTTTCCAGAAGTGATCTTAGGAGTTTTTAGAAAGTGCATAGAGGAAAAGGTCTGGAATTGTTGGAGCTGGAATTTCTATATTTTTCTCTATTATGGCAGCCACAGCAAAAAGTCTGTACCTAAATCTTTTCTGTGTGGGACTCTAGGCCCATCCACACTATAGAAGTATCTTCTTAGAAGGTGCCATAAGGAATCCCCTGAGGCTTATTACAGAGAAAGAATCATTGTCTTGGTATTAGGCCAACCCCAAGGACAATCTTGTTGATATAAAAGCAGATAGAAAGCTTCTTTGGACTCCAGGACTGCCTGCATGGTAATATAAACAAAGTCAATATGTTTTACAAGATCTGAGCATTTATTAAGTGCTGCTGAGGCCCAAATACAGTTCTAATGCAACAGTTAAACAAGACAAATCAATTGAAGAAGTCCATTGACTTCAGTGAAGATTGTTTTAGTTTCCTGATGTTTTATTGTAAATGCAGATGTGTTCAACCTGATTTCTCTGAGATGAAACAGTCTGTGCGTTACATGACCAAAGCAACCTGTAAGTATTCTGATATTGTTTCTCTCCAGAATTTTGTCTCCAAAGGACGTACAAGGAGACTTGTGCAAGTCTTCTGCATCTCAGTGCCACTGAATCCAATATTCAGTAAATGGAATAGTTTAATTCATCCACATGGGAATTTTTCTTTTATTTGCCAGTAGAAATTACAAAATTATGTCTATCATTTTGACATGATACAAAAATGATCTCACTGCTACTCAATGCTCTTTTAGACTTCCAAAAGGCATGGTTTTTTCTGAAAGAAGAACCATGAGTTCAGCACTGGAAAGAGGTGTGTGAAGGACATTCTATGTGTAATTTATAGAGCACACACCCTCATTAGAGTTGTTTTCCATGTTTGAAAAACAAACAGATTCAGGTTGAGAGTTGTTAAAGATGTGAAGCTGCTATTAAATACTTCTTTTTGTAATCTTTGTAATTCAGCATTCTATAGTAAGAAAGGCAGTGCACAGGAATATTTGAGCTTCTCAGATTTGTTTTCTTGGAAAGTCTAGACTAGTTAATTACAATTTGATTTTAAGAGAGTGCCTTGACTCATGTTTTGATCGATTCTTGAGTGTCTCTTTCTGAAGTCTAGATGTTCAAAGATATTAAATACCAAACTATCCCCCAACATGGAATTCTAAGTGTTCTAAAGTTACAGAGCAGAAGGTAAGATATTTAAAATCCGTCAGAAAATTTTTGTCCAGTCCCATCTGAACTTTAGTTTTACTGTACTATAAGCAGGAATACTGGGGGAAAAAATCACTTATTTGCATTCAGCTGGCAGTTGGAAATGTTACAGTGAAGTCACACCTGTGTAGTCATTCACAAATGCAAAATTCAGACTTATACAAGAAAATATTTGGCACTCACCATGAGATCTGAGTAAACAAGGAAGGAAAATATTCTTTTATTTCTTCTTTTAAGAATTACTTGTTAATATTTAAAAAATATTCTAGGGTATGTTTAATGACAAGTAGTGTAATAAAGGAATAATTCTAAACTGTTTTCTGCGGCAACGTAATTTGAACTGTAATCCGCGTTGATAATACTTTGTCTATATATGTATTCAAATATAAGAAAATGTCTGCAAACTTGCATCCCAGTGCTTTGGAGTTAGATATTACAAGCAGTGTTTCAATCTATGCAGATTCCCTAACAACTCTCACTGTTTTCTACTGTAAAAGGGTTCAGATACCATGGTTTGCAACTTATCTTGAAATCTGAAACTGGAGAAAGCAAGAAAAGATGAAGTAGTATCATCCTGAAAGTTAAAAGAAAAAAAAAAAATTCCTTTACTCTTTTTTATATAGTTTTTTTTTGTGACCACACCACAGGCATGTAATTGCCTGTTTACCAGGTAATAGCGTGGACATTCAGCACTCAGTAAATTAGCGACTGCATTTACACGAAATTCAAGAGAATTATTACCACCCTACGTAATAATTACATTTATTGCAAATTTTAAATGACCCTTTTTAAAAATTATAAATCTCTAAAGTGCATCTTTTCTTCTAAAGGACAGAATAAATCATTTAAGTACCCCTCCATATTTACTGAAGAGGAAACTGATTAACAGCCTTTTCTAATACAGCAGCAAAGGTAAGAACTTGGGAGGGTCAGAAATTAAATCTAAATGTCTCTTTCCACAGTTATTTGGGAAAAAAAAAATATGTCTGTGTGGCAATTTGATCTGTATCTGCACTTGGATTAAGTAATTGTATTCAGGTGGAGAATTGCCTAGCATTATCTTATGACTCATTTGACAGAGCTTAGCCCTACTTTTCATTACCTGAGAAGAGATCATTACAAAACATACAACTAGTATAATTTCATAGCAATCTATTTTGAACTAGCAAATTAAATGGGAAGAAGAGAAGAAATGGAATGCAGTAAGCATAATGCTTTAAAAATGTTTTTAAAGAAATAAGAGCCTAGCAGAAGTGCGAGGGTGTTCAAGTTCATTAGAAGGAGCCCTTTCTCTGTTGTGTGATATGGTGAGACTAAGTGCACAAAGCTGATTGATGGTGGAGAACCCTGCCACTGAAAAAGGGAATGGATATCATAGGTGAATAATAATCTTAAATTTTGAAGGGTAATAGTTGACAGATAATCAAGTATGTGGGAGTGTAGGGGCAAATATCCAAAACTGATGTTTTGAAGCTTCAAGCAGAAGCCTGCTGCTTGCTATCTACAGCCAATATAGGCTGGTTGCAAATTTTGATAATATGTGGACTGAATAACAGCAAAATGTCCCAAGCTCTCTGATTACTAATTATTAAAGAGACACATAATACAACCACCAGTTTGTAGGCTGGTCATGTTTCTATATGTAAACTAAATGGGAAAAAAAAAAAAAAAAAAAAAAAAGGATCTTGGGAGCCTGTGAAGAAGAGTGGCTGAAAAATGGAATTTTTCCAAAAGAAAATGTAGCCTTAGAGAGAAGAGGACCAGGAAAGAAGTAGGTGAGCATCCCGAATGGGAGGGCTGGAAACAAATTTTTGTGTCACAAGTGGGTATAGACAAATGTCAAAAGATGCTCAGAGGCCTTGGCCAGTGATTGGATAGAAGTGGAATGGGGAATAGGAGCCAACACAACTTTCTGCCCAACTTTCCTATGCCACCAGAAATCTCTTTTCTGGGGTGAGATGAGTGTTGGTGAGCATAACAGTGGGATGGTGAGGGAGTGAGAGTGAAATAAAGTAAGCTAAAGCTCTAATCCTATTCGTTCTTAAGTAAAGTCTGCTATCCAGATTCACTTCTGGTTATGATTTACTTTGTCTCTTCCATGGCAGCAGGAGAACAAGGTGACCAACAGAAAAACATGTAAGTCAGAGTTGAGAAGTTTTGGGGACTGCGTTTTCATTAAAGTGCCTTTGAAAGTGCAAAACTGAGCAGTATCACTCTCCTCTAAATTCACATCTGAAGTAACTCCCTAGTAACATATATTGGGAGAGGAATTAATTAGAGGGAGATGATTTTTTCAGGCACCTTCAATTCAATTGATTTCAAGAACTGGTGATAATGAAGAATAATGTTGTACCTGAAAGCAAGATCTCTGCTCTCCTTTCCTAACTTTTCTGTAACACTGTCTCAACTTTTGGCCTCCTTCCTTGTCGCAAATAATTGCCACCGTAACCCCAAGTTCTGAATGTGAAATATAATACGTCCTTCTGAAATGTGTTTAAGAATCAAATGTAATCTGATTGAAGCATTGCCAGGACATAGAGAGAAACTTTAATTAATACATAAATAATAACTTAAAAGACTACACAGACAGGCCCTGAGTCATTGAGATGGGGGAGAGAGTCAGAAAAAGAAAAAAAAAAAAGCATAACTCATAGTTGAGATAAAAGCTCTTTACTAAGACAGAAAAGGAAAAGAGAAATGACAGTAGTTATAATTACATATATATTTACAAAACGAGGGAGGCAGAAACAATTGCACACTGCCTGCTGATAAATGCCCAGCCAGACCCTGAGTAGCTGCAGCTCCCCCAACCAACTCCTCTCAGTTTTACAGTTTATTCTGTACAGGCTCTGTACAGCACTGCTCAGCAGCTACTAAAATATAGGTGTGTTGTCAGCATTGTTTTTCTCCTAAAGCCAAAACATAGCATCATATCAAACATTATGAAGAAAATCAGCTCTGTACCTGCTGAAATTAGGACAGCTCTTTCTCACCTGGTACACAGTAAATTGTTCCAAAGCACAGAAAGAGAGTACTGAACCAATAGAAGTGAACCCATAAAGCCATGTTTTGAAAACATTATAATATCCAAAAAATCTGTTCCTGATCTGGGAAAGATGAATGTAGAGATGCAGAGAACTGACGATTGATCCTTTGAGTAAGTTTGGTTATAAGCTTAGACAATCACTTAACCTCTCTGATCTCCAGATTTCACTTCTAAAAATGTGCATTATTACTATTAGATGTGAATAACAGGGTCATAAGCAAGAGGAACTTTTAAATGATATGAGGTCTTAGGACTGCAGATGCTAAGTATAACTGAGTATACATCTCAGTTAGATGACTCTTACTCATTTTGCCTAGAAATACAATAGTGTTCTTTTGAGTTGTTTTATCATGGTCTGTCTATTCTTTTTTATTAAAGCCAATTAGAAAATTTTCAAGTGCCTGTAGTATCTCTGATATAATTACCAGTAAATCATGAATACAAGTTATATGATTGCTAATGAAAAGCTGTTGTCTTTCTTAAATTAGCTATCTTAATATTTTTGGCAGTAAATTTTCTTTATTTTCCAAATCAAGTTTATAAAAGTGCAACTGAACAATAATGGGACAGGGGTGCTATAAAAAAATCTTAGTGAACAAAATAATTGTAGCACAACAGATGAGATGCTTGCAATTTTATAGTTACTCCTCAAGACGGTATTCTGGAAAATAAAATATTTTACTAATTTAAATTAACGCTGCTTGAAGACACTTCATGTTGAAAAATCCTGGGTCAAAATTTACTCATCTGATTTCATTAGTTGACTACAAGGTGCATGTTAAAGCCATTTTATTTCACTGGTTTCAGCTCTGTGGTTGTTAACCTGTGATGCTTTTCAAAATGCAATGTTTTAGTTTATACTTTTAATAAAGTTTGTGATAAAGGTAAGAAAACCAAATGATAACCAAAATGAAAGCTTTAATCACCACAGGTACACCTAAAAATCACGAATTGTCATGTTTCTAAGGTAAGAATGTTTGCCAAGTTTAATGCCTCTAGTAGAGAAGAGTATGATGCAGCCACAGGGACCAGAAACTATTTTCTGGAGTAGCAGATCTTCTTTCATGTATTTTAGAACGTCATTGTTATACAGGCAGATTAAAGACTCTGTGCACTTGGGTACAGTTACACCATAGGAACTGCAAGTGTGAGGCTGCTGTGATGTTATGTAAGAATATTAGATTGAAGGACAGGAGGTGTCTTCTCCATATCATTTATCATTAAGTCACATGTGCTTTTTAGAGTTTCTCTTAGTCTATGTCACTGATTTTTTAAAATCAAATGCCTAAAGTCCCTTTGTCTAGAAACTGAAATATTTCATGAATTTGAATATTTCCCACAGTTTATAGATCCAGCATTCCAGGCTATTGCTGTTCCAATGCTATGGTGAATGTAGCAGGCATTGAGTGCAGGGTGCAGACTTGCACGTGTGGTGCCTGCTGAGCATATAGGTCTCAAGCACCGAATTACGTGGAATTGTGGTTCTTTATGAAGTTCAGCTGAAGAACTTGAGTGCAAATTGCTGTTTGACACAGGTGTAAGACAGAGGTGATCTCCTTTTTGCAACGTATTTCTTGAAAAAAGTTAATTGAACCTCTAAACTCAACCTGCAGACAGCACCACTGTATTTTTTCCCAGTTACATTCCAGTATGCTCATTTTGGTGATTTTCACAGAGGCTGCTGCCAATGAAATCCCAGACAAAACTCCATAGTTCAATCAAATTATGTAAGCAGGGAGGCAAACTTTGTGGAAGTGCTGTTGTTGGTCAAGGACTACACACCTGAGCTGAGCAAGGCCAGTATCAGCTGCAAGAACTCAGGCAGCAGAGAAGCACTGGGCAGCACTTCACAGCAGTAGGGTTTCTTTATATCTAGATAGTGCTTCAAAATATTTTAGCTTGCTGAAATGTTAGCAGGAGCACCTATTTACCCTATCCATTTGTAGAACTGAATGATAGAATAAAGACTCTCAGTCTTGTGAAAATCAAGTGACTGTAACAGTCCACTTAACATTATTTCAGATAAAGGTAAACTGGTAGATTTTCTAGGTACTTGCATTTCTCCTAAAAAGATGATTTCTGAAGAAAACAAAGTATACTTTGATTTTCCAGGTATCATTTTAAATCTTGTTCTTTTCTCCCAAAAGTTAGCAGCATTGGACTCTCAGTTCCACTACCTAAGTGCTACACATTAGGACTGCAGTCCTTTTAAGATGAAAGTTCCAAGGAGCTAAGCTGGTGGAGGCTATTGCCTAAAGCAATCCCATCAGGCCTTCTGCTAGAAGTATATCTTCTACTTAAGAAAAACCACTATATGTGCTTTCTGCTTTGTAGCAATGCTTTTCATTTTAATCTAGCTCTATTTGCTCCTGTGCTTTTATTCCAAGCAAACAAAAATGAATTCTTAGCAATCTGGGAATATATTTCCTAATGCCCTGTAGCAAATACAGTTTTTTTGAACAATATAGGGTATTGTGGAGGGAATACAAACTCTTTGTACACTGAGGAAAGTCAAGGGAAAATGGAAAAGTGCAAGAGAGATTTTCTGACCAGCAGTGATTACAGTGAATAGGAGTATTTTCTATTCAGAGAGCAGGTAAGACTAGCTCTCCTCTTCTTCAAGTCTGATCTAAAGGAGGAACTGCAGCATGAGGTCTCCATGGAACTGAAGTGCAAGAAGGTCACTCGCTGACCTGGCCTTAAGAAGAAGAAATAGGCTTTTGAAACTTGTTTACTGACTCACTCTCTGTGTGGGACATATATATATATTTAATGGCTCCATATGGAAGCACGCGTTAGCAGAATATATAGTACAGTTGTAGAAGAAGGAAGTAAGTCTTCATCAAAATATTATAGGTTGTAGCACTGGCATAAATCCTGCATGTCAGATCATTAATGTGCAAGCCTACCATTAAATAATGGAGTTTCATTTGTCAAAGGAGGCTGGGGAGGAAGGTGGAGTACACCACTGGCATAAGGTGGTTTTTGTTGTTCTTTTTCTTACTTCATGGTCTAATGCACTGAATATAAAACATGAAACTCCACAGAGCTGTGGGGGACAGGGAATCTCTGTGCTTCCCTGATTAGCCATTTGTGCTACTTGCCAGCTGCCAAGTTAATGTTCCTCCCCAGGCCACATCGCTCCGAACAGCCATATCAACTGTGACTGCAGGCAGACCCCAGTACCCAGCAATGGATTTACATGCTTTAGGATAGGTACTGCAGTGTTCAAATTAGACTGCCTATAGATAGGTGGACAGCTTAGTTGCATGCATCAAGTCTGCTATACTGCACTATTCACAGAAGCTTTGTCTTTGAGGAGCAGTTCAGACTGCCTTATTTTTAGATAAAAGAAGGATGTTTCTCCTATTACAATTCAGTGGCTTTCCACCCAAGAGGTAGAAAACTCCTTTGGAGCTCAGTGCCATCAAGCTGAATTGACTGACACCTGCTTCCCTGCCCAAACCTCAGCAGTCTGCAGCACAGACTCAAGAGATGAGGGCTCTCCTCCCTGTCTCTCACTGCGGAAAAATAGAAGTTACAGGAGCTCAGAAACTTCTAAAAGAGAAAGAAATAGGGCTTGAGGCTAGACAGTAAGTCCCTCAGCAATGGTAGGGAATTTTGGCTCTTCCTTGCTGCTTCCTTCACTGAAAGGGAAAGCACATGGAACAGCCCAGGAAACTAAGCAATTTGTTTGAAGCCTGGTGATGTGCCACTGTTGAGAGATAGGAGTTGCTGAGTTCATTTGCATTGGTTGCTCCACACCTTGCAGTACAGGATTGAAAACAGCCTTGGGAATGGCTGCTCCCATGCTTTGCTGGTGAGTAGATGCTTTAACTCTGTATGGCTTTTATAATAAGGCCATCCCCACAGACCATAGTCCTTACAACAAACGTTTTTCTTCTGTCACAGTGCCTTGTTCTCATCTGCTTAAAGGTGGTATAAAAGACTTTGTATGTTATAAACAAAGAAATCCTGAAAATTTTCTAGATATCTTCTGTAGCTACTTTATCTTCTATAAGTTTCTTGAATATGATTACATAAGTACACAACCATAGAGAACTGTTATAGTTCCTTGCTATGAGAAATTGTGGATCTCTGATGATAAACAGTTATTTAACAAAAGGCAACACTTATCTGCCTGAGTGTCAGATGTAAACAGACAACTGTGTAATACCAGAGTCTGGTACAATTTATAGTGTATGATGATTGAAATGAATAAATTTTCCACTACATGATAAATATATACTACTCTTGTATTATCAGAAAGATACTGGTTGTTTTCGCAGAGCTTGGGCGGGAAAGAAATTCATCTAGAGAAAGTTTGCATCACAGTTAATATGGCTTTTCTTCCCTCACACTGAACTTTTTCATTTTTATGTTTATTTTTATTGAAGGTTTACGCTGCTATTTTCATTTCTGTAATGTCAGTCTCCCAAAATAAAGAGGAAATAAGATGTTATAAAACACTACTCAGTCATTTTCTACTAATTTCTTTGAACGTGGAAGAACCTGACCCACATTATTTAGGTGCAAGGTAAAATGCAGTAAAACATAACTTCTCTCCAGGATGAGACAACTGTGACAGTTGTGCTGCTGAACATCTCTGTATAATTCTTTATGTGCTCAGACATATGGTTCATTTCTCCATTTCTCACTTGAACTGGGCCTAAGCAAATGTGGACTATTTTTGCCTATCCGTATAAATTAAGCAAAGCTTTCCTGGCAAGTGAGTTTAAATAATTTAAATTGAAGATCTGTGTCTTCTGAAATCTGGGTGAGGGTTAGCATCATGTCTAGCGTGGTACTGTACTTTCTTACATGTCTCTCCACTGCTCCATCATCTCCATGAGCTACAGTTTTTGGTGACTTTTATGTTATTTGCATTGTGATTTGCATTTTTAAGATGTATAAAAATGCACCTCAAAATGAACAATTTTTGTTCTGCTTTGTAGACTGCTGTCTGCTCCAAATTCTGGCTGAAGTAGAACCATTTCTTCTTCTTCATGGACAGCACAATTATTCAAATATCTTTTATCTGTAAGTTGTTCATTTTCACTGAAATTACCAGTTATATCTACAGCATAACAAATAAGGAATATGCAGTTAAAACATGCTTAATTACCTCCCTGTGTTCTTTTCTCTAACTTGACAAATGTTAAGCATTTAAACCAAGAAACTACACTTGCTTTACACTTCAAATTCACAGTTGAGTTGAATTCATACAGGGAACTTTCAGTTCCACACTTAGCAGTGTGCCGCGGGTTTTTTTTGGTGCTTGACTGTGTTTTTGAGGAACTTCTTTCTGGAGTTCTCTGTATCCTATATATATTGTTCTTTGTCACTGCGTTCGTATAGTCTTTTTCACTGGCCAGGAGCTCTGGAGATACACTCTGATGACTCTAATTGATTATAACATATACGTCAGGCTTTTACTAAAATGAGGAATACTTTATTCAAAATGTTCTCCTGAAAATGAGAACAATTACTGAGAGTGGAAAATTAGCTATAAACCAGAGACTCTGCAAATTGGTTGAAAATATCAGCTTTGAATGGTGGCTCTGTTTGGATGCAAATAAATGTTTATGAGGTCGTTATTCTTGGAGTCTGGCTGGGAGAACGTTCAAGAATTTTCTTTTGCACTAGTATAGAACTGTACTAGTAAACCTGGTGTAAGAACTGAGCCCTGTGCATTATTTCCATTCCTTAAGAAATCCTATTTTTTGAGGCAGGAGTACAGGACTGCCTCTGAGTCCTCACAGCCCTTCACAGGACAGAGAAACGTGTAAAAATGTAAAATGTAAAAATGTGCCATTATTATGGGATGGTTGTAGTAAATCAGTGCTCCACTGGGAAGAGCTGAACTTGGTTTTCTTCGCACCCAAATTTTTTAGTCTCAGTGGGATTTTGCAGAGGTTCAAAGGTGGTACCATGTTTTGCTTGCAGTAGCCCTAACATGAACAGCATCTTCCTCAAATTTTGATTCTTTATCTTATAGCAGTCCATGGCAGTACCCTGCTCTCCCCACTGCTGAGCCTCCCAGAAGAGTTTAAAAGATCACCCCTGACATGATTTATCTGGGAAATGCTAAGGAGAGATTTTCAGTAACCAGAGGGAGGTTTGTGAAACAAGGGAAGATAAAATGGTGCAGCATTGGTGAGATAGGCATTTGAGTTCCAAGAGGGTAGCTGAAAGGGGGGTGATGGATAGTGGCATCTGGCCTCTCCGTTTTCTAGTGAGAAGAATATGAGCATCTCAGTGGGCTCTGTACACGAAAACCACAGGGATGTCCCTCAGTATGGCAGTATTTTCAAACTGTAGCATGCATAAGTGTGAAATTGAAAAGCAGCCCACCCACCCCTTCTAACCTCATCACTTGTGTAATGTTACAACTGAGATTTTCCAGTGAAGAAAATACAGGAAGTCCAAAATTATATTAGCTCATTTGAAGCATACATGTAGCATTTGCAAGTCCAAATTAGCTCTGCAATGCTGTAGTTGCTGATATAAGCAGATCTACTACATTTGGTAATTAATGGGCACTAAAAGCATCTGGGAGGCGGAGAGAGGAGGCTGAGTTAGGACCCCAGGCTGGAGCTGCTGATGGAAGGGGAAGATCCCTGCACCAAGCACAGACAGGGGCTGTCCCAGCAGAGAGCTGGCAAAGGTTTGACCACTGGGCACTGCACCTCTGCAACTCTGAAAAAAACATTTTGGGAATCCTCTGTGATCTAAGCAGGTAGTTTTTCTGAAGTTGCCTTTACCAGTGTTCCTGCATAAAACTCCAATGATGGTGTTAAAACTGGCCAATTTTTACATTTCTATTCCTAAATTATATTAAATTCCACATGTATATGAGTTCAAGTGACTGCATGTCTTGGTTTCTGCTGATATAGTTAATTTTCTTTGTAATTGCTGGTATGAAGCCATGTTTTGGGCTTAAGAGGAAAACAAAATTGACAGCACACCAATGTTTCACTTGCTGCTGAGCAGTGCTGCACAGTGCTAAGGATGTTTCAGTTTCTCATGTTGACCTGCTAGTGAGGAGCTGGGTGTGCAGAAGGAGCTGGGAGGGGATAGAACCAGGCCAGTTGTCTGAAACTGGACAAAGGGATATTTCATACCATGTGACATCATGTGGAAAGACAAAACTCATAAAACAGTTGTGTTGCTCATCACTTGCTTTGAATATATATATATATATTTTCTCTCTCCTTTCTTACTAAACCATCTTTATCTTAACCCACAATTATTCCTTTTTTTTCCCCCAAATTCTTTCCCCAGTCCTACTGGTAGGGGGAGTTAGCAAATTGCTGTGTGTTGCTGAGCTGCCTGCTGGATCAAACCACAGCACTGTGCTTTCAGTAATGCCTATTCAATTGTCAGACACACTATTTCTGTACTATGGTGCAGCTTGCATTTTCTCAATACATAGAGATATGACTCTTCACATTATGAAAGCATATCCAGACATCTTGTTGTCATCATGATGGTTTTGCTGGATTCCCATCTGCAGCAGAAATAAAATTCATTCCTATTTTAAATATGTCCTCATGCTCACATTCAAACTGGATCCATGACAAAGAGTAACAACTTGCCCAAAATCTCCAGCAGGTACACAAGTCATCTAGCTGGAGAGTTTACGCTGTAACAGAATTGTAACAGAATGATAGTGTAATATCTCAGTTTGGAAGGGACCCATAATGATCATCAAATCCAACTCCTGCCTACACATATGACCATTTAAAAAGTCATCTTCCACACAGGCAATGGCCAGGGTGATATCCCCTGGATGCCATGAAGATGCTGGCACTTCTCTGTGCCAATCATGGTCTTACAGATCTTGAACTACACAGCAGGTCCTGAAGCCTCCTTCAGCACACAAAGTGAGAAACAAAAATGTTCTCTATCATTTCCAGTTTTGAATGAGTGCTTGTTGGCAAATATCCATTGGATTTTCAGGCTCTTGGTGTGTTAGAGTAGTCTTCCTGGAAGTGAAATGCACAACCATTGCACTGACCATTACATACATTTTCTCAACTTGCATAGCCTTTTTCTAGGCAATTAAAGCTTTCTGAAATGTTTTGTTTCTGTGGTTAACTCTACACTGTCTTTAAGGCAGACATTGAGCCTATTTCTGTTTTGGTTGAGTCAGACTCCTCCAGATTACACATCCCTGCCAGAGCATGCACAACATCTAAGGTTTACTGATACCGATCTCCAGAGGCTTCAAGACTGGCTGTAGAGTGGGGAAAAGAGAGCATGAGGCATGATGTTTGGCTCAAATTTAGCTTTGCTTTCACCTCTGGAGAATAAGACAATGGCATAATGTGCAGTAAACCAGCTGAAACCTGCTCCATGCCTATTCCTTTAAACTGAAGGTGTAAGTGATGCACTGAGGAGCTCCCACAGGATGCTCTCCCCTGTAGCAGCACTATTCGCAGACTCCTATTGATCTCTTCCCAGAGGAGCTGCTTAGATATACAGTCTCCAGCACAAAGGGAAAGGTCAGCTGCAAGATCCCTAGGGAGCGGCAAGCTGACATCGAAACTAGGAACCAGCCTGAAGATACAGGATGGTTCCTGAGATTACAATAATTTCAAACAATATGTATCTTTCATTTCTGTGCAATACCCTTGATACCGTGTTGAGGTTACTTGCTGGTTTCAACCAAGAATAGTGGATTAGGTAATTTGTGCATGTATCCCTGTGTCAGCAGCAAAGTTTGCTCTTGTATGTTCTTAAACTTCCCTGGACAGCCATAGAATCTCAGGTAAAATTAAAATGGCTTCGGGTAGAGCCTAGGAAGTACTGAAAAGACCAGATGAACATATAAAATAGCTTTAATTTGTATTTTATATGATTTTTTTTTTATCCACCAACTAAAATACACACATATAATATATATCTATATACGAAGGATGTATTTATGAGGTAGATGCTGACAATTGATCAAATCAGTTCAGTTGGAATGAAATATACTCTGAGAATTTAAAAATCTTTCAGGCAGAAAGGCAGAGTCCTTATAGTGTGACATACAGAGTATGCTGAAGTCTACTGAAGTACCAAACTGCTGTCTCATGTCATCCTCATGCTCCCACAGCAATACTGTACACAGTATGGGATACTACACAACATGCGACATCAGGAGCCTGTATGCCTTGTACTCACTTGATACCCAAGTAATATTTTCTTGATTACAGGGCAGATTGACTCAGTACATTATGGACCTCAGGTCCAAATCATATTGAGTCCTGGTGCCAATACTGTGTTCCTATCCATGTGCCCTCCTCTAAATCACATGTGGGCAGAGTGCATGTGTCAGTCTGTCTCCAAATCTGGATGTGACCGGGACTGCACAGTGCCCTGTAGGATGCAGCTCTTGTTTCAACAGGGAGAGATGCCTTTATGGAGTGATGTAGGGAATCACAGCACAATTTAATGATCAGATTATGTGCATTTAATATTCACTGAAATGTTTTATTTTTTAATTATAAAAGAACCTACATTCCCATCTTAGACATTCTCATTTTAATAATCATCCTATCCTTCTCTATGCAGTGAGGAATAAAGCAGAATCTGGTTAAAAATCACTGTGTTGTGTGGGATGAGGTCAGTGTTGGCAATATTAGAACTGAAAAAATCTCAAGCATTTGTCTTGTTGGCATTTATATCGAAGTTTGTTTGCCATTTGCATTTCTTTGTATTTCACTGTGACTCTAGGATTAAAATGCACACTGAAACTCAGCTGAATCCATAAAGCATCAACTATAAAAATTCATGTTCAGTCAGAAACTTTGCAAAATTTTAATGAAGCCATAACTAAATTCAAAGTTGAGTTAGCTCTGCTTTGTTATTTTGTAAGGAAAGTTCTACACAGCACTTCTCAAATGGAGAATACTGTTCCTGTAATTAGTAAACATGGAAGACACATTGAGACAAATTCAACCCTGAAGAATTTTCACTGAAGTAAAATGTTCCCCTGGCAATAAATTTGACCCATTGAACTCAGTGTTTTTGGGGACCGTAAATTCTTCAAAATACTGTTAGAGGAGAAAGGACTTTTTAAAAACTGTGTATGACTTCAGTGTAGCACTGGGGAGAAAAAGGGTTAAAGATTGAAGCTTGATTCAATTTTGATTTTTTGAAATATCAGCTGAATATACCACTTACTTGGTACCTCTCTAGTCTGAGCTAGATTCAGAAGACAAGGTATGGACCTGCAAGTTGTCCATCGAAACTGAGTTTTCATTTGGTTCTTTGATTATTTGTTACATGATCCCAAAATCGTATGGTTTTGAGCATGTGGAACACTTACATAAAGTCGTTTCTCCTTTGTTCTGACAAAAAAAAATTCTATATCTAAGCACATTAAGCAAAACTAGTTATTCTTCTTCAACTTCTAGTTTAACAACTAAATCAATAGAATTAATAATTAATATAGGTGGTATTTTTCTTCCAATGTAAATGAATTTTGAAGTCATTCTCACTTTGAGCCAGTGTCATTATGAGTTTTTTATTTGATACATCATGAATAGGACTTCATAATTTGTAGTCCTAGCAATTGCAAGTCTTTAAATACAGGATGGCAGAGGAACTTTTGAAGGCTTTCCTTTCAAGGTAAATTTTCATGAAATGCAAATGATCTGTGCATTTGGAATATCTAGCAGCAGTGAAGGTGGATGCTGAAATATAACTTTTGAAAAAACCAACAAAACAGCTGTTCAAAGAATTTAATTTAAACAACAACAACAAAACTAGGAAAGCATCAAACAAACACGAGAAAGATTTCATTTCTTTCTTTTTTCCAGATATTCACCTCATCAAGGTAACCAAAGGTCATGTACCAATACTTTCTATATTTGAGTCATAAAGCTAAATACAAATGGCCTGAATTTGTAAAATAGTGTTAAGAGGGCTTAACACTACAAATAGTCACAGAAAACAGGTAGCTTCTCCTGAAGTATCAGTCATGAGAGAGAAAATGAGAGAGTCATGAGAGAAAAAAGATACTGGGAATAGTATCTACAGGAATCTCCTCTAGGGTTGTATGGTAGAACATGGATTCTTCAAAATTATTCCTGAGCAATATTCCCAGAAATACAGGAATGGCCAAACTTGGGAATGTTAGCATTGAGTAAGGAAGCCCGACCATAATAAGGGAAAAGCTTCAGCATAACATAGATAAAGTTATTCAGTAAAATACTCATATCTGGAGACAAAGAAAATCTAAAGTAATTAAAATAAGTATGACTGAGCAAGTGTTTCATGAAAGTATGACCCTGAATTTCCTTTCCACTTTCACTGGGAAGTATTGGCTAGCTGGAGTGAAATAAAATAACAACAAAATCCAGTATGTGTGTTATTTCACTATATTACTGTGTTTCTTGGAAAAAAGGTAGATGTGAACCACTGTAAAAATACTGCAAGAATAGATGAAGAAGCCATTTTTAACATATAGGTAGTCAAATGGGATGAAGAACCCATGTCCATTTAAAGAACTTACCCCTTTACTGTATACAGGGTAATTGTATCAAAGTCTTTCTTCTCAGTTCCACTGTTTCTACTACATCTGCTCTGGAGACTAACTTTATTGATCCGCATGCATCCATCACCCTGCATGAATGTTGTTTTGCAGTTCTTTTGGGTTGGCCATTGTGCCTGGATACTGAAGAGGGTATTGAATGCAGCCTAGCTCTGAAGGTTAGTTTGAACAGTTGAGAATGTGTCCCTTTCATAAAGCATACTCCACAGTGTGTGACTTACTAATAGCTATGGCTGGTAAAATGGAAAGGAAATATAACATGCATGTGGTCTCTATGTATATAGTAAAAATAGTTAGGAAAATGTAATACATTCACTTTCAGAAGCAAATTAATGAGGATGGCAGATTGGTTGTTTTTTAAACCCTTTCTGGAATATTTGCATTGCTTTTAAACCCTTCAAAATGATGAACTTCAGCAGAATAGAAAAAGAGCAATGTAATTTTACAAAAGGACATGCAGTCATAGCATTATTTTATGAAACTATATTACATTGTAATCAACTGGAAGAGCTTACAGGTTTTAAAGCTGAGTGTGTTTTCTTATGATAAACACTTGTCAATAAAACACTATCTTGTGCCTGCTATATCTTGTTTCCACCATGACCTTTCAAACCACATGCATGTTCTTTTCTCTCCCTCTGAGAAAACCTTAACAACATTCTAATCATCATGAAGAGCAATTAACTGTCTTCAACCAGCTGTGCTACTCAGCTCATCTGGGAATGGGATAAAACTTGCAGATCCGCCTACCCAGGCATGGCAAACAAGGCTAGAGCAGAACGGTTTTTAAATATGAAAAATTGGCACTTTCACAAAGTTTGGAAGCTTTGGGTGAAACGCAATGGCATCTCTTCTGTTAAAGAGAAGTCTCATTCCTGCTTGCTCCACAGTCTCTGTAAGATAATGTATTAGTTTTAATAATGTTCTTTTCAAAGGTCAGCATTTGAAGAATATTTGTTGACATCACTGTAGAAAGCATTCTTGTCCTCACTGAACCAAACTTTGTGGCAATACTTCGATTACTCAAGGAAGAGAAATAGCTTCTTTAATGTGTAGTTGCAGAAAGGGCACTACAGAGATTCACAGAAAGAGTACTTGGGAATTAGATGCATAAAGTAGTATTTGGCTTCATTGTTTTTAGAAATCTGTGGCTAAACTGTGTTATGCTTCAATACACTTAAAAGTTCTTGCAGCTTTTTATCTGTTCGCAAGTGTAACAACAATAAACACTGAACAAATACAATTATTCTGTATCCAGAATGTGTTAATAAGTAAAAAGATAGAGGTAAAAATTAGTATAGAGTGATTAATTCTTGAGAATAGTTCTTTGAGCTCCAAAAATAAATAGACCTGATGATATACTGTTATATTCCTGAAATCAGGAGTGGGTTGGTTTTTTGTATAATTGTAAATATGTTTACAAAAGGTGTACTTTCATTTTTAAAGTGTACATTCAATGTGTACAATAGAAATTACTTTTTTTTTTTTTAATTATTTCTTTGTGGATATTTTATTAGTTGCTGTGAACGTTACTGCAGATTATTCACAAATGTAATCAAAGTGTATATAATATATGCACTGAAGATGAAATATAATATACAGTAGTACACAATAATAATAATATACAATAGTATACAATTGATCCTACAGCAACTTCTTGCAGTTCTCTGCAAAGAACCTTATTTGTCCTTATTTGGATGTCTGTATGTAAGCAACCTGGAATAAAATTTCTGTGATTGCTATAATTTACACAGCTATATGATTTTTTTTTTTTTTTTTTTTTTTTTTTGTGTGTGTGTTGAAATTAAAAAGCTGATGAGAAATTATTACTTTTTGTCCAGTTTAAACTTGGGCAAATTGCAAAAAATCAAATTGCTTTCTCCAGATTTTTGGGTAACTTCACTCTACAGGTTTTCTATTCATTATTTATTTATACTAACATTTTCTAAAAAATAAACTGCACTTTATGATCCAGGTGAATGTGCAAGCTTACATGCTTACAATTTAGCCCTTAGAAGCTTCAAGCCACTTTGTCTTATCAACCTAACCATGGGTTTAAACACAGAGGTATCAAGTAGTTCCACGTTCACTCAAGCCTTTGTGTGACTGAACTATAGTAGGAAGCCAGGTGCAAAGTGTTCAAGTGCCAGATGTATACCTCTTTACATAATCCACCTTCCCTTAAGTACTGAATTTCAAATTGTATGTGAACTAAGTTAAGGGTGAGATTAGCACCAGGTGAGACAAAAGATGTGTTGGTATATCATCCAGTGAAATTGCAATTTTGGAGATTTCTGAAGAAACAGTTTGAAATCTATGGCGAAAGAAAAGATTTTTTTTTTTTTTTAATTGAATGAGGTAAATTTTAATTTTAAAAAACAAAACAGGAAGGTCTACAGCTTATTATATGTAGTTCACAGAGAAAATCTGGTTTTGTTACAAGGAGTACTAACTGCAGTTTTATTACTGAAGCCCTTCAACTTCAGACAGAAAAAGAATGGGGAGGGTTACTTAATTTTTGCCAAATTCAGATGATTATTGCTGATTAAAAAAAAAAAAAAGACTGTTTTTTGTTGTGGGTATTTTTAGTGAAAACAGTAGAGCTATTCCTAAGACAGATCCATCTGCTGTGGACACTTAAATTGTATAGAGTCAATGGGATAGAGTCAACAGGATGAAGGATCCACTCATAGCCACAAAATGAGCTTAGCAAGATTTAGCAGGCTTGAGCAGAGAACGACATCTCCCCTGCATACTGAGAGGAACAGCTCTACATTTCAGTGAATACATGGCAGCAGCCATCTGCTTGGCCAACTGAGCTGATGGCCTGTAGAATAAAGGGCTCAAGCTGGAGAGTCCTTGTTACTTGCCTGTAAGCTGTAACAGCAATAATCCTGTGCAAGGTGAGGACATGCTTACTGCTGAGTTCTATAAGGATAGTTGAGATGAAGCCCATAGATAGTCAGCTGCAAAAAATCCAGGCTGTTGTTTTTCATTTCTGAAAGATGTGGTTAAAAATAAGTGCCTCTTAGATGTACATATTCAACAGACCCCCTCCAAGACAATGGCATATAAAAACATGGGTTTCTTTTGTTATATTTAAGAGATAATATCATTATTTCCCTCCTGAATAGGAAAATCTAAGTCTACTTTTCAGGTTGCTGAGGAAATGGACTTTGACTGCACGAAGGAGGCTATACTACATCACCCGAGTGTGAGTAGAAGCATGTCTTGTTAATGCTTCTGGAATTCCTTACCGTACTTCAGTAAATCAATCGAAATATCAGCCCATTATATAAAGACAAAGCCAAACAGTGACTGGTTTCTTTGTGGTCCTCTGGAAAAGAAAATATCACTGAGCTGTTTTTTGTTTGTTTGTTTGCTTTTAACACAGAAGTGCTCCTTTCTAATCTGAAATTGTAATAGGTCTGCAAAATCCAAAACTGAAATAGGCAATATATTCTGTACCCATGTCAGTGTACTCACGTCAGTGCTTGTGAAATGATGGTGTGTCTCTGCTCCAATAGAGCCTAGCTAGCTATAGACTTTGGATATTAACTCATGGTTCAGAATAATAGAAGAATCTGAAAAATAAATGTAAAATAATCTGTTTCACTCTTGATTCGTAGAGTTGAGTGTTATGTCTTGGGAACAGTTGGGAAAAGACTAATTCCATGACTGGAAATCACCTCTCAAAGCAATATAGGAAAGTTTCTGGATGAAGACCTGTTCCACTTCCAAAGGACGCTTTTTTGACCCAGATGAACACCTTTCTGAAACTTACAGATTTCATTCTGATTCATAATTACTACTCCATGAACAGCTGCCTCCTTAGACAAGGATGCAATCTATACCTAAGATGACAGTAAGCACAGAATAGCTATCTTCCAAACACAGCTCTCACTGTCAACATGATTAATGTGCTGCCTTTGCTTGTGAGATAGCCTTTTTTCTGACTCAGTTGCTGACTTATCTCATTGTGCAATCCTGAGAAAAAAGATGCAGGTAGTTTTCTTTCTGGACATTGTGAGATTAATTTAGATGGACTATTTCAAATGTTTCCACCCTAGATATCCCAGCAAGAGACTTCATGAGGACCCTGAAGACAACAGTTTTGTGGAATGCCTTACAGATGACCTTGAGGACTCCCAGAGAGGAAGTCTGTGCTCACCTCTGCCAAGGGAGGTATTTAAATGGCCATACATGGAACTGGCAGAAATATGAAGAAGTAGCATTCATTTCTAGGAAGAGTATTTAACCCACAACTTTTACAACAGGAGGAGAAAATATTCTGTAACTGAGAAAGCCTTCAGCATGATAGCCTGGTTAGTTATTGAAATGCAAATAGCATGTGCTGAATGATTACTTAGTTTGTTCACACACAGTTCATTGTGGATCACACATTTATTAAATGAATTTATTCAGCAAAGAACACTAATTGTAGGCTTCTGAAATGCAACCTGTTGTTATTAAGACACACCTCAGCATGAGATGCAGAGTGCTTTTTGTGATGGACTGACACAAAACACACAGTCCCATACTGACGGGTCCTAAGGACTCAGACAAACTCAAATATAGGATACAGTTCACATCATTTGGAAGATATAACCTAAAGATGTCATGTCAGCAGCCCTGCAGAAAGGGATCTGAGGATTCTACGTGACAGCAAATTGAATCTGAGCCAGTAGTGTGCCTTGGCAGCCAAAAGGGCCAACCATATATGAGAATGCATCAGGCCTAGCGCTTCCAGAAGGTAAGGGAATGGATTGTCCCCCTCTGCTCTGTACGGGTGCAGCCTCACCTCCAGCGCTGGGTGTTTGTTTGAGTGCTGCAATATAAGGATATAACAATAGTAGTGAGTGTCCAAAGAAGGACTATGGTGATGAAGAGGGCAAGATGTATGAAGAGAGCCTGAGGTCACTTCGTTTGTTCAGCCCGGAGCAAAGAAGACTGGGGAGGGCTGATGGCAACCTGCAGTTCCTCACAGGGAGTGGAGGGGTAGTGCTGAGCTCTGTGGCAGCTGCAGAACCTAAAGGAATTGCATGAAGCTGTGTGAGGGGAGGGCAGGTGGGGGTTAGAGAAAAGTTCTTCACCAGAGGATGGTCAAGCACTGAACAGGCTGCCCAGGGCCCCAACCTATCAGAGTTTAAGGAGTGTGGACAATGCAGTCAGACATAGGGTAGTGTGTGAAGGCAGGAGCTGGACTTGGGATTGCCTGTAGGTCCTTTCAGCTTACGATGTTCTGTGATTCTAAGATTCTTTATGAAGTGATAAGTTGTAGAAAACATTGGGCCTGGATGAAATCTTACTCCTTTGGCTTCTCATGCCAAGATTGGTGTAGCTGAGAGCAAACAGAATCCCAGACCTCTGTTTTCTGGGGTGCACTATTCTATGATCTTTTTTTGGCCTGTCAAGGATGGACAAATAACTGTAAGTAGGAAAGAGCAGAAAAATATGCTTAAGGCAAAGCTGAACGTGAATTAGAGCAACTCTTAGTAGCACACAAACAAAAGACTTGCTTTTCACTTTGAAAGAAATGACAAATACAGGACACTTTGTATTGATTAACTTTCTTTTGAGAAATCGAGGATGATGATGTTCTGGATTTTTTGGTTTCGTTGTTTTTTGAAAGTATCTAATTTGTATCACAGTGTTCATTTATTGGTGGGATTTGCTCATGCAGAACAAAAAGCTGGAATAATAAATGAGTGTAAAACAACATAGACTGTTCACAATGTGCAAAATGGTAAAGCAGAATGAACAGTATGACTAAGTGAAGACAAGAATAAAAGGACAGAAATTTAGAAAATGACTGAAGATGGTGTTATTGGAGGTACCTATGGAGTTAAGGGTCCTTTGTGTTAGCAGGTGAGGTGGGACTACGTGGAACATATTGTGTATAAATGGTACGTATAAATGATTCTTTCTAGAATCTGTGTATGCAAAAGCATGTTCAGAGTTTCACTGCAGTTGAAGTCTAACAAAAGCTTTTTGTGAGATAATTCAATCAACATTTCCTTCAAGCTAACAGTTGGTTTGCTTTCCCTTGAGGCTATGATAAAAAACTTACTCTTCTCTTGAGAATCTGTAACCTAAGTTGCCTGTATTATCACTGAAACAACCCCTTTTCATTCTCTCTTTTCCAATGGGAAATAACAAGCATCAACACCCTGCCATAGAAGTAAAAACATGATTATAAATCATTAAAATCTTTCAAATAAATTTATTTCATATTTCAACAGTGACTTACCTTTAGAAGCTCTGTTGATGACATAAGTTTTAAAGCAAGGCTGAGATACGGCTGACCTGTTTCTGAAGGAGTTTCAATCCAGGGACATCTGTGCTCATGTACAGGAGGCAAAGCTGAAAGTAGACTTACTTTTTCAACAACGTTATCAACAGTGAGGGCCAGGTGGGTAAAATCAGTGGGTTGCTGAAAATGAGCACATTTTCTGAACTTTGGAAAACAATAAATAAGCTCAGAATGCAGCTCATTTCACAGTGCATTTGTGTAGTAACCAGTTCTTTCACAGATTCCTGGGGCTGCTTAAGAGTATCTTCAAAAATGTCTGGTGACAGAATTCACACAGCAATTATCAGACAGGAGGACTCATATTTCCTTTTCACTTCTGGATTTAAAGAATGTTAAAATGTAGTCTGAGCACCTAAAAAGAATAACAGGAGCAAATCACAATACAGAATGTTTCTAAATATGTAAAATAAGAAAACTTCATCTTTAATGAGGTACTGGTATGTGCATCTCTCTCTCTCTCTTTTTTTTTTTTTCTTTAAATAATTTAAAAGATTTTATTTAGTTTCCTTTATTCAAGTTATTATTTCTTTTGCTGTCTCCCAAATGAAATTCTCCTGTCCTGCCTCACCAAAAGTAGTAATGCCATTAGGATTTCTGTTTTCTGCATCATTTATCCTGGTTCCAACACATTTGGTTTTCTTATTCAGTGCTCATATTATCCAATACTATCTGCATCTTATTTTTTCTTCCAGTTAACTTCCAAAACCTAATCTGCTCCTACTAATTTGAAATATTTATGTCTATGATGGTAATAAACCTTGTGTTTTATTTCTGAAATATCTTTTCTGTTTTGTTTTGCTATGCTATTAATGGTTCTACTGCCCTATTACTAATGTAAACAGGGCAAAATGTTCATTTTAGCACCAGTATTCAATTGGTGATATATCTTGCAGCACACTAAATCTGTATTAATGAGAGAATTCAAAAAAGACTTCATAAGCCACTGTATTAAAAAACAGATAAGCTATGCTTATATAAGGACACATACCTTTTCTTTCATAATTGTTATTATTTTAAAATCTTCTTATGGATTTTTTTGTTAACTTTATAACTTAGGCACTCTGTGAAGAGTTTGTGGGCTGAAGGGCATGCAAAACATGTACAGCAGTTTTTGTGAAAGCCCAGTACTGCATAGTCCTTTGTAATGGTGGTTTTTCTACTTAGACATTTTTGTTTAACAAAACCAGGTGAGAATGAAGTTTTTATTAATTTCCATAAGTTGGTAAAATTACATGATTTCTTTATTATTATTACTATTATTATTTTGCAAGGCTGTATTTCTTTACCAAATTTAAATTACCATTTAAATGTATTTCAGTGTTTTAGAGGATGCTCTGAAAAGCATTCATACTTTCTCAGAAAATAGTTATATCTGAGTTTCAGATTGGAAATTGATTGAGAAATTTCAAATCCATTCTGGAAGTGTGCATTGGCTGCATTTCTAGAAATAACTTCATGCTGGTCAAACTGTATGTGACTGTAAAAGATGCCATACAAGTATGGCCTGCAGTAATGAGGGACAGAATTTACCAGTTGATATTTTCCAAAATCTTTATTCTATTAAAGAACTCAATCTGGCAGTTCCTTGAGATTTCCAATTAATGTGTTACATTTAAGTATAAACCATGTTAATATGCATTTTTTTTCCCATTTCACTGTAAGGTCAAGTAGGTCTCTAAAACCATGAACCTGAAAGCAGCAGAGCAGTGAGAGCATAGAGCAGTTGCAGAGAATGAGGGTTTGGAACATTCACAAGAAATGGAGATATATTCAGAAGCCACAGCTAAATCACAGCTCTACAGTGAAGGTGTTGAAAGTTCATTAAGGCAAATGCCATCGCTAGTGGTAATTATTAACAATGGAAGCAATTAGCCACTGCTTAACAGAGGATGTCAGCAGACTGTGAAGCCTATCATTTAAGCAGGTGTAGATGTTTTGGACTTGATGCAGACATTACACTTTCACTAAGTCAGCCTAAATTATTGTAAAAACCTCTTCTATTTTTGAAACTCGGGCTTAATGTAATTCCTGTTGTCTTTTCTTGAGGCAGAATTTCATCCCAGAATTCTATATATTGTAGTTTTTTTTCTTTTGATATCTACTGCCAACTATTATTTTACCCAGAATATTATGCCAAACCCACGTGAGTAAATGCTGATTCTTCACAGGTATTCACAGACTGATTGAAATCATTAGCTTTCAGAGCAGTTTCAATAATCTATCATTGATAGCAATCAATAGGCAAGTTGTATTACCATCTTAATACACTAACGCCTCTTGAGACATTCCATTGAGATGTTACCCTTTTATTTCACGACAAAAAAGAAAAAAGAAAAATTCTCTGGCAGATGTCTCTAAATGTACATTCAATTTCTGTTCAGATTCCTTAAGATACTGTTTGACCAATTCTTTAATGAGCATGCAGACCTTTTCAGAGTATATAACATGGGAATTCTTAAAACATCATCATAAAATTGAGTTACATAGCCAATAAGGTTTCTGCAAAAACAAAACACATTACCCTCCTGGTCTGGATAGAATGTGACACTAATTGCAGACACTATTGCTTCTGGCCCATTGCCTCAGGGTGCCATTGTTTTAAAAGTGATCTCAAAAGACAATAGTGTCTTCAGACTAGGGAAATTGGATTTGAATTTCTAGCAGCAGAGTGACTATCCTTTGGCTTTTTTATTCTAAAGAGGAGCAGAAGATGTCTCTAAGTAATCCTAAAAGCAGACCACAGTTATTAGTGTCTCAGCAATCTCAAAAGAAATTGAAAAAAATTAGTTGCAAAAATGTCAGAAATTCTCAAAGTTATCACAAAAAAAAAGTAAAACTGTCAATGATAGATTTGTTATAGAAACCTCAAACTAGATTTTAGCATAAAACTGACAGTTTCATATTAAAAAAAAACCTCTGTCATCTTTTCAAACTTCATAATAATCCTTTTTGACTTACGCTGTGTTTTGCAAATGAAGCTTTTCGATTTCTTCACAGGCATCACTCATTATTTATATGACTGTGTGTTTTATGATTGTGTGGCAACGTATATACATATATAGGTGTAAACATGTACAGTCATATACATACATGTGACAAGTCATTCACATAGATGGAGTTTCCCAATATTCTGGATCTATAAAGCACCATTAACCATCAGAATAGTCAGACCATTGGCACCTGTACTTCACATATTTAATCAAACACACTATAAATATTACTGTATAATGGGAAATGGTGGACAAACTATAAAGTACTAATCCCTGCCCAGCTGAAACAAGAAAGTCCTAAAACATTACTGTCTGAGTTTGACAGTATTGTAGTATTACTGAATGAGATTGCAGAATTTATTTAAAATTACAAGCTAATTTAGAAAGTTAATGTCATTTAGTGGCAACCTGATGTCTAAGTTTAGGAGCTATGTGCCTTATTCTGTGCAAAAACACAATATTTGGACAAAACATTTCCTTGCCTTTTCTCTATATTCCTTTTGCAAAGTGAAATTTTTGAAAACTACTAAATACTGAATAAGCATTATTTAGAGACAAATTGGGTCCCTGATTTTTTTGTTGCTGTTGTTTTGTTTGTTTGTTTGTTTTTAATTGTATAGAAGCTATAGTGCATAATGGAGATGCTGCCTATCCTTTCCTCTCCCTTCAAGTCTTTCTTTTTAATCATATTTGTCATTTCCTCTCAAATGTTCAAGGGAAAAAAAAAAAAAAAAAAGAGAAAAAGAAAAAAAAAAAGACCAGATCAAGTTTCCTGAGGCACAAACACAACTTTTAGTGGGTTTAGCTTGTTTGCAAATTATTTTCAACACCAGTATTGAAAATGAAATACTTTCAAACAGTGAATTGTAATTTTAAGTTATGCACGCAACTATAACAACGTTGATCTAATAATGATGGTTAATCAATAAAAACTAAGTGAAAATTGTTCAGAGGCACAAAAGTTAATATGACTAACAATCACTGAGATCTGAACACCTCTTTTCATCCTTCCCTTGAGAAATTCTCCTCCAAACAAAAGCACACAGTGGAGAGGAAACAAGCACAAAATAAAAAAAAAAGTTCCATCTTGACCAATATCCTGTTTCTGATAGTAATAACCAAAGCCCAGGAGTCCTCTATAGGAGGACTAGTACAGTTCTACTAATATCTCCCTGTTTTCTGGCACTATGTTACTTAGGCATGCTGTACTTAGGCAACTGTACACACAGTTCACCATTAAACAATTTTTTATAGAAATCTTGTTGGAAAAGACCCTCTGAGGTCAAGTCCAGCCATCAGCCTAACACCAAATCCACTACTAACATACATCCTCAAGCATATGTTCATACATCTCTTACATAGCTTCAGGGATGGGGACTCCACCACCTTCCTGGACAGCTCTTTCTAATGCCTAACCAACCTTTCCATGAAGAAATTATTCCTAATATCCAATCTGTGACTCCCTTGGCTCATCTTGAGATTGCTTCCTCACATCCTATCACTTATCACCTGAGAAAAAAAAAGGTGTAGTTATAGAGAGAATGCAGCCTTCATTGAAATTTGTCTTACCTCTCTTTGCTACTTTTGGCACACATAGACAATAAGTTAGAATAATAAAAGTTCCAGAGCATAGTCATGCCCTCCACACAAATGTAGTCTCCTCTGCCTATTCTGCACACTTTGGCTGGTATTTTTATTGTCCATTCCTATTCCTTGTTGTGAGTACTAGCCAGTAGTTACTTCATGAGTAGCATGGAGAATAAGAACAGGAACTTACAGACTTTCAAAATATCCCTTCTTAGGAATCTCCTTTGAAGGTCCAGAGTCCTAAGCTTTTTTAACTGAGTTTATCTTGCATTACTGGAAGTGTGTGTCATCACTCTCTGAAATGCATGAGCAAAGCACTAATACGTTCTATAACGGCAGTGTTTCTTCCTTAGTTATGTGCTACTTGTCTTTTCCTGGTTGGAATCCTAATGCAATGCTCCATGAGTAAGTACATCATCTTCCACTCTTGTTTAAGAAAGCCTTTGAGAGTCATTTTGATATAAAAGGAATCACAGTTTTGTGACTCTTGTCTCTTGTGACCTCATTTTCTCTATACCTTTGGCAATATATGAAAATTGTAATAATAATAAATCTGCTCTCTTCAAAAGGCTCCCACACTGCATTTTCATTCTGAACTCGGTATCTGACTGCTTGTGGTTGACACCTTCTTTAGAGAATAACCTTTTTGTACTGATTTTGTTCCATGTTGCCGTGTCCTTAGTAACTCCAATGTTAAGCTTTCAATGTAATCTAATTTGAATTGTGAGCCCAGATACTTAGATACGTTCATTTTTTAACAGCTTTAGGCTCCACAGACAGTAGAAACAGTGCTTTCTGTAAACTGCTTGTGATACAAGAAAAATCAGGCTCTCTTAAGAACGGCTGAAATTAGTATCTTCCTCTCAAACATAAATTTAGTGCTAGTCATTAAGTATTAAAGGTACTGCTTATACCTCTTTTTGTGTGGAGTTATACATTTGAATCACAAATTAACCTGTTTGTGCAGAGGTTGCTGGATGGAGCAATTTGAACTTGATCCTCCAGAGGAACAATATTAAAAGTTTAGGAGAAGACACATTAACCTTGATTTCCACTCAGTTTTGCTGAGACATACACTGGCAATTAACATCCATTCATCAACTCTGTTGCCCCTATCAGAGGACCATAAAAGCTAAATTAGAACAAAAAAAAAAAAACAAACCCGTTTTGTTTCTTTAATATGAAGTCAGCACCACCTTTATTGTGTATATAC